>NC_139545.1:19480840-20080840 GCF_965153285.1 Podarcis tiliguerta | reverse complement strand
AATAGTCTCTTTTGTGTGATGCTGAAATAAAACCGTAGATAGGAGTCATTCTTTGATGCCTTGCTACTCCATACCCATGGGATTGGGTTCTGAGCTAGAGCTGGAGCTCCTTTTTGCCCTCTCTATTTTGGGACACACACACAAATTAGCTAAAAAGCAGTGTAGAGACTATAAAGGATGATACAAATGTCTGGCTAAACACACTGATAGACAGGAAATAGGTCAGAATGCATTAGACATTTTTTGAAACTAATTTAAAACTGCTCAGAACAAGGCAAGCGGGGGATAAGAACTGTCTTGCCGAAAGCTTAGAGGAAAAGAGTGCAAGTCTAGAGAACAATATAATGTGGGTCAGAGATAACACTGCACAGGGAACTGAAGTGCTAAAAAGAGAAATTTAGCAAAAACTTTTAAAACATGATAAGTTCTTATAGGAAATATAAGTGCCTCCCAAAATCTAAACTCTGCTGTTTGGGACTTGACTAAACAGTCAAAAATACCTGTGACAAATCTTCTTAAAGGCAGGGGGTTGCAAGGTGCTTAAAAGATTCAGAATCCTATAAACAACAACAACAACAACAATACCTATTTTCTTTAATTAATCATTAATATCTCGCTCTTCCTAAGAAGACTGTATGGTAAAACAATAACAATAATGTAAACAAGTGAAAGTAAACAATACAACCCACAGAAGTCCAAATAACTGAGAGCTCAAAAACTATGATTAAAAAGAAAATATTTAACTTCTCCCCAGAAAGAGGAATAAAGATCAGAGATGGTGGGGCCACCACAGAAAAGACCCTCTTGCATGTTGTCACTTGATGAATAGATGAAGAGTAGAAGATCTTGGTTCTCAAGCAGGAATATATGGAGGAAGGTAGCCCTTCAGCCGTCTAGTCCCAAACTGTTTCAGCCTTTATAGATAAAAATCAGCACTCTGAACTGTGTTCAGAGGGGGTACGAAAGAAAACATAGCGTCAACCATATATCCAACTCACATTAAAACACCTGACTGCAGCATTATGAGACAACAAAAGTTTCTAAACAGTCTCCAAGGGCAATCCCACAATTCATGTTACAATAATCGAGGTGAGAGATGACTAAGACATAGTTCACCAGATATGTCTGAAGGTTCCAGAAAGGAATGCAACTGGCTCACCGGTCTTGATTGTCCAAAGCACTTCTGGTACAGTCAAGACCTTGAAATTTGACTCCAAGGCCAGTTCCAAGAGTATCCCTAAACTACCAGCTGAAAACTCCACAACACCATGCTCAGTGTGCGGTTTCTGTAAATAAAGTAGGCTCCCATCTGAGCATTTGAGTGGATATATATCTGATTGTATATTTAGGATGATAATCTCGTAAGGCCAGCCTATTTTTGGATTTCCTACATCAAGCAGCAGATTAGATTACAAGGGCCCTCCAACTCCATGATTCTATGAATGAATGCTTCCTCCAGTCTGAATCTGCCAGAGAAAGATATATCAGCTGCTCCCAAAGTGGCTAAAATAAATATTAATGAGAAGATTTATGATTAAGTCAAAGTGCTTAAGAGACTCTTCCTTGAAATGAAAACACCACGACGTTCCAACTGATATGAAGTGCATAAAAATATTACAAAATTAATCAGTTCAAGCTATCAATTAAACGTGGTGCTTGAGTCCTTGCCCATTTGTACTATTTGTGGGAGAAGATGATGGAAGAGATTCAGTGCTGCTTTGAATGTAGCAAAATTCCTACAAAGGTCCACAAATTCCAATGCCAGGTTGTCACTGGTGATCGTCATCCTTCAGCCTGGCAATAACTTGCAGCTAGTGACTGGCAGATACAGTCTCATACCTAACTTTGCACTAGGATTTGAGGGCAGCAGCAGTGAGGAGTCTCCCTCCAAAGAACAGTGTGATGCCAGACCCTCCTCCCCAAATATTGCAAGTCTCCCTGCATTTCATACAGGAAGGGGGGCAGAGACAACTCCCAAAAATATGGATCACTGATTCCATTGCAGAAAGCCCTATAATATAGGAAAGATAAAGAACTCCATATGTGATTGTCTGTTGAGCATATCCCACTGTTTTATTCTGCTGGAGCAACGTAACTTCACAGCTAACTCTGCCCAAACTTACTTTTTCATATGAATTGTAATGGAAGTTGGTACAGTGGACAGAGGAAGAAGACTTTTGTGAATTAAGGAATAGAGATGGACTTAAAAGGTGTATCTTGCAGAGATAGCTAACCTGTTGAGATGCCCAGGTGTAGTGGCCTGCACAATCAGCCAAGATGTCTCCTGACACAAACTACTTTAGCCCTGATGTTAGCAGGAACATTTGTTCTTTTGTGGGGAGAGGATGGTGGGAAGATGCCCAACCGAAGCTGTTCACAACCCCAGCTGCTTATACTATTTCTTCTTACCAACATCCCTATGAGCCTTCCTCCATGCCCATCATGCCATATTACCATTTCTACCCATTCACTCTTGGGAACTACGTATCTCAAAACCTTGTGAAGCATTTTGAATACAGAAGCCTCATTTGGATAGGAATCAAGTTTCAGCTATATAGACAAAGGATCGGTCTTTGGGATGCTGGAGAGGGTGAAAGGCAATTGGTACAACTTTCCATAAGTGGTGGACATGTGAATTAGTGTAGCCATTTTGGGAAAGGGTATTTACAGAAATAAGCAAAATTACAAACCAGGACATACAACGCAAGCCATGAATAGGTATTAACCATTTTTAAAGAAACCCAACTTAAATTGGTACACAAGGAACTTATCACTTTTATTCTGGTAGTAGCACAATTATTTATAGCAAAAAAACTGGCAAGGACTTGATCATATGCACGTCACACAATGGAAACAGAATGTATGGACAATTGCTTTATCTGAGCAACTAACTAAGAGACTGCGTGCTCTGAATGATGCATCTGATGCTGATGATTTTATAATGAACACCCTGATGACTGACACTCACTAACTACAAATATAGGTTTATGGAAAATTTTGATGCATTAATATTCTGTTCCGGGGGAGGGCAGAGGAGGAGGAACCAATTGATTTGATAATGTTGATAATGTTTATGTTCATGCTTCTATTTGCGCTTGAAATTTAATTTAAAAAATTACATTATTTTAAAAATCAAGGTTATACAGTGAGATTTTAGATGGTCAAGCCTGAAGCCTTATGGATGCAAGGCGAAACCCACTAAGACTTCAGGTCACTACAAACTCCCACCTTCCTGAAGGCAAATAGGATGAAGAGAGGGGAGGCATTTTTACTCATTGATCTTGGAAACTGAAATTTCAAGCAAGAGATTATGCTACCATTGCCAAGAAAGCCACAAAATAGTTAGGCACACACAGAGCTCTGCTAACCTTTGCAGATTCAGGACACTGGAGGCAACTGAGCCCTTTTCTATCCCAGAGGAGCACTACAAGTAATATAAATCACAATATATGTGTGGTACAAATATTGGCAGCAGGTGACAATCACAATACACCACCACCAATATCCTTTAATATGATCATGCTTTTATCTGTTCATATCTGGTTTTAAAATACATAATCTTAAAATTCCTGGTCTAGGTAAATCATAACTTGTCGAAGCTCTTTCAATTGAGAATATTCTCTTACGATTGTTTTCCCCCCAATTAATTACACTAGTGCTTTAATGTGTTATATTAAATGTGTTAGCATTTGAAAATTAACTTGTTGATTCCTTATAAGCTCAATACGAGCACTTAATTGTTTTACTTAATTGGTTAATGATAACAACTTGGTTAATGATAACAAGTTGGTTTAGGTTAAGTGGTAGATTCCTTAAACTACAAAAAAAAACAAATGGTCCCAAATATTCACATTCAGTGGTCCCAAATATTCACATTCAATGCTGTATTTATAATTGGGGTGGTGGTGAGAGAATTAAAATATATTTTATTTTATTTTTGAAATTATTTCAATGCTAATGAAATAACTTTGGAGCATGTATCCAGAGACAATTCTCCAACCAACTATCAATTCAAATCTAAAGGGAAATGTGTACAAATCTAGGTTTACTCTGAGTGTTTACTTGAATAATATGTTTGCCTGTGAAATTGTTTGCCAATGCTAAGCCTATTAGCCAGAGTTTATCTACCTCAAAAGGCTCTGCTTTACAAGAAAATGAACACAACACAAGGTTAAGGGAGACAAATTGCAAGCAGAATTAAATACGGTTTGTTGGGATTCAACAGGACTGATTGGCAGGTTTCTTAAGAATCAATGCTAATCAGTTTCTTCTAACAGTTCAACAAAACTAATAAGAACATACATTTTGGAAGCAGCCGTAAAACTCTCTTTCTCCATTAGGGCAAGATAAAGGACTACTCTATGTGTATATGACAATGCTATTACAACCAAGCCTCATGTAAACATGAACCCTCTTGAGGTGTTTCTTTGTCCACACAGTTAACAAGTATGGATGAGCACACTTGCTCCACTCCACCCTGTTCATTGCAGTCCTCAGTATTTTCTACAAGTTGGATGATTAACATCTGCAATGGGGAGCTTGCTCTACTCTTGTAGGCTCCTCAGTCCTGATGCTTCAGGGTTCTAAAACTCAGTAGCAGATAGTGTGATGTGGCATCCGCCATTCACCTGACCTCTGGTCAGTTGCATTTCTGCTGCTTACTAGGACAGAGGGGAAGAGGTGAGGTGTTAGGGGAGCCAATCCAGTACTCCTGCCAGTGAGTTTGCACTGTGCCAGCCTCACTACCATTTCACCCCAGTCAGCAACACAACCTATGATAGGTCAGGTGTGTGACAGCACCTTACTGGACCACCCACTACTGCTGAAACTGGCACAAGCAGAGGAGATTCCCCATTGCAGTTGTCCTACAAGTTGCAGAAACTGTGAGTGTGCCAATCTCTAAACGGCCTTGGCCCAGTATACCCGAAAGAGACTCTCCACTCTCATTGTTCAGCCCGGACACTGAAGTCCAGCTCTGAAGGCCTTCTGGCAGTTCCCTCACTGTGAAAAGTGAGGTTACAGGGAACCAGGCAGAGGGCCTTCTCAGCAGTGGTCCCTGTGGAACACCCTCCCGTCAGATGTCAAGGAAATAAATATCTGACTTTTAGAAGACATCTGAAGGCAGCCCTGTTTAGGGAAGTTTTTAATGTTTGATCTTTAATCGTGTTTTTAATATTCTGTTGGGAGCCGCCCATAGTCACATCTTGATTCTGTGATCTAAAGCAGTGGGGGAGCTTCAGGCCTGAGAGCCAAATGTGCTCCCCACAGGCCCTCTACTTCCAGGTCACACTCTCCACTGCCTTTCTTTGCATCCATTTAAGAGTGATTTTCACTGGCTGGAATATGCCCTAGAGTGCTCCCACTGCATTTTGTGTGCTTGGATGCAGGACAGAGGTGTGTGTGTGTGTGTGTGTGTGTGTGTGTAGAAACCAGCCTACTTACCAGAGGTAAGCATTTGCATCAATTGCTCTGCTCACTTTAGGCCTGCTCCCCACTTACATGTGCCCTGCCCCAGTCCTGGAAAAGTCTAGAAATGCATGCTGAAAAATTTCACCACCCCAGCTAGAGGGTAAAAAGAAATCGCTGCTAGATTTTTAACCGTTTTTGGAAAACAGATTTCAAGATAATTGTCAATGGACCTAGTAATTCACTGACAGTCACTTTCACTTTAAAAACAGCATCGAGGGGAAGTGGGAGTAGGAAATGGATGGTGATGGAATTATAGACAGCAGTCAAATTGAAGAGTTTACCATCAAGGCTACATGCCATGATACGCAGAGTAAATTTCCTGTTCCTTCTCCTAGCTAGGGCTCAAACCTGACATCAACAGACATACTGACTGAACCCACTTAAAGGCAAAATACTGTTGATGTGCCAGCTAAAGAAAGCAGAATCTCAAGCCTACTAGACTAATAAACGCTGCCTTCATGTTCTACTCTGCAAATCAGTGTATTCAGCAAGAGAAAATGTTTGCTATGGAAAATATCACTTTCCCCGTCTCTCCTTTCAGTGGGATTAAACCCCTGTAGACTCCAGTAACATAAGCTTTGAAGAAACCCTTGCAAGTTCAAGGGGATGAGCCACACATTAGATTTGACTGCACTGCTTTTTAAAATATTTATATGCAGACAGTGTTCTAATGATGAAGAGATATGGCGGATTGGAAGCAATAGGAAAATAGAACTTCCTAATAACCATCCATCATATGAATGACAACAGGAACCCCTTGCTCATTATACATGTCCCATACTCCTGAACCGGAGGAATGTTTGGTGTTCGTGAACCAACAAGACACCTTGACCTGATTAGGTCTCCTTCCTCTCAAGGAGCTAGGCACACACACTTTCCTTCCCCCAAACAACCTTATAATTGAGAGACCCAATACGACAACAAATAATTAGGCAACCAAGCAGAAGTGGTGTGAGCTGGAATGAAGGCTGGGAAAAGCAATAACTAATAGGATGGCTCACCAGAGACAAACAACATGAAACATCCACCTACATATAACCACCTCTTGCCTTAGAAATAATTGTATTATGTCACCCTCTCCATGTCTTCCACGCTATGCAGATCACTTTGTGGAAACATTTTGAATTTAATAACCTGCATCACAGCATCACTCATTATGTCCACTAAAAAAATAAAATACAGAAGGAGAGAGAAAATAATGTAACTAGGGAAACCTGCAAAGTTTACAGCAGTAGAGAGCTCTTCAAGATAGAGTTACAAGGCCAATTGTATAATGGAGGAAAGTAAGCTTATTATTAGGTGTTCTGAGATAAATTGTTGGCATGAAAAAGAACAAAAATATAGGCTAAAATATAGTCTCACATTACTTCTCACACTAGTCCTCTCTATATTCAAAAACACCTTTACTGATACAGACTGCCTCCATAGACCTGTTAATTTACTTCCTTATGAAGATGATATGATCCTCAGATTTCCTATCCTACTTGCTCATCTAATCCCAGTAGCTGACACCCATGGAAACACCTCCAGCCTGCCAACACCCAGGTGTTGTGTGCTTACTGTCAGATTGCTGGTGAAGAAGCTGCTGGTGACCTATTCCTGGACCACAGCTGGTCCTGATGTGGTACTGGCTTCCCTTCAGTGACCAGTGAACCTGAGAAGGATCCTATCTGGCCCCACTGGAATGATGCCTCAGGGCCATGCTGTGTACCATGGGGCACACCAACACAACCTTGGCTACCTTCTCAGATGTCCTAGTCATATAGTGCTGTAGTGGAAACAGAAGCACCACTTCTTCAATATCCTGAATTCATGCCCCACAACCATGTAAGTCACCTGCTGTGCCTGTCTTAGCACAGGGCAAGTGGGATGGGGTTGGCAGCATGTGGTTCCCCCCAGCCCACTGTGTAATGAACAGTTTCTCAGATATTAGATGCACTCTATCCTCCTGCCCTTAGGTGCCACCTCTTGTAGCTATAGGAATGTGTGTGCATTTGGTTGTTGCTCCCTGCTGATTCTTCAGTACCCCTCCACCACCTGTTTGCTTTCTAGCTGGAGGATGCCTTCCTTTGGTGGTACATAACTTGGGGGTACTTCTGCACCCATTGCTGTCACTTGAGGCTCAGGTGGTGGCCAAGCTGTACCCTTATCTGGATGGGCATAGCCTAACGTCAATCATCTATGCTCTGGCAACCTCTATGTTAGTTTAGCAACTAGGTTTGTTGTTGTTTAGTCATTTAGTTGTGTCCGACTCTTTGTGACCCCATCCATGGGCCAGAGCATGCCAGGCACTTCTGTCTTCCACTGCCTCCTGTAGTTTGGTCAAACTCATGCTGGTAGCTTCGAGAACACTATCCAACCATCTCGTCCTCTGTCGTCCCCTTCCCCTTCTCCTGTCTTCCCCTTCTCCAACATCAGGGTCTTTTCCAGGGAGTCTTCTCTTCTCATGAGGTGGCCAAAGTATTGGAGCCTCAGTTTCACGATCTGTCCTTCCAGTGAGCACTCAGGGCGGATTTCCTTAAGAATGGATAGATTTGATCTTCTTGCAGTCCATGGGACTCTCAAGAGTCTCGTCCAGCACCATAATTCAAAAGCATCAATTCTTTGGCGATCAGCCTTCTTTATGGTCCAGCTTTCACTTGCAACTAGGTTAGCAACATGTTATACATATGAGCCACCCCAGACCCTGAAATCATCATCTGAGGCCCTTCTTTGTGTCCTTCCTCTGTTAGAGGTCCAGAGGGTGACAACACAGGGATGGGCCTTTTCTATGGTGGAATGCTCTTCCCAGGGAGGGTCGCCTGGCGCCTTCATTCCATATCTTTAGGCACCAGGCAAAAGCATTCCTCTTCTCCTGGGTCTTTGGTGAATTGAATAATCTATGACATTTTAAACTGGCGGGTGCTGGTTGTTTGTTACTGCGTTATCTATTTTTGTCTTTTTGTGATGTAAACCACTTGGTTATCTGCAGATGAAGGGTAGTATAGAAAACAAACAAAACTATTTTACACCTTTTTTATTTTAATGAAATGAAGTGTGTTTTCCTCTCCTGAGTACCTAAAGGGCAGAGCAGCTGTTCCATAGGTGTAGAGGCAGCATCCTCCTCATAGCATCATTTGATTACAGGATTGGTCTGCCCAAAGCTGGCATCATGCCTGGCGATTTGTTACTTCCCAATTTGCCAGGTCAAATTCAAGTTAACATTAAAAGAATTGAGCAATCTGGTCCGGCACAGCTGTGGCATTCCTGTCCTACAGCAAATCTTCCCCACTGCCAAGCACCAGGTTTTGAGCAACTTCTTACAAATGACAGAAGACAAGTCAAAGCCCAGTTTGAGGGCATGGCAGGCATGTCACAAACTCAATTGCAACAAGGGATGTAATTACCCTTTATCCTTCTAAGGCAGAAGCATCTTGCTTCTTCTTTTTATTGACATTCCAAAGCATATTTGAAAAACAAGAAATCTACTTTTTAACTAGATTTCCAGAAGATATATATCACTTTTTTTTTCCTTCAGAGAGAGGAAGAGGATTGTATTTCCCAAAGTCAGGTTTATTGATTAGTCTTCTAAGTACATTATAAAACTAAAAGACATGTTCACTAACGGCTGTATATACGCTGACTCTGCAGACCACTCGAGATCGTATGGGATATATTTTCACCTTCTAAAGGCCCATGTTCAAGGTCACTAAGGCTATTTCTGGTGAGCTTTAATATCATACTTCTGCACGTGCTAAATCCTAGATATTACGCTATTGACTTACAAAAGAATGACTTTTTTTCAGCTTGACTACTTTCCATTCACGGAAATTTATCGTCTTTGCTTCAGTGCTTTTATTGGAGGCACTCGGCAAAGTGGGAAAGCTCCAAATGAATTTTGCAGGCACCCGTTTATGCAGCAACAAAGTGCAACTTTTCTGGAATGCATTTCTTCAAACTTTTTCTGACCCAGGATAGAAACTGTATTTGTAGAATGGTGTGTGTGTGTGTGATATCCTTTCTGCACAACGAGCTCTCTGGCACCAAGGTGCCCTCCACACATTGCAGAGAGCAGATAACCCAAGCAGAGATTACACATGAAGAAGTGTTGTCACACCATCAATCCAGCTGCCTCTGTACTGTCTGTCTACTTTTCCTTGCAAAGGCTCTTCAGGGTCTCAAGCAGGTCACTATTTCCTGAGATCCTTTGATTGGGGATGCAAGATACCAAAAGATTAGGACTTAAGGAAAGCCCCATTCCCTTTTAAAGGCAGCCAAAGGACAGAAATTTTTTCACCAAATGTACAAAATTTCCAGACAGGAAGCAGTGATATATAAATGTATCACTTGATAGAAAGTGGTAGAAATAGCAGCAGCTTATGGATGGAATCACCTCCTCAACAAAATACAGCTGTGCTTTCAGTGCTTACTGAAGACCTCTCTGTTCATCCAGACACTGTCATGCATTTTATTATGATGGTTTTATTGGAATTTTTTTTGCACTGTTGTGAACCATCCTGGTATTGTTGATGAGGGTAAGAATAGAAACCTTCAAAATAATTATCTAATTTAAACTTGTATGTTTCAGACAGTGGTCCCAGTAAGAGGAAAACGTTGTAATTCAGTGAAGCTTTTGCAAGGCAGACTCTAGGGACCTTCAGACAGGGCCCAGGAGAGGAGGGTGTAGGGGGTGCATCATATCCCTGTCTGGGGTCAAAAAGGGGTGTGTGGGAGCCAAAGGAGGGGAGCCAGAAGGTCCTGGGAAGAAACCGCTTGCATATATTGTGTGAAGACTAGCATCTACATTCTGTGTAAACCAACATGAAACACTATGACACTTCTTCGCCCGCCCAATTCCTCTTCTGCCAACTGCCTACTTCTCCCAGAGAATCCAGAGAGGTGGCGCTGAAGTCCCATTAAAGATGGTGCGAGAAGATGGGCTTGCTTTTCCTCTCCTGCAGGTGACTCACTCTCCCTACTGAGGGGACTGCCATCTGCCAGTGGAGGGCAGCAGGTGTCAGTGCTAACACACAGGGGTCAGCAAACTTTTCCAGCAGGGGGCCAGTCCACTGCCCCTCAGACCATGTGGCAGGCCAGACTATATATTTTTTTTGGGGGGGGGGGGAATGAATGAATTCCTATGCCCCACAAATAACCCAGAGATGCATTTTAAATAAAAGCACACATTCTGCTCATGTAAAAACACCAGGCAGGCCCCACAAATACCGTAACCCAGAGATGCATTTTAAATAAAAAGACACATTCTACTCATGGAAAAAAACACTAATTCCCGGACTGTCCGCGGGCCAGATTGAGAAGGCGATTGGGCCGCATCCGGCTCCCACGCCTTAGTTTGCCTACCCAATGCTAACAGCAACTAGCTTTCGAGCTGAGGAGGGCTAAACAGCGCATTGCCACCATTTTCATCATGAACTGGTGAAGAGCTGACTATGTTGAAATTATCTTTTCCAAACAACTCTCCTAAGAATCAAGAGGTAGTTAATATTTGCACTGATGCAAATTATATTTGTAAAGCTATAATAAAAGCAAAACCACAAGAACCCACTAAACAAATTAAAAAAAAAACCACCTCTAAGATATTTCATTGTGCTTTGCTTTATTAATACTATGAATAGAAAACTGGATAATTATTCTCTGTATATTTTAATTTGGCGTTTTCTGACAAAAGGTGTTGTTAATTTGGAATTAATGGTTAATCTAAGAAACAGCGTTGCTCAGATATAACAAACAAAGAAGCATTTTACAACTGAGTACAACTCAAGTTTTTTCGGCCAACTTGCAACAAGCTGCAAAGTCTGCAGGGAGCACTTGCTGCATTGTTGTTGTTTTGATCAAGCAAGCACAGCTTTGTGATTCTTATATTTATAATATCGTTTACAAATAAAATTGAAACTGACAGAAAGAATGGTGAAGTCTGGAGAACATTTTTAAAGTTGAACAGAGGCAATAGCGGACCTACATTTTTGAGGCCCTGAAGCTTGAACTGTTTTGGAGGCCCTTTTGCAAACACAATGAGGTCTGGGTGACCGCTGTTATCTTCTTCAATGGGGTTGTTTTCAACAACCTTTAAAACATCTGTGCTACTAACTCTCAGACTTTGGGATAATATATACAGCAACAAAAAATCATCAAATTGAGTCATTCGCTGGGAGTCCATCTATGAGTCTCAGCTCTATACCTAAGTAAAAGCTGAGATCTCAGCAAGAGGTGCCAGAACTCACCATGAACACCACCCTTGTTCTCTTATACAGTGGTACCTCGGGTTACATACGCTTCAGGTTACAGAATCCGCTAACCCAGAAATAGTGCTTCAGGTTAAGAACTTTGCTTCAGGATGAGAACAGAAATCGTGCTTTGGTGGCGTGGCGGCAGCAGGAGGCCCCGTTAGCTAAAGTGGTGCTTCAGGTTAAGAACAGTTTCAGGTTAAGTACAGACCTCCAGAACAAATTAAGTACTTAACCAGAGGTACCACTGTAATGGCAATAGTGCTCACCTGAGAGATGCCAGAACTGAGTTCCGGCTGAAAGCAAAGCTTTGGTCCCAAAAGCAGTAAGAACATGACTCGTCAGAGGTTCCAGTCAGGAGAGAAAGAGATTGGTTTGGGACAGTTTTGGAATCATGGAGAAGCCTGCTAGAAGAGGGCTTGAAGAATGGAGCTGGTGGTTCTCAAGAATGAGAAGCCATGCTGCGAGGTGATGGTGGTGATTCTTCAATCAGGTATAATAACAATAATAATTTATTATTTCTACCCCAGCCACTCTGGGTGGCTTTCAACAGAACATTAAAGACAGAATAAAACTTCAAACATTAAAAACTTCCCTAAACAGGCTTGCCTTCAGATGTCTTCTAAAAGTCGGATAGTTGTTTATTTCCTTGACATCTGACGGGAGGGCATTCCACAGGGCAGGCGCCACTACCGAGAAGGCCCTCTGCCTGGTTCACAGGTAGCACAACCCAGCATCAAACAGCGGTCTAACCACAGGGAGAATTTCAGTAGGCAGCCCTTGTAACATCTGAACCATCACTGAAGCAAGAAGCAGAAGAAAGAGCTGGAAGAAGAGGGAAAATGCTATGTAGTATCTAATCCTGGTTTGGCAGGGATGAAGGTTAGGGAAATCTTGCCTGAAGGAAAACCTATTGAGAGTTTATTTAGCCGAGGAAAACTCTTAAGAACTGTAACAAGCAAATTTAATCTTGTTTAACTAAGAACCGTACAATTAAGCAATCTTATCCTGCCATCTGAAAGGCAACACTTTATTCCCTTATGTAAACAATTCCCTTAAATATGCCATATCAGTTTTGTTCATCTTAGAACAGCTTGTCTCTTGTGGTGGTGTCAATCTCGTGTCAATGCCATCCGAACCAAGCTTTTAGGCTTTATATTGGGTTTATTTTGGCAACAAGGGTCAAACCTTCTCTAGTTAATGAAGCATTCCCTAGCGGAGAAGTCTGGGAAATGTGGCAGGGAGTTCTAAGCCTCAAATGCCATTAAAAAGGGTGATACCTGCTTGGTTTCATTACAGGCACCCTAAAATTGTGCCTAGAACTGAGGTTGCTGCACATGTCAGGATTTAAGTTTCTCCTCCTGTCTGGCTTTTAAAAAAACTTCCAGGCTCCCAGGTGTAGCAACAGCAACAGCAAAGCAAGCAAGCAAGCAAGCCTGATTAAGAACTTTTGTTTTTAAATTTATTATTATCATTATCATTATTTGTATTTATATACATACCACCTCTCCTGGTATGTCCCACAGAGGAACTTACGGTCTTCAAATAAAAACATCCTGAAGGTTCCAGGCCACAGAGAGGTTAGGCTGGCCTCAACTAGAGCCCGGGCTTTTTCGGCTGTGGCTCCAATCTGGTGGAACGCTCTGTCACAAGAGACTAGGGCCCTGCGGAACTTGACATCTTTCCCCCTAATCTGCGGGTTGCCATCCGATTGGATTTTATTCTGATCCTGATTTGATTTGAGGATGTATTTTAATTGATTGTCTGATTTTATGTTAATGTATTATACATTTGATGTTAGCCGCTCTGAGCCTGGCTTTGGCTAGGAAGGGCGAGATATAAATAAAAATTATTATTATTATTATTATTATTATTATTTAGAAAAATAAAAACTTACTAACAAATATCATTTTTGTCCAAACTAAAACATTAATCTAAAGGCAAAAAGGAGAAAGAAAAGAGGAGAAAAGAGAAAAGAAAGAGGAAGAGATAGAGAAAAAAGAACAGAAAGAGAGAAGGAAAAAGTTAAGAAGCTAAAGAACTTCCGATTATTCATCTGACCTAATAAACCTTGTTCATTTCATCCACTCCAGTATAACACCTAATAAAGCCACTTTCTATTAATCATTATCTTTAATCCTCAAATTGAAATGTCATTATTTCCTTTTCTTTTTCACGCAAAATGTCTATGGGAGGTTTCCAACCTTTAGTAAATGTTGACAATGCACAAAGATGGAAAGACTCATCATTACCAACAATTGCTAAAATTAATGGAATTAGCTGAGATGGCGAAATTGACATGTTTAATCTGATTAAGAACTTTTCCATGTACTAGAAAAAGTAGCAAAGCAGAAATCCTAGCTGACCGTGTAATTTGGAAGCTCTGTTCAGAATTCAAAATAAGGTGATGGTGGGAAACAACAGAAACCAGAATTCCAAGAAGAAACGGCACTTTAAAGTATTTTATACATAATAACTGCAGGGAACATTATGAATATTAATGCAGCTTAAATACTACATATGTATTTTCTTTTTTGGCATTAATCTTTGCTTGCTATCAGTCGATTACCCACACCATCGGTTACGCACGAAATTACATTTTTAAATCTAAGCCTGTGTAAACACAACTATCTTTCCAAAAGAATATGCAAACACAAAAACTTTCTAAACATGCAGCATTCAGCAGATTAATGTTCCAGAGCATTAATTCCAGTGGAAAGCTAAATCCCAAACCAGCTAATCGTGCTAATCGTACTGCACTCTATCTGGTGTCAAACGACAAGCGTCTGGATTTTAGCTATGCTGGCATTTGCTCATGAAAATTGGTGAAGGGGGAAAGAACAAAAGAACAGCAAAGTTCCCTCTGGGCTAAACAGAAGAAGTAACAGCAGAAACAATAGCAGCTTGTTGTTATGGGAGTTTAAGAGTCAGGGCTCTGTAGTTAATTGGCTTGCTCTCACTAGTAGTTCGTGTCGCTCCAAAAATGGAAATTAAGATCAAAGAGAAAATGGAAACTTTTAAAAACAAATTAACAGGGTCAGACACTGGGACACAACCAAGACTTTCGGTTGCCTGAGGCAAAGGACAAGATGGTGACTCTACATTCAGAGCATGGCAGTACCACTTTATGCAGATATGGCTTCCCCCATGGAATTCTGGGAGCTGTGGTTTGTTAGGGGAGCTGTAAATTGTTAGGACACTCCTATTCCCCTTCCCAGGGTTCTAGGGGAAGAAGGTCTGATCAGCAAACCAATAAAACTTGTGGTCCATTGCAAGTTCTGAAGGAAGACCTTTTCCCACCCTGAATAAGCAACCCTGGGCCTCCAGCAATTTTTGGACTACAATTCCCATCATCCCTGACCACTAGTCCTGCTAGATGGGGATGGTGGGAGAATATAGTCCAAAAACAGCTGGAGACCCAAGTTTGGGAAACCCTGCTGTAGCCTATGGGGCTAGTCAAGCACAAAGACCAGCTCCTCCCTCTGCAGATTCAAGTCAGGTCCAAGGATGCAGCAGTTGCACAGCATCCACACCTATCCCACATTCTCCAACTCCTTCAGGGGTGTGGGCTTTCAGGAAATTACTATGGACTAAGAAGTATCCCGAAACGCAAAATTCTTTCCCATCTGGCAATTGGAAAATGATACTCAAAGATTGGCCCGAAGTGTCCCCCCGGTTGTTCAAAATTCAGCCGAGCCCCGCTGAGCCACAAATCCCTCAAGCGCAAATGTCTTTGTGTACAGATAGTCGTTGACTGCTTGGGAAATGGCTTTAACCTGCGCTTGAAAAGGAACCTTTCACGTTGAAACCCCACGTGGTGATTAATGTAGCTATTTCCATTCCTTGCAGAGCACAGTATGTTCAAAAGGATAATTAGCACAGCAAGGAGTTCTACACCTCAATACGGCCTCTGCAATGCAGACATTTTAGCTATATTACAGTGCAGCTACCCCTCCCCCCCCCAAAAAAAAAATCTAATGAGAGGCAGATACTCATAAACCATCAAAGTATTCTTTTTGACAAAATAGCTGCAGACAGTGCAGACAACGCTCGGCCATTATATAAATATCGGTGTGATGACAGAGTCGCTTGTTTTCCGAAAGATTTTCAGAATAGAAAACAGCCTTCTCCTGATCCTTGTGTCAGAACCTTCAGAATTAAGTGCAGCTCATATAGTCATTCAAGTGACAAGGAAGCAATGTGGTCATGTTTCTTAGCCGTGGGGATATTTCAAATCGTACTAACTGCACAATACGAAGCGCAGGATGGCCGTGATGTTTGCATCACAATATGGCACAGGGCTGATTCACATATGCATGGGCATCACACAGCACAATGGCGCTGGATGAGGTACAGCTGGAAACTGACATCATTGAAATGTGTGTGTGAAAACAGGTTTCTGCACCCACTGTTATGTATTTGGATACACATCTGCAGTGCCATGCTTGTCCCAGCTTAATTGAACCGGCTGCATGCGTAACCAGCTTCTGAATCAGGAGAGCTGGCTCAGGTGATAGGCCTGGAAGAGTTGATGGGTTGGAAGAGTTTTCAATAAGATTTATGATCATCAGGGATTGGGGTAGCCATGGGAGCAGTCTTGAGTTGTGTTTTAGACCACAGTTTCCCAAACTTGGGTCTGTAACTGTTTTTGGACTACAACTCCCATCAGCCCTTGCTAGCAGGACCAGTAGTCAGGCGTGATGGGAAGTGTAGTCCGAAAACAGCTATAGACCCAAGTTTGGGAACCTGTTCAAGTACCCGAAACTGATGCTCTTCTTGCTGATGCTTTTCTTGCTGATGCTTCCTCTTTTACTTTTATGTACCTTTCAAGAGGGAGAAAAAGGTGACCAGTCCCACCCATGATAAAGAAGGAGATGAGCAGGAGGTTGGAACAGAGGTTTTCTAGGCTCCAGGGAAAATTTGCAGAGGCACCATCACACTGTGGTAACAACCCCAACCTCGACATACCAAGGATCCCATAAAGCAATTCCCTATTTTCCTAAACCAACACAATTTTAAGAGCCACAGAAACTAGACCCATGACACTGCATTTCTTTAAATTCCAAATTATTGAAAACAGGTGCCCACAGCATTGCTCAATTTTTGGTCCTGGCCACTTTTAACTGAACCCCTTACAGAACCCCAAAGAAGTAATATTCATTTATGAGGCAGCCTCCTATGCTGCAGAAACCTATAAACTGCTTGCATGATGCCAGAAGCTGAATATTTTGTCATATCTTTACCACATAGCAGTGGTAAAGTCAGAACAATTCTTTAGACCTACCTCGGTGCTTCCAGAACTTTCCTTCAGAAACTTCAAGCTGACTGGAGTGATTGGTTGCTTCATAAAAGACATTTGCTTCCTGTGCAGCAGAAAAATGCTTACTCATTTTTCGAGGAAGTAAGTGGAAACTGCCTCAAGAGGGGGTGTTCATCAGTTTCTTGCTAGTAAAGCTGACATGATTGCCTCTTTACCTGCTGATATTACTTTGCACCTGAAAAGATGAAAATGTAAATGACACATTTTGCAAAAGCACATTTTCAGAAGAACCTGGCGCTCTTTGAAGATCATCTACTTGGGATATGCCTGCATTTTCCTTAATCTGTTCAAGGGGGCCAGAAATTGGTAAGGCAATATCCACTATTGGTCAGGCAATTTGACAATGAGATGACACATTCTGTGGTTTCTAAAATGAGTCTAAAATCCAAATACATTTTTTCCTCATGCAGACAGCGCTTCCAGCTTCTGACATGAAGATTTACAGATGGGGGAAAAACTCAGCCATGGCTGATGATGAAGCAGGTGCTCAAACAAAGTTAAAAAGCTTTCTGCATGCATATTTTTCCCTCTATTATAAATGATTTCCCAGAATTGTTAAACATTTAAAAACAATTATTTTAAATAAATGATCCCCCAAATTGTGCCTTGCTCATGTTGCCATAATGAAAATATTTTAGTAAAGCACTTCAGACAAAAATATAATCATAAAGTAATTGCAGCAAGGCATTGTTAATTCTGTGCACTGCATGGATTAGGGCCCATTTGTTGTTGGGTCTAAATTTTCGTCAGACCCAGCCCAGGGATGATGGAATTGCCCATTCAGATATTGCTGAACTACAACAGTTTCCTCTATTGCAAGGTAATTCGTACATTCTTCTCTGTGGATTGTGACTGTGTGTGTGTGTTTAAAAAGTTAAATACATTATAATGGGAATAAATGATCACGCTGCACAGGGCTTTCTTTTGCAATTTGAGAAGCCCTTCCTTAATATCAGTTGTCATGTACCACCTACACACTATGCATTGGCAATTTGATTATGATTCATTATGGCTAAATTGTGTTAAGTGTTTGATAGTTAGCCAGACCATAGCTATCACCCTGTCATAAACCTTAACAAGATTAAATTCCCATCCCAGCTGTTCATTTCCTACAGGTATGTGTCAGAAAAAATCTCTGAAAATTTACAATGCAATTCTATGCACGTGCACTCAGAAGTAAGTCCCTCTGTGTTTTACTCCCAAGCAGGGGTGTATAGGGTTGTAGCACTCTAGATCTTCAGGTAGCAAACACATTTCTGCCTGTTTTCAACTGGAGCAAGGAATTTGGGCAGACTATTAGTGGGGTAGGAGAGCTGAAAATGACGCCAATATATTTCACATCTGGCAACCAATGCACTCCTTTGGTTTCAGATAGTACATGGGTAAAAAGGTAAAGGGATCCCTGACCATTAGGTCCAGTTGTGGCCGACTCTGGGGTTGCGGCGCTCATCTCGCTTTATTGGTCGAGGGAGCCAGCGTACCTGAGTAGAAGAGACTAAAAAGCACAGGGCACAAATTATCATAGCCCTCTAGGAGGCTTAGTTTGGTCAAAACTGAGTACACACTTCTAATGCTAAATACAGTGGTGCCCCGCAAGACGAATGCCTCGCAAGACGGAAAACCCGCTAGACGAAAGGGTTTTCCGTTTTGGAGGTGCTTCGCAGGACGAATTTCTCTATGGGCTTGCTTCGCAAGGCGAAAATGTCTTGCGATTCTTGGGGGGTTTTTTTCGCTCCCCACCCCCTTTTTCTAGGGCACTAAGCTGCTAATAGCCTTTTAGCAGCTAATCCGCTAATCCCTTAAGCCTTGAATAGCCGCTAATAGCCGCTAAACCGCTAATCCGCTAATGGGCTTGCTTCGCAAGACGAAAAAACCGCTAGACGAAGAGACTCACGGAACGGATTGTTTTCGTCTTGCGAGGCACCACTGTACAATACTTTTGGTAAATGAGCCACCATAGCTGTGAAAATTAGTGTCCCAGGCTTCTTAGACTTGTCTATCTGAAACCCAAGAGGTGCACTGCTTGTCAGATGTGAGCTTTTTTCAGCTCTCCAAGCCCACTATATAATTTACTCTAATTCCTCTTTGATGATCCTTTGAAAGATGCATGTGGCTATTCTTCACAACGAACGAAACAAAATACCCTGTGCGTCACAGAAGGATTGTACAATAGTGACCACAAGCTTTGGGGGCAGCACAAAAAGAGAGGAAACACATCATATCCAGTCATCTTACATCTTGGCTTATGCTTTTCAGAGTCTGACACCAACCTGGCCCCAAAACAATCCATGATCCAAAATCATGACCACAAAGCAGTGATTGCATACTTTTAACTAGGAAGTAATTTCCACTTTGATAAGATGTCCAGGTTCCCCACCAAGAGGATGTAATTATACAACACTTAAAATGCTCATTCATTATAGTGGCACAACCAGAATCAATTTATCAACTTCTTGGGAACATGGGCAGAGTTGCCTAAGTGCCCGTTCACCATAGTTAAAAAACTGAATAAGGTGGAAATGTGGGCCTCTATAATCCAAAAACAGAGTTCATTTTATTAAATGTATTAAAACTGTATCCCATTCCTCCTCAAGGAACAACTGTTATCCATTCTATAACCCTGTGAGGTGAAAAGCTTTGTTTTGTAAGGAAGCTAGGAGGGTGCTTGTGAAACATGCACCACTCATAAACACCATCTCCAACTCCTCGAAAGATTCCATCAACTGTGTCTCTGAAGAATTTTACACATCACTTGGGAAGACAGACAAACTAATGCCAGTGTACTGAAAGAAGCAAAGATCACCAGTGTCAAAGCAATGATTCTTCAACATCAACTTTGTTGGACTGGTCATGTTGTGAAGATGCCTGATTATCATCTTCCAAAGCAACTACTCTATTCTGAACTTTAAAATGGAAAGCGTAATGCTGGTGGTCAACAAAAGAGGTTTAAAGACTCTCTCAAGGCAAATCTAAAAAAATGTAGTATAAACACCAACAACTGGGAAACACTGGCTTGCGAATGCTCTAATTGGAGAACAGCCTTTACCAAAGAAAGGTGTTGTGCGTGTTGAAGATGCTCGAACTCAGGACAGAAGGGAGAAATGTGCTAAGAGGAAGGCACATTTGCCAAAGCCTCACCATGATCAACTCCCGCCTGGAAACCTATGTCCTCACTGTGGAATGATGTGTGGATCCAGAATTGGCCTCCACAGTTACTTATAGACTCACTGTTAACGCTGTGTTCCTGGAAGACAATCTTACTTGGCTATAAGTAATTGCCAAAGAAGAAGAAGTTCTCTGTTATAGTCAGAAAATGTTTGCTTTCAGATCAGGTTTAGGAGTGATGCTAGCTGGCACACTTTCAGTAGTTCCTCATGCATCTTTCATTGAACACCTGAAGAGGTCTATAGTCTCCTCCAAAAATCCAATTTATCAACAGTGTGAATGGAATCATTAAAATAAGGAGGCTTTTCCCAGCTCAACTGACTATCTTGTCTCATGTATTAGCCCTTCAGCCCCCTCACATCAACAATCAATACAAGAAGGTGGTGAGTGGTTAAGCACTTTTTGACCCTGAAACGGAAAATAACCCTAACCACAGAAGTGACACATTTGGCACATGCTCCCTATGTAAAATGAAGCCTATGACCTTTAGTGGATTGTATCAGAAGGAGTGGTAGGGAGAATCACAAGAGGAGAGGAAGTGCAACTACATAGGAGACAAGCAGAGATGGTGAATTGGTGGCTTTCCAGATGTTGACTCCAACTTTCATAAGTCCCAGGCAGCATGGCCAATAGGGTGGAAGACCAAAGAATCCCCAGCCCTGCTGCAGAGAGTTAGAATTTGGGTCTGAAAGGTTCCCAAATTAGGCTGCAGTCCTAAACATACCAAGGAGAAGGCATGGAGCAGAAATTCGATTCAGATCACATTTAAAGGCATGGCCTACATAATCTGCATTTCCCAAAACAATATGCAAATAAAATACAGCCACCCTTCAAAATTCACACTTCTCCAAATTTTGCAATGCAGCTCTGCAGCCTAGGAGTGTGTACAAAAGTGCATATACCAAGGTAAAGTGTGCACAAAAATGTATTTATGTGTGAAAATAACTTACAGAAATGCAATTAATTAGGAGAGATTTCTTCGGGGGGGGGGACACTGTATATTAGGCAAAATTACATGTAAAATGTGTATTAGGAGATATTTGCACTAAAATGTCATGAATTTTCATGAGGACATTAAAAAGAATTGCAAACTGATAGTGGAAAAATAAGAAACAGGGAAACAGAAATAGACACATTTGCCCACTCCTAGTAGGAAAAAAGCCCCATTGAGCACAGTTGGATTTCTATGTAAACATGCATAGGGTAGGGTTGTTAACAATTGCAGTCATACAACTGTTTGCCGATGCTTTTCTAACCATTTAGTTTTACACATAAAATCCTCCTCCAGTTACATAATTTTTTAGCATTATAGGTGCATTAGTACATAATTTATTGTGAACCCACAACCAGTGACTACTTGAATTATACACAATGGTCACTGGGCATTTGGAGCAGCAAACTTGCCATCCATGAACAGAAATACATTTGATGGGACCCGGCATTTTTCCAAGGGAAATATAATGGATCATAACAGTTTTCTGAAAGCTTTATTATTCTGTACTATGACTGGCTATGCAGTCAGTTCCATTTATTTAAAAGTACACTGGAACCAAATCTGCAGGCATTTAAAGAAGTTAAAGCAGATTACATAAAATGAGAGGAACAAAAGTACTTAGAAGTCAGCCTAAAATTATTGTCTTTAGAAGTTTTCAAACTGAGACTCAGCATTTCTTTCAGTAAGTCAAAACTATCATTTCTCCCCAGTTATCTGGCATCTTCACTTTCAACCAATTTCTTCCTATTGATCAGAATTAAATCTAGAACAAGGGTTGCTATTTCATTTCATTTTCTTTTCTTTTATTACAGTTGGTGTATTTTGTTCCTTCCTATTCCCCTTTTCTTTTCTTTTCTTTTCTTTTCTTTTCTTCCTGCTTTCTTTCATTATCAATCTACTTTACCTGGCAGCAGGTTTCAAACAGGAGTCTTTCTCAACCACACTTGGAGATCCTAAGGAGTGGATTTAAGACCTTTGGCATGCAAAATTGATCAACTGAGAGAGTGTTTTTACTAAAGCTCTCAAAGCCCTGGCATTGTTAACCATGCTGCACAGTAACTGCAACTCCTAGATAAGATGGTTTGCACCTGTGATGGCTGATTGGAGAAGGCCAAAGGGAAAACCAGGAAGCAGGATCAAGTCAGAAATCAGGACCAAATAGAAGGTAGAATAATCAAGGACACAGGATCATTGCAGAGCTCAGGAAGACAACGTGGTTCATGCAAGGCTTAGCTGGAAAAGGAATCTCTTTACATTTCATCCTTCCCAGAAGAACCTAGTGGTTAACCTGTGTCAGCCTAGTAGCTGAAGAAGGGGGCCACCTGCAGTTCAGAAATTCACTACATGGGGCAGCCACACATAGATCCAGCAACTCCTGAAACTGAGAAATGTTGTGTCAGAAAACAGCCTGAAACATCAGCAAGAATGTGTTGCACTGATAGCACTACCCAGTGCTAGCAGTCACTGCATAACTAACTAGTGTTGCAGCTGCCACTATCAAGGAGAGAATTACTATGGTAACTGCCGCATCACAGCATGAGCCTATCAAAGTGGCATGATTCAACGATGCTGGATCATTTGAAGCTGCATTTCTTTCAACCTTATTTAATTTATTTACTTATGAAAATATTTACTTATCTATTTACTTTATACACTTATATATTTATTTCATTAAAAACATATAAGTGGTTTACAAAAATACATACAGTAACCATATTGGTTGCCATCTGTCTCGGAAGACAATAGGGGAGTGCGCCATCGGGCACTGTTGGAGAGTTACAGCACCTGCTGTGGCTATAGAAGAGAGACATGCTTTATTGCAGCTAGGACACATGGAGGCATCTGGTTGTGCTGATACAGGTGTACCATGGCATTTCTTCTTTCTGTGCCCCTCCCAGCAATTATTACTCCTCTGGTCACTGATGTGGATGCACAACCTGATTGTTTCCAGGCACTGTGGTCATCTGCAAGGGATTCACACATGGCAGGGCTGATGTTGCCAGCCTTTATGTCACATTTTAAGCCACATTTGTAATGGAAAATTGCGTTGCCAGTGGGTCTGGTGCCTGAAGCCAGCTCCCCATAGGACACGTCCTTGGAGATCCTGCCATCTTCCATTCTGTGGGCATGACCAAGCCAGCGAAGATGTCGCTGAGACAGGAGTATGAAATGCTGGGAATGTGGGTTTTGCACTGTGATGCCCAAAATCTTCCTGACGCAGCACATATGGAAAGTGTTGAAGCGTCGCTCCTGGTGGTGTAAGTTGCCCATGACTCACTTCCATAAAGCAGCATGCTCAACACTCAAGCCTGGCAGACCTTCATTGGTCATCAGCATCACATTCTTCCATACCGTTTTGGAGATGTGAGCCATTGCTGTAGCTACCTTGTCAATATGCTTGTCCAGTTAACCACTGACGGAAAGGTTGATAGTTCTGGTGGTTGATAGCCCAGGTAGACAAAATCGTCTCCCACCTTAAGCATGTGGTCACCAGCGCTGATGCATGGAGTGCTGGTGACATCCTGACCCAGAAATGTTGGTCTTCATCAGACAGGTGGTAAGGCCAAACTTCATGCAGGCTTGGGCAAAACAATTGATGAGACTCTATAGAACTGTGCTGTCAATGCTGCATCGTCTACAAACCACAGCAAAAAACATTGCCTGCAGCATAGGTCTGGCTGAATAGAAAAGTTTCCATCAAGCATTTCAAAGCTGAAACCTTAATGCATCCATAACAAAGCACAGGGTCCACTTTATATACTAACTCAAGTAATCTTCTTCTGTTCAGATATAGCTTTAGAGGTTTACAATTATAGGCTCATTTCTCATATTTATTGCACATTAACACCCAGTTGTATCTGTCTCCTTTGCCTTTTGCCTCGCTTTCTGTCTGCGGACAAACACTGGCTTCTTCGGCCAGTAAAGCAAGATGAACGGCGCAACCCCAGAGTTGTCCGCAACTGGACCTAATGGTCAGGGGTCCCTTTACCTTTACTATTTTTTAAAAAAGCAGCACAATCAAGATATAAACTATGGATTGTATCACTTCATGTCCTTCTGCTCACACAAGTCCAGCAAATCTTCCACCAAGAGAAGCAGGAAACAGTCAATATAGCTAATCCCCCTTTCATCTGAAGATTCCCTAGGTGGGTGGACAAACTTGGATACTGTGGCTTGCAATCCAGTTTCAAAAATGTGATTTCAGACCCAAAGCCACGAGAATGTTGGTTTCTTTGTTTTGACATATTTGACATGTATCAGTGTCCTAGAAAATATTGGGTTGGATCCGGAGCCACACTTTGGAACCACTGAAATAAATGAGACTTAAATGAGTTAAACTGATTCAACAGAACCTAAGTGTGACCATCCTACTCTGGATCTAACCAGTTATCTACAGCTCAAAGTTCACATTTTAAGTGCATATGGGAAGGTAGGCTGGGCATTGCATGGCATTTTAAGGCCCATAGGGATGTGTTTACTTTCAGGGCACTAGAGACAAGATGCAGCCACTCATCCACCAACTCAGTTCAACTTATTGAAAGCCTAAGGAAGGCGACTTGAAGTTACAGCCCCAGCAGCTCACCCTAATAGCATTAGGAACAAGGCATCCCTAACTGGCCAAAACAGGACAGCAATTTATCAGGCCAGTTATCAGGAAACAGGAACTGCCTCTTGTAAATACGAATAGTCAGAGTGCATGTTGTCATAAATTATAACTGCTTTAGTTTAGTTATGCTGATTAATAGCTGAGATAAAAGCTGAGCCCTACCGTGGTACAGCAGTAAACCTGTCAATTAAGATAAATGCTTTTTTATGTCCCTGTAGAATGTTTTGTTCATACCTGGTAACAGCAGTTGTGAAATGTGATAAAAGAATGATTACAAATAAAGAGAGCATGTGGTGGTGTACTGTTTTAAGAAATTCTTCCAAAACTTGACACACACACACACACCCAAGATGTTGTTGGGACACCAATTCCCATCAGCTAACAGGGTTGTACAACTCTTGACAATATTATTGGGAGGGCACCAGCTGGGGACAGCTGTTTTCAATGGATCCTCAAATGAGGACATCATCATTTTATATCTATCCAAGCTCAAAGTATAGGTCTCTTAGCAACCATAAGGGCTCACAAAATCTACTTTTGTTCTCCTGCTGTTAACCCCCATACTACAAGAATGTAATTTAAAAGTACATGACAAACTGCAAACATCAAGGATTTCATCAATACAAAAATTGATACAGATAACATCAGACCAAGAAAAATATATCACGGACATGCCCAAATCACATGACTTAAAATCATAGAATTGTAGAGTTGGAGGGGTCATCAAGTTCAAACTTCTGCATTTGATGAATGTCCAGAATTAAACCTCAGGAAAGACTGGAGCCACTGTACAACAATAATCCCAGTATCACCTGCCACAAGGCAATCCAGAGAGATACCATACACATTTCCCCATGCCATCAGTTTTCATTTACTTTTGATAAGAATTTGGAAATAGTCCACATTCCAGTGAAATTAATGGCCAACCACCACAATATTAATGCTTCTGGATTACAACTTTTGTGAAGGTGCCATTAAATAGAACAATATATTGGTGGGTTACGGTTGCAGCCATAAATATATGTACCTATGTGGGGAAATTAATCTCTGTGCAGATAGGGTGAAATTGGAAATTATTGTTTAAAGAATGAACAACATCTGGGCAATACAGATTGATTCACTGCACTCAAGCAAATATTTAACAGTGAATGTTTTTGTATCCCTGCCAGGGCTATGCGGCTCCTCTGCCAATTCATAAACAGATTAATAGATAGGGAAATATTAAATTTTGGGAAATGTAGATATGCCAGGCAACACTTTAGCCTTCATTTAATGTTTAATTTCTTAATCTCAAATAGTTTAGAATCAAAAGTCTGCTGTTGACAGCACAATCCTATACATGTCTACTCAACCTAAGTCCCACTGCGTTCAACAGGGTTAGCTTCTGGGTAGATGGGTATAGGACTGCAGCCTAAAATCCCCAAATACCTACAATACTAAGGGCAATTATAGGAAGGGAAAAGTCACGTTTATGCTCTCCAATATGCCTATGCAAATTGACCAGTAAGTACCTCCATCATAGCATACAGATAAGGTAAAAGAAAAATCAAAGGGAGCTTAACTAATCAGTTTCCTGCTATCTGGAAGTAACAGCTGGAGAAATAGAATGCCCTAAGCTCTTAATATCGCTGAGATGATGTGATCTTATCCGATGGGTCTGTCAAACTGATTTCTGGTATATTGAACTTTGTAAAAAGCACACCAAAAACTGATAGAACGGTTTTGATGTAAGCTCACAGGATTCTATATCTTCAGAGGTAAAGAAAGGTTTAACTTCCACAATTCTTTGCTGGAACAGAGAAAGTTCACACGGTCAGACTCCAAAGCGCAGCTCTGACTCTCTGAATGAGTTTTTATTTTACGAAAATAAACCAGGGCTCCATTTCTATTGTAACTTTTTTTGCTGACGTCAATCTACCAACATGTGTTCCAAATGTTATTACCTAAACAGAAGAGCGCCTGGGAAGCCCAAGAGGTATATCACACAGAAGGTGGAATAAACTCAGACCACCTCCACCAAATATATGGAATTCAAAACATGCTTCATTTTTCAGCTACTTTTCACTACCAGTACTAGCAAAGAGAAATGTTGGGACTAGTCCTTGGTTGGTACTAAACCTTGCTGCTGATTGTTAGAAGACCTGTGTATGTATATAACTCTTCCCCACCTAGCACACCACAATGGGGATGAGAAGACCCCCATCCCAGTTCAGGGACTCGGGAGGGGGCATGGCATAGATTAGGTCCACCAGCTCTAGGTTCCTCATCACTATATTGTATCTTGTAGTATTTAGTCCACAGTGAATTAGCTTTACCCAGGGCTGTTGTCTTCTGTCCCCAACTGATACTGAAAAGTAAATGGCACATTGGTTCCAATTTTGGTAAATCTGTGATTCATTTTAATGAACGGCTTCTAGTCATTGCTGGCCAAGTAGGCACAGAATAAGGATAAATGCAGCAGTTGTCTCATAGAGAAAGATCGAGCCAGTATGGAATAGCAGAAACGATATTAAACTAGGATTGAGGAGACCACAGTTCAAATGTCCAACTGGCCAGGAAGCTCACTGGGTGACCTTCAGCCTGTCACTATCTCTCAATCTAACCAACCTTGAAGGGTTGTTCTGAGGACAAAATTGAAAAAATCACGGGTGCTGCTTGGGGTCCCTTCGAAGAAAGGAGATAAGAATAGTTACACAGCTACAGTCTGCGCATAAGAAAAAAATCAGGATCAGAAAGGTATTTAAATAGCAGTGTCAGAAAGAAATTTTAGGCTGTGTGAGAGAACTTGATGTTTTTTCTAGAAAATTCTCCATCTAGAACCTTGTCTATGGAACATGCTCAGGAGTATTCCCCTAGCCTAGAAATTATATCCCTTGTTTAATTTCCTGCCAACCGTGCCTCTTCCTTTGCAATCTTTTTATATTTGTTAAGGGCATCCAATAATCACAAAAACCTGGTTTGTATACACAGCAAACTTAACAGCACACTCCCAATCTGCAGCGAATCAAGATATAATCCTAACTATTTATTGAAATACTCGTTGCATACCCTGCCAAAGGCTTCCTCGTTGTTGCTGCTGTTACTACGATTCATTTGGTGAAACTGCATTGTCCAGATCTAGTTCTTACAAATAGGTACAATTCTTGTCATTTGCACAGGTTGTGATAGAAGGAGCCTGCAGACAAATGTGGCCAGACTCCTGTCAATTATTTTGTAATTTACTGGCCCGTAGCTAGACTTAATTTGGCTCCATTTATATACCTGATCTTTTCACAAGTGACAAGGTGTCTCTTCCTATCAATCTAATGAACCTATATGCCGTGCTTATTTATATAGCTTACTAACTAAATCTCCATTGAGACAGATAGGAAAAACTCAGAAATCTGCAAGGGAAAAAAAATAGAAAATATTGTTGCATGGCTGATAAGTACATCAGGGTTCATGCTGAATCCTAATTTTGATGAATGGCACCTTCCGTAAAGTTGGGAAAGTCTGACAGCTACAAAAGAGGAAACACAGAAATACATGGGTGTCTGCTATACTCTCTCTTGATGCATAACAAAAATATATATGATGGCTTTACAATGTTTAACAATAGGAAGCCTCTGATTTAAGAGGGCCACTGCTGGCACTGAAAGAACAGAAGGCACTTTAGCCAGCACATGGATGGCGGTCCTTAATTTCTGCCCATTCCTCCCTGATTGCATCACATGTGTACTTTGCAAAGGGTCCTCTCGTCCTCAGTTGTAGTAATACAGGGCTGTAGCATGGGGAGAAAGAGAAAGGAAATCCCCATTATACACATAGGCCTTGACTCATGCCTCTCTAGATCCAAGGACGTGTGTGTACATGCATGTGCACATATGTGTATAACCTAGCTTCCAATCATTGCTCAACTGTAAATTCCTAAAGCAGCCTTGTAAAAAACCATTGCACCTCAGCTTCAGCTTCCTGTGTGGGGAAGTGGAGCAGCCACTTATGGTGTGGCCAGTGTGGTGTACTGGTTAAGAACGGTAGACTTGTAATCTGGTGAACCGGGTTCGTGTCCCCACTCCTCTACATGCAGCTGCTGGGTGACCTTGGGCTAGTCACACTTCTCTGAGGTCTCTCAGCCTCACTCACCTCGCAGAGTGTTTGTTGTGGGGGAGGAAGGGGAAAGGAGATTGTTAGCCGCTTTGAGACTCCTTAGGGTAGTGATAAAGCGGGATATCAAATCCAAACTCTTCTTCTTTTTCCCGTCAGTAAATACAAAGGATACTGCCACTCCAGGGAACTTCACACACATTCTCTACCCAAAGAGAGAGGCAGCATTGTCATTTTTGACAGGACTGTCAGTTCGGGATGGATGGGAAAATGAAGAGCTTCCTCAAACTAGAGACACACAGCACACCATTCTGCATACCTCTGAGTGTTGGATGACAGGAAATTTCCTCCACACTCCTGATACAGAGATTCATGAAGCTGCCTTGTACCAAGTCAGATTTTTTGTTCATCTAGGGAAGTAGTATCTACTCTGACTGGCAGCCACTCTTCCCGAGTCTCTGTTAGTCAAAGGCCTTTCCTATCGTCTGTTACCTGATGCTTCAAACTGAGGATGCCTGGGACTGAACATACCTGGACTCTTTCATATGCAATGCATGCTATCAGTACCATAATCCATAAGTAGAAGCCTGGTTCCTTGTACAGATCATTCTTACTGGATCAGGGTGATATCTGTGGAGCTCCTAAGAGAGGCAATGAATCCTGTATTGCTGCTTGAGGTGAAATGGGATGAGCTACTCTGCCCTGCCGCCTCTCCCACCACCACCACATCTGCTGCTGCTGCCACCATCGCCAACACTGTCCGCTCGGGTGCCACTGTGCACCCTGTCAATTTTAGGCAAGAATGCATTGATTTCAGGCAAGCTCTTTCACAAAATGGGTGTGATCTTGCCCAAAATTGGTACCGCTGGCAGCAGCATTTGTCCAGCACTGGCAAAGGCAGTGGGACAGGCTTGTGCCACCTAAAGCAGTGGCCTCACTCTGCCCAATGACTGGGCCAGCTCTGTCCTAGGCTACAGTTCTAAGCTCACCCACCTCGGAGCAAGTCTCATGGCAGTTACTTTGATCATAGTCAATCAGGATCATAATAAAATAAATTGGTATTTCAACAGTGTTTCCGGTACAATCCCTTGCATGCCTCCTCAGAAGTAAGTCCCTCCGAGGTCACTCATGCCTAGAATTGCACTGTAAAAATTCTACTGAAATGCTGTTTTATTTTGTTGTGATACTGATTGGAAATGATTTATGGGATTACCATCTCAAGCCCAGAGCAATTACACAGACCAGTGGAGGGATTGCATTATCCTCATCTAGGGCCATGTAGAATACTGAACACAATTGTATGGACTAATTTAACAGTTTGCACGTCAACATATTTGCTCATGTATTTGTTTGCAAACCTTCAGAATCTTAGCGCCGTCTCTCTTCCACACAGGTCAAATGGTGGGCTGTCATTTCAATTATTTGAAAACATGCTCCTAGGCAAGGGTGCAAAACAATATTCTGTGTAACTAAGTGACTCTGTCAACATATATATATATTCAACCCCAAGGGAAAATAATATAGTAAGCCAGAGCTTTACATCATACTAAAGTATAAAATTGACTATGCAAAAGACTTTGACTGTGTCGACCACAGCAAACTATGGCAAGTTCTTAAAGAAATGGGAGTGCCTGATCACCTCATCTGTCTCCTGAGAAATCACTATGTGGGACAAGAAGCTACAGTTAGAACTGGATATGAAACAACTGATTGGTTCAAAATTGGGAAAGGAGTACAACAAGGCTGTATATTGTCTCCCTGCTTATTTAACTTATATGCAGAATTCATCATGCGAAAGGCTGGGCTGAATAAATCCCAAGCCGGAATTAAGATTTCTGAAAGAAATATCAACAACCTCAGATATGCAGATGACACAACACTGATGGCAGAAAGTAAGCAGGAATTAAAGAACCTTTTAATGAGGATGAAAAAGGAGAGTGCAAAATATGGTTTGAAGCTCAACATCAAAAAAACTAAGATCATGGCCACTGGTCCCATCACCTCCTGGCAAATAGAAGGGGAAGAAATGGAAGCAGAGAGAGATTTTACTTTCTTGGGCTCCATGATCACTGCAGATGGTGACACCTGCTTCTTGGGAGAAAAGCAATGACAAACCTAGACAGCATCTTAAAAAGCAGAGACATCATCTTGCCAACAAAGCTCCATATAGTTAAAGCTATGGTTTTCCCAGTAGTGATGTATGGAAGTGAGAGCTGGACCATAAAGAAGGCTGATCGCCGAAGAATTGATGCTTTTGAATTATGGTGCTGGAGGAGACTCTTGAGAGTCCCATGGACTGCAAGAAGATCAAACCTATCCATTCTGAAGGAAATCAGCCCTGAGCGCTCACTAGAAGGACAGATCGCGAAGCTGAGGCTCCAATACTTTGGCCACCTCATGAGAAGAGAAGCCTCCCTGGAAAAGCCCCTGATGTTGGGAAAGATGGAGGGCACAAGGAGAAGGGAACGACAGAGGACGAGATGGTTGGATAGTGTTCTCGAAGCTACCAGCATGAGTTTGACCAGACTGCGGGAGGCATTGGAAGACAGAAGTGCCTGGCGTGCTCTGGTCCATGGGGTCATGAAGAGTCGGACACGACTAAACGACTAAACAACAACAACAAAGTATAAAAATCAGTGAAACCAACAAGTAGGGGCCCCTTCAAAAATTGTTTTATTATGCATTCATGATTATTTATATTAATGGTGGTATCGAGGCAATTAGATATTCTCTTGCTTTCAATACTAAAAGTGCCTACAAAGCTTTTGAGGACATACTGCTTCAATTCCAGTAAGTGCATGTCCTGTAACTCCCCTTGAAATCCTGTAACTTTTATACCACAAATGTTCCACATGGGGGGTTCGCTCTTTGTGTATAAGACTGCCCCTCCAGACAGCAATAATCTTGTTAAATACTGGAGAAGCATCACAGAGCTACTAATAAAGCAGAATTATATATGGACAGCCTAGTGTAAATCCACTGCAAATGCACTGCAAACCCACCAAAACAAAACAAAACACCATTCTGGAGGGATCTGAAAATGATTGCAGGAAATACTCGTCTAAAGGGACCCTTTTAAAGAGGAATTCATTATTAGCATTAACAGTTTGAAGTTGAATCAATAGTTTATGTAATGTCATATGACGTAAGAGTGCTTGAAGGTCAAACTCTGAGGACACAATTTTCTTCCAAGAAGCTGCAGAGGTATGAAACACTTTTCCTTTTCTCCCTTTCCAATTAGGCCCCCTCGCCACAATGGCTTTTTCTCCACGGGGATTTAATTGTCCCTCATTTAAATTTCAATAGAGGGAAGCTGCTTGGCAGGGCAATAAATGGTTAAACATGTCTCCTTTTCCCCTTCTTTTGCTGCTACTCTAATCTCAAGTTTTCGCTCCAAAATTTGTTTTTCTGTTTCCCAAGGGGGGAATCAGGATAATATTACAAACTTCTACATGAAACATTCACTTTGGCCGTGAGCAGCAGCATCACTTTTGTTCTTACCAGTCTGGCCAATTTCATTGTAAATTGGGGAGATTTTAGTGGATTAATTTTCTTGTTTTCAATAGATCAGTTATAATATATCTGATAATCCCTTAACTAAATAACAGAGACCAATCATTAACAATTTATTATTCTTGTAAGGGATCATGTGGCCCATTGCACACCCTCCAATGTCAAAACATGAAAATGTCGAAACATGAAAATAGGGACTGTTTCTTGAATGTGCTTATGCACTCAATGTCCATAAAAGAAAGTTATAGCAGACAATGAAGGAGCTGGCTTTAATGCTGCATTAAACCATTTGAACCATTTCAAGTTAAATGAGTCCTGGAATATTCGTTGAAGTAAACCTAAGGGAAGCCAGTGGAACTAAAAGAGTATATTAATATTACTGTTGAGTCATGAGAAAGCCACCTAAAAGCTAATAGCGTGTCACAGTGTGGGGAGGTGGACATCATCAATACAGGCCTAAACAATTTGGGACCCACCAAGCTAAAAGCAGACCGCCATAAGGACAGCTAAGATATAGCAGAGGCCTCATACATAAGCTATAAAGCAACCACCATTCAGTTCTGGACTATCTGAATTGATCCTTAATAGCTACTAATTACACATGTAGTGAATGGCAACGGCAACAACAACAACAACAACTTTTGTTGCAAGGTAAAGACAAACAAAAAAGGATGAGACCTACAACCAATTCTTGGAAACAATCCTACACTCATAAAAGTAATTGGAGGGAAACTTATGGTTGTGTATAGGCAACTCCCTTACCATTGACAATTACAATGGTACCTAGGGTTACAGATGCTTCAGGTTACAGACGCTCAAGGTTACAGACTCCGCTAACCCAGAAATAGTACCTCGGGTTAAGAACTTTACTTCAGGATGAGAACAGAATTTGTGTGGCGGCAGCAGAAGGCCCCATTAGCTAAAGTGGTACCTCAGGTTAAGAACTGTTTCAGGTTAAGAATGGACCTCCAGAACGAATTAAGTTCTCAACCCGAGGTACCACTGCATAGTGTAATCCAAATGCAGTCTACTCAGAACCAAATCATACATAAATCAATTGACTTTAATCCCAGATAAATGGTGTTAGGAGTACACGCCTTAATTTAATTTGGAGTTAGGAACCGCACCTTTCCACAAAGCCAAATGCTACTATGCCCCTTTAAAAAAGCAACAACTATTTGTGATCCCAATTGTACAATCCATCACATCCAGGCTACTTCATGTAAATTAATGTTGTATTGAGAATTAAGTTTGTATCAAATGAGCCTAACTTATTAACTATTGTTATTGTTGTTGTTATTATTATTATGTAAATTGCTTATATACAGTTTAATTGTCAAAGTTTCTAAGCTGTGCACATAAAAATTAAAAAACATAACATGGATAAGATCAATTAAAATTAATCATAAAAACAAGAAACTTCCTTAAAATGCTTGTTGAAATAGAAAGGTATTTGTTAAGCACCTGGAGTTCAACAGAGAGCAGGCCTGTCTAATCTTAGTCTGGAAGGAATTCCATACAACTCCCAGTGCAAGGCATATATGAGCTGTGCATCTGACTTCAAGGTAAATAGATCTGAACAGGCATAGATCTGAAAGTCAACAACACTTGGAAACCTCTTAGTGAATATTTTAATTCTATGGACACAGGAATTTAATTCAGGGAGACAAATGGAACATGATAAGATAGAAGAAAAGGAACTCAAATTAAATTTTGATTGCGTCAACCAAAATTCTAAGCAAAATTTGATTGCTTAGAACAGAGACTGTTGGCTTTATGCACATTACAGAAACACAGTTTGCTGTTGTCCTCCATTTATGCCTGCTGCACGTATCACCACTCATATATTGTGAGTATCTGTTTAAATGGAAATGCATTTTTTACCTGCCTACTCTCCCCCTCCTTTGCTTGCTTTTACCTAGGCCTGCACCTGATGAACTGAGTTTTACCTCCAAAAGCTCATGCAGAAAACCAACTTGGAAACTATTAATCCAGTGCTACTTGTCATCAGCTCCACAATGCTGTCAGGATTGGGCTTGGGTTGTCAGGCACAGGAGGAGGAGGAAATAGGGGGTGCCGGTTGGTGGGAACCAAGGTTGGAACAGAGGGCTCTCCCCACTGTTCCTTTACTTCATCTGTTTTGGACGGGGGGAGTAGGGATGCCAGCTTCTTCCCCAACTTCCCAACTAAGTGGAAAGTCTCAGTGGAGGTTGTAGGCAACCATGGCGGGGGAAGCACCTTAGGAGGAGGCAGCAAATGATGAGAAGCCTGAACAGGAGAGTGCAATATTGTTGCCTGGAAACAGGCGCTACCTCTGCAGAGCAGAGCACTTGCAGCCACCTCAGAAAAGCATGTGTTTTCAATCCCAACATTCCCACAAAGTGAGTGAGTCTCATGAGTGAATGCATCACACCTCACCTTCAAAAGCTTGGCAAGTGGGGTGTGAAAACTGTTGGGACATCTGCATTGCTTCCATCCAGTTCTGAACATCTTGACTGATTCCTGAACTCCTGAACTATGATTCCTGAATGGGTCTGCTGCCAGATCTGTACTGTTACTTGCCTGAATAAAAATCTCTTTCTTACTTATACATAGAAAAACCTCTGTCTGTGTGGGTTTGGTGAGAGGCAGGACACTACTTCATACTTCTACTGATCTTCATAAAAGACTAATGTCACAAACACTAAAAATTTGAATTTCCAATACTTTCAAAATACAGAAGGTTATGCAACACTAACTAAACCCATATACAGTGGTGGTACCTCAGGTTACCTACGCTTCAGGTTACAGACTCCACTAACCCAGAAATATTACCTCAGGTTAAGAACTTTGCTTCAGGATGAGAACAGAAATCGTGCAGCGGCGGCGCAGCAGCAACAGGAAGCCCCATTAGCTAAAGTAGTGCTTCAGGTTAAGAACAGTTTCATGTTAAGAACAGACCTCCAGAACGAATTAAGTTCTTAACCAGAGGTACCACTGTACATGTAAATTTGGAAAAAGTTAAATGAGTAGCAAGTTCCACATTGCAAAAGTGGAATCCAGATGACTGTCAATGACACATGTGATATATTTGTCCAGGTATGTATATAAGCTTCTGTCAGTTTGGTTAGTGCCTGGGTGAATTCTTTGCAAGTCATAAGTAAAATAAAACTTATTCCTATTCAGGAAGGTGTTCCTAACCACCCAGGATAAAGTTACATGGGATGGGGGAGGAAGGCACATATGTGAGGATAAAGAGCAATGCTGATCATGACTCTTGCTATGCAGAAGAAGAAAAATATTATTAAAACACATTAAAAGACCCTTTAGAACATCAACAATATGTAGCCACTCCTGATTTGCTGTGTTCTACTGTCCTCCAATGGATGCTCTTGATAATACATTGCTGATCTATAAAACCAGCAAGTTAGAATTTCAGCTTCATGCTTTAACAATGCTATAATGCGAGATGGAGCATAACACTAAACTGAACCGACACCTTAAATTATTCTTCTTGGACTCTGAGAGTTCCCTTAATTTGAACAAGGGTCAACTAAACATTCATTTCCACAAATATATGATTAGATTTATATTTTTAGTCAAATGGGTAAAAGGAAAGATGTCTGATAAAGCAGATAGGTGTTTTGACTTGATAATCCTGGAGGAAAACACAGAGAAAGCCCTACTCATTCTCTATGCCTACTGAAATTTTCGAAGCTATCCTTTGCACAGTAGCATTGCTGCAGCACAATTTAGCCTGGGGCATACTGTAAATTCGGCATTGAACTGGCAGAAAATACTGATGCTCAATTATTCCCCAATATTGTAAAACAGTGACCTATAAGATCAGATCATTAGTCACACTACTTTCTCAGACTGAGTGGTCACATTTAGATCTCTCAGCAAACAATGACAACGTGCTTCAGGAAGCATTGGGCTTCTGCATTCCCCACTCCTTTGTGTATGTGCCTCAGACTCACACACTTCTTCGTTTCTTCCTTTCCATCATAGTTTGGAGCAGCTTTCTATTTCAGATATTCAGTTTAAAAGCTAGAGTGTCAAATCATAGTTCAGTCGTCTGCTTTCTTAACTAGCTATGGTTTTTGCAAAGCAGAGTTTCCCAAATTTGGACAAAATGGGAAACGGTGGTTTGTTCCAAACTACAAGGGAAGTTTTAAATTACCTCCTCATTGGTGAATGAGGAAGAGAGGGTGAGAACTTGAGCCCAGTGCTCATCCTCATAACCATAAACCATGTTTTGTCAGTACATCTGAATCAGGCCAGTGGTGAACACAGTTTGTCAAAGCTCAAGCTTTTATAAATTTACATACACTCAAAAATGTTGCAAAAGACACTAGTTGACTTGGCAACTATATCAACTGAACATGCCCAGGCACCAGCACTTGACCTGAAGGAATTGGTGACAAAAATTGCAAAGGAAAATGCACAGAAAGTGTGGTTTTGTGTGCCTGAAATTGAATTTTTTAAGACTTCAGTTCACAAGATTATTCAAAATGATTTGTGTTCTAAAACATTTTCTTTTGTATTTGAGAAACATAATCAAAGATTGTTGTATTTCTAATTCTTCCAATGTAAAATAAATGTAGCAGTTTCAAGTTTTGTGCTTTTAAAAAAAAATTACAACCTGTTTTTAAAAACCATAGTTAGCATTTTTTAAAGGGGGCTGCAAGTAGCTAGCCTTGCCCAGGAACCAAAATAGCTTGGCACAAGCACTGTGTGGAGGTAAGAGAAAAGCAAAGCCTGGTGGTGTCTCCAAAACACATATATACACAATTTAGAATATGAATTTGGTATTCATGTATGTATTCCAAAGCAGATGCTATTTGCCTGATAGTTATTCTCCAGTTTAGATAATAACCTGAGCCAGAGAAATATTGATTCCAGTCTCTCCTGCTACCATTTTCCTGCTAACTGCCGCAGTGGCAAAAAGAAGACTGCATTTCTTATGCCCTTAGCTCCACATTCTTGGGCTTAGAAAGCTGCTACAGTGTTGATACAGCTACCAAAGACCCTGGGAAATTAAATTTCTCCAGATCACACAATGCCTTTAGTATGGCTATATTTGATCAGAAAGATAAAGGACTGGAAGCAAGTTGGAGTAGATTATTATTATTATTATTATTATTATTATTATTACTATTATTACTATTACTATTATTATTTATCATCATCAATTATATTAATTTATATACTAATTAATTGCAAAATAGTTTTTAGGTGACTTGCAAAGCATGAAAACAATTACACAAACACTGAACTAAACATATTCATAATTAAAATATACAATAACATAATAGCATTAAAACAGCACAACAGTTGTCAGATTTTCTGCTTTGGGAGCTAAAGGAACTTTCCCTGAACATCCCTGAAGTTTCATAATTGCTATGCAAATTCCCAACCGAATGAAGGCAGTTTGCCCATCACTGAAAAGGTCTAAGTGTAACACAGTTTGACAGAACTAGAGGGGAGAGGGCAAAATGGATTTCCCTTGCTACTCTCAAAACCAGTAGAGGCTTAGGACTGTAGATGCTCATGCACCATGAGCAGCAAAAAGCATACTAAATTAAATATATACCTTCTTAAAAAATGAAACTGCCCGAAACCTCACAATTACAAAACCACCAAGCATCTTGTAAAGATTTAATTTGCACTGATGCCATGTTGTTATTACATCACAATAAACTTGATTTGTACAAATGTTGTCCATTGTGGAAAACACGCACTCCATGTATATCTTCTAAAAGACCTGATACGACATACTGTTCAGCCTTATAAAGGTTTGATAGAGTCAGAGTCTACGTATTTCAAGCAGTTGCTTCCCACACCCATCTTCAATGAATAGTCACTTGTGACTGTCAGGAACACAAGGAAGCAAACTCTGATGTCTGCAAGAGTTGTTGCCAATATCTTATTACTGGCTGAGATCACAGCTTCAAATGATAAAGCAGAATCATTGTTACACCGTAGAGGAGGCCTTGAGGGGATGGGTACTGTTGCCCTTCCTTTGATGTGTGGAAGGCTGGACAGCACTGATTTCTTTCCAGCATTCTCAAAAACCTAGCTTAGATGGCTTTAAAGGGAGAAAGACAGCCAAATGTTGGCTTCAGTGTGTCTGGGGACAAAAACGATTACGTTGTCTGTACAGAACACCAACATATGGCAAAGTTTTTGTGCTTCATATATGCACTTTGGACCTTACAAGCTGTTCAAGAACTGATATTACAGTATTTATGAAGCTAAGTAGCTGTAGTCCTATCAATTTCTTAGATGGGGTACCACTGAAAGCCCCATGTAAGTATTTCTATATTACATATTTAAAGGTTTTTACTTTTACATTTGCTGTATTGGTGATCTGTAAGTCATGACGGGAATATACTACCTCCAGGATTAGAGATACACTCCTCTAAATATCAAAATAATTCGGGGGAAACCACTGGGAGAAGCCATTGCCCATGTTCTGCTTTTTGAGCTTTGAATAGGCATTAGTTGGCATATTACAAGAAGCCAGATCACAAAAGGCTAGACAGGCTTTGGTCTGATCTAGGTAGGCTCATTTTATGTGCTGAGTGGAATTTCCCCAAGTATTTCCCCAAGTATTTGTACCACTGGGTTAAACAGAAAGCTCTGGGTAATCTGTTTAAACTGGTAATTTACATATTAAAATATCCTACCCTATTTAGCCCCATCAATGTCAATAAATAAAAGGCTTAAAAACACACCAGCAGCATCATTTGTTGTCTGCCTTTGCTCACAAATGTCTCTTTCAATTATTTTACATGGAACTCCCTTTCTCAATTAGCTTTCACTTTCCTCTTTTCACATTCAATCTTTCAAGTAACCTCCCAAGCTCTGCGCGCAAGTCAAGTGGGAATGGCATAAATTGGAGTATCTAAATTTAGCTCCGTAAGTAAGAGTTACTATAGTAGATGATTAAATTCTCTCTTTAAAAATTCTAGACTTATTGGCTTCCTTGGGAAAATATCTGTATAAGTAGGTTCATGGGGCATCAGTGGTGCTCATCACTCTGAATGCCATGTATGTTTTAGATAGTCAGCTGCACAGTAATGTTAAGCTGCTGTTTCCACCTAAAAAGAAGCTTCTTCCAAATGAGTTTTGTAGGTTATATAGTGGAAAACCTTGGAAAGAGTTTCAATAGATCTTAGGTAGGCCAGTAAGGACCAGTCCCATTCAACTCGCATCCCACAAACAAGACAATGTTTATTGGAAATGTTACCATATTGGTCCAGCTATAAGCCTCCCACAAAGCCTGTCTGTAGCCCTAACATGTAACAAGCACCTGTGGAGAATGACATGCAATGCTTTTCCTAAAACTGCCCGAAGTTCCATACGCTTCCCAAGGTCTCATCTTAAATTAAGGCTGCTCTCCTAGGACTTGCCGATCAGAAGGTCAGCAGTTTGAATCCCCGCGACGGGGTAAGCTCCCGTTGCTCGGTCCCTGCTTCTGCCAACCTAGCAGTTTGAAAGCACGTCAAAGTGCAAGTAGATAAATAGGTACCGTTCCGACGGGAAGGTAAACAGCGTTTCTGTGCATTGCTCTGGTTCACCAGAAGCGGCTTAGTCATGCTGGCCACATGACTCGAAGCTGTACGCTGGCACCCTCGGCCAATAAAGCGAGATGAGTGCCACAACCCCAGAGTCGGTCACGACTGGACCTAATGGTCAGGGGTCCCTTTACCTTTACCTGTAAGAGAGCAACTATAGGCCACACTCTGGTTTGATACAGGCCAGCTTTATGGAGAAAGTGAGGCCTCCATGCACATCAATATGGTTCATTTTCCTGACAAGCATATTCTATCATGATAAGAAACATGTCATGAGAAATGTATGTATGCCTGTATACCTGAAGGAGCGTCTCCACCCCAATTGCTCAGCCCGGACACTGAGATCTCAGCCTTCTGGCGGTTCCCTCATTGCGAGAAGTGAGGTTACAGGGAACCAGGCAGAGGGCCTTCCTGGTAGTCGCGCCCACCTTGTGGAACGCCTTCTCATCAGATGTCAAGGGAATAAACAACTATCTGACTTTTAGAAGACATCTGAAGGCAGCCTTGTGCAGGGAGGTTTCTTGAGTTTTTTTGTGGTGTAATAATTTGTTGGAAGCCGCCCACAGTGGCTGGGGCAACCCAGTCAGTAGGGTGGCATATAAATAATATAAGCATTATTATTATTATTACTATTATTATTATTATTATTATTATTATGCTACAATCCCATTAAAACTTGCCCCAAAGGGCAAAAATGTGTGAAGAGGGAAACTTCCCTCTTGCCAAAAGACCCATAGGGAGGTTTCATTCTGAGTTCCTTATACTCAAGAAATAAAACATGCTAATGCACCTAATAGAATTTTTCCAGCTGGCCTGCAATAGATATACTGGTGCTGGGTTATCATGCATTGGCCTGGAATGGATATGCTGGCTCAGTGCCTAATTAAAGAAAGGAAAATTTCCCTGGAAATGGAGTGAATTGTGACAGGGGAACTCTGATTTATATTTTATTCAGGCAGTGGCACAAAGGCACAAAATCAAAACAGTGCGTTCTTTGGCTCTCCCCCCCCCCCCGAACAAAAAAGTCAAAGAGAGATCTAAGCAGGGTTACTTAATTAAGCTGAAGGGTAGCCCAACGCCTCCCTTGATCTGCTGCCTCCAGTGAATGCAAGAAAATAATTGTGGCATTTCCTTTAGTGAGCTCCAGAGAAGGAAAGCAACTATTAACAGCCTTTCAAAGACGTTATTGTTTTAAGGGATTTTCTCTGGTGTTAAAACTAAACTTCAGGTCTCCTGCCCAATTAATGAAATGTTATATCCAAGCATTGTGCATGTTTACCCAGAAGTAAATCTGACCTTCTTCAGTGGGGGCATAGCCCAAATAAGTATGCCTAGGATCTGAGCCTTCGTTAGTTGTATTCATGTTAAGGTTCGTTGTTTTGAATAATACTATACTTCTAAACAAAAGAGAGCATATCTTTTTTTTAAAAAAGGAAAAAGGCTGTCCTTTTAGAGCTAGGACTCAGCTACATTAGTAAAGAAAATGTGCTTTATTTGAGTTATAACACTGTGACACCAGATGGCGCTGTGGAGTCCTGTCTTTCTCCAACGGGATTTCCCTTTTAACTGAATCGCTTTTTTGATATGTCTAGATCCAGTCTTAGTGTGGGGGGAAACTGGCCCCCCAGACCACATAGAATCATAGAGTTGAAGGGATTACAAGGGTCATCTAGTCCAACTTCCAACAATGCAGGAATCCTTTGCCCAACATGGGGCTCAAACCCACAACCCTGAAATTACAAGTCTCATGCTCTACCAACTGAGCTATCAGATCAAGATGCTGCTGAAGTACAACTCCTCAGCAAGCATAGTCAAAAGCCAGGGATGATGGGAGTTGTAGTTCAGCAACATCTGGAGGGCCAGTGTGAGCACCATATTCCTCCACACACCACACATATGTGCAGAATCATGAAGAAACAATACACATTCAAAACAATAGCCAGAAAATATGTTTTTAATATGGGTGCAGCTTTGAAACCCTGTCCATATCTGTTACTAAAGAATCCTAAAGTAGTCATCTCAAGTTTGGGGGTTCGGAAACCGTCCTAAAGAAGGAAACCCAAGGAAGCATACCTGGGACTAAACCTCATTGAACTCAATGGAATTTAATCCAATGTAGAGCAGCAGTATTAAGGAGCCAGGTGTGAGCCAGGTCTCTAACTGCTACCTATTGTGAAATATTAAAAGATGATCTGTATTAACTGTGGCTGTTCAGCTGAGATGGACATATTCTGAAATGTTGGTGCTGTAAGCAGAGTTTATATATATTTATATATATATACACACACCACAGAACAGAGCATTGATATGGTTGAACAATAGTTCTGAGTGGCAACACCTTTGAGTAATTTGGCTGTGATTTAACATATATGCAAATTCCTCGAGTTTCTGACTGCATAATAGAGCAATCAGGAGAGAGAGAAACGGCAGAAGTGTTGCCCTGTTGCCGTCTGTCCATCTGTTACACTTGGCAAGATAGTGGATGCTCACTTATGGTCTGTGTTAGGTCTGCTTCCTCCAAGTCGAAAGCAAATGCAGGAGAGACCAGAAACTTCTGTCCTCCTGAATTATTCCTCTTTCTTGAAGTTTTCACAGTAATACCAATAAGCACAAATCCATTGGAATCCAGGTTCTGAAACTTACTGGTAAGCTGTAAACTAAAAGACTTTTAGAAGATTCACTAGAAAATGGCACAGGCCTGTGATACTACTTTATTCTCAAGTAAAGCTATGAGGCCAGGTTATCTCCCTGAAATATGTATGTTGCCTGAATAGTCTAGCTCCGTGTCAGTTTGTAAGCATGATGTCAATATCAACAATTGTCCTATTGTGGCATTTGTTAGTTTTCGTTTTTACTCATTTAAAGTTAGTTTTCCTTTTTACTTATTTACTTCATACAAAATACCATACCCTCTAACATTTCTCTGGTGAAAATAGGGAAATGCATGTCATTTTGGATCGCCCAGTCCTTGTCTAAGGAATGGGGCTTGTTAAGCCATTCCATGAACCAGTGCTTTTTTTCTTTTTAAAAACATTTAGGGGTACTCTCATTTTCCTATTCATATTGAAATACTGCCCCTCAATGAGGCCAAACTTAGATTAACAAAATGTCTAGGGGCATGTGTATACCTGCGTCCCCCCCAGAAAAAAGCACTCCTTTGAACCATTCTAGTATTGGTGGAAACACAGTACAAACTTTCATCCTCTTGAAATTACCTCAGGGCGAAGCTTTGATTTGGTTCTGGGGGAGCAGGGCAAATACTAATTTACCAGCACCCTGCCAATTAGCATGAAGACCAACATGGCAGAACCTCCCCACAAAAGCTTAGCTGGTACAATCCACCTGACTTTTGCTATTCCTCTGTTTTGGTTACTAGCTTCTTGATTTAGGATTGTATTCTTCAAGTTCTTTCCATAACAATTATGTGATTCCTCATTTACTACCTGCCATGTACCTGGGAATGCCAACACAGAACATAGTATATTCCTTACTATAAAAATTGTATAATACTCCTGAGTTTACCGTAACAAAATTAAACTTTCTGTGTACACTAAGCACACACAATTTTCAAAGAAAACATACACACACATTGCACTGAGATTAGTTCAAAGGACTCACATATTATGTAAACAGATCTTCCCACTGGAAAAATGTATGTCCAGATTCATCTCTAAGAATAATTCAGTCTGATACTTTAGCTCCTCCTTGTGGCAAGCCCTTGGTTATTATAAAGTAAATATATCACATAAAATGTTTAGGAGTTGACTAACTTCAGAGTTGTTATTAAAGAACAATTAAAATCAATGTTATAATACAGTAATGGTGTTTTTTTTAATGGTATAACAAAGGGAGCCTTAATACAATGTGTACTGTTAGCCACACAAAAGAACATTCCAAGCGTGGTGGTAGAACTAATTCATATTTTTTATTTAAAAACTTCTTTATGGGCAAGCAGAATCAGCAGTCCCAAAACAGTAAACTGACCTGAGACATATTTGCATAAAAATGATCTCAGCACAGACTCATTGTCTGATTTTAGAATAGCCAACTCTTGAAATAAAAAAAATGAACTAGGGTGGGATACAGTTTTTTTGTCAGGGGGAGCAGGTCCTGGGGCTGAGTGAAGCACAAAATTTGTCCAGCCATCTAAAGTGCATAACCTTTTTAAGTGAGGGGAGATGCAGGCCAGGTTGAGTTTTTCCTCCCTAGTCAGTTAGCTCCCCATCCTTTTTAATTAAACAAAATAAAACAAATTTCAATATTTATACTGATTCCCCATTGTCTCAAATAGGAACTCACCAACTGGTAGAAGGAAAATTTGTGCTGTATGCATTTAATAGAATCCGGTCTGAATAGGGCCTTCAGCATGTTATTCTCCCCTTGAGCTTCAGAACTGCTGTTCAAAATATTAGACAGGCACTAGGCATAGATAAGAGACTTTCCAGAGATAAATTCAGAATGAAAACTCCCAGGCTGGCAGTGACAGCTGATTCAAATGTAGTTGAGAACCAATAAAGCAATAATGTATGACACAGAGACACATATGTCATAATAAACCTCAGATACATAGAATAAAAAGAATACGTTAAAAATGAGAGTTGTACAGATAGAAATAAAGATAATGTTCAGCTCAAGTTGAGAAGCAATTTCTTAGTATTCAGCTCAGCAGGCAGAGAGCAACAATTTTCAAACACGATGCAAAGTGACTTAGAAATATATTTCATTTCCAAAGCACCATCAATGCTCTATAAATAAAGAATAGTTAACATCAATACTTTGTTACCAGTTACTCCAGGCCAAAGCAAGCTGTATAGGAGGGGTCCTCAAACTACGGCCCACGGGCCACATCCGGCCCGCCCGCAAGGCTCAAGGCTCGGAAGCGGCTGGGCAGGAAGAGTCCTGAGGTAAAATTGTGCACGTGTAACGAAGTCCTGGTAACGCTGTTGCTACTGCCGCTCCTGGCTGCTTGATATCGTCATGCTGCCACTTTAAGCTGCCGGAGGGCAGGACGGCAGCAAAGGAACCCCTTCATGCCAGCCCTTACCCTCCTCCCTTCCCCTAGGGCCGGCTCCGTCCTCGCGGGAGCAGCGCCTCGCAGGCCGGTTGCCTCCTTAACGCGCATGCGGGTCCCATGTGGCGGCCTTGGCAACCTTAAAAGTTAGGGAAGCACCAGAAACACAGGCAACATATGCAAATAGAATTAGCAAGAAGAGAAGTCTGAATCGCAACAGTTTATCATACAAGGGAATCCCCATGTAAATAGTGGTGGGTTAATCTTTGAAATAAAGCTCTCCACCCAGACTTCCCCAAGTTTGAAAATAAACTTCAATGCGGAGAAAGTCATATGCATGAGGAACAACAACATCACAAATAACCCAGAAGAAATGAAGTATAAAGGTGAGGTATAGGTAACTTATATTATTACTGATAGTGCCTGTTGTGTGTCTGTTCAGGATATTATTTTGAAACAAGGTTTTTTTAATAATAATTTTAAAAATACATGAAAAAGAGCATGTTTCTGGCACCTTTTTAGTCCAGCCCCCACCAGTGTCTGAGGGACAGTGAACTGGCCCCCTGTTTAAAAAGTTTGAGGACCCCTGCTGTATAGGGACCGATGGCTGACCATTTAATTCCCCACAAAGCCTCTGATGAAGCATCATTCCAGGGGACTGTGGGAAACCAAAATACCCACTAGCTGCCACCTACAGGTAAACTTTTAACTAAGATCCAAAGTAAGGGCTAGCACTGGTGGGACCTAGCAGATACCTCAAGTTGCTGGATGCTGATGCCAGACCTGACTCCAGTTGCTTTTAAGTTATGCTTTTCTTCTCCTGACCATATTTATCATTTGTCACCCTTCCCCCATCCAAATGTGACCAACAGCCAAAACGCAGCATTCCTTCCTTAACTGGCACTTTTTGCTTCCAATAGTTAGAAACTATGACAGCAGCAACCTTTCTTAATAAAAGTCGTTCTTCTTTCTCTGCTTATAGCACCTTTCAAGTAAGTATGTTCTGGGGTCAAAAGGTAAATTAAATTTTAAGTATCACGCTCACACGTATTCTTCTCTTTATCTATAATATCCTTTTGTTATCCAGAATATCATGGCTTTATTAGAATGTTTTCGCTTTCCTTCAGAAACCTTCAACACTTATTTTATAATTTATTTAAATAATTAAGGAAGGTGTTTTTAGAAAAAAATAACTAATGTCAAAGGAAAAGTGTCACACGTACCTCCACCTTCCACCAGGTCAAGTGAGCTGGGAAAAATGGCTCTTACCCCTTGTTTTCTCCCATATCCTCCCCTAGACATTGAAAAAATGTATGAAATGCATGGGCCCCCCCCCCCCCAAAAAATAATGCTTTGATAGAAATATAATTTCTTAATTAAAATGCAATAGTTAATGGATACCTCAGAAGTCAGACTGATAACACTTTCTCCACTCTTTCTGTATGAACATTAGAGGACGCTTTATAGCCTTGGGGTGAGGATAATCAACCCCACAATGTAGTAATATTTACGCTTCATTATTCTTCCTAAGAGATACTACTCTTAAGTTTCATTTTAAGTCAAATTTCAGCGAACATGGAACATGGAAGACTGTCAAGATTTAGGGGGGAAATTAATTTATATAAAGAGAAAGGGAGGTGAACGGCCTTCCATAATCTCCACTAATTGTATTTCCCAAAATTCAGATGCTAATGAGTTAGTGGATATCGAAAGAGAAATAACAGCTGCAGCTTATCCCACTGTGTTCTTCAGTAATGACAATGTTATACCACATTAGCAATTGTGACATTAATAAAAAGAAGCCCATAGGATTAACAGGCGACAGCTGACTTTAGTCAAATGTAGGTCATGCTTTGTTTGCTCAGAGCTGGGTAATAAATTTCCAGGTAAGTGCTCTCATGTGTCACACATATACACCAGGAGCATAATTTCACCCACACTCACTGATCCACATTCTTGTATTTTTGTAAGCCGTTTTTGAATTACTGTTAAGCATTTAATTCCACCACAGCATCTCACGAGCTTTTAAAAAGGTATTAACTCACATGACACTGATGCATAGGTTTATTCTCTTTCTCCCACCCCAAATCACCACCAATACCATTTAATAGTATCTAGATCTTGGCTTCCCTTTCACTCGAGGATAGCAGCAGCTCTGAAGTGTGAGCATTTAATAATAAGAGATATTTAGCATGTCTCAAAACCCAGAACACTTTCCAGCTTTGGATAAAAAGAGGAAAACACTGGTTTGGACTGAAGCCAAGCAGCAGCAAGATCGCTTCTGCTACAAAAGGCAGGCTTTGTGTCGGGAGAAAATGTAAAAGGAAAAAAAGGCATAGCCTTCAACTGTTCTTCAAAACATCAAGCTCGCTTAGCATGGAAAGTCTTCAATGTTAGGATTCAAGCGTATCACCTAACATGAAATATGTTCATTTCAATTTCAATTCTTAAAACATGCTGGCACACATATAGAATTCTTTTAGTGTTACAGAAAGCAGAGCCTGGTGTGTGTGGACACACAGAAGCACAAGTAAAAGCTTGGAGAACTGAAGATGATCCATAAAGTATAGGACATAAAGTATGCAGTGAGGAGGTGAAAATACATAGCAAAGTTGTGAGAAAGGAGGGATTTGCTTTTTGTTAATAATTCTCAAAGTGTTCTCAAGAAGGCATAATTTATTCACAGATCCTGCCCTCCACACAGAGTTAGGAGAGCATTAAGAACGGATTGATATGCACAACTTGATTTAGCTTAAAAATTAAAAAGCTGGTGTCAACGCCCTGATTTCTGATGCGGTCAAGACATGACTAGTAGTACCAAAGAAGTGAAGAACTTGGGCACATTAAAGGCTTTCTGTGAAATTTGACTCTTTTCCAGGGCCTCTTTTTATTGCCTGGATTCAGTTGTGAGAAGTAATATTTAAAAAGATGGCCTTTAAGAACGTGCAGGTGGTTTTCTGCCAGTTAAGTACAACTAACTAATTATAAGGAACTCCTTGTACCTGTACCAGAAGTTGCATCAGCATTGATGCTCACCAGGAAAGAAATAATCTAATGGTAGAACAATGTGTTGCAAGGAAACCCAGGTGCCAGCTCTGGTCCTGATATTTATTTTGATCTGTATAAAAATGTATAGGGACGCAGGTGGCGCTGTGGATTAAACCACAGAGCTTAGGACTTGCCAATCAGAAGGTCGGCGGTTCGAATCCCCGCGATGGGGTGAGCTCCCGTTGCTCGGTCCCTGCTCCTGCCAACCTAGCAGTTCGAAAGTACGTCAAAGTGCAAGTAGATAAACAGGTACCGCTCCAGCAGGAAGGTAAATGGCGTTTCCATGCGCTGCTCTGGTTTGCCAGAAGCGGCTTAGTCGTGGTGGACATGACCTGGAAGCTGTACGCCAGCTCCCTCAGCCAATAAAGCGAGATGAGCGCCGCAACCCCAGAGTCGGCCATGACTGGACCTAATGGTCAGGGGTCCCTTTACCTTTTACCTTTATAAAAATGTATACCTCACATTCCCAATACAAATGTAATATATGAGGCAGCTTTCAGCAGTTAAACCCCTGGTCTAAAAATATAGCAGCTATCAGCAAAATTAAAAACCACAGTTCCATTAGTTGAGAACCATGCATTGCAGCACAATTTGACCTGATGTCTCTCGGGGTCCTTTCCAACTCTACAATTCTATGATTCTATTACAGTATTCTATGATCACCTTCACAAACATTGGTGTTGGGGGAGGGGGCCTTGCCCTTCTCCCAGAATGCTAAACGTATTTATTTATTTTAGTGTACACAGACACCCACACATCCAGCTAGTCAACAAGAGGCTTAGAGTGAACTCAGGGAGATTTAAAGGGATCCTATTGAGAGTGGATGCCAGACTTCTGAATCTGCATTTTCCTGGGCCAGCAAGCAGTTTAGAGTAATGCTACCTGCTTCGATCAATGATGCTGCTTTGCCAAATATTACAAGATTCAGAAACCCTAGAAATACGATGGTGTTATAAATAAAGGAGTTCTGATGTTTTTCTGTGAGGAGCTAAAAGAAGTTGTGGATCATTATGACCAACACTCTTGAAGACTCCCTTTCTTGTTTAAAGAATGATCCACGGAGGGTTGCCATGGTGTCAAGGTTACTGCGGGTGTGCGGGGCCCTGCAAGGCCTAAGCATGGGCTGGAGTTCCCTGGGCCGGGGGCTGCTGCAGCTGACGGGGGCCGCCCACTCCATGGGGGCCCGAAGTATCCCCAGTGATGAAGAACAGGCTACAGGAATGGAGAGGAAAACCATGAAAGCTTTAGAGAAGGGGCTGGATCCTTACAACATGCTACCACCCAAACAATATGCTGGGACAAAGGAAGAACCCAGCATAGCCCCTTCAATTACAGACAAGAGGCTTGTGGGCTGCATCTGTGAAGAGGACAACAGCACTGTGATCTGGTTCTGGCTGCACAAGGGAAATCCCCAGCGCTGCCCCTCCTGTGGAGCCCAATACAAGTTGGTTGGCTACCAGTTGCTCTGATTTGGCTTCAAAACTTTGCTGAGCTCTCCATTTATGATTTCTGGATGCAGGGCTGAGCTATGTAGCTGTTTACGTCATGATGTATCACATTCCTTGAAACCTAATAAAGTCTTTGACACATAAAAAAATAAAAGAATGATCCACTTATAATACAAAGTGGATCATTCTTTTATTTTTTTATGTGTCAAAGACTTTATTAGGTTTCAAGGAATGTGATACATCATGACGTAAACAGCTACATAGCTCAGCCCTGCATCCAGAAATCAGGTGCCAGCTGATTTTTCTTTATGTTATGAACCCACAAACCACTGCCCCCCTCTCCCCAGGCAGATTCCACCCTCCCCCCCTTCCCCTGGTGCACACTCACCAATGTCCTGCCAGACCCTGAAACAAGGTAACAAAACCTTGGAGCCATCTGAGAAGATACCATCTTCATGATACCATTGATGGTTCCAGTCAAAGAGCAGAGTCCATAGGTCAACTGTACACCTGATAAGCAACTAATGCACTGCAGTTTATCCCAGTCGGCTGATGGCAATTTGCTGTACTGATTCACATATTTACATTTTAAAACAGAAGTCCATCAATAAAAGTTTTTCTTGACCTTCAAAGATGATCATGTTACTTTACTGTAGTGATGTTGACTAGATTAAACAAAAGCAGCACATCCTTAACTAAAATAAGCAGCAAATTGTGGGTCAAGTCTTACTTAAGGAGTAGGTATATACATAATTTCTCCTTTCAACAAGAAAACTAATTACTCCTATGCAAAAGGAAGAGTTATTGATCTGGATTGTAGAAGTTGGTATAATGTACTAAAGAAAAGACCCTTTGTAGCAGCTGACTAAGAAAACTACACAAATTAATGTTGTGTTCCCCCTAAAACAAACAATTACCCAGTGGGATATGACATCAGCTGGCTGTAAACACTTCAACAGCATTTTGAAAATATGCTAATAATTTATCATAACATGATACAGTGATTATTACAGTAAGCGACCTGAAACAGCTATCATAGTGTGTGTCATTACAGATGCTACTGTCTATTTTTAGTTCAAGTGTCCAACCTTGAGAAAATCCATCCAAACAGTGTACTATACCAGGCACAATCCCTGCCTAATGACTTTGCATCTTTGTTAAAAGGAAAAGAGTAGCAATAGTGTTATCTGAACAATCCAGAGAGGAAGTGCAAACAATTTCAACATTACTTCAAGCATCAGAAGTGCATTTGTCAAACAAGTGTCAACAGGTTTTGCCAACAATAATATTCATAAAATACACACTACATTTTTACAGTTAAAATGAAAAATATATATAAAGCACATATATCCTGACAACAAAGCACACTGCTGACTCAAATAAAATAGTACATGATGCAGCAGAAACAGTGGTATTTCATGGGTTAGAAATTGTACCTCCCTATTTTAGATCTACATCAGAGATGGGAATCCCTTGCAGATGACTGCAGTGCCTGGAGATAGAAAGTCAGGTTGAGAATCTATAGCAGTGACCAGAGGAGGAATGACCGCTGGGAGGAGCACTGAGAGAAAAAATGCCATAGTGCATCTACAGCAGCACAATTGGCTGCCTTTGTTGGCTTCAGCTGCCACAAAACATGTCTCTCCCCTATTGGTCTCTATAGCCACAGCCGGTACTGCAACCTTCCAACAGTTTGACTCCATCCCCAAAGGCGCACTCCTCCATTGTTTCCTGAGACAGATGGATGCCAACTCAGGAGTGGGAAACCTATGGCCCTCCAGATCTGCTGGACCGCATCTCCCATCATTCCTGACCATTGGCCCTGATGAGACTTAGAGGTCTGCAAGATATGGAGGGTTGCAGGTTCCCAACCAGTGATCTCTACAGTATTGTTGGAAGGGAAAACTCTGAAAGGGAAAAGGAGGACATTGTTGATTTAGGAAACCACAGGTTGCCTCATTACATTGTGGGAAATTATGGGCTAATTCAGTATGAGCTAATGGTGTCTGCTATCTCAATCAATTTCAGCAATACCCCTTCTTTAGGGTTCTCGTCACTGGAGCAAATGGGAGCTTCCCCTCCCTCCCACCATGCTAATACCAGCTGCAGGGCCCTCAATCAAGATTGGGATCACAGCAGGGGTCAAAGATGTGGACTCTCCCACCCTCCATAACATGGTCACGATCCAACTTAGTACCTCCTTCACACCCTCATCATTTGTGAATGAAAATCTTGCACTCAAGGGTAAACACGAAGAATGCAATGTGCAGTTTGACCCTGAATGTAACAGAACTGCAATAGGAAATCTCATTCTTTAATGGGTGTCATTCATATAAAATATGCCTTTCCCATGTCATTTCTGAACACAACATTGTTTCCTCTTGTCCCATGGTGTGAACCTAATGAGGAGATTGAACATTTTATTAGCTGGAAGTGGCTCATCACCTAGATAACAGCCATTAGGGAGAAACGAAGGGAGAGGGATTTTGAATTCTTTTGTCCAACAGGCAAAATTCCTGATTGCATATAATATTTACAGCTGAACAATGATCCAATTCCCTTAAGTTGCTAGACAGCAGTTATTGGCATAAGGAATTAAAAAGCTGTCAAGCAGACAATAATTCATTGCCTAAAGATGAGTACGAAGCCTTTAGATTATGCCGTCTTGACAACTGTCATGAGATGCTAGCAAGAGGGCATCAAACTGTACTTCTTTAATTAACCCAAGTGGCAATAAACTGCTGCTCATCATTCAGGCACTGAAATAATATACTGCACAGGAATTGTGCTGTAGCAAAACAAAATGCTCCAAGGTTGCCAATGTTTGGATTCCTTGAAAAGCATTAAGCCTGCGTTCAAAATTAAGTTCTGTGCTTCAAACAAAAGCAGGGCTGGAAAGAAACTGCAGTAGTATTCGTAATGTATTACATCTTATTAAATAACCGGTTTATTATACAACTAATTTTTCTGGTTGCTGGCTCTTTGTTATGCATGAATATTGTATGGTACATTGTTATGTTTATGTGCATTGTAGTAAACAATTTTTTCACCTTTCTCCAACCCAGGCTGTAGTTGCCCGTTTTACTTCAGGGATTATTATGACTGGAGATGAGAAATATTTAACAAGGAGGGCTGGGTAATAAAGTGCTAAGAAGGATATGTCCCAGTGGTGCTTTCAAGCCAATCTTGCTTTCCAGGCTCAGGTTAAATGAAATGCTTCCATATATCTATTTAGTTCAAATAATGCTAATCTACCCTTCTCAACACATGGTGTTTGGAGGTGGGGACAGTAGGCACAATCCAGCTCCCCCTCTGATTTGATACATAGTTTGAAAGTCTGCTTTAAAAAATGCCCCTTCGTGGTGAAATGTGGACCTTTGGGGTATAACTGCCTTGATCTTTTATTCTTTAATAAAAACCAGTTTTATCTCCCTTGTTATGTTTTATGTATTTCTATGTATTTGTCTATACCATCAGTTTTTTTTAAAAAAAATCATTGATCTTAGAGATATCCTTTGAGACATCGAAACCATGATCAACCAATTTATCGTAGAACAGTGCCAAAAACTCATGTAGCTGAATTTGTAGATGCCACAATTAATCTGTAGGAAAAATGGGTTTTATTTCTATAAATACAAGCTGGTTTTCATTTTCTCCCTATGCACTTTTAGCTTACTTAAAATTCCAGGAACAACCTGTTTAATTAATTTGATCTTGGAATTTTACAGATTTCTGGAATAGTATTGAAGGAATGGGTATCTTGTTGATAAACTATTTTGATTGGAGGGGGAGAATTTTAAGTTTTCTGTGAACTGATCAGAATTCCATTCAGTATACTCATGTGAGCAGCTCAAAGATGAAAACTGAGTAGCATTACTGCCAGACACTTTTCATTATCGCATCTTATCTCAAGTGTGATCCTAAATAGATCCAGTAAGTTACAGATGATTACATATAAGTTAGTACTATATGTATACTTTCATTTAGCTATGACACATGTTTGCCATCTACATGCAATTAATTCTTAAGCTCTCTTATACAAATATTATGAATGCCTACAGTCATGCTTCAGAGTAGCTGGTTGATATTAGGCAATACTTTTACTGATATTAACCCTTTTGTTTGTTTTAGGGTGTTGAGCCCTCTAAACAAGAACAATTTGAAGAATATGTCTATTTCTATCTAGAAATGCAACACAGAGGAAAGATATGTGTAACTTGCCACTTTATTTTGTTATGTTTACTTGTTTTGTATACAGCCCTTGACATCAATATATCCCAGGGTGGTTCACAATAAGAAGTAACAATAAGAGTAATTACGTTGTGAAAATGCTATCTAAAAACACAGCCAAAATGCAGCATTCTGTACTAGCTGCAAATTCCAAGCCAACATCAAGTGCATTACACGAGTCCAGTCAAGAGGTTACCAAGGCCTGCAACACTATGAGTATGCTATTGCTGTTATGGGAGTTGGTTTTGTGTGTATATATTAATGACTGATAGGGTTTTTGTATGTTTTTAAATGGTATAATGTAGCTATGTTATGTTTTTAGCTATGTTTTATGTTTTATGTGTCCAGAACCTAGTAAGTCATATTCTAGTGACTTCAGCCCATACTAGATTCTGCTGGTGACATGTTTTTTATGGACACTTACATTTTCAACATAGTTCTAGATCTTATCAGATTGCCACCTTCCAGATTTCATATTGATGTTAAATCAAATGCTGATAATGTGCCCTGCAGATGACATTTTGAGTCAACATTAACTTAAAACCTTGAAAGTCAAAATACCATATGTTTTCAACACTTCCTTTCAGGGGAAATGTCATAGGTAATCAGCTTTTCATTCATTATAGCATTAAGACCAGGCCAAGAAGTCATGTTGCAGATTTCCAGGTGCAGTGATTAATTAAATCAGTCCTGACCTCTCCGTGTTGCTGTACAAACTTGTCAACTGACTTGCAACCACCAAGAATCTAGACTGCCACATGTTACAACTGTTCCCCACCCAACACATACGGCCTTAATTTAGAATCATCCAAGTACAACATGGTTCTCTGCACCCGGTTCTCTGCACTATAGAACAAAGTCTATGCATCCAGCTGTGACACTCTACCAGCTTAGCTTATTACCGTACATTTACTGGAGAAAGAGAGAGAGAATAAACGCATGCATGAATGAGTCACCAGTCTTAGGCCTGCAATTTGGAATTCAGAGTTGGGTTTAAAAGGTGGTAGTCTGTTCTTTTGGACAGTTTTCAGAGACATCATGTGTGACATTGCAAAAACATTGATGAGATTTACTAGGAAGACAAGGATGTCACATAAATTAGCCTAAAGTTCACATTAGCTAGTAGCATTTCATCAGTAATATCAGGTCCATATGATGAACTCCAATATTTCTACACAGCTCCACAGCACAACTAGAGTGTCTGATATTTTATTCCTTACATTTAACCTTGAATAGACAGTTATCCACTGTATTGTTTTGGAATATGCATCTTCAAGTTAAACCTTTCTATACAATGGTTTGGTTGGTCTAACACAGCCAGGCAAGGAAAGTTCAGAGTCAGAAGTAAAGTCTACAATGGTGATCTGGTTGACATCAAAGTGACATCATCGAGCCAAGGCTGCCCCGACCTTAAATGCCCCCTAGTAAGCCCGCCCCCACCCCAGCCGATTGGCTGGCGCGGTGAGTGATAAATAATAATGAGCCCGGGAATCCCTGAGTCCCACGGGGCTGCAGCCAGCCCCGCTGCATTCATCTGATCTCTCTTAAAGTATCTCTTTTGCAAGGAGCTTTGCATATGCTGAAACATATGTATGTATGGTACATACGCATGTTATATATTATGTAACTAGCCAGTCTGACTCCATTGTTTTTATTTGTAAGCTTGTGTGCATATACATATGCTTGTGTGTTGAGAGAGTTGCCTTCCTATTTCCACCTAATAATTTTTTAATACATCTTGACATTTGGCTTCAGTGGTTTTAAAAGGCAATTATCTGGAATCCCACACTAAAACCTACCCTTGTGTGCAAAGACAGCACAGCTCAGCTGCTTTTTAAAATTCTAATCATAGCTCACAAGGTTCTGTAAGGATTGGGGCTTGGAAAACATAAATCCAAAGCTTCCCTCTTTCTAAGTCTGGGCTGGTGGAAAAGGCCTAGGAGAGTAAGGTTCATAAACTCACTCACCCAGCTAAGCAGACCGGGGAACAGCAAGATGACCATCCAACCTAGTAACAATTGCAATGGGGGGGAGAGAGAGAAAGAGTCTTATACAAAAAAGGAGTTGACCAGTAAGTGAAAGCCCCCCTCCACAGATCAGTCCATGTAGGAAAAGAAGTCTCCCATCACACATTTGTTCTTGTAAAGACAGCCAGCTCACTTTCTTTCTGGCCCAGATATGCAAGCAAGCAGCAGCAATAAGAGAACATATCCAATGTAAGTGTTATGTGCCACCCCAGTGGCCCCAAACGCACTGGAATCTATTTTGATAAGGCCTGTTTTTGTTATAGTAGAATGCAACCTGACAAGTATTGCAGTATTTGATTTTTTTTTTTTAAGAAGACCTTGTTTATCATCCCACTCTTATCACTGATGGCACCATTTTTCACATGATGTTGCACCCAAAGGAATGGCATTGTCATATGCAAACTGCTGGCAGGCAGAACAGATCATTACATAGCAATAGGTCTAGTGCTTAGAAGTCAACAGGATGACATAATTTAATGTTGGAGCACTGGGAAGTAATGGAATAGGATGCAAAATATCTGATATATTTTGAGCATTGAGCACCAGATAGTTACAGTGACAAATTGCAAAGGCGAGCAAAGTACAGTGGTACCTCGGTTTTCGAACATCTCCGTTGATGAACATTTCAGTTTTCGAATGCCATAAACCCAGAAATAAATGCTTCGGTTTTCAAACACACCTAGGAAGTCAAACATGCCACGCAGCTTCTGCTGAGTGCAAGATCCAGAGGCCTAGCTGTCGCCTATTGAGTTTTCGATTTTGAAACGTTTCAGAACTCAAATGGTCTTCTGGAACAGATTACATTTGAAAACCAAGGTACCACTGTATTTGATGAACTTCCACAAATTGTCCCTGATGTTTAAGGCACTGCACGTATGTGTATTTAGGTTCAAGGATGGCATTATGATGTATTCTGAAGTCAAGTAAAAGTTGCTAGTTAGAACCTTACTCCCATAAAACATGACCCCCTGCTGGTGCTGGCTTTGTGGACCTCTCTCAGTCCTGCTTGAATCTTAATCAAACATTTCAGAAGTTGCTCATGGCCTCCTGCCAACACAGTGAGGAACTGAGGATGGGAAAAGTTCCAAATGTCTGGAGGTTCACTTCAGCAAGGCAGGCAGAAATGAAACTTTCCCAGACCCTTGCGCAGACACCACTCTGGCTGAAGCTTACTAAACCAATGAAATATGTTTGAAGCAGTACAAGTAAACCTAAGAATTTCGCTGCTGTGGTACTTTAGGGTTTATAAAGCTCCTGTCAATTTTCTAGTCTTGGTACAAGAACTATGAAATGCAGGCTACCAGATTATAAACAAATAGACACAATGACCCAGTCTAAGGGAATTGATGGCTAAGTAAAATCTTGGCGGCTTCATTCTTAAGGTCCTGCTGCAACTCTGCTATACAGAGCTAAACCATGGTCTTAGTGTTACATCCAAACCTGAGCTCTTTGTCTGGGGGAAACAAACCACCCAATAATAAATATTGGCTACAGCTCATGGTTTGTCAAGAGTGAGACAAACTATGAGCCCAGATTTGGATATGAGGCTAAGCTGAATGGTGGCTTGGCTTTGGGTAGCATCATAGCAGCAGAAAGACAAAAGGAGGAGTAACACAGTCATGACTTTTACATGCAAATTAGGTAAAGGTAAAGGGACCCCTGACCATTAGGTCCAGTCGTGACCGACTCTGGGGTTGCAGCGCTCATCTCGCTTTATTGGCCAAGGGAGCCGGCGTTTGTCTGCAGCTTCCGGGTCATGTGGCCAGCACGACTAAGCCGCTTCTGGTGAACCAGAGCAACGCACGGAAACACTGTTTACCTTCCCGCTGGAGCAGTACCTATTTATCTATTTGCACTTTGATGTGCTTTTGAACTGCTAGGTTGGCAGGAGCAGGGACCGAGCAACGGGAGCTCACCCCATGGCGAGGATTCGAACCGCCAACCTTCTGATCGGCAAGTCCTAGGCTCTGTGGTTTAACCCACAGCGCCACCCGCGTCCCCTTCATGCAAACTAGAGGGGTATAAAAATAATGGTGTAGCAGTAAATAAACCAACTACATTTGCAGGTCAGTCCTCTGCATATCTAATCAGAAATAATTTCTCTTGAATTCCCAGTGAAGTATATATAGGATTTCAGTCCCAAATACCAATTTTAAAATAAAGTTTACATAACGACTATGATTACTATACAACTCTCAAATCAGAGGTTTTGTGTATAGCAGACTTTACAGTCAAATTATTCTGCCTTTATTAGTTAGTTCCTTATATTCAGTAAATCCTTCCCAATAATTTGAGAGGTTTTAATTAATTCAACATACTCCTTCTCTTTTTCTGGATTTATCAGTTATTTTACAGGGTTGTGGGGGATGTAGATAGGTATAGATATAGAGTAAACCATATTCCTATATGAGAACTGAATGAAACTGTGATTCTAAAGCACAAAAGATAGGAAAACAAGTAATCTAAAGGTGTTTGCATTAAATCTTCTTATTGCTTTAATCATGTATTTTATGAAAGGAATAAATACTCGCTAAGGACTTTTTACAAGCCAGAACTGAGAGTCTGGAGAATTAAAACATCAGAGATAGAATTAGATTGCAGTAAAATTGCAACATAAAAACAGGAAGCACAGATAAAATCAAGCAAGCTATTACTTTACCCTAGAATTGCAACATAAAACCGGTAGTCAGATGTATTCACACCACTGAAGGGAATCAGAGCTCAGTTTAAAAGTAACAGGGCACAACTTAGGAAGAGATATTCCAAATGTTTCTAATATTGATTTAGCAATAGTGGACATACTATAAAAGAGATCCAATAGTCAAAGTCCAGGTAAGAAGAGTTGGTGTATGCATGCCATATTTCAAACTTAGCAGTTCTCAGAACCAAAGTTTGAAACTATATTTTGATTATTGACAGTGGATATCAAGAATACTCAGCCCCAACATCCCGACTTGACACCAAAAAGCACAATGTTATTATTACTGTTACTAGTAGTTGCATTTGTTAGCAGCTTTGGACAAAAGAAAAGTCTCAAAGTGACATAACTTAAAATGTAAACAGATAAAAATCAATTTAGAAGCCAAGGTAAAGTGTAGACCAAAATTCCTTAAACTGCACATCCAAAATGCCACAACAATAAGAGCAGCAATCAAAAATTGTGCTTACCGGTGTTGGGAGTGCAGCCAGAGAGATCTTCTGATGCTCTGCTGAATCAGGCGCCAATCCACCAATCACAGCTGAGGCCAGTGGTTTTTCTTCACAACAAGTTTGGAGAAAATCTCCCTGTCATTCTGAGAAATCCAACTGTCAGGAAAAAAGAAAGCCAAAACACTTTAGTGCATCAATAGACAAACTAAGGCCAGGCGGCCGGATCTGGCCCAATCACCTTCTAAATCCAGCCTGCAGACGGTTCAGGAATCAGCATGTTTTTACATGACTAGAATGTGCCCTTTTATTTAAAATGCATCTCTGGGTTATTTGTGGGGTTTATTGTTTTTTTCAAAATATAGTCCGGGCACCCAAAAGGTCTGAGGGACAGTGGACTGGTCCCCTGCTGAAAAAGTTTGCTGACCCCTGCTTTAAAGCATGGGTAGGCAAACTAAGGCCCAGGGGCTGGATCTGGCTCAATCGCCTTCTAAATCTGGCCCACGGATGGTCCAGGAATCAGCATGTTTTTACATGAGTAGAATGTATCCTTTTATTTAAAATAAATCTCTGGGTTATTTGTGGGGCATAGGAATTTGTTCATTCCCCCCCCCCAAAAAAAAATATAGTCCAGTTCCCCACAAGGTTTGAGGGACAGTGGAAAGGCCCCCTGCTGAAAACGTTTGCTGACCCCTGCTTTAGAGCACATGATCAAATCATAACTTATAATTCAAAATGTACAAAGTTCTCTTCTTTATTCCAGACGCATATAAAGTTAGAATTGTGGCATTCCAACCCTCCACTGGTTGCTGAAAACTTCCTGCTCTGGTTTATTAATTCCCAACTCCCTATCCCCCATCTTCTTCCTCAGAACCCTAACCAATCCTCCATTCTCTTCATTTTTAAACAAAGCTCTCTTATCCAATTGTTAAAGTCTTCCTATACGCCTGTAATCACAAGCAGCTCCAGCCCACACCAGATGAGCACACCTACAAAACTGTGACATCCTATACAGGTTGCAGAAATCAGCCCGAGGTCTTGCATGTCTAACTTTGCTTTGCGCCAGGCCTCACAAAACATCTCTTTCTCTCTCTTTTGGCTTTTAGTGATTGAAGGGTTCCACCCAGTTGTCTTAATCATGACATAATCCTTGTAAATATATAAGTGCATCAATCAACGGAGCAGTAGTAAATTTTGAAGTGCAGGAGTTTATTAAGACAGCCTCCATAGCTATGCACCTAAAGGAAGTCAAAAAATGCAGGCAATTGTGTTGGCCATAATGCAACACACACTCCCCATTGACTGAAATCCATTTCAGAGTTTTCTGGAAGTAAACTCCATTGAACTCAGTAGTGCTTGCTTCTGACTACATAGGGTTAACGCAGCGAGCTTTAACAAAATACCTTCAGCTAGCTGAAATTCTTCCTTTAGCTTTTGATGAGAAATGCAAGTGATCCTGCTTAGAAGTGCTACCATTTAAAAGTAAGAGAAAAAGAATATAGTATCTATCCTCTGCTTGATTGTGTTCCTCATCCTATGACTCACTCCTCCATGCTAATCTGTCACAAACTAACCTGAATGCCTCATTATCACCTCATTCCCTTGCCAGAGCAAGAAGATCTGTCAAGTACCCTCAAGCAGATTACAGCATCAGCTCCTGCTTTGAAAAAGCCCCAGATGGGCACTCTCCTGTGTCTCCCCTCACTACACATTACCAACATCCATGCAGATCATAGCCACTTAACCTACACATAGCCATAACATCAAACGAGGATCTGATTTTGCTTTCTTTTGTTTGCTTATCACATGAAAATTTCCCATAGCACAATTATGTTTCGGTACAGCACACTCCTAAGCATATTTATTCAGAGGTAAATCCATAGTATTCAGAAGAAACTGGACGTGACATTAATTGCATGATTATTATTAACATGCATGGCTTTTGTTATGTAAATAACAACCACAGGGAAGCCTGAGCAGTCCTGGGACAAAGGGGGATGGTGAGAGGGAGTTTAACTCTTTCTCCCCCTAACACAATCTTGAAAGATGTTATTTGCATTTCAAGGAAAATCTCCACTACTGGGAGTATGGTGAGGAAAGAACCCACCCCACCCCAGTCCTGCGGGTGCTATTTACATACAAAAGCCACACATGTTAATTGCATTCACACAATTAACATCATGTCAAGTTGGGCTGTCAATGGGGCTTGTTCACAAGTAAGAGTGCATCAAACTGCAGTTCAAGCAGAAATCTGGTAGGACTCTGGGCACTAAGCATGCCACTCTTCAAAAGCTGTTGGGAAAACCAGAAACCGCATTCTGCCTCTTTACAAAAGGTAGCAGAAGAAGGGGTCAAAAGGAATGGCCTGCTATCCATGAAATTCTTAAAAAGCCACTCTGTTGCAGCCACTCCCGTGAGTCATGGACCACAGAAAAAGAATCTCTTTTCAGCAGTAGAATCACATCATTTTGCTTTTTCCAGCTTGAACTGAATACATTGTTTTAAAAGAAAAAATCACATATGAAGGAAGGATGTCAAATTGGATAAAATGATCCAGATCTGGATATACTTTTCCAATGAAACATTTCAATCTATTCACCTAGCACAAAGATATCTTCTATATTTTCAGCACTGATGTATATCTATGTTATTAAGGGATACCATTTCAGGTTTCAAAGGGGTGTGAAGACATTGCAGAGTGAAGGCAGCACTCAAAGTGTGTTCTTGGATATACTATACAATAAGATGAAAAATAAAAATTATTAAAAATTCAGCACATGTACTGTTTTGTTTTGTTTTACTCTTCATTGCTTGACAATAAGCTGCAGCTAAATAGTTGGTCTTAAGGGACCGACAAATGTGTCCTGAAATGTAGATTCCATCCTCCATTCTATGTTGTCTTTCACTTTTTATGCATAAGCCAGGAGCAGAACGCACAGTGCAAATGATTACTCAAAAGAGGCTTGCTTATTATGTGGCTGGCTTCCACCGATCCATCACCATCCACAACTCAACTACATTATTGTAAAACCTACACCTTTAAGAACTTTCCAGAATGTTCCGAAACAGGCTTGCCTCCATGAAAATCCTTACACATCGTCCCCCATTTCAGGTGTTGACAAATGCTTTAGTTCCCACATAAAACCTCAAACGGTTTTTCCAAAATAATAAATTTATATATAGTGTGAGAACATGTGAGAACATTCATAGAGTAGCCCTGTTTGCAAGAGTCGAAATGTATATTTGCAAGGAGTCTGGAGAAGCAGGCTATGAGCTGCTTTTGCATTCCTCCGGTTGTGATTGGTCCAAGCATCCATTGTACTTGAGATTCATGTGTGCCAGCTGTCAGTGAGCTTGCCAGGAGATATTATAGCAGCCAGAAGCAAAGCCCAATTTGGCACTGCACAGCTCATATGTTTTTTTCCCCCAGCCAACACTGGAGACATAAGGAGAAACTATAAGTAACTATGAAGGTGTAATATTACAGTTTTCCAAAGTTGTAAGGTTCAACATCCCAGGACAAACAAACAAACAAACAAACAAACAAACATTTGCTGAAGGATTGCATACTGGAATAGACATACATTCATAGTAGTGTATAACACATGTGGAACCCAATTCAATTTGGTTATTCCTTGGCCTTTTTAAAACGCAGCACTGAACACTACAGCTTTATGCATGCTCACCATCGAGATGAGTGTCAATTACTGTATATACATAGTCCTTAAAGGATTTATCATACTGCATACTTCCTTCTATTTGACACTGCCACACATCTTGTTTTATTTTGTGTATATCTCTTTACTCATTTGAATTCTGCCACTCTGGTTAAGGTACTTTTTATGAGTAATTCATGCTTCATAGCATTGCATTTACATTATTTTTTACCTTCTGTGACAAGGTTTTTATACACAGAAACCAAGCTCTGGCAAGAATGGCCTGTCAAGAATACTAACAGCTTGATAGCTAAATCTTTCTCTCGGGAAAATGATTCATTCAGACAATATAGTCAGGCCCCTTTGGAGAAATATGGAGCAAATGGCAAGCCAGTTTGGTCTACAACCAAGAAAGATTCTGAGCTGATGGCAGTTGTCACCCAGAAGAGACCGTGATACTACTTATAAAATAAACACACCCTCACAAAGGCATCAAATGTAACCTTTTCCACTATTGTTCCAACTACCAGCATAGGTTCATGTCTCTGATTGCTTGCAGACAAATATTTGACAAAGAATTATATGTATCTTTATAAGTGTGTACATTATATTTATTTATTCTAGTACTTTTAGGTAGCCGTTTAGGACAAAGCACTCCCAAGGTGGCTTCTGTAAAACATAAGAACACAACAACAACATATATGTGATACATCTATTTTGCGATCTCTTTACATCGTTCAAAAAACTACACACCTTTAAAACAACTGTATCATCCAAGAAGAGTAACAGCAACAATAGCAACACACCATTAAAATCAGTTTAAGCACACAAAACATTTTTAGCATAGCTTTAAGAGAAAGCAACAAAAACCTGTTGAAATACCTGTATTGTTTCTGAGCCATCTTCAAAAGTGGCCTCATAAAACCTGAATGTCCAGCAGCTAGCCTGGATGTCAGTTGTTCATGAGTAACCAAGACTAGATCTGCTCTTGCTAGGCAGGTCATAGCTGGCATACCAACCAAAGCTAGGGGGAATGACCAAGCTGTGACTTGGCCCTTCAGGGGAAGTGCAACCCTATCCAAGACCAGTTGCAAACCTCCATCCAGATTAGTCAGGTTTCCCGCCCACTCCATCTCTATCTTGTCTCAATTAAGCCTCAGCTTGTTCGCCCTCATCCATCCCCAAACCGCCTCCAGATAGCAGTTCAAGAGTTCAACAGACTCCCAGGAATGAGTGGGTGAAAACAAGAGGTAGAGATATGAGTCACCCACATATTGATGACGCTGCAGCCCAAAGACAGGATTATATATATTGTATATATACAACACAGATGTTTAAACTGGTTCTATAACTGCAGATAAATTGTAAGAGACAAAACTCTCAGCAAAACCCACAGTAGCTACAGTATCCCTGGTCCAAAATGTTCTAATTCAAAGTGAGAATATTTCTACACTGCAAGAGAAATTCATATCCAGCTTTCCTGGCCTCCAGTTGAACCCCGTGAATCAGATGATGGAACAAAACATGCCACAGCATATAGGAGCGGGGAGTGTTTCTTTGAGCTCTTCCTTTGCATTGTTTACCAACCTAAACCAAAGTCTTCAGGACCTAATTATTCCAAAGGGATATTTACTTGTTTTTCAGCAGCAAAAGCTTCGGAAGAAAAGAGGCTGCTGTTTCTCTACCCTCTTCCCACCAGAAAAAAGAAAAGAAAAGTGAGAGTCTCACAGAGGTGAAAAAACTCACTGAACGTGGACAACTGTAACAAAAATTTACTTGGCTCTGAGATATTTTCAATCAAGGTTCTTTATTGAGGGACTCTGAAGGGACTTGCAACAAAGGACTGATGCTCATACCTCAAGAGGTATTCTGTTGAGAAAGCGGTATATAGATTTTGCTTATATAAATAAATAAGCAATGCCCTTTTTCAAATGAGCAACATTATGTAGAATTCTTAATATGGCCATAATAAAGATTAGACTAGATTGTTGTCCTCTTTGGTTTATATTAAAATTGCACTGAGAGGCGTACTAATTTAATAGTCTGCATAGATAACTTTAAAAAAAAAAAATGTGCTAAGGGTATGTGCTGCAGAATAAGGGCCAGAGCTTATGGTATGTAATAAACATCATCACAGTATAATTGATTTAAGCAACCCAGGGACTTTGAGAAGAAAAATAAGATTATCTTTTAAATTATAAATAGTCCACTAATTACTTCTGGCTTTAGATTATCTTTATACAAATCTCATAAAGAGACTGTGATATTTCCCTCGTCTGCAAGAAATCAAAGTGGCCCATGCAACAATTTGCAAGGAAATTATATACTTAAGGTAGAACCAGCCGTCCTACCCAAAGGGATCTGTTAATAATTATGCAAATTCTCTCACCTCAGTATGCACATATTTGCGTAAAATATGTCTTGCTGCTATGCATATGATAACGTTTAATGCAGAACAGTTTAAGCAATATAATAAAATGGTAAAGCTTAATGATTCCGAACGTATAACTCAATGACCAAATATAATGGCTTGTATCAATGCAATAGTAAATTCCTATACCCTCTAAAGAGCTGTCAGCTTAATTTGTTTATTTCACACAGTTGATAACTTGCTTGCAATCCTGGCTAACTAGATTTCAAATGGATAGCTGCCTACAGCAATTATTTTAATAAAAGCTGAACATCTTGAGGCAGGGGAAACAATTAAGAGGGTGCTTGTTGGCTTCCCTGTATTTCAATCACTCTAAATTCCTCACTTTGTCCCACAAAAACATGCTCTTCTTCAGCAATTTTGCCCTGCTTGTGATGATGGACAACAACTAAACCAGAGCATGAAACTGTTGTTTTAATAAAGGCATTCAGGAATGTCTTCTCTTTCCCCAGTTCCACAGCATTTAGGCATGTGCCAGACCATTAGCGCACTTAGCTCAGTGTCGTCTACCCTGATTGGCAATGCCTCTCAAAGATTTCACACAGGAGTCTTCCCCAACTCTGCCCAGAGATGTCAGAGGTTGAATCTGGGACCCTGCACTTGCAATGGATGTGCTCTGTCACCGAGCCCATCCCTTCCTCTTTTGTCTGCTGTTGCAAGGAACATAGCAGTCAGAATGACAGAGAAGTGCAAAAGAAGAATGAGTGAAAATGCAAGGGGTATACAGTAAAATGTACGCAGGATTAGCAGAGTGCCACCTGGAATAGAACCAGGAATTCTCACTGCTCCTTGCAGTTGCCCCATGTGGAGAGCCACTAGATCTGTGGTTAGTGCAGTATTCTCAGGATCCAAACTGAGCTGACCTTTGGACTTTCCTAGACAAGGTTTCCTGGGCTGAGCAACGCCAAGCAATACATTCCAGCTTGATCCAGCCAAAGCGAAGAATGTGCTTTGGATTTCAATGAGTACGGTATGGACCATTCTTCAACTCTCGCCTCTTGAAATCAGTTAAAAGGGCTTAACTTAGTCTGAATTGTAAATTTAGTATTCTCCTGCACATATAGTGTTATCTTGGGGAACACAACCAAGTTATCTCAGTGACAAGGAGGACTGCATAAAGGTAAGCAGGTGTTTGCTTGGGGTGTCATACGCACAAGTGCAACTTGCAATTAGACCCTTGTAGGTGATGCCTACAGAACAGTGAGGCTTTTTCCTCAATAACCAGTGCCTGGGAGTGGGGAATGACAGGGGGTGTTAAGAGGACAGGCCTCGATACACTACGTGGCCAGCCCTTCATCCCGTAAGCTAGGATGAAATAAGTGTTGCAAGTGTTGCAGTAAGATTCAACTGCCGGTCTACTTGGCTTCTGCACATGTGCACCATCTGGTCCATTGTCTCCGGCAGCCAAGCTTCTCTTGGGCCAGCTCTGACAGCCCCATTGCAAAGCTGCTGAAAGTGGGTTGACCAGGGTGGTGGTCAATGTGGACTGAACTACAAGGGTTGGTTGTGGTGAAACACAACTCCCAAGCCCAGCTCAGCTAGCAATAAATTCAGTCCACATTTTCACCTCACCAGCTTGAACTGTGAACAAGCCCTCAACCACCATTTTAGCTTAGACAGCAGGAAACATCGCTCCCCAGGAGTCATCAGTTCAGCTTCAAACTCCAAAGCAAAAATGTGGCTAGTAAGCACTCGCTGTGGTTTCATGCAGCATTGTATTGAAGAGCCTTAAATCTGTCTCGTATGCAGCTTTTGGACTTTAGAGCAGATCTAAAGCAGCTAGATTCAGGAAGACCTGGGAACATAACAACATGCAAAGCCTTGTACATTTTAGGGTTAAAAAACTGAACCAATTTCTGTAGGATCTCTTTTCAGTAAATTATTCAGCACCATTTAAAACTGCTCAACTGCCAGATTGTACAATCCCCAATGTAACTTTTTGTTAGAAAACAAATGTTTAAAGACAAGCTTGGCTGCAGAAAGTGCTAATGAACTTGCATCTGGTTGGGAGAGGCGTAGCAGCAGGAGCAGAGGGCAGAGGAGATAACGAAACCCTTAACAAGGGAGGCATCAAGTCATAAAAACAGCAACACTTATAAATGACTTCTTTGTTAGCCACAGTGCTGCAGCCCCATCATCTGCGTAGCTAGAGCAAAATGTTGCTGAGAAGGTTGTAATCAGGCTGTTACAGACTGTTTTCACAGCTCTTCATAGGACTAAAACAGCAACTGGAGAATCAGACTCTGGCATCAGATCTTAGTCTAAAAATTTACAAACACCCGATGCAACTGTGATGTGAAATAACAAGTACCTGCATGTGTGAGGATGAAGAAACAATTTATGGATAACATCCCTGCCACTGTCCTAAGTTCTGAGACTTTCACACTGTTCTACCCTATGTATTCTCATTAGCCATCCCATTCCCCAGACAGTGGTATGGGGTGGGGGAGAGAGGCTTGAAGCTTATGCTGCCCCCTCACCCCACAAACAGATTTCCTCATTATTTCCAGAGGGACAGCTATCTTTGTCTCTTGCAGCAAAAGCGGAAGAGCCTTGTGGCATCTTAAAGAGGAGCAAATTGATTACCTCACACATTTTTCTGGATCGCTTTATCAGATGCATGGTTCTGTCCTCAGTTGCAGGTATTTGTACCTGTGGTGTGTGTGCATATCTATATGTAGGGGAGGAGGTTGTAAGCAGAGAGGTCAGAAGGAGATGAAAGCTGGAAAAATAAGGACAGTGATAATTACCATACCTTAGTAACAGTAGCTATTTACAAAAAGAACGACCACAAAAAAACATTTTACAATAGAGACATCCTGGAATTGTAAGCCAATTGACACATGTAGTGTGATAAAAATCCATTGCGGAGATTCAATCTGCAGCTGATGGTGCTGAACCTCTTGATGTATTGTAATTCAGCAGCTTCCCTGCTGCTGTCTCCCTTTGAAGATCTTTTGTTCAAAGAGGGCCATCTTAAGATTAGTTACAGAGTGTGTGCTGGCAGGCTGAAATGTTTCCCCACTGGCTTTCCATTTCTGAAGACACATTTGTTGCCTCTTCCTTCTGGATATCTGCATTTTACAAAAACAGGCCAAAGGGCATTGTTGGCAAATAATTGTTTACACGTCATCCTTAGATGCTGTGGAGGACATTATCAGGTCCTGTAATAGTGCTGTCAGGGCAGCTTTCTGGGCAGAGCTGGCATCTGGGTCCATAACTCTCTTGAGTGCCATGTTGTCGCTGGTAAATAGCAGGTTTAGGTTGAGAGGCTGTTTGCTGGTAAGTTTTACCCTGTTTGGATTTTTAATTGGATTTTTAAAATGGTTTGTGCTGTGTATTTTCCACCTTGGATAAAGGGCAGGTAAGAAAAATTATGAATGGATGAATGAATGAATGAATGAATGAATGAATGCAGGTCTGGCATCCAAGGCCTGTTAAAAGGAAATGTCATTGTCCAGGACGGACTGTAAATCATTGATGGTACAGATGAGTGGTCTTAACCGTTGACCGTAAATTACAAGTGGTGGTCATTTTCTCTTCTAGGTCTGTTCTGTAGAAGATTGTTCCTGGGTACCAATCTGACCTTGCTGGCCTGTTTTTTCACTTTGTTTGGTGGGCACTGTAGATTTCATCACAGGTAATTTATAACACAGTTGTCACAATCTAATGATAAGGAGTTCACATGAAGCATGTATACCGAGAGTTAGAACCATAAAATGTGTACAGTCTTTTGTTTACTGTGTGCCATACTGTTAAAATTCTTTCTGGGAAAAATACTACTCTTTTATGATTTGTTTGTTGCTAAATTAAATTTTATTCTGAAAAGTCATGCAAGTTGAAACTTTTTTCTAGTGCATATATTGTAATCCCTTACACACAGCTTGCTCTTTAATTAAACAATTAAAAACAATTTTGAACGCAGAAGCAAAACTGAATCCAATATAGGCACAGACTGAGATAAAGATCTCCACTTAAAAGGCTTTTTGGAAAACGACGGTCTTCAATTGGCGCTGAAAAGACAATAGAGATGGTGCCCGTCTGATATGTAACTATGTAAAAAGGTAAAGGGACCCCTGACCATGAGGTCCAGTCACGGACAACTCTGGGGTTACAGCGCTCATCTCGCTTTACTGGCTGATGGAGCCGGCATTTGTCCGCAGACAGCTTCCAGGTCATGTGGCCAGCATGACTAAGCTGCTTCTGGCGAACCAGAGCAGTTCATGGAAACGCCGTTGACCTTCCTGCCGGGAAGCACACTTTTTGGCGTGCTTTCAAACTGCTAGGTTGGTAGGAGCAGGGACTGAACAACAGGAGCTCACCCTGTCACAGGGAATCAAACCACCGACCTTCTGATCGGCAAGCCCAAGAGGCTTAGTGGCTTAGACCACAGCGCCACCCGCATCCCTAGACTAACTAGAATAACTAGAGGGAGCTCCAAAGGGAAGGTGCCGCTACACTAAAGGCTCAATTCCAATATCTTGCAGAACAGACCTCTTGATGAAATTATATGTGCATGAGGCCCTCTCCTATAGAGAACAGTGATGGTATCCTTTGATAATCCATGGCACATCCTATATCCTCAAACTACAGATTGATGCCATCTTTGCTAGCTAAAATTATGCCATGTTTAAGAGACTCTCTAACATCTCTCTCTAACCTCTTTCCAAGCTCTTACTCTTGCAAAAATGTTATGAAAAGAAATATTTATTATTTTGAACAAACGAATACTGAGTTATGTTTAAATCTAGGGAAGGAAACATAGCCATCTAAATATAATATGTTATGCAAAATGATGGCAAAGCCACAAATATTCAAAACTTGGACCTTGAATCTTTTTGCTTCCTTAAAAAGAAAATGCTTCAGAGCTGAAGGAGATAAATTGGCACATGTTTTTGAGCAAGACTGCAGGGAATACTAATAACAAAACATGTAATTAATAGGACTACTATAAATTAAGTTATCCGCCATCAGATGTCTTAGCAAAAACACAGGCATAAAAACAATACACCTCAGCCACATTTTAAAATGACTGAGCTCTAATGTACGCAGCCTGCTACATCTGTTATTTTTGTGCCATGTTCCAATCCGTACTGGTGATAAAAGACTGTACAAGACGTAGTAAATTACTGTCTTTTTGATAGGAAACACAGATCCAAAATACCAGTCTGCCAAGGAACAAAAGCTCTATAGAATCTAAGGAACTATTTTGTAAGCACTTCAACCATATGCAGATAAAGTACCTGAACAAAAATGATGGGAACACATCAAACTCTAGGACAGAGAGCTTGTGGAATTTAAGTTGTTCGAGATCACTTATGTAAGGGGCAGCCTTTATTCCAAAAGCAGGGGTGGGAAACCTATGGTCCTCCAAATGTTGCTGAACTTCCACCACCTCCAGACAGCATGTCCAGTAGAAATTATGGGAGTTATAATTCAACTCCACATCTGGAAGACCCCAGATTCCTCCCTAGTCATGCTTTATTCAAAGGAGCTGCCTTCATTCCAGAGCACTGCAATCCCATGATCAATGTTGCTTGTTTCGAATGCTACAATATTAAAGTGCCCTTCATTTCTGAACTGCTTAGTTAGCAGAACTCAGGTATTCATAGAAGTGACACTTCCATTACAGGCTGAATGATAGAACCGTCCCTCAGAATATATATACAGTGGTACTTCGGGTTAAGTACTTAATTCGTTCCAGAGGTCCGTTCTTAACCTGAAACTGTTCTTAACCTGAACCACTTTAGCTAATGGGGCTTCCCGCTGCTGCTGGGCCGCCGGAGCACAATTTCTGTTCTCATCCTGAAGCAAAGTTCTTAACCCAAGGTACTATTTCTGGGTTAGCAGAGTCTGTAACCTGACGCATCTGTAACCCAAGGTACCACTGCAATGTGGTCCTAAGGAAGGCCTTCAACCCAGTTGGCATAACTATCTAATCCTTCAATTAACTATCTCAGCTGTCTTGTTGGATACCACAAATACTAATACAATATAGAAAGGAAAAGGAATGTAAGTCCACCAACAGAAACTGGATTAGAGAGCATGTTGATTTTTGAAACTCGTATACAGTGGTACCTCAGGTTAAGTACTTAATTCGTTCCAGAGGTCCGTTCTTAACCTGAAACTGTTCTTAACCTGAAGCACCACTTTAGCTAATGGGGCCTCCTGCTGCTGCCGTGCCGCCGGAGAACAATTTCTGTTCTCATCCTGAAGCAAAGTTCTTAACCCGAGGTAATATTTCTGGGTTAGCGGAGTCTGTAACCTGAAGCGTATGTAACCTGAAGCGTATGTAACCCGAGGTACCACTGTTTGTACAAAATGCAATTATAGACAACTGCAAACTTGTTTAATTTTTACATATAACTTTTATGGAAAGAGAAAAAGAAGGTACACAAAGGTTTTGGAGACCACATCTTCTGAGGTCCATTAATTGAAGTCTGGGATAGGTACAAAAACCTAGTAGAACCTAAGATACCACACTGGTTATCACCTCTAGAAGTTATGAGTGTAAGGAAAATCAATATGAGAAGTGATTGGGCAACGTATGGTCAATTATTGGAGAAGGAAGGAGGAAAATGGAAAGTGAAACCATACGAGCAGGTTAAAAAGTATGTTTATGATTGGTTGCATTACTATCAGGTCAACGAAATGTTTAGGAAAGACCTGAAAGAATGGGGATATGCTGAGAAAGAGTCAACTTTCCAACCTGAGATAGTAGATAAGGAGGCTAAAAACTTGTCGAAAATGTACAAATTGTTATTAGAATGGAACTTAAAAGATGAAGAGGTAAAATCGGTAATGATACATTGGGCCAGGGATTTTGGGTATAACATACAGTTTGAAGACTGGGAAAAGTTATGGAAGGAGAACTTAAAATTTACAGCATGTATGACATTGAAAGAGAATGTGATGAAAATGTTTTATAGATGGTACATTACACCGGTAAAACTGGCCAAAATGTATAAAACATGTAATAAGTGTTGGAAATGTAATGAGAAAGAAGGATCATTTTATCATATGTGGTGGGAATGCAAGAAAGTGAAAGACTTCTGGGAGTTGATATATAACAAGTTGAAGAGGATTTTGAAATATACTTTTACAAAGAAGCCAGAAGTCTTTCTGTTAGGTATTATAGGAAAGGAGATTAAGAGAAAAGATAGTAAGTTTCTCCAATACGCAGTGACGGCAGCGAGGATGTTACTGGCACAAAAATGGAAACAACAGGAAATACCGACAATAGAAGAGTGGAGGCTTAAGTTGCTAGAGTACGCAGAATTGGATAAGATGACTGGAAAAATTAGATACATAAGAGACCAAAAGTTTACAGAAAACTGGGGGAAATTCGTTAATTATCTGGAGAAATTAAGTGATGGTCAAATAACGCTAGAAGGTTTTAAAAGAGCACTGTGATATACGCGAGAGACATTGTTAAAAGGAATGATAGAGAAAAGATATAACCAATGACAATGGGAAAAAAGGAAATGCGGAAACTAATAGTGACTATGAAAGATTTATGGAACAGCTGAAGGAAGTCGAAAACTAAAGACCTGGAAATGAGAATGCGAAACAGGAAAATAATATATGTGTTGTTTTGTTTTGTTTTGTTTTGTTTTGTTGTAAATTAATAAAAATTATTTCAAAAAATAAATAAATTTACATATAACAACTCACAGCCTGTGGTCTAATAACTTGGCAGGTTTCTCCCACAGAGACGGACTGTTTGCTCCCTGCCCACACTTCACAGTTGGATTACTGGCTGCCTCTGAATCTTCCCACCACCTCCACTCTCCAAAGACAAAAACAAGAGCTGCTAAGAGGAAACAGATCCACTGAGTCTCCATTGACCGTTTACTCAAATTTCCCTTCCATTGCCTGAGTTTGAACTCAGCCTTGTCTCAGCCTGGCTGAGATTTTAGATCCTGCTCCCTTACATTAAGAGCTTCTCAACAGGAACCCTACTGGATCAGGCTTAGGGTCCTTCTAATTAAGCATCCTATTTCTAACAGAAAGCAGCCTGATACCTGTAGGAAGCGTTCAAGCGGGTATGAAGGCAACATCCCTCCCTATTTTATTTCCTGGTGCTTAACGATAGACTACGTCTGAATACGAAGGTTCTGTTTAGCAATCAGAATTAATAGCCACCAATAGACAAATGGCCCCATTTGGTGCAGAACTGTCATTTCAAGATGTATATACTGGTTACTTAGAATTTGTTTCTATGAATACTTGAGTGGTTGTCTGTTTCCTCTGTTTCCCACTTCTGTACAGTGGTACCTCGGGTTACATACGCTTCAGGTTACAGACTCCCCTAACCCAGAAATAGTGCTTCAGGTTAAGAACTTTGCTTCAGGATGAGAACAGAAATCGTGCTCCGGCGGCACGGCAGCAGCAGGAGGCCCCATTAGCTAAAGTGGTGCTTCAGGTTAAGAACAGTTTCAGGTTAAGTACGGACCTCCGGAACGAATTAGATACTTAACCCGAGGTACCACTGTACTTTTGAGAAAAACTGGCAAAGCCACTTTTGGAAAGTGCTACATAAGTGTTCAGTTTCATGGCTCCTGCAGATGTAAAGAAGAAACCTAGGCCTTAATCCCTTCACATTGCTGTGAGAAAATGTCTAAAACAGGAGGTTAAACAGAATCAGTTTATAGGAAGCGTTTATGCATGCTGTTCGAGAAAATGCACTTGTTGCCTCCTGATTCTTTTTAAGGTAAAGCTTATTCTTTTTTAAAAAATGTCAGTACAGTGGTACCTTGGTTCTCAAACCGCTTAGTTATCAAACAAATCAGCTCGTGTTCCTGTTTGCGAACGTTTTTCAGAAGCTGAACATCCGACACAGCTTCCGCTTGAGTGCAAGAAGCTCCTGCAGCCAAACAGAAACCACACCTTGGTTTTCAAACGCACCTTGGATTCCCAGAATGGATTAGATTCGAGAACCAAGATACCACTGTACACTGCTTGCATTGTGTAATTAGTAAAACCTACTTGAAACTTGTATTGAACAGATCTACTTAAAGTGTTCATTGTAATTTGATGTTTTTAATGATATTTTTAGGGATATCTTTGTGAATTTTGTTCTTATATGTTGTATTCTACCTTGTTGTAGTCCACATTTTAAATGAAAGTGTGGATTATACATTCATAAATTTTTTAAAAAACACCAACTGTTTTGCTTTAAAAATAAAAACCTTTCTAGCATATGATTGGCAAAACTGCCAATATTTGTTGACTTTCTTAACTATAATAATTCCAGGTCATGCTTATTTTCTGGCCTGACTCGCTCTCACTCTTCACTACAGACCATTTAAAGCACATTCAATGCAAATGTAAAGTAAATAGCTTCCCCCAAAGAATCCTGGGAACTGGAATTTGCTAAGGGTGCTGAGACTTTAGCTCTATGAGGGGTAAGCTACTATTCCTAGGATTCTTTTGGGAAAGCCATGTGCTTTAAATGTGCAATGGATGTGTTGTAAATCTGTGGTGTCAATCTACACGAAGTCCCTTTGCTGAGACAGAACTGAATCTTATAAGAACTCATTTTATCTCTTCATTCAGGTGCATGGGCGTAGCCGGGGGCAGGCTTTATGTTGGAGGGGGCAGAACTGAGCTATCTGTGATGCGCTTGGTCAGTTATTTAAGTATTTTTATTAACTTACTTGATTTTGGGGGGACAGTTGCCCCCCTGCCCCCCTTTGGCTACACCCAGGTTTGTGTGGCTGTGGGTATTCATGGCTGAAGATAGATAACAGCACATCCGTCACACTGAATGTTCATATTGATTTTTAACTGCAGTTTTATCACTTCTTTTATTCGTTACTTTGAATTCTATGGAATTGCAATTGTTACAACGGTCAGAGCAATCATTAAGTGGTCTACCCAGACCCTCAGCAATTTTCAAATTGTCCATGGGGGGAAACATCTGGGAGCAATTGAACTATGTGGTTAACTTTATGACAGTTACTTTAAATACAAATGTTTACAATATTTGGTTACTGTCATTTTAAATGGTACATCAAATACAAAAGAGGGCTGCTGCAAGTAAGAGGATAGTTATGTGACTTTCAGTTCCTTTCCCTTAAAATAGAGGAGGGGGACTTTTTTCGGCTCCATGGGCCAGATCCTTATTAAGATCAGTTTCCTTTCCTTCTTGTTTTTCAATCTAAAAATGTTTCTGTGCCTGAAAAACTGACTTAATAAAAATAATCTATACAAAAGAGAACCCAAAAAATCATTTTTCATGTGATCATAAATAAAAGGGCAGAAATCTGTTGTGTGGTTTTTCTTTGATTACTGACGGAATTCTGTAACACAGTGGACATGAATGGGTATGTATGTGTGTGTGTATGTATAAATAATAGCTTGTAGACCACCTCCCAGTCACAGCTGCTTGGAACACTCCCTTGACTATTTCCCAACATTCCACACTAACAATTATTATTATTTATGTTGAAATACTGCATGACGTATTTTGCTCCCACCCGCATCCTCACATTTTTCCTAACATGAAGAACCAAAGGAAGAATGGGGCAAAGGCAATAGATGAAAATCCAGCAAGTTACCCACAATGGAATCCAACTGAAAGCAACAGAAAGAGGACTAAGTTGTTCTGACTGAGTTCAGTATCTTTTATTTCATTGGCATTTAGTCATGACTAACTTTTACTGGATTGTGCCCAGGGAAGAGGAAAATCAGTTAAAAGGAGATGACAGACTAAGAGCCAAGAAGATCAATCATAGGACAGAAATCCCAGGTGATCCCATAAAGGACATCTTTCTCCTTAATATTAGTTTCCTAGTTTCCGTAGATATTTTTTTATGACTGGAAACAGTAAAGTTCATAGCTTTTCAATGCAGTAAGGAAATGTGAACTCTTTTCCAGATGCCAGAAGTAATTTATTGTAAAATAAATAAGCAAACGTGTCCATGAAGTGACAGACACATCAAATTTATAACATACCATCATCTGCTCTCTGAAAATGGAAAACTAATTTATGCCTTTTTGTCACTTGCTACACTCTTCTTTACTTTCTTAACTTCTGGTGAAGTAAGGTCTTGCCAACATCTGTAGAGGAAGCAGATTTAAACCATTCTCTCCCTGCTTGTGAAAACCAATGCCAGAGACGGCTTAAGTACTTTCATACGGTACATGTCCACTGTGTGTGTCTTGGGCCCGTGCAAGTAAATAAAGCAAAGTGTAAAATCATGATTTATGTCTTTCTTAAATCTGTATCTTTGCTTTGTTGCAAAGCAGCCAGATTTGTTCTCTGGGAGTTTGGTGGTTGTTCCTTCTGAATGTGCAAAATGACAAAGATAAGTGTAGGGAGCTGTGATATGCTGAACATTTTGCGAAATTTGATTGTTACTACAAATATTTCTGTTTCATAGGATGCTAAAATATTTACACTCCAAAAACCTACCTTCCACTCCTGCAAATGTTTGCATTTGTCTCTTGGTGTACAGATGCAGTGGTGCAATTTTGTCCTACTTAGAATAATAGAACTGTAGGGACCACGAGGGCCACCTAGTCTAACCCCCTGCAATACAGAAATATTTTTGCCCAACAAGGGGCTCAAACCCATGACCCTAAAATTAAGAGTCTCATGCTACCGCGGTGGCTTTGAAACAGTTTCTTCACTATAGGATCCCAGCCAATGAGGGATCATATAGTAAACATCTTGATGTTATTGTACCCTGTGGCTAGTCAAATTTGCCTATATGAACAGTTTAAGTATTTGTTTCATTTTAATGGATTTTTATTGCATATTGTATGTTATCCTTGCAAATTGCTTCGGGACTTCTTTTGTGCACAGCAATACATAAACTGACTAAATCTAATCCAATCTAATCTATATGTCACTTTCACTGAGAGTAAACAAAGTGTCCCATTGCCCTCACTCTAAATGTGGGAGAAGATGGAACATTTCCTCATTTCCAAGGCTGATGCTTCCTCCCTTGTCACATTGCACTAGTGTTTTCATTGATCTTCAGCGCTATGCCCCAGTCCACCTCTAGCTGTGTGTAGCGGAAATATAATATAGAGAAAACTGCATAATCAGATGCACAACTGAATGAATATACAGCCATACCTCGGGTTGAATGCGCTTCAGGTTGAGCGCATTACTTCTGGGTTTCGCCGCTTGTGCATGTGCAGACGCTCAAAAATGACGTCATGCGCATGCTCAGAAGGGGCAAAACGCGACCCGCGCACACGCAGATGCGCCATTGCGTCTTACGTTCCATTCAGGATGTAAACGGGGCTCCGGAACGGATCCCGTTCGCATCCCGAGGTACTACTGTACCTAGATAAGAATGTGTGATTAGGCTAAAGTGAAGAAGCAGTTTCCCATTTGTCTTAGCAGCAGGGACACATTTTCCCAAACATCAGACTCCTTGCAAACAAACAAACAAAGCTGCCCAGGAGGACTCCCCTGCTGTGAGTACCTGCAGGTCCTGTCCCTGCCACTCACCACCTGGCCCAGGGTGGGGCCTGCCTGACAGGCCTCATAAGGACAGCTGCCACTGCTGCTGTTGCCGCCCAGGAGAACTCAGAACAGCGCAGAGTTCTTTTAAAAATGTTTTTAAAATTTCTTTTTTACCTTTTTTAATTCTTTTTGGTAAAATACAATAGTCTATTAAACATTAAAAGCTTCCCTAAACAGGGCTGCCTTCAGATGTCTTCTAAGAGTCTGGTAGTTGTTTTTCTCTTTGACATCTGATGGGAGGGCGTTCCACAGGGCAGGTGCCACTACCAAGAAGGCCCTCTACTTGGTTCCCTGTAACTTGGCTTCTCGCAGCGAGGGAACCACCAGAAGGTCCCCGGCACTGGACCTCAGTGTCCGGGCAGAACAATGGGGGTGGAGATGCCCCTTCAGGTATACTGGACCAAGGCCGTTTAGGGCTTTAAAGGTCTGCACCAACACTTTACTAGCCTAGCTGCCGCATTCTGGATTAGTTGTAGTTTCCGGGTCACCTTCAAAGGTAGCCCCACATAGAGCGCATTGCAGTAGTCCAAGCGAGAGATAACTAGAGCATGCACCACTCTATGGAGACAGTCTGTGGGCAGAATAATGTTGGGGAAGAAGAAAAAGGAGAGGAAGTGGTAAAGTTATATTCTTATACTTAGTGTTTATGTGGGGGTTTTTATGTCAGCATTATTTGGGTAGGTTCTTTTTCTGTTTGTTCATTTTGTTTCCTCAATGGTGAAAGTGGTTGGGTGGGGACCCCAGGGCATGGTTGGTTGTGTTTAGTTGGCTGCAGTGAGATTTGTTTGCGTGGTGTGGGGAATTGTTGGGTCAAGTTAGCCAGATTGTTTGTATGCTGTCGGTGGGTTCTTATTGTCCTGTTGGGCTGCATACATGATAAAGGTGAGCCATACTGGGGTAAAGGTATCCTCCTCTATTTGTCCCACTGTCACTTTCAGTCTATTGGCTAGCTTTTCTAGTAAGGCTGTTTCCCATACGATTTGGTACCATTGTTTCATGTCCACTCCTGACAGGTCTCTCTCAAGTGTCTGGGAATTGCAGGTGATCAGAATGCTGTTGCACTCAGGTTCTATTTGCAGGCTCCCTATCTGGTTGGCCACTGTGATAATAGGCTGCTGGACTAAATGGGTCATTGGCTTGATCCAGCAGGGCTCATCTTTCCTTACAAGAAGCACTGGGCAAGGTGACTACAGCCACCACAACCTTTATTCCCTTCAATGCTTCTGGGCCCTGTTCCTAAAGTACATAACATCAGGGCTCAGTAGAATTAGTGGGGGTTACTACAACTGCCTCATCTTGCACTTTTTTCTGCACCAGGCTGAGTACTGGGCGGCCAGAACTCCCCGCCCACCCCATTTCCTGATAAGCTCTCTTTGGTGAGGATTACAATAATATTACTGAGGGCCCCCCCTCAAAATTGATATTAAAGGTAAAGGTAAAGATACCCCTGCCCGTACGGGCCAGTCTTGACAGACTCTAGGGTTGTGCGCCCATCTTATTCAAGAGGCCGGGGGCCAGCGCTGTCCGAAGACACTTCCGGGTCACGTGGCCAGTGTGACATCGCTGCTCTGGCGAGCCAGAGCCGCACACGGAAACGACCTTTACCTTCCCGCTAGTAAGTGGTCCCTATTTATCTACTTGCACCCGAGAGTGCTTTCGAACTGCTAGGTTGGCAGGCACTGGGACCGAACAACGGGAGCGCACCCCGCCACGGGGATTCGAACCGCCGACCTTTTGATCGGCAAGGCCTAGGCTGAGGCTTTAACCCACAGCGCCACCCACGTCCCGAAAATTGATATTAGCACTGAGTAAATATATGTCAGTTCCTTTAGTACTAAGATGCAACTCAGATTCAAGAATAACAAGGCCAACAGAAACACTAACAATAGCTAATACCAACATACACCTTAAATGCACTCTGAATATTTTAAAACTCAAGTAGGTAGATGCATCTGTTTCAGAAATTCCCACTTATACAGAAGTGAAAAGGTGTGAAAAACTAAAAGGATGATATAACACTCATCTCTCACATGTTATTGAAATTAAAATGGACCACATCTAAAACAAAGAATAGCCCTACAAGCTTTATGCTCGGATAATGTAATTCAGCCATAGTCTTATAAGCAAAAGTAAATAAAATTAAATGACGTGTTCCCTCAGTTTGTTTGGGAAGCGTGTTGTCAAATTATGCACAGCACATATAAAACGTATTACAGTGGCAATTAGAACGTATATCAAAGCTTACTTGAAGAAAATGGGCGATCTCTATGTTTACTTCAGTTAGATTAGATCCAAGGTGAAGATAGCCATCTTTCTATTAGCCTCCCCTCTGTATGAAGAGAGGGGAGGAAATGTGTATCCAGTTTTTCTGTTTGTCTTACTCTCTGTACACTGACCAATCCACAACATTACAATTCCTGGCCAATTTCTGGCTCATTACTGGCCTCAGTAAGCAGAAGCAGCTGTGATACTTATAGTTTTGTGATCCTTCACCTCATGGGAAACGTAACATAGCAAGCCATTTAGCTGATCTCCACTGCATTTGGACAAGCAAAACAATACAATCAAAGTGGAAAGATTCAGAGAGTTGAAACACTTTCAAAAGCGAGTTGTATTTGTTTTCTCAAAAGGAAAAATAAACTTGGGCTCAGTGGTTACAGGCTGGAGAAGTAGCTGGTGTCAGTCAAATATGTATTATCTAACCAGTTAGATAATTACAAGTACAAGCTAGTGACTCCAAAAGAATTAGGATTGCATAAATCTTGATAATCTTCTAAGGCTAATCCCATCACAGCTTCACTCACTTCTCCCTGACCTATCCAGAGCTCCTTCTGCCTGCCTGCACCACTTATACAAATCTTTCTTATCAACTGTGATAAACAGAACCTCCATGTGCAGATGCAGTATACCCCTGAAAACCAGTTTCTGGTTTAACAAGGAAATACTATGGCTCTCATGCCCTACTTGTAAGCACTCTAGTATTTGGCTGGAAACAGAATGCTGAACTAGACATAGATATACAATCTGCTCAAAGCCAGAAACTGAGTTCAAGGCAGAAATGTGGTGTGAAAGCCAGTTCCACCAAACCACTCATTCAATCTCACATCTCCTGCTGCAAAATCCATTTTACTGATGCTAGGGTGGCGCTGTGGTGTAAACTGAGTCTTGGGCTTGCCGATTGGAAGGTCGGGGGTTCAAATCCCCACAACGGGGTGAGCTCCCATTGTTCAGTCCCAGCTCCTGCCAACCTTGCATATAAAGATGAGTATTTGGGGGAGGGGAGAGCAAGCTGAAAATAACTGTGAACAGGTGCCTCTCCCATTTGCTCTAAGAAACAAGGAGGAGACTTATTCTACGGATCCACTACCACTTGTGGGAAACAATTCAGATTACTTTTGGTATCTTCACTTGTAATTAGCAATTTACATTGTTTGTGCTTTAATTTACTTACTATTTTTATCCTATCCCAAGCGCAAGAATTAGGAGATATTAGAATATAAAAAGTTCATTTTCTCCAAAGTTCACAATGCACTTTGGGTTTCATTCAAGAGGGTTTTCCCATTTTTTTCATCCTGACCAGTACAATCCATTTTGATGTCTTCTTCTCTGATATACCATAGGCCAGGTGTGAGACACCTTTGGCCCTCCCGATGTTGCTGAACTACAACTCCCATCAGACACAGTAAGCATGGCCAATAGCCAGAGAGCTATTGTCTGGAAAACCATAGGCTCCCCACACCTGGCATATACAATTAATAACACAAATTCCTGCCATCTACTCATTACTATTCCCCACGGTTTAAGATACACCACATTCTACCAACCAGCTTAAATCTGCCCCCACATGCATATCACTTAACATCCCACGCAGGGGTCCCCAAACAGCATTGTGTGGTAACTTGTAACATAACAGCAAGTATGGAAGAAGGATGTGGTAAAGGAAATAAATCAACTTTCTCAGACTTGATGACAAGAAACATCTAGGCCTTTAGAAGTTTGTCTTTTTATATGCTTCTTCACAGATTAGATCTGTCTTTTTTCTCAGGTTTCTTTTGTTCCAAAACCATTGTCCTCAGCCCTCAACCATGCATAATCTGCCTGACTTCCTCTGAAACACAGCATCATATAGGATGATACGCAACTGGAATCAACTATTCTTTACAACAACATAGACAAATATAAGTACTGTATTTTAATCAAGAGCTTTGATCATATACTTCAAGTTACAAAAATATAAGCAAAAATAGCTAAAGACAATCCGTTCCTCTGAGGATTTTTGTATTTCCGTCTTCCTTCTGCTCAGAGAGGGGAGAACTTTTAATTCCTGTACTTGATTAAGGGATAGCTAATAGTCTGAAGACAAATTATCCAGTTATACTTAAAAGGTAAGGGTCCCAAGTATGGAGAAGGTTCTACTTTTTGCCCCACTATTTTACTGATTTCTTGACACTAAATACTGATTTATTTTGTACGCCAGAATTTTGGTGAAGCCATCAAAACATGTTATTCATTCCACCCACTTCATCCTTAATATATTTTATCTTTATTCTTTACGATGCTGCTTACTTTGTATAATACTTGAAAACGGTGAAGCTTACTGATTTCACATTGTTATTCAAGGGTAACTCTCCCTCCCCATTGTGGTTCCACTTAAATAATACTTGATTGTGAAACTGCTTTCTGGCAAAGGAGAGGAGGAGCAGCAGAAGATGCTTGAAAAGAAAACTGAGAAAGATTACTATGATGTTGAACAGCGCTTGTCACGTTTGCATTTTTGGATAATTAATGTTTTTGACTAATTTCATGAACAAGTATAATCTCGTATTTCAGTGCTTCTGAACAAATTACGAAGTCAAACACAACATTTCTGTACACCTTTACATTATTTAAATCCCCTATGCTTTGCTTAAAGATTCTTTCTCCCAGTGGAAATTAAATACTAATTACTTTTGGTGAGGAATATTTTTTTATATATAGAAGGTATAGAATCTTCTGTTTATTTATATTTATAGCCATGTATTAAAAAATGTTCTCCAATGCTCTGCTGTTAGCAGTGACACTTATTGAGTAAAGTGATGTTTAAAAAAATCAAAATATACTTCAAACATATCACAGTAAAAATAAACTTGTAATACACTTGTCTCCCAACAAGGATCACCTCCAAACCCATCCCCATTCCCGCTATTATATACTGTAATTCTGAAGGTTCTGCTTCAGTATGCTGTGCTGACTTTATAATAGCCTGTTCAACAGTGTTTTTGAAAACAGAGTATTATTTTGGTTAGAAATAGACTAGGAAAGCATCACTGTACTGTTGTATTAATAACAGTTCAAAATTAAGCTTACCAGCTGCAGCACATGATATGGCAGCCTCTAAAGCACTTTAGTGTGTGTTGGGGGGAGTGCAAGGAACACATCTTTCCCATGCTAGTTAAATCTTCTGGAATCCCTGAGAAAAAAAGAGCTGAATCAGGAAGAATGGCCATTCTAGTTCCAGACAAGATTAAAATTTGCATGTATTTAAAATAATTATGACACCCATAGAATTCAACACAATAACAAACAATATAATCTTAATATTTTGCAAACTTCCATGCACAACAGCCTAGGCTATAAAAAAAAATCCAAACAGATGGCAAACTGAAGTTGAGACACAAGAGGTTTGCCCAGTGCCATCCAGCAAGTCTCAAATGCCCACACCTAACAGTCTGTCCTCTTGTCCATGTTGCCTTTGTCTTGCATCTGGGGCTTTCAGCCACCTGCTTAATTTTGGTTGGGGCTTCTGAAAACTGACTCTGTCTAGTTTTATTCTGTCATTCAACTGTATATCCATTCAGTCAAAGGTTCTGTAGTCTAATTCAGACATTATATTTTGTCATCAGGAAGTAACTAACAATCATCTTTTCCATCACTGATTTTCCATGCAGCTGCACATGTGTGGAACAAATTTGTTCTTACCTCTTGCAAATATGAAGAGATGGCCTGCATAGAAAGAGTTCATCTCAAGGTAAGTGGACTGACTTTCCATTCTGCCCAATTATTCTTCACTGCTTTTCTTTCAACTGCTTTCCCAATATTGGGGTCAGGGGTCAGCACTGTGGCACAGCTACCTTCAAGCGTGATATTCAAGAAGGCCCACTTGGGATGTTGGGGGCTTTGCTGGCTGAGTAAGGGTTCTGCTCTCTGCCAGGCACAACACCATCACTTATCCTACTCTGACTCAAAAGCATACCCTCCAACATTTTTCTGATGAAAATAGGGATGTCCTATTCCATGATGATGATTTTATTATTGATACCCCAACCATGTGACTGAGTTGCCCCAGCCACTCTGGGTGGCTTCCAACATATATAAAAACATAATAAAATATTAATCATTAAAAAACTTCTGTATACAAGACTGCCTTCAGATGTCTTTAAAAAATTTAATTGTTACTTATCTTCTTGGATCGGGGAAGGGGGTTGCATAACTCCATACCCTCCAACATTTCTCCAATGAAAATAGGACGTCCTAAGGAAAAGCGGGACTTTCTGGGATCAAATCAGAAACCGGGACAGCTTCTGTAAATCCAGGACTATCCTTAGAAAATAAAGACACTTGAAGCATCTGCAATATGCAGGGTGGTACAAAGGCACCGCTCAGAGAGAGGGGCCTCTGCTCATTTCCTTACTCTCTTTCTCTAGGGTGGCACAATCCCTATTTTTTATTATTTATTTAACAACATGTCTATACCGCTTGATTGTGGGAGGGAAACCTCAAAATGGTTTACACTACAGTACCAGAAAACGAAAGTGATAGGCAAGTGAGCACAATCTGTGCTTGTGCAAGGTGTAGCCACCTCATCTTCTCATGTTCTCACTTGCGTACTCTCTGGGTGGTGCACTGGTGGAGATATAGGGCCCAACCCTCCCTATTGTGCCACCCACAAAGAAAGAGAGAGGGTGAGAGAGCAGAACAGGTAGATAGATGATCCTGCAGCAGCAAAAGCTTCTGCTTGCTCACACTGCTTGCACCAGAGAGTCTGGACAAGCTGATAGAGCCTCTCTGCGTGTGTATTTACACAGGCAAGAAATCAGAAGCAACAACTGTCATTGCTTGCCACCGTTACTTGCCCAACCAGCCTTGGCATGCTACTAAGTAAGGGTGAAGACAATTATTCAGGGGCATCAACTGTTCCCACAAGGATCAGCCTCTTCATCCTTCTCTGTCTTGTCTGTGTCCTCATTAAAGGCAGCACTGCAAGTGAAACTGAACCAAATCTCCACACCACTTCTTGCCCACTTGCCCTTGATCTCTGGGCTGCATACTGGGGAGGAAGGGGCAAAAAAATGGCTGCAAGGAGCAAACGCTGCTCTTCCTCTGCCTAATGATCCTCTGCTCTCTGGGCAGAGTTATCGAGCGAGCAGAAATTGCCACCGCTGCCTATACTTGGTTGTCTCTTTCCTGGCAGCACAGCATGGAGGACCCTCACTGTTTCACCCAAAGAGCGCTAAAGCATCCCAAGGGCTGGCCCGATACATTTTGACACCTGAGGCAGACCTGAAAACGGCTTCTCCCTCAGCCGCCAGGGAAGATCTACATCCGTGGTTCCCAACCACACACGCCATAAGAGGGCAATTTGATTTTTAAGGGGGGCAATTCAAGAATGGCTTCTTAACACTGATTTATTTATTTATTTGCATTTTTTATGGTTCTACTTATCTTGAGGTGAGATCAAATTGTATTTTAAATTTGTTAGGTACCTTAATTGTATAGTCATTAAAATGACCAAAGTGTTACAGAAAAAGCTTCTGTTAAAATCATTTTATATTTGTGCATTTCAGTTCCCTGTTCCATGTTTTGAAGCTTTATTTGCTATTTTTCATATTCTTTTTATTATTTCTTAGTGATTTCTTCCTCGGTACTTCAACTGTCCTTTTGTTCTTTTATCTATCTCTTTCATGGATGCCATGTTCTTTGGAAGCTTGTTTAGACCAAGTTAATGGCCTTTTAGGCTTCCTCCATGTGAATAGGAGTTCACTTTTTGAATAATAAGAATTATATGTGATGGGGGGGGCATCAGGATTTTAGAGATGCTTAGGTGAGGCATGGCTAAAAAAAGGTTGGGAACCACTGATCTACATCAAGAACAATGGGGACAAGGGAGCCATCAGGATCTGCTGCCTCTTGAGGCAGTCACCTCACCCCGGTGGGCCTTGCTTCTTCTGCAACCAGCCACCCCTGTCTTCTGAGGCATCTAGGTGGCCGCCATGACAGAACAGGGGGTCTGGTCTAGGTGGGACCCAGCAGGTCCTTCTTGTGCTAGTCAGAGATGGCAGCTCTCTCAGATCAGACCCCCTTCCACACCTCAGGGACATACAGACAGTACAGTGGTACCTCGGGTTACCTACGCTTCAGGTTACAGACTCTGCTAACCTCGGGTTAAGAACCTTGCTTCAGGATGAGAACAGAAATCATGCTCTGGCGGCGCGGCGGCAGCAGGAGGCCCCATTAGCTAAAGTGGTGCTTCAGGTTAAGAACAGTTTCAGGTTAAGAACGGACTTCTGGAACAAATTAAATACGTAACCAGAGGTACCATTGTAGACCCTTCCAAGTGTCCCTATTTCCCAGGGACAGTCCTGGAATTCTGGAATGTCTCGCTTTTCCTCAGGGCGTCTTTAATTTTCCTCAGAGAAATTTCCTCAGAGAAATTCTGGAATTGTTGGACATCCCTATTTTCACCTGAGGAGAAATGTTGGGAGTTACGCGCCCACAGAGCCAAGGAGCTAGGTAACAATAAAACCTTTATAAGTCACCCGAAGGCAGAAACGTTTAAAAAAATGTTTCATATTTTATTTATGTATATATATGTTTGTGTACTGTATCTTTGTTGTTGTTTATAGTTGTTTAGTCGTGTCTGACTCTTTGTGACCCCATGGACCAGAGCACGCCAGACTGTATCTGTACTGTATCTACATCACCTCCAACTTTTGCACACACATATATGTTGGCGGTGATGTAGATACAGTACACCTCCAACACACACACACACACACACACACACACATATATGTTGGAGGTGTAGACTTCTAAATAGTCGCTTTGCTCCAATATATCCTTGGTTGGTCTCTGTTCTTCTCCGACAGATAGAAAACCTTAGTGGTCTCTATACGGGCTCCTTGGTGAACCTCATATAGGGAAAGGAGCAAATTTTATTTCTATAACAGGCCACCCAGAGTGGCTGAGGCAACTCGTTCAGATGGAGGGGGTTGTTGTTGTTAAGTATTTTCATCGGTGTGAGAGAGAGAGAGGCTGAGAGAAAAGTGGAAGAGCCCGACGTCTCCTGGAAGAGGACCATGGGCTCTGGAGGTCGAACAACCAGCACCCCCTCTCCCCTTAAACTGGCGCCCTCGCGCGCCAGGCTTCCCAACCGCCCTCAGCCCGCCGCTGGGGAGTCGTCGTCGGCCTCCTGGCCACGCCCCTTCCCTGCCGCTCACCGCGGCTCTGCCCACTCAGCACCTCGCTCCCTTTTCCTTTCTCCTGCGCTTACCCAGCCCTCCTCCTCCCCCCCTCAGCCTCCCTTTCCCTTTAAAACTCGTGCTTCCCCTGCCCCCGCCCTGCGGCCGCGCGCGCAGGCGCGTTCTCTCTCTCTCTCTCTCTCATTCCCCTCCCGCCCCCACCTCTCCACTCGCTCCCGGCTCCTCAGCGACTTCGCCTCAGCTCCGTCATTCTGCGAAGCCAGCAACCCAAAGCGCGCCTCCTCCTGTTCTTCCCCCTCCTCGCTTCGAACTCCGGGCTTAATTGGCCCAGTCGGGAGCGCGCGCGCGGGCGCGCGGCGGCTGGTTTACTTTTCTTCAGGCGGCGGCGGTGGAGGAAGCAGCAGCAGCAGCAGCAGCAGCAGCTGGAGAAGTCACCGCCGAGGGAGGGTGGAAGGAGGAGGAGGAGGAGGAGGAAGAAGAAGAGTGTCGGGCGCGCATGTCTCGCTGACCGGCGCTGAAGAGGAACTCCCCCACCCCCTTCACCTTCCGACCCCCCCCCCAACCCAGCCCAACCCTGCTGGGCGCCCCCTCCTCGCGACGAGGATTTGACACGCCGAAGCTGGAGAGCCAGAGACCCGCGCCTGCCCTTCCTCCCACAGGTAAAAGCGCTTCTCTTCCTCCAGACGCTCCCCAGCCCCCCTTCCCCACTCCTCAAAGTGCCCCCCTCCTCAAACACAGCTGCCGCCCCCCCTTCACTACGAAGCCCTGCTCTCGCCCCCCCCCCCGCGCGTTGCCCACCATGATGCTTTATTGCCCAGGAGGCAGGACACCCCCCCTTAAATCAGCCACCCCCCCCACTGGTTTCATTGGGTGGGGGTGGTTCCATCCAGGATGCTCCCCAGGTTCCAGTTTAACCCCCCCCAATCCTTTCTGTTTAGCCCATGTTTCGATGCTGGCAAAATAAGTAGTTGCGCTAAGGAGTCCTCCACACCTCACCTCCCTTGTTCCTTTTTTTTTGCCCAGTTCTAGGGCAAATATTTCTCCTCTTCACCATCCCCCCTCTGCTCCTTGTGCTTAATTCTTCACCATCCATTCCTCTGCTTGCCAGGCTGCCCCCCCCCCTTCAGTAGATTCAGAGAGTTGGAAGGGACCCGAGGGTCTTCTAGTCCAGCCCCCTGCAATGCAGGAATCTCTGCTAAAGCAACCATGATAGATGACCATCCGGCCTCTCCTTAAAAAACCTCATGACCATCCTGTTAATGCCCTCTCACAACCTTTCTTAGTTGAGAAGGGGAAAAGGTGGGTCTTGAACCCCCGAGATCCTTCTGTGCTCGGTGAGGTGTTGATTCTGACCCACAATAGTGGCTTTGTGTGTTTCAGTGCTGTATGTTGAGGCACCTGGACCAAATGGCTTCTGTTCCTTGTAGATACAGTTATATGGCAGACACTCCTTTCCTTTTCTCATGAAGCACATCTCCTGTTTTAGGACCTCCCACCTCACCACCACAAAAATACTGCTGTTGCCTGTTCAACTTCCTGTGGCAGACACCCCCTCTAAACTAGTTTTTGCTACAGCATCCCTGACCCACCCAAGCAAGTTTCCATATTCTGTTTTTATCATATCTGTGTCGTGTCTAGTTCTAAAACAGGGCATGTCCCCTAATATATGACCCTTTCCACAGCCTTTTAGTCGCTGGCCCTGACACTCTGCAGTAGGCAAACCCTCTGCACAGTGTCCTTCCGAAAGTTCTTAATCCTCTCAATAAGTCCTTTGTCCTCCTAGCTGCTCATAGTTTCTCAAAATATAGGCTGTCAGAAATGCTCTTTGGGTGCTTTATTGTGCTCATCGCTAACCTGACCTCACCAACTAAAGTTTTGTCCTCTGAAAGATCCACTTTATAAAAGAAATGGTACCACTCTCAAGTTTAGCTACACACCCCTCTTCCCAATATAACAAATATTCTCTACAATAATTCCATCACTCTGAGCCAAAGCTCTCATTAGGATAACTATGGCAAGGACTACCTCAGATGTGACCAACTTTTTATATGATTATCACTTATAGGAAATTATATGACTCTGTGTGTGTTTGTATGTGCGCATGTATGTGTGTCATCTAAGGTGATGGATAGACTGTTTTATCACATGGAACTCTCATGTCATGCTAATGAAGGAAACATTGCATATTTGTAATGCCTAATAGCCACGTGTGTGGATTCTTACACCCAAGTGGTTCTATATTGGAAATTCATCATGTAGAACTCAGTGTTTGTTCCCACTTCCTGAGAAAATCCTCCATATAATATACCACAGCCATCAAGTGTCCTGTCGTAACTCAGTCATTACTGTCCTTCTGTGCTCTTGGTGTGCTGCTTTTCATCATCACCAATAATACCCCAGTAACTTCTTCATTGCACCATACTACTGACTCAGCCAGATATATTTCTCTTCCTTAAAACAAAAGGCCATCCCCTTGAGATTTTTGCATTGTTCCCATCATTCTCCCTATTCTTGTTGCTTAGCATTCTATTTTCATTGTTAAAATAAATGGAACCACCAGACCTATTTTTGAATCCAGTTTCTCCCAGGTTGGTCTGCTATTGCTGGTGTCACCGTCCCATTAGCATTTACCTTCTTTGTCCTAATTGCCCCTATTCCATATGCACAAAGTAAATTATCTTTTTCCTTCCAGTTAGCGAGAGAAATGCTTTATTGAGAAGTACAGCACCAATTGCTCTCCTTCATGACTTAAGTTCTCCAAAAGAGGAGGTGGTCAAGCAACTTCCCCCTTTCCTGCCCCTCACTCAAAAGATGTAGCGAGAACAAGTCTGTAGGCTTTTGTATGATTAGCAGCAGCATCTTTGTAGCAAAGAAATATCTCATACCTCCCACCCACTCCTTTTTCTGGAATGTCTCCAATATGTATCCCAGGCCTGCCTCAAGCCTCTCTTTTTGGTTGGAAAAAAAACCACACCGTCTTCTTCCTTCCATCGTCCACTGTCTGTGTTCCCCCTATTTCATTTTGCTACATTTTATGTCATCCTGCCTTTCACCACCCTGGTTTTCTGTTGTTTCTGCCTTTCCAAGAAAGTGCCTGAGAAGGAGAGGATGTCACATTTAAAAAGTGTCCATTTCAACCTCTTGCCATTTCCACTACTGCATAATTATGTCTGTGACATGTGGCTCCCCACCCCCTCTGGGGAAATAGAAAAATAAGTGACTTGTATGTATCTATTCTGTGTGTGTGTGTGTCTGTGTCTGTATCAGACCAGAGCAGCTGCTTCAGTCTCTTTCTCCCCCTTCGCCCCCCGCCATACATTTCAAACCTTGGCCTAGTTGGTTATAAACCATATTCCCCTGTTCTCCTACTCTCCCCTCCCCAATGTTTTGATCATTTCACCCTGATTGGCTTCTAATGAAGATGAAGTGAGGTAATGCTTGCTGCTGCTTTTCACGAACCCAGCAGAAATGTTCAATTCATCTTCGCTTATATGAAATTAAAGGCTGCTGTAGAAGACATCATCAGTGTCTTTCCTTGCCATTTGAATCCCAGTTTCTAAGGTTCTGATTATTCTTCCTTGAGTTGAGTGGGGGATAAGGTAGAAAGGGAGAGGACTTGAAACCCCAGTTCTGTGCATTTTTATGTAAGTTCGTAGACAGCCCAGATACTTTCATACTCATGTTTCTCCTTCATTATCTTGTAGTCTTGGAAAGACTTTAACCTCTCTGACCCTTGTGCATCCCTATGTGTTTCTCTTACCAGACGCTTAAAAGCCTTTCTCTGGATGTGGAGTAATTTAATAGAAAAGGGATTTAGGCAGTGTCTCTCCCCCCCCCCCCCATTTTTTATGTTTATTGCACTATGACACAACCTTGAGGCTACTTGATTGTGTGTGGTATTAATAACGGCAATAAAATACTTTCCTACAGTGTCACTCTCCCCTGTTGATTTTCAGATCGTTTGTTGTTTTGTTTATTTTCTTTTCTTTTGACCACATGCAAAAGGTTAAACTTCACAGGCCAAATATGTTTTTATCCCAGTTATATTTAGCTCTAAGCTCTTTCAAATAAAATATAACTTGACGTGTAGTTTAAATGTTTGCAGTATATAGCATGGAATTGTGTGTGTGTGTGAGAGAGAGAGAGAGGGAGAGACATCTCATGACGGATTAAAACATTTATTTTCTGTTGTAAAAACTGGCATTACTTGTTAAAGTAATGATATGTTATGGACTGCTGCTGTTATGCATTTATCTGATGAATGGTAACCTGAACTTCTGAAATACAATATAGTTCTTTTTCAACAGCGGTAATATTTATAGTACAATTGTTAGGGCAAACGTGTGCTTGGAATTCACTAAAAGGGTTACTGATGTTTTTTTGGAAGTGACTCTGAAGTATGTGCATGTTGTGCCATCATTCCTTTCAAAACGTGTTATGTAAAAGATCAATAGTTTTTAGGAAAGAATAGCTAAAATAGGAAGTCAACTCTGTAACCTTTCCTCAGGTTTTTTTAAAAAAATATTTTCTAGCGCCATCACTTGATTGATACAGTCTTAGCAGACTGATATAAATTTATATATGAGAAAATAGTTATAAAGGAAGAAAAGCCATAATTTGAAGCACACAGAATAAGCTGTTGCTTTTTCACACAGAGAGAATAACTCTTTTAAAGTGTTTCTTGTCATTTGATTTGTCACTGATAGCTTGTGTTAAAAATTATATTTAAAATCTGCCTCATTCATCTGCTGTGCCTTTGCAGTGGATCAAAATGTTTTTAATTTAATTGACTAAGTGTAGCCCAAATATTTCCTTTATTTTTTAAAAAATAAAATAGAACAAGGATTCAACTGATTCCTGTAACCCAAATCCTGTAACATTTTTGACATAAAAATGCTAGTCTTATGCTACTTTTTAATCAATGGTTGTAAAAAAAATATGTTGCTTGAGCTGGTCATTGTTGCTTAATGTCTTAAATCCTAAGCCAATTTTGCTTGCAAGTTAGGGCTTGTACAGATGAGGCAGCTCAGTACAAATTACTCACTTACTGACTTCCAAGAACTATTGGTGCCCACATTGTGACAAAATCAAAAGACATCATAATCCAACAAGGAGCGGGGATTGCAGTGTATGTGTTTTTAGAAAAATACTGTAATCTAAATTGTCCCCCTGCCTCCCTGGGCAGTATTTTGTATTTGTGGCAAATATTGCAGGATGTTTACAAATTGCCTATTGTTGTTTCCCACCATGAGTAAGAGGGGCAGTGAAAGAAGTGTACTGTCTTGCTGTGGGAGAGGAGACGATGCTAGATTTTTCTTGCTTGACCCATATCCATCATGGCTGGCAATAGCTTGCTGTGAAGAAACAGTGGCCTGGTTCCAAAAGTTAATTTCCTCATCTTATATAGGGTATTTTTATCCTGTCTTTCAATCTCACAAAAGATTCCCAAGGTGGCTTTCCAATTAAAACGTAAGTCTTAAAGAAAAGAAAATGGCAGAAAATCGGATTAAAATTAATAGTGATAAAACTATAGAGTAGTAAAATTCTGTAATACTTGTAAGAGGAAACATTACAATTCACTTAGTTAGGCACCGTTTCCATATACATTGCAAGAAGCTCTTGTAGATTACTGATTTTTTAAAAAAAAAACCTGTGTCCTTCTGATTTTATATGAAGGTTGCAAATTTCACTGTTTTAACCAAAGTGGAAGAGCAGTTGGTGGTACTGTTGATTCAGACTCTTCTTGGTGAAAAGGATTTTCTGTATCTGCTTCCACCTGGTTTCTAACCAGGTTTTGGGAATAAGACCCACTTTACTGTTCTTGTAAACTCTTTTGCTTTGAGGGAAAGTTAAGAGGCATGTTCCTGTTTACTCTTAAGAACTTTCTGATAAAGCAATCATACCCTTCTGGTTTAGCCTCAGGTGCTGGGAGCTGGAGTCAATACATTGCAGTTGCTCTGTTATTTCCCAAGTACATTTCAGAGGCTGGCACTGGGAGATTACTATTTTACTGTATGCAGAGTTATTGCTACAGAGTTCCACATTCGCGTGTACCTTATGATGCAATTAACAATCCTCTCTACCAGTTTTTGGAGGGACCAGAAAGGGGCTTAAATTTAACAAAGTCCGTCAGATTGGATAGTCTGCACATTATTCACGTGATTCCCCAACCAATAGAGCTTGTTACATCTATGTACCTCATGATCTCATTATTAGTCCAAGGAAAGAGTTTTGGGGTTGCCTTACTAAACGCTCTTGCAGTTGCGCAATTTTGGAAATGCCACAGGCAATTTTGGAAATGCCATAATTTTGTAAGACATCAAGATGGCCAAAACTTTTGTGTCATGACACGCATTTTTTGACACTTGCTCTTGGACTATTGGGTTTAAAGATAAAATAAAAACCAAATGTGCCCACCCCACCTCCCATTCAAATCAGAACCACCGGTGAGACTTAAGCTTTTCTTCCCCTACAGTGTTATTGGATATATCACCCCTGTATGGCAAATTGCAATAGTCAAACTCCCCCAGGTCTACAGGGGTGTCCAGAGCTAAGTCTTGTCCTTGTTGGATGAATTTTAGTTATTCAGGCATGAGAATGTTATGTACAATATTATTAGACACGTACAGCCTGCCACCTGCATGCTTGACCTTTGCTTCTCTTGGCTCAGTGATGGAATGACTGTCTGGAACCAGGAGCTGGAAAATGCTCCTTATGAGACTGAGTTGCCCTTAAGGAGGCAGTTGTGAGGCAGAAAAAAAATATTCCTGGACCTGGAAGGTTGTAATCGGTGTTAGAAACTGAGATGTGAAAGCTAGGAGCTAAATGGCACCTTAAACATAGGTTATGGGCACAACAACGGAATGTCTAGGCACCTTTTTTATAACAAGAATACAAAGCAGAAAATGAATGAACTCCGTTTCTTTCACTCTGCAGTTTTAATCTGAAATCTTAGGCACAGTGCTGTGCCCAGAGCTCAGAAACTGCTTGTGCTAATGAAATCCTGTTGCAAAATGTGCCTAGAACAATGGGAGTTTCGAACGCTGGTTGTAATAACTACCAGCTTGCTAAATTTCTTTTCCAAGGAAACGGTTTAAGAGCCAGAGAGATGGTGCAATTCCATTATCACTTGGAAGAGACTAACTATTTGGACCCATTTTGTTGAGTTTTAGACCCAGTTTTGGCTTTGAAAGCACTTTGGCCATCCTGATACATTATCTGTGCTGGGGAAGAGACAGGATGAATGCAGCTCTTTTACTCATCTGCATCTCTTAGCAGCTTTTAATACCATCATGGTATCTTTCCAATAGGCTGTCTTGGGTTGTATCATATTTTCTCTTTATGATGCTTTATTTTGAAGTTTTTGTAAGTTGCCCTGTTAAATTTTACTGATGGGTAGAATAGAAGTTCTGTTAATAAATAAAAAACAAATCCAGTCAAAATAAAAATAAAGCTCAGTCAAAAACTGATCTACCCACTGTTCTACCCTGCCTTCCTATAAAATTAGAATTGGTATTGCACAGTCTTAAAGTAGTCCAACTTGTACCCTGCTGTGCAGTTTGAGATTCTTGGCTTTTATATATTGCTATATTAATGTCCCTTGTAGATTACAGATCTAACCAAAGTTAAAACATACTGTATTTACTATGTTTCAGTAATAACGTTAAGAATATGTTTAAATGCTATGATCTGAAATAGCTTAACTTTAGTTGGATTGTGCCCAGGAAGTTTTTAAAAATACTGTACCAGATTGTTGTAACTAATGCAGGTTGATCCTAAGCATGTTTATTCAGAAGTACCATTGTGTCCAGTAGGAGAAAGTGTACATAAGATTGTAATCTTGGTGTTATTTAAAGGTACTGTAGGGCTTCCATCCAAATTTAAGTGAATCCAAATCTCTACATTTTTAGGCCTTTCTTTTAGGTGCCAGCTCAAGTGAGGCTGCCTTCTAATTTCAGGTGCATGTTACATGAACACACTCAGAATCATGCTTTTTATTACTTAGGATATTCTGAGGGCTATCTCCTAAAAATAAAATAAAAACAAAACAAAAACAAATTGAAAAGAGTCTTCACCATAGAAGAAGTTGAGGAAAGAGTCTGGAGATTAGCATAGGTATTGGCTTGTGTTGGGTATTAAGTTAGGTCAAACCTTTTTGCTCTTATTTGAGGAAAGAGAATCCCTGTACATGTTATCCCAAAGAATGGAAAATAGTCTATATGATTAAGGAAATAGATTAGGGTTGCTATATTTCAGAAAGTGATGGACGAAAAAGTTGTCAACCCTAAAATAGATAAGGTGATTATTATGAGTTACTTGCTAAAACAATAACTCTGTAGTGTTACTTCAGGCTTCTAATTTATATATTTAGCATTAGCTCTCCTTTCATTACCCTTCTTTTCACAACAGTTGCTTATCCTATCTGAATTTTTTTGTTTTTTTATCTAATACAAGTGAAGACATACAAGGATAAAAGTGGAATGCGTATAAATGAAGTATTTTTCACATTGTGACATTGGTACAAAAATCCCAAGATTATTATTGAAGAGTTTTGTTCACTTTTAAAAGCAGCATTACAAAGCAGTATACGAACAAGAGCAAGGCAAGATGATCCTTTACAAACCCTGGCCCCAAAATGTAAAGATCAAGACCAACACTTCAAATTATGACCAGAAGTTTAATGTGGCTGGTGCAGTTGGTTTAAAATTGGTGTTAGGTTCTCAAATTTCCTTGCTTTCCACCATGTCCTTGCTTCCCAGCATCTTAAGAGGCAACCCCATGTGCATTGTAGGTATGCTTGGAGATAACTAGTATGTGGATAACTTAGGCCTATGTGTGACTCCCGCTTATAGGGTTGCAGCCAGCATACAAGCTGGACTTGCTGCCTGTGTCTCACCAGACAATTACAAGTTTACAGCAGCTTTGCTAACCTGGTACCGTCCATAGGTTTTGAACGATAATTCCATTGCCTGCCCATGATGGAGGGGAGTTGTCCAGCACACCTGGAGATTGCCAGGTTGGGAAAAGCCGGTCTTGGAGTACCCCAAACTTCCCAACCCACAGATTTTTTGTTTTCCCAAGATGAATTTCAGCTTCGGCTACCCAGATACATTTCCTAAAAATTCTGTTGCCTCCCTTGGATTCTTAGGTTGAAAAAAAGTAATGCAGCTGTATGTCATCTGCATGATAGTGACATCACAGTCCAAACCTCTGGATGCTTTCCCTCTCCCAATGGCTTCATAATTTGTTTGGATGAGTAATAACCAAGGCTATGATTTTATTTATATTGCTTGTTTGTTTTCCATTTAGAATCTAAGATGTCCACTGAAGGGCAAAGAGTTGACGATAGTCCAAGCACTAGTGGAGGCAGCTCTGATGGAGATCAGCGGGAAGGTGTTCAACAAGATCAAGAAAGAGAACAGGTTCAGCCCAAGAAAAAGGAGGGCAAAATATCTAGCAAAACAGCTGCTAAACTTTCAACTAGTGCTAAAAGGTACTTGCTCTCTGTGGACTTTTTCTCTACCTTTCCTGTTAATTAACATCATTAGTAGGCATCTATTCACCTGCTGACTATTTTATTACTCCACAGGGTTGTATGTTTGTGTTAGCCTTAGTATGATCACTGGTTGGTTGACTCACTGGTTCTTAATCCAAATGGCTATAACAATAGTTTACGTAAATGCACTGACATTCCTATATTGCTATTAAAATTGAGGCAGTTTTGTACCTTTATACACAGATACGCACACTTGCATTTATGTGATTGACTAGTTTTCAGATTTGTTGGCATAAGTCAAGGTTAATTAGCTAAAAACATTTTGGACATTTTAGCAGTTCAGTGTGATAGAATGCTATAGTAATACTTACTGCTGTAAAATATGATGTTTTCCTTTGCTTGCTTGGTTAGGTAAAATGTCAGTATGACTGAAAATGCATTTTCATTTCATAGTGTTAAACGGCAGACTTCCTTAGTACTTTTGGCTTTCTCATTCCCAAGAGAGAAGGTAGATTTGGAGAACAGCTACTTAAGAGATCTTAGGCCGTTGCATCAGTCACTTCATGAGAACGATTGGTGTGCTTAGACTCTGCACAGATGGAGCCTGCATTAATAGTTTCCCCGCAAGCACATGGCAGCATAAGCCTGAACAGAAGAATTCAAATTCTATTTCTGGGGAACTCAAACCAGTCATGGATTTAAAAAACAAAAACCTGTCTAAAGTATAGTCCTACAGACATGAAAAACTCAGGGCAATTGATTGCTTTGGCATCTAACAGTGTGACTGGTTAAATATATAATTAATTGTTAAGTGTACCAGCTGCATGGTGACATTACTGCTTGCTTTTCTATTGCTCCATGTTATTGAGTTGTTCTTCATTCTGGCAACACCAGTTGTTAGCTTTTCCTCTGCTCGGTGTAGCTACTCCATCATTAACATGAAACACTGCATGAGTAGCTACTACTTGGTTCACTTTGTTGTGTGCAAAATATTCCTCAAACCTCTGTGTATGGCAACCACTGAATAGAATATATGCAAATGCACATTAAGATTCCTGTGGATTTCTCAGTTGATAATTGCATATGCCCTTTAAATAATGCTCATTTTCAGTCCTCTTAAATTTCAGGTTGTTTTAGGGCAACAACGTATGCTTTTAATGCTTGATCCATAACTAGCCAGAAATGATCACAGGGAGAGCAAATGACTTGTTTCTCAAAAGGAAACAACGTTTAAAACAATGGGCCAAATGACATTCATAGTGTATTCCTATTGTTGATAGTGTTTCTTACTGTATTCTCATGGTAATACTTGTTCATACCCTTGTGAACTGACTGGTATGGATTAGGCCTATAATTTGTTTATTAAATCCTGTTTATTTTGCTCTTGTTGAGGACTGAGGAATCCTTCTCCAGGATAGTTTTTCAAACACAAATATATAAGCCAGAAGGGGGGGGGGGCAGATAAAGGTAGCATAAAGCATTGGACAGTTCACAACTCCATACAGCCTTACACAGCAGTTTTTGCAAGTCTGGCCGAGGTGTCCAGTGCAGCACCTTCCTATATTTTATGGGATTATTTCAGTTTATGTGCCCTGATGATGTGAACAAGACACTTGCAATGATGTGACCAGCTTCTTACTCAATTGACCTCTGTTCATCCTGGCTGGTGAAAGACAGTCAGCCCGGTGGGATGTATGACCGGCTGGGTCCAGGGTGTTGTGAACCCATTTCAACTTAATGGAGTGGTGCTTGCTGCTCTTAAACAAATACTGGTAACCTCAAAACTTGATTATTGCAGTATATTCTATATGGGGCTGCCCTTTGTGCCTGGTCCAGAAGCTCCAACTGCTGCAAAATGCTGCAGCTAGACCATTGATTTACAAAGATCTTAACCATATGAGTCTAGGGTATCTTAAGGATCACTTGATCCCTTATAAAAAGGTGAAAGGCCCCTGGACAGTTAAGTCCAGTCAAAGGCATCTATGGGGTGCGGCACTCATCTCGTTTCAGGCCGAGGGAGTTTGCATTTGTCCACAGACAGCTTTCTGGGTCCTGTGGCCAGCATGACTAAACTGCTTCTGGCGCAACGGAACACATGATGGAAACCAGAGCGCACGGAAACGCCATTTGCCTTCCCGCCACAGTGGTACCTATTTATCTACTTGCACTGGTATGCTTTCAAACTGCTAGGTTGGCAGGAGCTGGGACAGAGCAACGGGAGCTCACTCGGTCACAGGGATTCGAACCTCCAACCTTCCAATTGGCAAGCTGATCCCTTATATCCCAGCCCAAACAGAGATCCTGGGTGGAGTCTCTTTGTTGGTCTCCTGTGGCTCAGGTGCATGGCCAGCAACTAGTAGAAGACATGTCTTCAGTGTAATGCGCCCCAAACTGCAGCACTTTCTCAGTTGAGATAAGGTAGGCACTCTCCTTGCTGAACCTCAGACCCATGATTAAAACTTTCTGTCCCAGCAGGCATTTTAAAGTATTGTTCAGGTTTGTGATACATTTTTATTGTCTCATTTTCTGAGACAATAAAATGTCTTAAATGTCTTAAATAAATAAATAGTACTGTGCATAATGTAGGAGCTAGCTCAGTTGGTAGAGCAGGGTCGTGGGTGGGTTTGAGCCCCACTTTGAGCAGAAGGTTCCTGCATTGGAGGGGTTGGACTAAATGATCATTGTGGTTCCTTCCAACTCTACAGTTCTGTGGTTCTATTTTAAGTGTATAGTACTACATATACTTGTGAGTAAGTCCTGTTGAACGCTGTAGGATTTTTGAGTAAGCAAGCATAAATTGGATCTTAAGTCTTTTTAACCAGGTTAGGTTGGCATAGCCTACTAAAAAGATGAAATGTTTTCTTTAAAAGTTTTGTTTTGCATAACAAAACACATTCATTTAGTGGCAATTACTGCTAACAGCATAAGAATGACAGTTTGTAAAAGGCTTGGAAGTTACATGGACTTACTGCTTATGGTTTCACAGACAGATTTTTCCCTGCCTCTTCGATTTCTCATCAAAAAGGTTTTGCAGGTTTTTGAAGCCCCACAAACACATGGAAAACCTGTTTGGCAAGAGAAACATAACACAACAGAAGAGGGGGAATCAGTGTGTGCACCTACGAGAAACTGTGCTTTTGTCATACAATATCTGAACAATTATATTTTGCCTAAATTTATAATGTAATGTTTTTCTTTTTAAACGACTGTATATGTGGAGATACACTTTTGTCTGTAATGGTCTCAGTAATGCTAATATATTTATGAAAATGTTGGCATACCTATGTTAACTGCAGCAAATATTTCATTCTAAATATAGTTTTAATAAAAATCTTGTAAATTGAGGAGTTAACTGAGCCAGAAGAGAAGATGAAACAGCTGGTAGTTATGTTAAGCTTTGTTGAAGATGCACTAGTTTATGCCCCAAACAGATAGCACTTGAAAGCAAAAGCTTTCTAAAGTAATTACTATTACCTGTACCTCAGACACAGACTATTTTCAAATGAAAAAAGAAGGCATTCTTTAAAAATCCATGCACTCATATTAAGTTAAAGTACAGATTTTTAAGAATAATTGTGTTTTTAAGATTAAGGGTAGCAGAATTTTAAATGATGGTTATCAATTACTTTTGACTTGAATATAATTGTACCAACAGTGGACTAATGTTGGCTTATCCACTTAGCCCATTTGGTTGATCTTGTATTCCTATTTTGTGCCCTAGCTACTGGAGGTTTGTTATATGTACATTTTCAGATTATGACTGTTTATAACTCTACCAACCAAAGAGCACAGACATTGCATTCCATTATATGTAGAGATGATATTATGCCAAGTAACTATTAGCCTTAGCTTCTGAAAAGTTACTGGCACTTAAAAGCCAATCCGCTGTTTTTGAAAAGGCCTTACTTCCAAATAAGTGTGCAAAGGATTGCATCCAGAGCCTTCAAACTGATGATCTTGCTTAATATCCTTGTGGTATGTTGAGAAACGGCTAAATATAAATGCCTTGTTTCTAAACAGATACCAGTCTGCAATGCTTTGATGTGTTGTTGTTTTTTGTAAAAAGGCAGAGTATATATGCTAAGCATGAATGAAGAATTGTGCTCTGCATACTGAAAGTGTTGTATTTGTAGCCAGATTCAATAATGATTCTATTTAGTTGCAAACCAGTATGTTTTGTTGTAGCACCCAGCTAATACTCATGCTTATTCATAAAATATACAAAAAATTAAATGGAAAAAAGATGATGTGCAGCCATAACTGTATTATATAATTCTTAATATAAAACTATGAGGCTCCAACGAAGTCCTACTTGGAGTAGACTCTTTAAAATAAGTGGCCATGGCTAATTTAAATCCATTGATTTCAATGGCTCTACTCTCAAGTATGAATTGGTTGCGTACAACCCTTGATTGATAAATACTAGTAGAAAATCCATCCCGTATGAAGGGAAGTGAATGGAAGGATGGTTAGAGAGAAGAGAAGGCCTTTCAAAGAGTCCTGGGGATTTGCAGCCCAGCCCTCTGCAGGATCTCTGCTGATAGGAGCTAGGACACCCAGTGTCAAAAGTTTCGCCACCATTGGTGTTTCTGTAAGGGCACTGCATGCGATTTAATGACAGCTAAGGTAAAGGTAAAGGGACATGGGTGGCTCTGTGAGTTAAACCACAGAGCCTAGGGCTTGCCAATCAGAAGGTCGGCGGTTCGAATCCCCGCAACGGGGTGAGTTCCCGTTGCTCGGTCCCTGCTCCTGCCAACCTAGCAGTTCGAAAGCACGTCAAAGTGCAAGTAGATAAATAGGTACCACTCCAGCAGGAAGGTAAACGGCGTTTACATGAGCTGCTCTGGTTCACCAGAAGCGGGTTAGTCATGCTGGCCACATGACCGGAAGCTGTACTCCTGCTCCCTCAGCCAATAAAGCGAGATGAGCACCGCAACCCCAGAGTTGGTCACAACTGGACCTAATGGTCAGGGGTCCCTTTACCTTACCTTCGACTGCTGTTTGAGTAGAGGTATCTTTTAAGCTACTTCTATGAAATGAGACTGAATATATTTTCCTGGTACTAACGAATGCTCCCTGTTGCTATTCATTCACAGCATCAGGGGGTGAGTTGTTTGTGTAAATTCAATATTGAATGATCACCACAGTTGGGATCAGCAGGACATAGCTGACTTCCCATGGTAAGCATGGGGTTGTTGGGGGTGGCAGTCTCTCTAATTTTATGTTATGCCATGTTCCCCATCAATAGCATCTATTTTTTATTGGTGCCCCCAGCATTCTCTCAGAATTTGAAATGTGCTCAATGATCCAAAAAGGTTTGGTAACCCCCAGTGTAAAGGCTATCCATTTCCCAGCAGTTGGTGACCCCAGTTGGAGTGTGCAGTAGATTCAGCCCCTTCTCAACCATGTCCTAAGTTACAAACTATTTACTTACTTTTATACAAGTTTACAGTATGGCCATTTCATAGAAACGTGGATTTGCCATGGAATATACATTAAACAGGAAATTTGAAGCCACATCTACACTTCACATTTTAAGGGTACCTATAAAACATCTTAGGAATATGCCTAAAAATAGTATGTTTGAAGACATGTATTTAGCTATGTTCTTGTTCCCATCTACATAACCTATCCTGGTGTCTGTTATCCTGGTGTCTGTTTCTTGGTCACACCTAGAGCAGAGCTTTCCAAACTGTGTTGTGACATGTTAGTTTCTCAGCTGCAGTGTGTCATGTGAGCGCTCCCCGCATTCCTCCCAGGCCTAGAAAGGGGTTAATTTAACCTCCAGTTTGATAGCAAAACTGAATTACTGTGTCGTAAAATGATGCATATCTAAAAAGTGTGTTACCAACATGAAAAGCTTGGAAAGCTCTGCACTAGCATGTGCTAGAACCTTCATGATTGAATGCAGAAGTGTATTTATAAAAGTAATTTGCAGTGATCAAGGGTTATAAATATCTACATACCCTCTGTTCTAATGTATTTTTTTCTCCATTAATGGTTTAGTTTTAGTTCAGCAATGTCCTGTACGGTTATGTTAAAGAGAAGAAGAAAAAAACCTGAAAGCAAGCTAGATGCCATTGTTAAATACCCTGTCGAACGGTTTAACTAGAACGAGATAGGATTTTTAAAGTCCTTTTTTCCTTCCCCTTGTGAGATTGAGTATTAGCCAGAGAGGAAGATCTGTTTTTGTTTAAAATACAGTTTTGTTTTTCTTGGTATCTGCAGCTGTGCTTATTTGGATGACATCTGAAAGGCAGAATTCTTGAGTTTCATTACGTTTCAAATTCTGTTGAATATATTGAGGTCTAGTTGTAAATGGAAATATAAGAGTCTAGTAAATAACTTCAGCGGCATGCACTTAAGTTTTATAGACATATTTGCACATCACACTGAACCATAGTTCATGCTTAGCTGTGGTTCAACCTGAACAAGCAGCATGCTAATGCATGTTGCTCAAAAGTTTCTGTTTGCTGTTCTTCTGCTCCAGGAGCAATATCCTACAAGCCTTGCCTTGCCTTGTCATCTGAAGCCAAACTTATGATTTGTTGCCCTCCCAGCAACCCAAGCCAAGAACAAGCCTTTGGATGGCTTGATATTCTAAGGCTTGTCATTTATGGTTGCCAGAGAGGGGAGACTGATATGCATTAGCACACTGCGCATTCATGTTAAACCATAGCTAAACATTATCTACAGTTTAATGTGACTTGTGAATCAGGGCATGCTGTACAGTGGAACCTTGGGTTGTGGACATAATCTACGATGGAGGCACGTCCGCAACCTGCAGCGTTCGCATCCTGAAGCGCTGCGTATGCGCAGGCACGATTTGGCGCTTCTGCGCATGCATGAGCAGCAAAACCCAGAAGTAACCCATTCCAGTACTTCCGGGTTTCCCGTGGTCCACAGCCTGAAAACACGTAACCTGAAGTGGCCGTAACATGACATATGACTGTATACCAAAGAGGTTTTCCTGTTCTGCTGGGTTAATTATGTGCAACTTTTCACACATACACTTTATGTTATTGCCAAGTCAAAATGCAAGACTTGTGGGTCTTTTTTTAAAAGAGGATATAATTTTATTAATTTGTAGTAAAATAACATGGATCAGTTCCAACAAAACCTGTACAGTGTTGTGTGCTTATATTAATCACATACAAAAAGAAAAGTTGAACTGGGGCAATGTCAAATAACTGAATCCTTGAATGCATTCTTCACATTAACACATATCCATGTGTGGAATTCGTGGTTGCTTATCTATTATTTAGTTTAAATGTATTCAGCTAGAACAGTCTCTTGAAGAATTCCATTTCTCAGCCATATACGAAAGTGCCAGCAAAAAGCCTGCCATTTATAAAAAACAGCAAGCTTTAATATTTCTCCAAAGTCATGTTTCAAAGGGTACTTTATTTTTATTTAATAGATTTATATCCTGCCCCCCAAATATAATTGTTAAGGATGGGTTCTGTAAACTTCCATTAAAATAACATTATAAAATACATAAAACCACTATAAAAATAAACTGCAGATGATGCAGCATAAAACCAATGTAAATTCAGATCTAAAAGTTTTTGGAACATCTTTGAGAATGTACTGAGTGCTTCTTCTCTTCTGAAATCTTGAAATAAGAGTAGCTAAAGAATCCTGATAATATATATTGCATATGCTTTCCTGCGTGAAACCAGAAAATGTACATACAGCAGTTGTTAGTCCTTTCTTTTGGGACCATGGGTAAAATGTACAGACTGGCACCTTGTAAATTGAGAATACATTCTCTCATGCATACACTTACTGCCAAGAGCATATTTGTTCAGGGACTGCGTACACATTGTGCCACGAAACTGATCACTTTGAATAACCAAATATACTTGGCCAGATAACCTGTCTTATGATAAATACCATGTACAGGAATATTAATATAGATGATCAAATATTTTCAGTTTCCCTGCGTCAATTGGACAAGCAGTAGAAAACCCAAAGAACCCATTTTACAGCAGCTCCAATCTTCAAGAAAGTTTCTTCTGAAAAGCCAAAAGATCTCAGAAACCCACTCCACAGTAACTCAGAGCAGAGCTTTTAGTGTGGCTGCCCTGTTTTGTGAAAGAGAGCTGATTAAATGGGTCTCTTGTCATGAGCATTTATTTTGTATTGGCTGTTTCTTTTTTGTATTTAAGAGTTTAATTTTTTTGTTCCTTTTTGCTGTTTTTGTTGTACATAACCTTGAGACAATTGTGTAGAAGGAGCTACAGTGAATAATGTTCTTCACCAAGTTTAGTTTCTGCAACCAGTGGGACTTGAGCTAGAATCCTAAGTGTGGTTTCTTGGAATGAAGCTGTATTGAAGTTGATTTACATAACAGTTAAAATTATTTAAATGTGCTATTTTAGCAGGGAGTGTTGCCAGGGTACATGTCAAATTCCGGATAGCTAAACTATTTTTCAGGCTTTTATTGATACTTTAGCATAGCAAAAGTGGAAGCTGGGGAAGGGTGTGCCAGATTCTACTCCTTGATTTGTTAACCATGCCTATCAGATATAAGTGTTATATTCCTCCACCACCACCCAACCACCATCCCCCATTAAGTCACAGTGAATATACAGTCGTACCTCCTTTTGCATCTGAGATCCGTTCTGGAGCCGTACGCTTGACGAAAGAGACACACACTCGACAAAGCGCCTCTCTGCGCTTGTGCGATGTAGTGCTTCTGTGCATGCGCGAGCAGCAAACCTGGAAGTAACCCGTTCTGGTACTTCCGGGTTTGCCGCAGACGTTGGATGAAATGGACCCTAAACGGGGCAGACGCAAAAGGAGGTACGACTGTATGTGCTCAATGAGTTGCATCCGTATTCAATTAGTTGCATTTAGTTCCTGCTGAAATAAATAGGACTTAAGTAATTACTCACTACTTCACATTGTAGGTTTCCAGAAGAGAGCCAGTTAAACCAGCAAAACATCTTCTGGCACCTTAAAGACTAACAAATGTATTGTGGCATAAAGTTTTGTGGAGTACAGTTCACTTTGTCAGATGCATGAAATATTATCTCTGTGTGTGTGTGTTTCTTTTACACATACACGGTGGTGGTGGTTTTAAATAGTGAGGTCAGAAAGAAATGAAATGAATAGATGTGCAAGCATTGATAATTATTAACAGTGGCTATTCACACAAAAATGGAGGAAGTGGACTGTAGTCTATAAAAGTTTATGCTATAATGAATATGCTAGCTGATTCCAGTGAAGTGCAAGTGCAACTACCGTATTTTTCGCCCTATAGGGCGCACCGGCCCATAGGGCGCACCTAGTTTTTTTTTTTGGGGGGGGGGGAATAAAGAAAAAAAAATCCGCTGCTCTCCATCCCACTCTGCATCCCGAAGCCTGGTGGGAACTGCCGCGCTCCGGGCTGGGCTGGCTTCAATCGGCAGTGGGATGGAGAGCAGCAGATGTTGAGGTTCTCCGGGCTGCTCCTTCGATGGAGACGCGCAGTGTGTTTTGCGCGGACAGTGTGTTTTGCTCCCGCTTGCGTTCGCTTTGGGCAGCGAGCGGCTCACAGCCCCGCCCCTCCTGGCCCTGCGCGCCGGGATGCGGGCATCCCGTTGGACATGGATTGCAAGCTGGAGGTGTTTCCAGCTTCCTCCTTTCCTCCCTTCCTTTCCAGCTTCGTCTTTCCTCCCTCACCTCCATTTTTCCTGCAGCCGGCGGCGCTGCCTTTGGAGCGCAGGGCTCCCCCGTCGTTGCGGAACCTCGCGCTGGATTGGGAAGCTAATCAGCTGGCGCGGCGGCTGCGGCTGCTCTTCTTCAACGGGGGATACCGGCAAGCAGCCGGCCGAGGCTCCCTCTTCGCTCTGCTGCCCCAGGAAGCGGGGCACCACTGCGCAACGAGGCGAGGGCGAGCCGTCGGGGAGCTCCCCACTGAAGACTTGCGGATAGCTTGTGGATAGCTTCCTGAAGCCTGGAGAACGAGAGGGGTCGGTGCACACTGACCTCTCTAGCTCTCCAGGCTTCAGCGAAAGCCTGCATTCGCCCCATAGGACACACACACATTTCCCCTTCATTTTTGGAGGGGAAAAGGTGCATCCTATATAGGGCGAAAAATACGGTAATTTAGTCTTGAGCCAACCAATTTTGTGTAAGTGGATCTTTTACTTTGATTGTGTTGCAGTATCTAAATTATCATAGTTTTTGAAAATCAGATTCTTTACGTTATGGCAGATGGGCAGACTGTAAACTTTTAGCTCTGTAAACATGTTGATTCATTACCACTTGCATAGCATTTCTCAGCTAGGAACCCATTTTTCTTTCTAGGTGGCTTAGTCATACACACTGAACATCTAAAAATGCTGAGTGATGATGTAAGATTAGCTCAAGTAATCCAAAAGTGTAGTCCATTTGCCTTTTTGGAATTAAAGCATGTGCTGTTAGAGTAACACAATTCTTTTTATCTTTATCTTGGGAAATCAGGTTTTTGTGCTTGTACACTGTCTTTATAGGATTTGTTGTGCTTTGCAAGGTATAGGTGTGCTCAGAATTCACCTCCTTGGATAAAGCATATGTTTGAGCAAAGGGAATTTGTTATACAGTATTGATTTTTTGTGGGGGGGGGGGGATTGAAATGCAAGAAACGAGGCAAGTAGCACATAAATCTGGAAAGCATGTTGAGGCAGTGCTTGCATTCATTTCTGCTTGTGTTTGTATACACACACACTGGTTGTGCCCATGTCCATTTTGCATGCCAGCTCTGCCTACCCACCACGCCCCCTCATTGCTCCTACTAAAAGGTAAAGGTAAAGGGACCCCTGACAGTTCAGCCCAGTCGCAAACGACTCTGGGGTTGCAGCACTCATCTTGCTTTACAGGCCGAGGGAGCTGGCGTTTGTCCGCTTCCGCAGACAGTTTTTCTGGGTCATGAGTAAGCCGCTTCTGGCGAAGCCAGAGCAGCGCACAGAAACGCTGTTTACCTTCCCACCAGAGCGGTACCTATTTATCTACTTTCACTGCATTCTTTCAGACTGCTAGATTGGCAGGAGCTGGGACCGAACAACGGGAACTCGCCCCATTGTGGGGCCTCGAACCACCAACCTTCCAATCGGCAAGTCCAAGTGGCACAGTGGTTAAACCACAGTGCCACCCACGTCCCTAGCTCCTACTAAACTCACCCAAATTCCTTATGCTTGCCACTCAGTAACGGGAAGTTATTTCTTCCTTTTGCTACCCACTCCACCTATCTGGGCAGCCAGCTCATCTGCCTGCTGCTCAGTTACTCCTGCCTGCCTACCTGCCTGTCTGGGCTGCCTGCTTCCAGGGAGTGGGAGCACAAGGGGCATAAAGACTTTCTCCCCTCCATCTCCCTGCTTTGGCTGAAGCAAGAAAGTCTGCAGTTTTGAAGGTGCAGCCTTTATTCTCTCCTTGATGGCATCTTTGTGGCTGCTGTTGCCTTTTAGTCCTCTCCTCCCCAGCCCACAGGATAGTTGATGGTATGTAGGTTGTGGAGCAATGGGGGAGATGAAAAATCTACTGAACTTCTGGCATTGACTTCTTGATAAGCTATCATGCCTTATGTCTGGACTGATTTTTAAACCTTGGAAATTTTTAAACAGACACTTTGGTTCTGTTGGGTTGTTTTCCGAAATGAAAACTGCAAAAATATTTGGGGGGTGTATGCGAAGTGTGTGTCCTCCAGCCAATTAGGATCAACGTGTAACTTAATTTTTTGTGGCATACTTCCTGTACCATAAGAACTTAGTTTTTACACACTGGAGTTAATTTTTAAAAAGTTAATAAATTGGAGGAAAAAATAACTCTCCTTTTAATTTCTGTCTCTTTTCTCTTAAGAATTCAGAAAGAACTTGCAGAAATTACATTAGACCCTCCTCCAAACTGTAGGTAAGTTTTGAAATGGATTTTATTTATTTGGAATATATTTGAAAATTTCACCAGAGGTAAATTTTGTCTTGTTTCACTTTGGTCTGCTTGGTTAGGTTTCTGGCATAAAGGTTTGCAATTGCTAAATTTTTGGAGACTTTCATTAATTACTTCAGAAACTATGATCATAATGCAATGCTAGATAATATTAAAACAGGCCAGGTCCAGTTAAGTTTATTTTTAAGGCTTGGTTTTGCAGTTTTATGTTAATTGTTGATGTATTTTGTTGGTGAATGGTTGTATTTCTAGCAAAAGAGAAAACTGCCAAATTCTAGGTTTGCTCTTCCTTTTTCTTGGGCATCATGCTCTTGTGGAAGCATGATTAAATATATTGTCAAATAGTTTGGTTTTTTGTAGAAACAGGTTTTGGCTATTTGCATTTTCCCCTTTGAATAAATAATTTGAGCATGTAAATCCTGATCTGATATATTTCAGCAAGACTGTTGCCATGCTACTGTGATTATCTCTCTCAAGTTACATATTTGCCAACTTGACATAAGTTCAGTCTTGGAATTTGGCCAAGATTGTACTTCATTGTTTACAGAGGTGCTTGATTATTGTACTTCTAGCTATGGAAGTAAATAATGTATTCAGCTATATAGTCAGTTGGGTCACTATTGCTTTTTAGCTATTGCTTGTGATATATTATAATGAGATTAATGGATATTTGATTTCAGGAAGTCACTAACACAGATTGCTTCTTATTTCAGATTTGAAATATGTTAGACACAAGAGCTGTCTTTTCTGATATCTTGACAAAATTGTGTTTGTTAACTCTTGAAATATTTCTGGAAGACTTAGCACAGTCTTGTAAAGATTATAAAAAAGTATTTCAGGCTGTTCTGGGGATTCTTTGCAGGCTGAAAGATCTTAATGTCCATCAAAGACTTTGCATATGCATATCAAAAACTTTTGGCCAGTCTTTACTTCAGCTTGCTGAGAGATGCCTGTTAGTGGATTGATAGTATTACTAAACTCCCTGTGTGCTGCAGAGGAAGTAGTAACTTACGGATTATTTGATTTTGAAAAGTTTGCTGTTGCTTTGTGAATTTGTCTCTGTTATAGGAAAGCGGTTGTACCATTTTTTTATGCTTGGCATTGCTGTTGTGGCAAAACAGTACGCTTTAGAGCACATCTGCTCTAGGAAAATCAAAATATTTGTGTGAAGATGGTGTATTTTTCAACATAATATTATAGTTAAACTTGTGCATTTGTTGCTTGCTTCTGTCTAACTTCTAAAGATATAGGTGCTGGACTCTGGTATTCTCATAGAACATGCGCATTGCAAAATATGTGTCGCAATGTCTGCCTGTCTTCCTTGTTATCAACTCTGATTGAAAAGTACTGTGGATTTGTATGACAGTGTGAGCCCCACTAATCAGTCTCTCTTGTAATCCCCTGGCCTGCTTTTTGTGTTGTTTCACTCTTTTATGCATTAGCCTGCTTTTTTCCCTTCTTTTTTCTTTTAACAAACTTTTGGTTTTTAACAGCAAGAAATTTGTACAGAACAATGAGGTTGTTTTAAACAGGTAGTGCAGTGAAGCTCTTTCATGTCTTGGAGTCCAACACTGCAAGCTTCTGGTTGGAAGTGATGCTTGAAATTATTTTCATAGGAAGGATTTTCCTATGTGAGGTGAATTGTGAATGTTCTGTATATTATCAGGACAGGGTAGAAAACTTGTATGTTTCAGTACTTGTTATGTGTCAGGTGCATTTGAAGGCCCTAGGTTTGGTCTTCAAAGAGTTTTTGTTTTTTGGTAACAGAAGGAGCTTACTTTTAAAAGCAGGGTTGTGATACTCTTGCATTCATAGGATACCAGATGCTGTTACTTAAAGGAAAAAAACAAAGATCATAAGGGCCTAAGGAGAAACAGAAGTGTAGAATGATACACATTGAACAAAGCACTTCAGTGATGTTCTGATCTGGTATATCTTAGGATCTCCTGAACTCTTACAGGGGCAGGTTAAAAGAAAGATTGTGGAATAAGTTATCAACTATTGACCCCACTTCAAGATGAGGTGGGTGCTAAAAGAGCATGGTGAAGAAATTGGGAGATGAAAATTGTTTTGTAAGAAGCCTCAGTTGGATAGAGGGAATGGTTTGTGCTGTTACTTTTCTCAGTATTTCCTGTGAACAACAGCTGAATGTGAGAACTGCAGATTACACACCCATTAATACATATGCCTGTGCTAAGGAGACTGTACATTCTTGAAAATGAAGGGAAAGAAAAAACTTGGACCTGAGTCACCGGCATGCCCTAGTATTAGAAAGTGGCTTGCTACCGCAACCTCTATGTATTGGTCCCTTCTGATCTCTCTTGGATCTCTGCCACAACTGCAGAAGGAGGAAATAATACTCATCCCCACACGCAGAAGGACTGTAGCAGAAACAGAGCGAGGATAGTAGTAATTTGAAGGGTACTGGTATAATTATTTTCATTTGTATGGATAAACCTGTCTCCAGTATCTAATAAAACTGGACGTCTGTCTAATAAAACTTCACTATCAGTGAAGGCAGAAAATATCTGCTGCTCCACTACAGCACTTATCGTTTCTGTAGTCGTGCTGTATTTTTTAAAAAACCAGCTGTAGGTCTATGAACACACAGTCCATCTAGGCTATTCCATTTCTACATATTGTACAACAGGGCTGCCACCCCAGTGCCTGCAGATGCAATGGCATCCACAAAAGCTTCCAGGGCTGCTCTTGAGCAGATGCCCCAGGTTCTGAGTTTTTTGTATAAAACAAAGCAAGTGTCCAGCCCTCATAGAAAGTTATTAGGCAAAATGTAGCGGTACCTCTTAAGTGATTTCTGTAAAATGAGAGTGATGCAGCTACCTTGCATTTTTTCCCCCGATAAGTGCAGCCAATCCTTTCCAAAAGTGGGGATTGCAGCCATCGCAACCAGCTGGTCGCTGCCAACTGGTCTGTAAAGGAATAATTGAGAATGTGATTGGCTCCAATCATTAACAGACTTTTTGTAGCATATGAATAGCCAGGTTTACTGCATATATGCCATGGTTATGATCTTGTCCATGAGTATAATGCTCCATATTTTATGATGGCAGTCTCACAAAGACAGAGTGTGGTATGCAAAGCTACATAAGTGGATGACAGCTTGCTCAACAGGGCTCCCCTGCCCTGCCTCCTGCATCGCTTAAGCTACTTCTAAAAAAGGCTTGGATTGATGCATCGGTTTTAAGCCAATGTTGGCATATTTTCCTTTCCAAATGAATTTACTAAACAGTTATTGTATCTAAGTCCTGCAATTCTATACCATTATAAATTTTAATTATCCCCTTATTTAAACATTTTAACAGTATTTCATCAGAATGTCAATATTATAAAGTCTAATACCTAAATGTCTAACTCTAGTATTCCACTTAGCATATTTTTACGTGTATAACACGACTCCATGTATAAGATAACCCCTGTTTTGGGGGTACTCTAATTTGTTTGATTTACCCGACAGTAAGACAAATAGCCAGATTAATTTAATATTGTCATCAAATACACCAGTGAAAGGTATGGGTTGCACATCTGCAACCCATACCTTTCACTGGTGTATTTAATGACAATATTAAATTTTGGACTCAACTGGCTCAGTTTGCACATAATGCTAAGCCAAATCATGGCTAAGTGTCACCATGTGGGGTGGCGCTGTGGTCTAAACCACTGAGCCTCTTGGGCTTGCTGATCAGAAGGTCAGCGGTTCGAATCTGCACAACGGGATGAGCTCCCGTTGCTCTGTCCCAGCTCCTGCCAACCTAGCAGTTTGAAAGCATGCCAGTGCAAGTAGATAAATAGGTACTGCTGTGGCAGGAAGGTAAACGGTGTTTCCATGTGCTCTGGTTTCTGTCACAGTGCTCCATTGCGCCAGAAACGGTTTAATCATGCTGGCCACATGACCCAGAAAGCTGTCTGTGGACAAACACCGGCTCCCTTGGCCTGAAAGCAAGATGAGCACCGCAACCCCATAGTCTCCTTTGACTGGACTTGACCGTCCAGGGGTCCTTTACCTTTACCTTACTTAGAATAAAAACCACAGTCACTTCTTTCCTGGTTATCCTGCTGTTGCACTACCCAGCTGTTATGCCTGACCAGGCTCATAGTTGGTCTACCCAGACAAACCAAAAGTATTGAGCCAGGAACAAACTTGGGTACAGATGCAAGCTAGGCTTCATATATAAAGCTAGTGAGTCCACCATTTGAAAAATCAGACTTTAGAGCCATGCTACCCAAAAATGGCCGCTAGAAATTCCATATTGGCAACTGTAACCTTCGTTTAAGGAACCATTTGGCACCCAGCTTTGAGTTTATAACACTGCTTGTAATGCAACCTTTGTTAGCTGTCTTTGTGTCCTGAGAGTTAAAGAGGATGTACTTCGTGTTCCTGTGGTAAGTGATGGAAAGAGCTAATTTAGAGTCTAAATATCATAAATTTGTCTTGGTTTAAACTTCTTATACCCACAACATGCAGAAATAATGCCCATGAATAAAAATGGAAGTTAAAGGCTTCAGGAAAAAAATGGAGAAGACTCTGGACAACAGACAGTACTGCATTAATTCTCCATGCCTTGCCATGAAATCCTTATTTGTTCCGACTTTTCCAAAGAAATCTGGAGGGAGGTGGAACCCAGGTTTTTAAAAGCCTTTTTCAAGTTTGCCAAAACAAACCAACCGCAAAATAGTAGCTCTCGTCACAGGGGAGGGGGAGCCAGGGGGGTGTACGATACTTTAAGAAGTGTGTTTCTTTGTATGTTTATAATTGGCAGTAGAGAGCTTGCTCTAGAAAAGAGGCCTTCATTGTCTTAGTTTGGAAATGACATTTCGGAACTCAGGTGTGGTGCTTCTTGCTAGAGAGCATGGGATTTGCAGTTCCCAGATGCAGTTTATAGAAGAACACAAATCCCATGTCCCTACAAGGAAGTGATGCTTCGGAGTGCATTCAAAAACAAAATTTCCAATACGTAGAGGCTAGCAAGGCCTGTTCTATTTCCAGCAATTGCTCTTTTTTTAAAAGAAATCAAAATTTAAAAATATCATGCGAAAGTAAGGCCATAACATGACATCGGGGTGCGGGTGTGGGTGTGTAATTCCTCAATGTTTGCAAAATGTGTTGGTATAAGTGATGTATTATTAAAATGTTCCCTGGTTTCTGCTGAGATTTCACAACCTGTGACTCTAGTTTCTCATATTAAAATTGGTTTAGATGATCAGACAAAAATGTTTTTGATGCATGTTGTGGGCAGGAGGACTATACCAATATTGGATCATGACCAATACACTTAAGATGATGTGACTTCTAGTTCATGGAAGAAGAATTTTAATTATCTCTATAATTTCCCTACTCTTAGCTTCACAAATAGACTACTTGTGTTGGCAGTATTTTGTGGAACTAACTGATGGTCCGTTGCCAAAACTGACTAGATTCACAGATTCTGTTTCTGTTTCCTTCCCATTTTGCTTACTTTGTCGCAGTGAAAGAGTCTGTAACTATATTACTCCAATTTCTTGAGTTGTTATTTCTGTCTTCCCAGGAACGCAATACAATTTTTAGCTGTATTTTAACTTTGAATATTTCATCAAGGCTGAGCGATGATGATAGCTCGAGTGGATTGTTTTCATTTCCACTTAGTTGTAAAGCTGCTTTGATATGATGCAGCATCGGAAGTCTTTTGTATTTTTTTCATTATTAAAAACAAGACGTAAACAATCCCCTGAGCAAACATGAACTCTGCTAATCTAAATACAATGAATAAACAATAGGAACTTCTCAGCAGGGTTTGCCAAATAAAATAATGGAACTATAGATAAAAATGTTTAGAAAAAGCTGTATAAAACAATATAATTGAAGTATAGTCAGCTGAATTAACAAATTTCTGATAGAGCTAGCTTGGAGTTTCTTAAGGAAATCTGAAGAAGCCTACAATAGCCAGCTGCATAATCATATGCAGGCTCTGAATATGACAGATCTGAACTACTTTGTGCATTTCTTGGAACATGCAGTGGGCTGTTGTTAATTCATGTGCCCCTTCCATGCCTCCACTGCACAATTGGAGGGAAGATTACACTGAGGTACTGCCATTGAAATTGAGTGCCTGTTCTGGTGTGTTAGTGGTTGGTTGCTTCCATTCCTCATCAAAAGGGATGCATGGCCATGCCCTTCATGTTAATAACGTAAGGGAATTCTCCTTTGTTCAGTTTCTGCATTCACAGCAGCCCTGTTGGTTTAAACAAGTTGGCCCTGAGTGACCTTTATTGTAATGCTTTTAATAAGTGAAATCTTTTCTTCTAAGTGATGAAATAAAAAGGAGTTCTGTATATACAAATAAGTGAGTTTCAGCCTATGCTTGTCTACAAGGATTTAAGAAGGGGCACGTAGGAAGAAAAATATACATACCGGTACTTGCTTTCCTGGTTTCCTGTGGTGCTGCTAAGCATTTAGATAACTTTTTACTACAGCGTTAAAAATTTCTGAAATGTTTGATAGTAAAACCTTCAACCTTTGCATACTCTAATCTGGGTTATGCATTATGTTGTTAATAATGTTGTCTAATTATGAATAGTTGTTTGCGAGGGACTGATTTTGGAAAATAATTTGCTTTTATACAGTGCTAACTGACAAAGTTGCAAACTTGAAAATAGTGCTGTGCCAGAAATGTGAATCAAAGGTTGTTGTTATTCTTGGGTATCATTCTATGTGCATTACAGTGTATTTGTTTTAATTATACATTTGTGGCTTTGCAGGCTTATTCAAGCATCTAATTGGCTACAGCTTTGAATTACATCAAAACACATGCCAAATGTTTCTTAATTACAATTAAGTTATCTACATGAAATTATCTTTGTTTTCAATTTCTTCAGTTGTCGGTTTACTTTTTACCTTGTTTATATGCTCTTTTCCCAAACAGCTTTTATGAGTTCCTGAGTTTATTTTTGTTTCAAAGATACAGAATTGGATTAAGCTGTCTTTAAAAATGCTTCCATGTTGCTTGGCAGGAAGCCAGTTACTATATTGTATATCAATTTAACTAAAACCATACATCATACACAGCAGGTTATTTTTATACTATTAACTAAGGTCAATCCAGAAACCTATATTTCCTCTGATTTAACCATAATAAATATGAGCAAAAAGTGTGTGATTGTTTGTGCATGCTGGAGGATGAGCTATCTATAACTTCCCAATTTAACCTGTGCTCTGCACACAAGCACCATTTAGGTGACCTCTTATAATTTTGGGATTGCTTCCAGAGATCCAGATGACTGATAAATATGTGGTCTTTGCTTTTATCTCCTGGTATTTATTGCTTGAAGTATTCAGCTTTGCTTTTGGAATAAAAACAGAGTTTTGGTTTTGTCCTCACAGCAGGGATGAGTTGGCATAGATAACAGTGCTACTCAAAACTTAGATGTTACTTTTTTATGAAGTGAGCTATGGATTCTTCTACTTTGTGTACTTCTGTCTGGCACTTATTCTTGAGCAGAAGTAGCTCCTTAGTCTGCTTCTGTGTAAATAAAGCCTAAAAGAGAGAGGAAGGCGAATGCTTTATGCTTCATAAGGGGAAAAAATGCAAGGAGGCCATTGTTTTTGCTTAGTAGAGAATTCATTGCCAGCAGTGATTGAAAATGTGTCCCCAACTGTGTGATCTAGATAATGGATACACATGCGCTGTGGAGCCTCATGCAGTTGGCAACAGTCTCATAATAAAAGGGTCACAATTTTATCTATTTCTATAGTCAAGTCAGATGAAAATGGGGTGCAGTGGGGAGAGATGGTCTGTTATATAAACGGTCACCAAACATGAGGTACTAGCTTTCCCTGCAGAAATTGCTCTCAGGTAGACTGCTCGTACCTGATTACCCTACCTAAGGGGACAGCTTGTGCAGGACCTCAGGTTCAGCAAATGTAAATCCTTCTTTATAGTTGCCCAGAATCTTCAGGGTAGCTCAGCTTTGCCTGCAATGATTCAGTTTGCAAGCACCTCCCTTTCTCTGAGCAGATCCTTATCCTGGGTCTAGCACAGGGGTCAGCAACCTAAGGCCCATGGGCCAGAAGCAGCCCGTGTAGGTCATCTGATTGGCCCACAAGCCTCCCCCAAACTGAGTTGCTGCTTGTGCACTGCGCTAAATGAGCACAGCGGGGGGACCTGCTTCAGTGGCGCCAAAAATAGCATCTGCGCAGACGCCGAAAATCACGGGCACACATGCTCACACACACGCATGATCTGGCCCATGGAAGGATCTCCGCGGGACCAATCCTGCCCAGGCAAGATAAACCTTGCTGACCCCTGGATTCTAGCACTTCTTCCTGAAGCTTAGATGAGATCGAATCTTCTCCCTTCTCCTCCCTATTCCATCCAGCATCAAAGCTGTGACAGGTTAACCAGGAAGGGTCTACTGGGCTATATTGTGGTTTCACAGATGATACCCCAAAAGAGGTGAAAACATGCTTCTTCTCAGTCAGTTGATATGGCCTGTAAAAGAGAAACAATTTATAATCTAAGGGTAACCTTATATTCAAGTGAGACTGTTCATGCAGCCCCGATAGAGGCAAGTCCACATATGCATAGGCTTTGCAGAATCTTGTAAGAACAGAAATACTGTGTCTTGTGAAATTCCAGCCTACTGTGTTCTCACAGTAACAGGCTATCCCTGGAACTGAGAGAACCCCATCTGGCTGCCAGGGTAAAATCAGAGAGAGACCGTCATAGCGTACAAGACAAATACCTCATAATAATTCATTATTACAACAAGTCTGTAGTGTACTTTTGCCATAACTACCTGCGTGTGGCTTCTGGACTGTGTGCTGTGAAAAGGTTCCAGAATGGCATATTTCATTTTAAACAGCTTAAAGATTATAGTCTGTCCACTCTTGCATGTAAATACAAGGCAGTCTTTCCAAGTAGTCCTCTCACAAGTACCACATCATAAGCTGAGTTGCAAATTCCCCTGAATTTTAAGTAGCTTTGATGTAGCCAGGGAAGCTGCTGCTGATGGAGGGGCCAACAGAAAGACCCCCCCCCCACTGTGTATGTGAATTCCATTGCCTTTGTGAATGATACTTGGTGTAAACAAGAAGTCTTAAGGATTTATTCTTGTGACATGCAACAAAAGCGTATAGCAGTTCCAGAAAACACAACCTGTACCCTCCTTGAATTGCACCAGTTTGTTGTAAAATGCTAGCACCATATATAGGGTTCAGCCCAGATTCTGCTTGTAACATGTGTCTTGAAACACTCACACGCGCTGCATAATTTGATGGGTTTATTGTTTAGGATACATACAGAATGCTTGCTCTTGAAAAGTAATCTCTAATTTAAAAGTGTGTGTGTCTTACCTTAAATAGTTGCATTCTTGCTGTTTCAGTTCATTAGGTTGACACTAGATGATTTTAAAAAGCATCCTGATTCTAGTGTGGTTCATAGGATCTCAATTAGTCTTGCTGGTCTTACGTAGCTAGTCTGACATTGGCCGTTCCTGGTGTGTGCTAAAAACAGAGTTTTCTTTAATTAGCTGATTAATTGAATAGCATACAGCGTGACCTCAACAGCATTTGGTGAGAGAGAGGGTCTGTAGGGGTCTTGCTGCAACAGGAGTCCCATGAGTATGTTTGTTTGATTCATTGCTATGTGGCATCATTTCCATCTAAGAGGAGAGAGGGAGCATAAGCTGTGACATCGGAAAGGGCATTTTACTTGGCTGATTGGAGTCTCAGCCTGTTGAAACATTACCCACTAGCAGAGGGTGATGGTTATTTTTCTAAGCTGCCTCGTGGCCCAGCTTTTCTTAACCCAAGACACTGATGGAAGTCCCTTCAGCATCAAAATCAAATAATGTAGACAGCTTTGTGGGGGGGGGGACCCCAGCATAATTAGTTCTCTGCCTTGATTGGTGTTTTTCAGAAAATAAAATAGCATCTGTCTCTTTATTTTTAGAAGGGGTTTGCTTTCCTGCCATATCTCATTCACAGAAATGTTTTGTTAATTGCAGCAGGCATTGAGAAACACATTGATATTACACACTTACACACACACACACACACAAAGTGTGTAAACATTTTCACAGCTGCTTTTGTTATTGCAAGCCTAAAGATATATATTTTATAAAAGAAATTAAAAGATTTATCTTTCTCTAACTTCATTCCTTCCCTGTTTACAAAGGATGAAGGCATTTGTGCAGTGTGACCATCAAATATACAGTGACTCACTTATGAAGTGTGTGTGTATATATGAGCATGTGTGTATATAAACTACACACACTTAATTTGATGTACATTTCTCAGGAGAGATGAAAAAAAAGTTACACACTTGTTAATAATGAGGATTGAGTGGGCAGACAACAGTTTCAGTTCTCATTGAAAATTGGCTTTTGTATCTATCTACACGGTGCTCTCTTCTCACCAATAGAACACTGCTATTAAAATTACATAACATGTACAATTACCACTTCTGTTACTTTGAGTCTCAGAGCAACTTCTCATAGCTGATTATTTTCTTGTATTGATACATCATTTCTGTATCATGTGAGTTTCTACATGAACACATTTTACCAGTACACATCTGTCTAACAGATGTATTTTGCTTGTAACAAAACAGATAAATGTGAAGTTGTGTACATTCAACTTCACACAGGAAAGTAGTATTTGTAGGACATCCATCATGCATGAAGCAGTCAGTATTTTATTTGCTAAACCAAATGCTGTGGGTTAAAAAAAAATACAGGAAGATAAAATCCAACTAACATTCAGCACAAAAATCCAAGATGTATGATTCAACTACATGAAACCATGGCATCATTCAGTACAGAATAGCTTTATACCAAGTGATACTTTGCAGTATATAGCAATAGATCTAACTTATATGTACTTTATCAGTTATCACTATATACAAAGCTACTTTATAAGTAACATTTATCAATTTTAATCTGTTTTAGTATTTTAACTTTTGTATGCTTAAAAGTATGTTTATGAATTTTTCTTGCTTTTATTGTTTCGTAAATTGCTTTGAATGCTTTTGTAAAGCTTTGAATTTATTTTTTTACAGTCAAACAATATATTAATTTTATGAAATAAATAAATGCCAGCAAATAATTCTGGTGAAGATATGCTAACCTAGAAAAATTCTTAAATAAGGAGTTGATCCTGAAAGATTGTATATTTATAATTGCATTTTTATCCTGCCCTTCTTTGCAGAAGAGCCCTGGATGCAAACCAGCACAAAATAGTACATAATGCTCTTCCCTAAACTTTGCTCATGTAAGAGGTTAATTTCCAGAAAGACAACAGTATATAGCAGGGGTGGGGAAACCTCTAGCCCGCAGGTCAAACTTGGCCCACCAGGGGTTCAAATCTGGCCTGTGAGTTAATTTCCCCCAGACTCTTGCCACCTGGTATACTCTGTGATGTTAGGTATAGCAGGTATAGGTATGGCTGCCAGGGCACAATCAGGAAAAGTGTCTCCCAATTGTGCGAGCTCCTTTACGTGCCCAATGGTTAGGCTGCACCCAATGGTTAGGTCCTTCACCTGATGTCAGGTGATTAACAGGTGGGTGGGGGTACTTACCTGTCAAATTTGGTACACAAGGATATATCCTAATAAGGATCTGGCCTGCAGAGTCAAAAAGGTTCCCTACCCCTAGTTTATAGAGCGTATATTCTATTCTAGATTGGGGGTTTTAAGGGTTTCAGATTTCACAAAATTCAGGTTTCTAGAGATACTCGTTCTGTGAAGATATCATATCGGGATATATTTTTTGAATAGCTGTTTCAGAGTCTTTTGCAATTTGACCTAATACATGATTAAAGCTTTGTTTCCTAGCACTAATTAAGGGAAGTCTTACTTCAGCCAGTAAAATGGTATACTATTAGGTAGCTGATGAAATTGCCTCTAATAGGTTTCTGAGCATTCAGTAAGGAATTAAATACTCTTCCAACCAAGGACTGATAAGTGGTGTGCTAGGAGGATTCAAGAAATCTTCCCATATAAGAAAAAGCAGTCAATTGCAGGGCATCACTCATTCAGACTTGATAAATGCTCAAATAGCTTTCCCAACAGTATTGGGAATGTATAGACCTCACATAAGGAGATTAAAAAATATTCTTTTAAACCTCTGGCCAAGAAACACAGAAGTTTGTACTTCCCAGCCGTTAATGCTTTTGTATGTACTTGTAAGTTCACTGGTTTTTGAGGTGGTATAATAAAGCTTTGGCATCACTATCCCCCAACAAACATGGAAAAAGGCCAAATTGTAATTGCTAGTGCAAGTTCCATAATCAACCATGTACAGTTTGTTTCTCGGAATTGGACCAGTGTTTCAAAGAGAGCATGCAGAGATGATTAGCAAATAACACAGCACTACTGTGATATGAAGCTACTCTGCTATAGAAATGTTATAGTGGAGTTATTCATCTGAGTACTTAAATGCATGCTTACATTTTTCTTATCATAATGAGCACCAGTAATGTTTAATTTTAGTAGCCATTTGAACTGAAATGCTGTAAAGGAAGCAATTATTTTGTGTGTGTGTGTGCATGGTATGTTACACAGGTATAATGAAAGCCATCTGGTATTTGCTTTGAGATTGCTTAAAGCTTTATGCAAATGTGAAACACTGTGAAGAACTGAAATTCTTCTTTGGAGATTTGCCTTAACAGTTTGTCAAGTACGTGTTTTAGTTATGATCCACAGTGCTACACTGCACCAGTTACAGTCAGCTGACTTTGGAATACTCTTTATAAAAGAAACAAAACCAAAAAAAAACCCACAACCTGTTTGTTAACAAGGCAAATAGTAGTCTGAGAGCACCTGATCCAGGAGTGCTGTTGAAGCTAAATGGTCATGTCAGCTTCTTTTAAGCTGTTCATGGGAACTACAGGTAAACCAGAGCTGAACAGTTGCACAGTGCGATACACAAAGAGTGCCAAATACAGTATACAGTGTCAGAACTAAATAATCCCAGATGTCTCATTTCTCTCTCCAAAAAGACTGGTTAGAGCAGGTATTTAAAGCTGGTGTTCCTAGTTCCTGAAGCTCAATGTGAAAAAGTGAACTATCTTCCTTTTTTCTTTTTCTTTTTTTGGTAAATGCCATACTTTGAAATATGATTAGTATTTGTCAGTCACTTAGAAACAAGAATATCTCTTCAGCCAGGGATGCATTAGAAATTTTTTCTTTACAAATTCTGAACAAATTCCAGTACAGACTGATATAATACAAACCTTCTGGACTAAAGTTATGTATGGTGTGTCCTCAGAGTGCACAGAAACATACTGGTACTTACAGATTTTGTGCTTCTCTAAATTTTCCAGAGCAGTTCTCAGAATATATATATATATGTGTGTGTGTGTGTGTGTGTGTGTGTGTGTGTGTGTTCCTTTTTTAGATAAAATGAGAGAAATTCATTCTATGTGAGGCAGTTTGTTCAAAAATATGTATTTAAATGCAGTGGAACTGGAGTGGAACAGATTTAGGAATGAACATGCTCAAAAATGACCAAGATTGGAAATAGACTGATATTGCCATCCCTGTGTTCAACAGACCTTGGTACTAAACCCTTTTAAAAGCCTACAAAATGGATTCAAACATAGTTACATGAATGCACTGTAGTTAAGGCTTCAGTTACTCTTATCTACTCTTTCCGTTTGAAAACGTAACCTATAGCTACGCTTGTTCAATTAGATGGCTGGTGTGCAGAATGGAAAACTGCTAAGTTCACCAGAACATACCGTACTTGACTGATTATATAGCAAAATTCAGAAGCAGTTTCCAAAATTTTGCGATATTTTTTGCCAAACAAGAAGACAACAGAAGTTGCCATGGGATAAATGTGAGCAAATGCAGTTACAGTAAGCCCATAATTTATGTGGGGGTTACATTCTAGGGATTGCACATTGTGCATAGCCAAAACCCATTGGATTCGGTGGTGGAGGAATCACCAAAGTCATTTCCCTCAGAAACCCCTCCCCATTCCATCTCATACAGCCATGTGGGTAAATTGAATTTGCGCAAGTTAAATGTGTGTAGGTTATATGTGTACTCAAGTTTAATTACAGTTAAGAATTATGATTAAGGGTTGATTCAGATACTTACAGAAAGGGTAGGCATTGAAGATTTACTTGACGGTGGAAGAGAGGTTAAAGTACTACCAAAATCAAGTTTCCGGTACACAAATGAATAGAATCTTGCCTACAGAATATCATTGGATATTTTTTAAATGCCATGTGATCACCACCTACATCCAACCTTATGGTTATTGATTAGGCATTTTTTTTGCTGCTTGTTATCTTTTGTAACAAATAGGCTTTATGTGGCTATGCAATTTAAGTCGTTGCCTACTCTTTAGTTTTCACTTGTTAATGAAAGCAGGGTGGATCGATTAATACTTCTTTGTGGTAGCATTCCCCATCTTCCTCAGTTTGGTTTTTGGACCGTTACAACAGAAGTCAGAAAGTGTAATCTGCGATGAAATGTCAACTTGGGATGTTATTTCAAATATTCAAGTAATAATTATAATTACAGACATTTAGAAGGTTTGCAAAATTAATTAATGAGTAGTTAAAGAAATATTTGATGAAACCAAGGTGCTCTTAGTACAAGTACTGCTTCTGCGAGTAATTTACTAGGCCAACAGTGTGAAAAGCCTTGTGCTTTTCCTTCTGAAAGGGAAAGACTTGCAAAAGCCCTGGAGGTTAGCTTTCAGTTTCAGTTAGCTTCCATGCATGAAGCTAATAACAACTTTAATACAGTTACGGTGGTATTTTATTTTATTTTTGGAAAAAAGCAGTATTCCCCTTTTTGTGTGGAGCAGATCTGTCTGAATCAGGGTAGTGAGCCTGTGTTGGGCTGAAACAGACCCACCAAGCTATTTCAAATGGTCCACCAGCTCCATTCTTCCTCCCCATTGAAGTGTGGACTTGGAGGTGAGGTTCCTCTCCTCCCAGTGCAGTGTTTGTACAGGGAGGAAAACTGCAGTCTCTGTTTAAGAGCAGAGACTCTTAAACCTTTCCAGGAAGCCCAGCACTGCAATGGGCCAGTGTGTGAGAGAGAAATCAGCATGTGTTTATGCATGTCTGCCTGTGTGTGTAGGTGCTCAAGACAATGGGTGCAGTGTGTCCACTCCAACTTCAGTAACACCCACTTTTGCTTTGGCCATGTCTTCCTATGGCAGGCAAGCCTCAGAGGTTAGCCAACAGCAAATGCAACTTAGGAGCCAAAAAGCTTAGGCCGGCAGAATCAGTAATTTTGTTACATATTCTATTATAGGAGGAAGTTGATTATATCTCTATATATTTCATGGGTACAGAGTTTGATGGTGGCGTAAGTGTTTGTATACATTACAGTTAAGTTTTTTAAGGCTGATTGATTTCACTGGAAGAGCTAAGCACATGCCTAAATAGCTTGTTTGTTTTCCGAGATTTATATTTCATAAATGTCACCTGAATGCCAAATGTCTATTGATCAGGCATTTAATCTTACAAGATTTTAAAGGCAATGTTGTTATGCTTGAAATGCTGGATTTATCCATTTGTTAGGACATTTCTATTCTGCTTTTTGCTGCCATGAATAATTATCAAAGAAGTTTGCTATTAAAACAGCTATACAATAAAGCAGAACAAATTCAAATCAAAAGTTGACAAAATAATCACAAGACATAAATGGTTAGGAGAGTGCTTGGGTAAATAGGGAATATCTATGGATGATATCTGTTGTCGTTTTAACATAAGCTAGAGGACTCCAGTGGTTCAACTGTTTAGCAATATTGTTTAGCTACTTTCTTCCTGAGCTACTTGCTAGTAACAAACGCAAAGAAAAACAAAACCCTGTAAAAATTCATTTTGTAATATTTTTCACATAGAATCCCTGTTTCCAGCTATATACTTTATAAGTGGTCAAATGTTATAAAGGTGCCCGTTACTAATCTTAAAATGGCTGCCTCTGGGACTTTTTATAAGGCAGTATAATTGATGTTGGCATGTAATAAATCTGTAGTTCTTTGAGTCTGATTATGTAGCAAGACTGATAGATTAGACTGCCCTGAGAATTGACTTGGGAGAACGGATAGCCTACTGCAATAGTTTTTGTCAGCTTTTATCTTGTGTGTTAAAATAAATTAATTATTTCACCATAAAATAGTTTTAAGGCCACCAGTGTGTGTTCATATGTATATATATGTAAAAATGCACAAAAGGCGGGTTTGTTTTGAACGACATTCATGCTGTTCCATTAACAGAACAGTTCTTGATCCACTGTTAGAAGAATTTTTCTACAGAATCACTCTTCTAACTGTAACCCCCTACAAACTCAAAAATTACTTCCAGAGGCTGTCCAGAACAGCATGTAAGGAGGCACAGGGTTGTGGGAAATGGGAAATCAGCAAGAATTTATCCCATTCTTAAGAGATGCCACATTGGGGAAAATCCAATCTAAATATAAAAGCAACAGTGTTAGGATAAAACATGTATTTATTCCAGCTGAGTACTTTTTGTATATGAAGATACAAAATACAATTTGAAGTGCTTCTTTTTAAAATTGTATGCTTCTTATAGCTAATGTTCATGATTGTTTAAACTAAAAGACTGTATTCTCTTTGATTTATAGAAACACTGCTGACAATAACAACAGCTTAAAAGAGGAATATTTCTTTCATCTCTGTTTTTCTTTATTTGCAATATGTATATAAGAAATATATGTGTGTTTGTGTGTGTGTGTGTGATCTTTTTATGGTATATATGTAACCATTTAGACACATGTAATTATAATTCAGAGGGATGCGGGTGGCGCTGTGGTTTAAACCACAGAGCCTAAGGCTTGCCAATCAGAAGGTCGGCAGTTCAAATCCCTGCGACAGGGTGAGCTCTCGTTGCTTGGTCCCTGCTTCTGCCAACCTAGCAGTTCGAAAGCACATCAAAGTGCAAGTAGATAAATGGGTGTTTCCGTGCGCTGCTCTGGTTCACCAGAAGTGGCTTAGTCATGCTGGCCCCATGACCCGGAAGCTGTACGCCGGCTCCCTCGGCCAGTAAAACAAGATGAGCGCCACAACCCCAGAGTCATCCGCGACTGGACTTAATGGTCAGGGGTCCCTTTACCTTTACTGATTATAATTCATGCACATGTAATTATAATGAGAAAACAATCCTTTGCCACCCTTTTCAGAGATATCTCCACCCTATCCCCCAGCCATTGGCTGAACTGCTTAGATATCATGAATCTGCACATTCTCGTGAGTCAAGTCGTCAATAATAGAATATTTGCAGACAAAAAGAGTGGTGTTAGCTTCTGTGTGAAATGAAAAGTCAATTGCTCACAGAAGGCTTGAAAAACAAATAAATGGAATTCAAAAGAAGTGTGCCTGAGGGCTGTAATCCTGGTGAGGGACAATGGAACCCAGAATGTGGAGAAGATACAGGAGAGACAGACTGCCTCAATGTTAAATGAAGGGGTTGTGGGTTGAGAAACAGAAATCAGTAAAATTATGTCAATAAAAGCAAATTCCAAATCAGTGGATCTTATTAATAACTCAGATTAACTGTATCACTCCCGGGAGAAACAAATATTCTTTAATAGCAAGACATGAAATTAATTAACATCAAATATAATGTTGTTGATATCATATTTTGTATGCAGCTTAAGGTCCTGAGGGGCTATGCATTGTTGATAGCAAAGGACTTAAAAGACAAGAGAATCATGGATGTTCAAGAGCGAACTGTGGACTGTAAACAAATGGGGCAGGGAAGGGGGGCTGGATTGCCTCTTCCTTTGAACTAAAATGCAGCGTGGTAAAGGTTTGGAAAAATGTCCTTGCATTGTAACTTTCCAGGAAAAGGAGCACTGTGCAGCGTAAATGCTGTCTCAGAAAAGGCAATGTCAGGGATATCGACCATATTAAGCTTCCCCAAATTCCCTTTCTTAAGCATTTTGTTGTAGAACATCCCTTTTAATGTGCTTTCCCTGATGGCCTCCAAAGTAAGCTGACGGAGGCGCTTGAGAGGTCACCTTAATTCAGAACTTTTAACTTTTCCCTACATGTGCTTTCTACTTCAACGCCCGCCCCCCCGCCCCTGCTGTAAATCTCCATGCACCATTAAAGGTCTGGTTGCAAGCCACTAGGATAGATTCAGCCATGCCGTTGTATCCTTACAGTTCCTTATCACTGTATAAAACTAAGAACATACAAATGCTTAATAAGTGATTTTTAAAAAAAATTAAATTGATATTTATTGATATATTTCCCTCAGAATTCCATAACTTGGCACACTGTTACTTAAAAATGAAGTATATATATCTTTTAAATGAAAGTTTGGGCTTTACCCAACTAAAATAGAATTTGATTGTAAATATTATTCCAGTATATGCCATCATGAAAACAGCTTCAGTATGATTTATTTCTGGCTTGCTTGTTTCTTTAAGAAAGGCCACTTTGATTATTTCATATGATTATTGTGATATTATGCCACATGAGTGATGCTGCTTGTTTTAAAACTTTATACACTAGCCTGTTTTTAAAGCAAGCATTGTTTGATCTGTGTTTATAATTCATGGCAATGATGTACATAAACAAGCAAAGCGAAACTACTACAGCCATTTATAAAACATGGCTTGCCTCGCTGCCACACTTTATATCTGGGGTTGCCTTTGAAAATGCCTGGGAACTTCATCTGGTCCAGAATAAAGAAGTAAATTTACTTCATCAGAGAATAGATGATAGTGATATCCCCCCACACCCACACAAACAAAATGCTGGCATTAACTTTTAAAGTCCTAAATGACTTGGGGCCGGACTTATCCCAAATATCCAGACCCCCATCTTCTGAAGCCCTTCTCTAGCTGTGGCTGGCTATGTAATGGATGGTTACTAGAAAGAGGGGCAACTTTAATTATATACTTTATATATATAATTATATACTTTAATTATAACTTTAATTATCATTATCATACCACAATTTGGAATGCCCTTCCCAGAGGCTTGCCTGGCACATGCAGTATATTTTTGGCACCAGATACTTATTTTTCGCCCTTGGTTTTCCAGTCTTAAATATCTTTAAGGTGATGTTCTACGTTGCTGATCTTAAATTTTATGTTTTGTTGTTATTTTAGTTTTTTTATTTTAAATGTTTTTATTCAGATAACTTTTTGTTATTGGGTGGTATATGAAATTTGTCAATTTTTAAAAAATATATAACTAACAATCCTATGCATGTCCACTCATAAGTAGTGTCTTCAGTTGGGCTTGCTCCCAGCCAAGTAGTTATAGAAATGCAACCCAAATAATGCTAGGCGTGGTAGCCTCAGTGTCCTTAGTGGGTGGGTAGGGGGTGACTAGGCTTGTTTATCTGTTTTAAGCAGATCTTGTGTTTTGCAAGAAAATGGGCATTGGGGTTAGTGTACTGCTGATATCGTGTATCTTCACTTAATATTATTACTGTTAGGTGCAACAGTGGTAATTCAATTTATATCCCACCCTTCCTCCCAAATGAGCCTAGGGTGGCAAATACACAAATGATAAAAGATCTAAGAATGATTTCCATTAGAGTTGAATACTGGGAAAGATCTCTACTTGTTCAAAGAGGAAGGCTTTCAGTAGGTGCCAGAAAGGCAACAGAGAGAGTGCCTAATATTTAATGGGAATGAATTCCAACACTAAATGCCCAATTCTTTGTACAGAATGAACCTCCTGATAAGATGGTGTCTACAGGAGGCCCTCACTTGCAGAGGTTTTAGTAACTGACATTATCACATTGATTAACTCTGCATGGTACCATAATCATGTTACACTGTGGCTGACAGCTGACAAAATACTAACTTAGTAGTAATCAAACTTTCAATGAACTATATTGTATGTGAAAAGGAAGACTATAACATAATACTCCTTATTGTCTAGCTCTTTGGGAAGGGGTGAGGTGTATTGGGAAGACTATATACTCCAGTCACTCCTGTTGTCTTTTAAAGGTGTCCTGAAATTTTTATTGAATGTTTTGATTATTAGTTGTATTAATAAATTAGTTTTGAAGTTGTAGTTCCACTATGAGGCCGCAAGGTGAAAGGTGGATTATAAATTATTATAATAAATCCTTTTTTATTTATACATATGATGAAATTCAACCAAATTTTTGCTGAAACTTCAACAGTCTCAAATCTGTACCACTTGGTGCTCCAATGGACTTTTTTATTGATAATTGAAGAGAAAGTCTCGGTAGTTTTGAAAACTTTTAACTTTCTTTTAGCACATATTAATGTTTTTTAAAGTTGCATATCTTAACCTTAGGGAAATCGTTTTTAAAAACTGTTGTATTAGATTCATGTTTACACACATAAATATCCTCCAGTTTCTGAGCAGCTCAAATGCTGTAATAGTAGTACTTCGAAGTGTATGTGAGGCATATTACTCTAAATCAGCTGTTCAAAAACTGGGGTTCCTAAATGTTGGACTACAACTTCCATAATAACTGACAGTTTGGCCATGTTGACTGAGATCGAGGGCGGGCATAGAACCCACATGTAGGGCCACAAGTTTAGAGAAGAATGTGGCAAACCACAGCACTATGTGAACCATGGTTTTATAGCTAGAATTGCACACCATGGTTACAAATGAGCCTCGTTAGTATTATTTACTATATATAACGTAGAAGAGTCAAAATACATATTTCAGAAACTGGCTCCTAACTATGGTTTCTAAGGAGCTAGCATCTGTGACTGCATGTTGATACCACTCCATTTGTCGGGTACCATGTGATATGAAAACCAAGTTCTCTGTGCTAATTTTGCAGGAAAATAAAAGTGCTTAAAAGCTTGGAAATATAAACTGTTTTCATCTTGTTTAACTATGTGATGAATTTTTCTTCTTCAAAGCTTAACTGTGGTGATTTAATTTTTGAACATTTCTTGTAATCACACCTTTTGGAAGCTATTCATTTGCAACCTTCATATTGGTCCTTTCTCTAAATACCTCTCCGTAGCAGCCTGTGAGCTGGGTTACTGAAATATAATGACTCACCCAAAACCTCTACCCAATTTGTGGTTTTTGAAGGTGAACAGAAATTTGGAAGTAGGATTCCTAATCAAAGTTCTACCCATTTTGTTTGTTCCATGTAAATACATGGTGTATTTATCTTCTGAGGTAGCTTAGTACTTTTAAGTATATAGCACCAAAAGTGCATATTCTATGTAATCCAGCATTTTATCTGATTTATAGTATCAGTTCAGAGAGAGCGGCTGCTATTATTGTAGAATTTAGAATAAATAGCATAGAACTTACAGTGCAGTGTTCATATTGAATAGTGTAGGCTCAGCAAGTAAACGATAGTGAGGTTTTCAGAGTATAAAAAAGAATGCTTTCCGTGTCTGACTTAGCTATCTATTTAGTTCACATATAATAACATTTGAGTTGAAAGCAGAAAGTCATTTTATCCTTTAATGTATTAGTTAATTATTTTTCTGGAAAGCATGGTTGCTTGCCACAAGAAATGATACTGGCTCAGCTGTGTTCACACAATGCATGTTCATTGTTTTAGTTGACATTCCTGGCACACACACAACTCATTATAATGTGAAAAGAAAACTTCACATAAAATGGATACTGGATGACAGGCTGCCACTGGCAACATACATAATTCTGAAAGTACAGGCTGGGGTTTTAAAAGTTGCAGACAAAAGCAATTCAGTAGGAATTAACTGCTATAGCTGTCACTACTTATAAAGGCTCACTGAATTCTCCCTAAGTAACATGTTAGGGAGGGGGGTAATCAATGCTTGTTAAAGTGTGTGATTATTAAATTTCCAGGTTTGTCATTAAATGCTGTGTATAAGGAATATGTTCAGTATTTTACACCTTTGCATCTTTGAAATTGCAATGTACACAATTAGAAATTACTGATTTTAACGCACAGTCCTAGGAAAATCTACTTGGAAGTAAAGCCTCAGTGAATTTAATGGTGCTCAGTCCTAGTTAAGTGAGATTATAATTGCAGCCTTGGTTTACTTTTAAAGCCAAACCTTGTTCATAGAATCATAGAGCTGTAGAGTTGGAAAGGACCCTGAGGATCATCTAGTCCAATCCCTGCAAACTAGTGCATTTCCAGTCAAAACCGGAAGAAAGGATTAACAGTATTGCTTCAGTGATTATGTTTAGAACAGAGCCTTACATTATTGATGTGGGGTATACTTGTGTATATGTTGTACCCAGTGGCGTAGCGTGGGTTGTCAGCACCCGGGGCAAGGCAAGTAATTTGCGCCCCCTAACCCGGGGCAAGGCAAGTAATTTGCGCCCCCCCCCCGCTGCACTGTCCCTCCCCCAGATAGTCCCTCGCTCTCTCTCTGCACCGCACCGCACCGCACGCCTGGCACCCTCCCCTCCACAGTGGGCGGCGACCCGGCAGCTCGGATCGGATTCGCACAGCCAGCACTGCAGTGAGAGAGAGTGAGTGAGCCAGGTAGGGGCAGAGAGCTGCGAGTGCGAGCGCCCCCCCCCCCAGATGTTGCGGCCGGTGCAGCCCCTCCCCCTGCACCCCCCTCGCTATGCCACTGGTGTTACCACTTCAGACTACAAATCAGAGCTTGCATGATATAAAGTAGTACAAATAAAAACTATTGCTTCACTTATGCAGCTTTTTCACTAATTTCTTTGGTGGCGCCTCGAGGATTCCATCATGCAAGCTTTTGCTGCAGTCCAAAGTAGTAGGCAGCCCAAGCACAGGTATATTTTCTCAGTGATAACTAGGTTAGAGTTTTGTAATTAAAATGTTGCACTTCTGCAGCTACATAATACCCAAGAAAAGCAAAGGGAGGTGAAAATGCATATTCTTACTTGAAACCTTTCTATTGACCCTTTATAGTTTCCTTTGTGACGTTCAAGAAAAGACAACGGCAAGAGGCCAAGGACCTCAATTGATATTCCCCTTGTATCAATAATGTACTTTGCAATTTTTGTTGGAGGATCTTAAGATCCATGATAAGGCTGAACTGCACACTTAAGGGGAGGAAACCACTCACATTCCCAGGGGGGCGGAGTTGCAGGCTGGCCATGAACATCCCCCATGTACAGTGGGGATCGTGGGGATGCCTCCCGTGTCATTGGGAGTCCCGGCCACGTCATGCCCCACAGCCGACAAATTGGGTCAGCCGTGGGGTGTGGCTTACCGGATTTAAACCTCTGCATGGCCAGGGACCATTCTCCTTTTCTCCCCCTGCATCAGATCTCCCACCCTATTTTCATGCGTTCGTCATCTTGGCCTTGCTGTGGACCACGGTTGGTTGCATGTTGAGGGGACCAGTTAGGAATTGGCAAATTGGCACCAGCCACATGGTTTTCCCCTGCCTTGTAGCAATTGTCACAACTTTGTAAGGTTTGGCGGTTAGGCATTGGTAAGCCTGGTTTATGGGAGGGGAGGTTGTGGCCTTCACCTGCTCCTCCTCTTTAAGGGTATTCCGTTAAAGGGATCCGGGGTCTGGATCCTGTCTGAAGACCAGGTATGGGCTAGGGCCATGCCACGACCCCATCAGTGACCCTGGAGGAGCTTGCAGTTGATGTACATCAACAGGGCTCCCTTACTAGTGGTTGACCCTTATGAGACTACCTGCATGACGGGCAGGAGTCAGATATAGTCGGTTCAGTTCTAAATACCACTCACATCTGTAACCAATAAGTTGAGGCCTGTTTTATCCCATTAACCCAAAATATTGGTGTCCTTGTGTTTCATTATCTAAGAAATTGGGTGGTGCTCGGTGCCTTGCCATGCAATAAAATTCTACTGAACTCCGTGTTTTGTGATTTTAGATCGCAGTGCATGTAGTTCTCAAGCAATGCAGTCCCATGTAGGTTGACTTGAAAGTAAGTTCCACTGATGGAAAAGGACACTCCCAAGTAAGTGTGTTTAGGAATGTAGCCAAGGAGTGCTTTTCCCGGGAGTTTCCAGGAAGGCTTAAAGGAAGTACTTCAGCACATTCAATAGATCAAATTTGTAAAGAAGGTAAGTGTTTCCCCCCTGAAGAGGTAAGATACTATTTTAAAGTAAGGCTATTTTAGAAATGTTTGTCTTTTTGCCAGAGATGGTTGAGCAGAGAGAACCAAATGAGACTTTATCTGATGTAGCTGCACAGAGCTGTCTGTGTACAAATTCATTGACTTTCGCAGTGATATAAGAATATATATAAAAAGGATAGCAGGCTACACAGTGAATTCTTCCGTGAATCATTGCCCTTCTTTGAGAGATACTGTATTATGCATGTCCTAGACTGAAGTATTTCTTTAGAGCTGACTTACTAAGTTGGACTGCTATCTTACACCATGAATCAGACATCAATTGAACCAATTGCCTTCTTTTTTACTTTCCTTTTTAATAAAGCCTGCATGAAAGGCATCCTAGCATTACTGTATCAGACAATGCTGGTTGTGTAACATGCTAGTAATTTGCAGTACTCCAGATTTGTTGTACAAAATCTTTTTTAGCTTTCTTTTAGGGTTAAGTAAGGGACGCGGGTGGCGCTGTGGTCTCAACCACAGAGCCTAGGGCTTGCCGATCAGAAGGTCGGCGGTTTGAATCCCCGCAACGGGGTGAGCTCCCATTGCTCGGTCCCTGCTCCTGCCAACCTAGCAGTTCGAAAGCGTGTCAAAGTGCAAGTAGATAAATAGGTACTGCTCCGGCGGGAAGGTAAACAGCATTTCCGTGCGCTGCTCTGGTTCTCCATAAGCGGCCTAGTCATGCTGGCCAAATGACCTGGAAGCTGTCTGTGGACAAACGCCGGTTCCCTCGGCCAGTAAAGTGAGATGAGCGCTGCAACCCCAGAGTCGTCCGCGACTGGACCTAACGGTCAGGGGTCCATTTACCTTGGGTTAAGTACTCAATTTAAACTATAGCTCTGAGATAATTTAATGCTAATAAACCTTCTATGGCCTTTTAAATGTCTAAGTGGGAGGGGGGTATTGCCTTGTTTTTATTTTATTAAGTATTTTGTGTTATTAGTTTGTATTTTTATGTTGTGAACAGCCCTGTAATCTTCGGATGAAGGGTGGTATATACATTTCTATTATTATTAATTCATATTATTATTATTATTATTATTATTATTATTAAAACGTCCAGTTATATGGGCTGCCTTCAAATTTTCATATCAAAAGTGAATCAGAGCCACACACAGGATTTTCGAGGGGTGGCGCAGCTAATAGGTTTTATAAGGTGTTTAATAATAGGAAGTGGTTTGGAGGTAGGGCTCATGTTTCTGGTATATTTCCAGATATCTCTATACAGAAAAAATGGGGTTGAGAAGTTTTACTCACGATGCTTTGTTACTAGGGTTTCAAGAATCTACATTGATGACTAAACAGAGTGTATATAAAAAAAATGAACTGGAAAATTGAGTAGTCTTCTTGTTTCTCCTTCCTCCCATTATTATAGTCTCTACATTAGCCTACTTTTGCTAATATTCCCTGGTGTAAAAGCTATTTAGTTTTGAGAAAATAAATACAAATTGCCAAAACATCTTATATTTCATTTTAATTTGACCTAGCTTAATTGAAGTAAAGGCCAAGTGTGCTTTAATGATACTAATTCCTTTACCCACCTTTCTGTGAATATAATTATGATGAAATATTGGCTAAGAAGATTACCAGCAGAATAATACAAGAAGGGGTGTGGATGTATGTGGAAGGTGATATGTATATATGCTTGATTATCACTCTAGGTAGGCATTGCTCAAGAGGGAAAATGTGATGTTGCTTTGAAGGTAGAAGAATTGGAGTAACGCAAAATATATGTGCGAGCAGAACTAGTTCTCCAAGCTCACTCACACACCTCTCACTTCCCAGGCCTGCTTAGCTATGCCAAGGGCAACAGTTAACTTGGGAGACCTTTGAAACCAGTAGGAGGCCAGCATAGGATTTCTTGCCCTGCATCTCTTCATCCACATGTCTGTGTTGGGCCTCCTGTCAATGACCAGCTGCTTTAATTGGACCAACATAATGTGAAAGTTTTTCCTGAGCCTCAGTTTCCTGCCAGTATTTATAGTTAGATAGATGTACTGCATGAAGTCAAGGTGCTGCATTCTTATGCATAATTTGAATTTCTTCTGAGTTGTGCTGGAAGTGGAGAGCAACCTTGCCCCTATTCCTTGCAAATATATACCGTTTTCCTTTTAGAGTTGTGTTTTCCATAGAGCATTGACTATTGCTATTAATGGTAATGTTCTGTGATCATTTATGTGGGCTCTATTTCTATGTTTATATTTTATAACAATTCATTTATCACTTTGAATGGTAATGTTCTCTAGTAAATGAGTTTTGTGCGTGGCGTTCTCAGATACCACCTATGGTGCTTTTGTAATTTTCTAATTCCCTCTCGTGGGTTTATATAACTCTGTTCCTTTTACTTCTGAAAGCATTTTTATTTTCCCTATCCCATCCTAGTTTCATGGTAGTCCCTTTCCTTTCATTGCTGGATAACTCTGCACAATTTAATTTTATGTTAGTGTATCAGAAGAAATGGGATAGATATGGATAAGACTTCACAGAAAAGACTTCACTTGGACAAGAAAATGAAGGTCTGATGACCACGAGCTTGTTTGTTCTGTTCATTTTCAGTTTGTGAATTTCATGTGATTTAACCCTCAGCTACAATACTCCAAAAGTAGATTACCACTTGCAAAACTGCAAAGGAATAATGTTCATGAGGAACATTTAGTGTCTGCCGTAATCATATTAGCAGTGCATAAATATAATTAAATGTATTGGGGGAGGTTGGAACAGTAAATATAATACCATATGACTTTATGTTTAAAATATCAATGAAACAGTTTTGTTTTGTTATAAAAAAACTGCAGTGTTTTGCAAGCAGTCATTTTAATGAGTACTCAAATACTTGCATGAACAGGACACTACCAGATTAGATAAATCCCTTCAGAGGACACAGAATAGCAATTTCACCTGGCTCTTTCTGTATTCCTGCCACATCTGCAAGCCATTGATCACCAGCTTTCTTCAACCCATTTGAAATAAAAATTTAATCTAGGATGAAACTGTCTAACAGTGTCATGAAAGGGATTGCCTTGGCCAATCATAATATTAGGTATTATAATATTGCCTGTTTGACAGTAAGCCTCTTTTTCTTACTCTTCTAAATCTCTTAAACTAGATTTATTCCAGTGTTCTTTAAAGGTAGTCTCTTTCCATTTAGATCTTATGATTGCAGCCCTTGGCTGTGATCCAAAGAAGTGATACATTTGTGCAGGAAAGAACAGCATGCACAGCTGGAACTTCACTTTCTTCTCCTACTGTAGCAGCTTCCACAGCCAGTTGCTTTTAAGCAGACCAGTAGATGGTTTCTTCCACAGTGAGAACTGCCGTGCAGAAACATAACACATTTCCAGCTGCTTGTGTGGTTCCCCTCATGGTTACAAACTTTAATTTATTTGGATCATAGTTTTTTGCGAGTTCATCTGCTGCCAACGTGCAGAAATGTGTACAGTTAGGGGGGAAATTCCAGCCCATGAGGATTTACTATTTTATTGGAGTCCATTGACTTGTTTATGTAATAGACGAATGGAAATGGAAGGTTCTTGACCTTTTTCATAAGGCCACCAGTTTCTCTACACCAGAGTTTGGGAACCTTTTTCAGACTAAAGGCTGCATTCTGTTCAAAGTAATCTTCTGGGACCCAGAGGCCGAAGTGGACTGAGCAATGCAATTAAATGTCACCTTTATACAGTAGGCTAATTTCTACACACAACCACACACACTGATCCAGGAAAGCAAAATCAGGGTTACAGCCAGCAAAAAAATGCTCAAGGTGTGTGTGAAGCAAGGTCAGTGAGTGGTGTGGCTTGGGGAGAGTCCACGGGCCGGGGGGGACGACATTTCCTGTTTATGATGCATCTCTGCTTCCACTTGCATCTTCTCTTTTATGCATGTAATATTTAGGCAAGCCCAATTTCATCCAAAATGCATCCAGTTTTGGGAGGTATCTAACTCAGGCCAATTTTATTCTCTCTTGCCATTTCTGTTTTAAAAGCCACAGTAATTATTTATTTTGGCATACAGTATAGGAATTTTTGGGACGTGGGTGGCGCTATGGGTAAAAGCCTCAACACCTAGGGCTTGCTGATCGAAAGGTCGGCGGTTTGAATCCCCGTGGCAGGGTGCGCTCCCGTTGTTCGGTCCCAGCGCCTGCCAACCTAGCAGTTCGAAAGCACTCCCGAGGGCAAGTAGATAAATAGGGACCGCTTACTAGCGGGAAGGTAAACGGCGTTTCCGTGTACGGCTCTGGCTCACCAGAGCAGCGATGTCACGCTGGCCACGTGACCCGGAAGTGTCTCCGGACAGCGCTGGCCCCCGGCCTCTTGAGTGAGATGGGCGCACAACCCTAGAGTCTGTCAAGACTGGCACATACGGGCAGGGGTACCTTTACCTTTACATTTTATAGGAATTTTTATTTAAATTGGTTACTCAGATTGTTGATTTGTTCTTGGCACCTGAACAGCAGTCTAACTTGGTCAAAGAAGAATTTACCTTGTCTTCATTTCACTACGGAACTGGTTACAAAAAAAGTGAAGAACCACTGCCGAAATGCATTACATTTCTGTAATCACACAGAGGGCCTTCTCGGTAGTGGCGCCCGCCCTGTGGAATGCCCTCCCTTGAGATGTCAAGGAAATAAACAACTACAGTGGTACCTTGGTTTATGAACTTAATCCTTTCCAGAAGTCTGTTCTTAAACCGAGACCATTCTTAAACCAAGGTGTGCTTTCCTTAATGAGGCCTCCCACTGCCAGTGCCCTTCCACCATTCGGCTTCCATTCTTAGACCAAGGTAAAGTTTGCAAACTGGGACACTACTTCCGGTTGTGCAGAGTTCGTAAACTGAATCGTTCGTAAACAGGGCTGTTCTTAAACCGAGGTACCACTGTACCTTACTTTTAGAAGACACCCGAAGGCAACCCTGTATCAGGAAAATTTGTTTTACAAAACAATGTTTTACAAAAAAAAAAAAGTGCTGTAAGCCGCCCAGGGTGGCTGGGGAAACCCAGCTAGATGGGCGCGGTATAAATAGTAACATTATTATTTTTATTATTACATGTTCTAAGTCAAATACCAGATACTTAGATCCTATGTCTAAAATTGGACTGTTTGAATTTGGTCAGCAGCCACAGTGTGACAGAACTTGAGAGTTCATGCGGAACAACAGAGAGAGTTCCTTATTGCATTTGTGTGCTCAAGTTTATGCTTCCAGTTGATTGAAGGGTCCTAGTATAGAAAGGGTTCATGATTCAGTGATGATTCATTGATTTGCAAAAAGAAAATTTCTTACTCAGCATTGTTTCAGCTGAGTTTGTAATGCATTTGGCTTCTCTATGACATAAACTAACCTGATAGTTTTACACAACCCTGTGGCATCTTTAATCTGCAAGGGGAAATAAGTTTGTCCCAAGTTATAGTATATAGGTCACTGAGAGCTTTCTGGGCAGGCAGCGTTGCCTGATCTGCTTAATGTGTTCTGCATGCAGCCATATGTGTGTGTTATTATATGACTTGCTTTTACTTTTTCACTCTCAGTATAAACTCGCTAGATGTTAAACTCTAAATTGATGGCTCTGGCACTTAGAAGGTGAATTGGGGGAGGCTTGTGCCTTTGGCTGAGTATGCACTGATGAATCTTTTTTCATCTATAGGAACTTGCTTTACAAGCTGGCAAGGGAAAATACTAGATGCTGATAGTGGTAGCCTTTGTAGTTCTTGGAAGCTAAGCATTACAGTCTTAAGAGTCATTAAGAAGAGTGAAGAGCAAGAGACCCATGAAGAAATGACTTTGGACTGAAAGAAAAGCAGACAGTAGCAGCCTGCTATTGTGGGGTTCCTGTGTGGACTATCTCACACAGTATCTTGCTGAAGTCACACATGCAGCAGCCATGTTAGGTTCTCACAGCTGTCAGTTGCCTGTACATTGAATGCGGGTGTGAGGGTGCATAACAGGACAACGTGTCTTGTTTATTATCTACACAACCAAGAACATGGCCTTGGTGAACTCAAGTAGTTATAGTGTTAAGGGCCTACTACTTTGAGTTGAATTTCCTTCCTCATAGCATTTGTGTGGATTTGACTTGTTTGCAACCCTCCTGAGTACACAGGCAAGTAACTAAACAAAGAGGATTTAGCTACTTGTCCAAATGTCCTATCTGACTTGTATTCAGAATTACCGTATAGATTTGAGGGGGAAAGCCAGTTAGCTTGAATTGCTAGTTTGAAGGTCACCCAGCTTCGTTGTCATTACTGCAGATTTCATATTGATCACTAGAAATACATTTCTCCAAGTACAACAGAAGGTGGTTTTGGTATGACTCCAACAAAAAACTAGTGGTGGTTCTTTAGCAGAATAAAAAGTTGCTTAAAACTAAAAATCAATTGAATGGAAACTAACACAATCTGTCCTAACGTTGCCTTGTCCCTCTCTATCTAGCAATAATTATTGGGGCCATTCTGTGAAGGTTGGATCTAGAATACAGTACTTCTACTTAGTAAATGTACTATAGTATAGCTTGTTTTGTAAAGCACCGTGTAAATAATTATTTTGTATTGGAGTTTGCTTTTTTCCTTATTCCTCTCCACCCTTTTTTCTTTATGTCTAGTGTCTCTTGGCTCAGTGGTGCAGAAACTTCAGGCTGTATGTTCTACTTTGAGGTTTTTGCTAGAACTCCCAAAATCCACCAGCCAGACCTGGTGGAATTCTGAGCTCAGAAAGTTGTTTTGAGTCTCAGAACTGAATTGAATTCACTGGTTTTTATGTGGAAAGACTAAGCTTTTTGCAATTTACCTGTGTAATGTAGAGTGGGATTTAGAAATCCTTGCTAATCTACTTGAAGTCACTCAGGCATATGAGTAGATCAACATTTACTTTCTGTTTACTCCTGTTTTGATTGTAAGCCTGAATGCAAGGTCTGTCTTGTTTTTTATTTACTTGTAAGGCACTCTAGGAGAATTTTCAGCTGAAGAGTAGAATAAAAGCATAACTTGATAATATAATTAAAATGTAAGCTGTTTCAAGTAAATATTGTATGATGAATAACTTTAAATGTTTGGAACAATACAGATCACAATTTAAAATCTGCATTTCACCTTTATTTAATTTTATTTATTTAGTGTATTTCATACACTAGACATCATTGAAACCATAGAATAATTCTGTGTAAATAACAATATTCTGGTCAATAGAATTCTTGTTTTATAAAAATGGAGAATGTTGTTCTTAATGTTTTGTGTTAGTTTGGGAAACATAAACCATTGCTTTAACACTACATTTCATACTAATTGTCAATTCTACTATACCCCAAGGATATTTAGAAGGTAGCACATAAGGGTTAATGTAATATGACATACGTATGCTATGTAAAGATTAATCTCTCCTTCATGATACTCTTCCATGACTGTAAATACATTCTTCATTATCTTTTCAGGACTATTAAGAGTCTTGGATGCTTTCCAAGCTTTAAGCATTGAATGTTTGTTTCACTTGTTTGCTTTTTATTAAAGGCTTTGTGAAATAGGTGATGGGAACATTGATTTTGTTGTCCTCCTTGTTGATTCTGAATGTATGTACAACAATTGACTTTCTGTCCCAATTGTAAAGTATAAACACATTATCTTATTGTATAAGGTAATCCCATTGTTTAAAAGTTTTTATGGGAAGAGTGATTAAATGTGCTTGTTTGTTACACTGCCAGTCAGAGTTTAATCTAAATAGGGAAATACTCCACAGTACTGCAGTTTATGAAATAAGCCCATATTTTTCTTCTTCTATAGCAGGCATATAGAGGCTGCAATCTACTCCCACTATAAAAAAACTGGGAGAACGACCCAAAGTTGTTGAGCTGTTTGGGGGGGTGGGAATTGACATATGTGCTGAATTGCCATCTTCTGCACAGCTACTAAAGATGCAGGAACCCTGTCAGGTTTTATATCTGGCCTGACCCTACTCTCCTTGTGTTGCTTTCTTCCATTTTCTGTCTTAAGGGACCCACAATGAAATTCAGTCTTTTCAAGATATTCCAAATTCACAGAATACGTGGGCAACATGAATAATATTTGGCGAAAATAATTATGTGGATTTTTCTGAACAATGCAGTTGTGTTCCATTGGTGAAAATAATTGCTGTTAGGATTTTCCCATTTTGGTCACCCATCAGAATACATGTTAGGAAAATGTTACGATAACAGCAGCCAACATAATAAGGTTTTTTTTTTAAAAAAAAATAGCTGATGCTGATCTAATTACTATAACTGAAAGTTATGTGGTTCATATTCCTTTACACGGAGAAGGATGTGCCCATTTTTTAAAAGCATCAGTAGTGCTAGGCTTCCCTCTTCTTAAAAGCTGCTGGGAAAATGTGTCCTTTTGTTGAAAAACTAATAATAGTAAAATGATTTTATCTTTGAACTGAAAAAGCAACTGCCTGAATTCTGCTATGTATCTCTCTGATAATTCAGTTTCTTCTGTTGGCCTGTTGCTGCCATGGGACTTACCCCTTTTCCTTTTTTATGCATCGGTTTGTAAGAGCTGAACTGTATATTGTAAACAATTTCCCCCGTTCTTTAAAACATTTGGATTTTTGTTATTTTTGACGGTTGTACAGTGGATCCTCCAGATACGAATTAAATTCATTCCGGGGGTCCATACTTAACCTGAAAAGTACATAACTGGAAGCGCCGCTTCTGCGCATGCATGCGGCACAATAGAGCATTAATAATAATAATAATAATAATAATAATAATAATAATAATAATAATATCTTTATTGTCATTGCCCCCTTCGGGGACAACGAAATTACTTGGCTGCTCCATAAAAACACTAATTAAAAAATATAGTAAAATACAGCAAAGGAGATTTGATGACTTTCAAAGTCCGGGCTTCCCATTCAGGGCCGAGATCGCTCTGGAGAAGAAGCTGTTCTTAAGACGGCTTGTTCTTGTCTTCATCGTCCTGTATCTACGTCCCGACGGCAAGAGCTCGAAGAGACAGTGACCAGGATGCGATGGATCTTTTACTATGTCCAGTGCCTTCCTATGGCACCTTGTGGCATAAATCTGCTCTAAGGTGGAGAGTGGGCAGCCAACAATGCTCTCTGCTGCCTTCACAACCCTGTGCAACCCCATCCTGTCCTGGGTAGTACAGCTTCCGTACCACACACATAAGCCATAAGTAAGCACGCTCTCAATGGCACAGTGATAGAAGACAAGCAGCAGTTTCTGCAGAAGATGGTTTTTCCTTAGTATTCTCAAAAAATACAGTCTCTGCTGCGCCTTCTTCACAAGCCCCCTTGTGTTGACACTCCAGGACAGATCCTCTTGTAATTCAATGCCCAAAAATCTGAACGTTGTTACCCTCTCCACACAGACCCCATCAATCAAAAGTGGCTGGACATTGCTCTTCTGTCTCCTAAAGTCCACCACAAGTTCCTTTGTCTTCCTTGTATTTATGAGCAAGTTGTTAGCTCTGCACCACTCTGTCAGCCGCTCCACCTCATCTCTATAATCCATTTCACCCTCCCTTTCAGAGATGAGCCCAATCACGGTTGTGTCATCTGCAAATTTGACAACCCTATTACTAGGGTGAGTAGCGACACAATCGTACGTGTAAAGAATATAAAGGAGCGGACTGAGTACGCATCCCTGTGGTGTTCCTATGTTAGTCTTAAGCATATTAGAGGTATAAGGGCCCAACCGAACCCTCTGGGGGCGGTCTGACAAAAAGTCCAATATCCACCCACAAAGTGATAACGGAAGTCCCAGATCTTCCAGTTTAGACATCAGACGTTGTGGTAGAATGGTATTAAATGCCGAGCTAAAATCTAAAAAAAGCAGTCTGGCATAACCCCCCCGCTGCTCCAAATGTGCAAGGATGGCATGGAGGGCAATCGCCACAGCGTCCTCTGTCGATCTTTTCGTTTTATAAGCAAATTGGAATGTGTCCAGTCCCTCTGGTAGGCAGGCAATGACATAATTTTGTACCAGCTTTTCAAAGCACTTCATGATTATAGGTGTGAGTGCTACTGGACGAAAATCGTTCAGATCTTCCGGGCTAGGTTTTTTTGCTATTGGAACGATAATAGAGGACTTTAGGCAGGATGGAACAATAGCCTGGGCTAGGGATTGATTTAAAATCCCAGTGAAAACTCCTGCTAGTTGATCTGCACAGTCTCTCAATACCCTTCCAGCTACCCCATCTGGCCCTGTGGCCTTCCTTGGGTTGATTCCCTTCAACACCTTCCTCATCTCTTCTTTTTCCACAGAGACTACTACATTCCTTTGTACTGATGATGGTAATGGTGGTGATGATGGCAAAGCCTTCACAGGGAGTGGTGGTGGTGTTGGTAAAGCCTCAGCAGGTGTTGCTTCAGATGTTACTTCAAAACGGGCAAAAAAGGCATTCAAATATGCATTTATGCACATGCACGCGCGGTGAAACCCGGAAGTCTACAGTTCCGGGTTTGCCATGTTCGTAACCCAAAAGTTACGTAACTCGAGGGTCCACTGTATACAGAAAGGCAGTGTCACCATACCACAGCTATTTTTAGCGATATATTTTTCCATGAGCCCCAATCTAGTGCTGATTATAGTGTTCGACCCATGTGTGAAATTTGAGAAATTTATGTACTTGCACTTTTTGGCATGCTTTCGAACTGCTAGGTTGGCAGGAGCTGGGACCGAGCAACGGGAACTCACCAAGTCGCCGGGATTCGAACTGCCAACCTTCTGATCGGCAAGCCCAAGAGCCTCAGTGACTGAGACCACAGATCCACCCGCGTTTCTTATTTGCTGCTAATTGCCTCTTCTCGGCTTACTATCCTACCTTAGTTCACAACGCATCCTTTTTCTCCCAGAGTCCTCTGCAAAATTCAGCAATAGTGTGAAACACTTCGCTTTCTATCTTCCAGAACTGAGTCTTCAATGTTATGCTGAGATTTGGAGCTCAGCAGAACAGAAAGGTATTTGAGCATACAACCTGCTCCTAGGCTCAGTACAGTATAACAGGCTTTCTTTCACCTTTCGTCACCTGAGTCAGGAAAGGAAGTCATATTGTGCTGAGCAGGGTCTGCACTAAAGGACCAGGTGCGGTTGCCTCTGGTGTGTAGATTTGGAGGCCTGCTTTCGAAGAATAAACAAAAACTGAAAACTGATGAAATGGCATTAGAGGAGAATCTCCACTTATGCAGGGGTTCCATTCCTGGCTGCCACTGTACAACCTGCTGGGACACACACCCAGGGTGGATTTGATTTAAATCAAATCAATTTAAATCACAATTTAAATCACTAGTCAGTCATTACAGGAAGACTCATTCTTGCTGGTGTAATCTTAATATTTACAACCAGATAAAGGTTTCATTTTTGGAATAATAACTTTTCAGAGTAGTTTTTAAAGTTATATATCAAAATTTACTGATTTGGCTATACTATTAGAAATACATAGACCGATAATTATGAAATTATTGTGAGGTTTAATAAGTTAACTTTATATTTGGACAACTTTTCTGCTGTACTTTATTGGAAGGAGAATTTCTTTAATAACAATTTAGACAATTTATTTAGCTAAAACAATAACATTATAGCATATGTATCCATGTTTGTTAACTGATGTGTTTAAACAATTTAAAACAAAAACTTAGATTGAGTTTTAGCACATATGAAAAATTTAAAACAAATCCTTATTTTCTGATGAATAGCCTTTGGACTATAATGTAACTTAAATAGAAAACTATCTTTAGAAAGATTTTTTCCTCCAAAAGCATTTTATTTTAAAAAATCCAATTTAAATAAATAAATAAATCATTGATTTTTATCCACCCTGCACATGCCAATGGGGAGTTACCCGTTCAACCCCTGCCCTCTTTGGCTCCAAGAATGACACATGTGTCAATGGGAGCACACATGCTGATCACGCATAGGTGTTCTCCTGTATGTAGCCTCCTAGCTCTTCACAGCTTCTGCTTGTTTCAGTAGTGCTAGAACAGCAAGCGTACTATGAGACAATACAGGAAGATGGTTTATGCTGCCTTTTGAACCTTATTTTTAAAGTTATAGTTCTGCCGCTAGTCATTCATTTAATTTGCTTTTATTGATTCCCTCCCCACCTTTTGTTTTTGCAAGAAGTGGGATATGTTAGGTTCAGCTACTGGCACAAGGTCCCTCACATATCTGTGAGCCAGAACATGAATCTGCTTTAGATAATCTACAATCATAAGTCTATGTATTATGGGAGTGGGATATCCCATTTGCCCAAGTTTAAAATATAGCACATCTGGTACTGATATAATCATACACAGGAGCACAATTTGTCGTTAGTACACAGGAAACAGATAACCATCTTGGTATCATGGGTGGTATTCAAGTAAGTTTGAGTAAGACCCATTGAAATTAATGCAACTAAATTTCATTTATTAACTTTGGTGGTTCTACTCTGTGAAATGCTTACTTCAATACTGCCCCATTATATGCAGGATTTGGCAAAACTATCTAGTTTGCAAAGCGCCTGGGTAAGACAGAGGTTAACACTTTGTATGCAAATTCAGTATTATGAAATAATGATATTTGGAAAATAGCGTTTTGAAGTATGCATATAAATCTAATTTCCCTTCACCTTTTGTTCACTCTCTCTCTCTCTCTCTCTCTCTCTCATACACACACACACACACTCAACATTGCAAGAAAGTTAGAATATCTTTGCTGGGTCAGACAAAAGTTCTATCTTGTCTAGCATCCTGTTTCGCATAGCGACTGACCCCTTGCCTTTCAAGAAGCCTCAAGTGTGACATTTATTTCCTCTCTCTTGTCTTTCCTGTGGTTGCAACTGTATTTATTGGCATAGTTCCTCTGACTATTAAGGTTCAGTTATAACCATCATGGCTAATATTGATTGATAGACCAATGCTCCATCACTTTGTGTAATTAACGCCTTCTCAGACAGTATCCATCACCACATCTTACTGTACCAGTAAATTCTATAATTAAGCATTGTGTGAAGAAGCATTCTATTATTGTCTGTTTTGAATTTGCTATCCATTTTAATTGAGTGACTCAGAATGAAACTATGTCTCTCAGAAATAGGTACTTCCTTAATACCATGTATCATTTTTAAGATGTATCCTCAACACCATGTTTCATTTTTTATGTTTTCCCCTCTAAATGTTTCCTCCAAAAGCTCAACAGACCCTTTAATCTACTTTGCAGGTTCCAACCCCTTGATTTTCTTTCCCCCCTAATAATTGCTAATATGAAACTTGCCATTTTGAAAAAAACACTGTTGCCTACTGCAACACCAAATATCTCTTTCCTGGTTAGTCAATGAGTTGCCAGATTTCATTGATATATTTGTAGTTAGTATCTTTTGCCCCAGTGTACATAACTTTATGGTTACTTTAACTGAACCTGTCATTTTGTTGGCTTTTTACCAATTTACTTAGCTCTTCGGCAATCTCCCCATTCTTCAAAAATCCTTTTACATATTCCTTTTGTCATCTCAACAGTTTTGACCACCTTTCTAACTGGTTTAGTGCCTCTGGTGTATTTAAATACTGTAACTGTTTACTGCTTGTCTTAATGTTTCTAGCAATATGCTTTTAATTCCCTTTTTCTTGCTTTCCGTACTGTCAGCTTACACTTGTTTTGCCACAGTCTGCGAAGCTCTGCTTCTTGAGCAGCCTTTTAAAAATAAAAAGCTGTCACAGCATTTTGTGATTATTTTCTCTGCACAATGGTGGATAAATCTTGTTAGTTTTTGTTACTCATCCATTTTCTGCTATGGTTGGCCTGGTTCTATGATAGCTTCTTATCCACTCAACTAATACTCAGTTTATCCAGAAAGAATAATATACACAAAGTTGTCAATGAGATTGATAGCAAAGCTATAGAGATCAAGCCATAGAATAAGAATGGGCAACCTGTGCCCTTCTAAATGTTGCTGATCCAGTGTGGTGTAGTGGTTAGAGCATCCCACCTTTTTCTCCAAGGAGTACATGGTTTACCCCCTTCCTGAATTAATCCCTACAATGACCCTGTGAGGTAGATTAAGAGGCTGTGAGTGGCCTCATGACTGAGTGGGGATTTGAACCCTGGCCTCTGAGGTCCTAGTCTAACCACTAAACCACACTGGCTTCCTAGCAGAGTAGTTCTGCTATGGAGCGGCTATATACCGTATTTTTTGCTCTATAAGACTCACTTTTTCCCTCCTAAAAAGTAAGGGGAAATGTGTGTGCGTCTTATGGAGCAAATGCAGGCTGCGCAGCTATCCCAGAAGCCAGAACAGCAAGAGGGATTGCTGCTTTCACTGCACAGCGATCCCTCTTGTTGTTCTGGCTTCTGAGATTCAGAATATTTTTTTTCTTGTTTTCCTCCTCCAAAAACTAGGTACGTCTTATGGTCTGGTGCGTCTTATAGAATGAAAAATACGGTAAATTAAGTAGAGAATAAATAAATACAGGGAAAGGAAAATGTCACTTAGAGATCTGAATTTTTTTTTGTTTACTTTGAATTTGTCTTATTTTGGATGGTTTTATTAGATGTTTTAATGTGTTTTAAACTGCTTTGATATTTTTTCTTTAACATATAAAGCGGTATAGAAATAATAATGATGATGATGTAATTGGGAGAAAGATGCTTAGAAATTCTGTTGTGGCAACTTTAACCTAGGTTTGGCAATTAGCTTATATGTCTGAGTTTCTAACACTGGTTTTGAGATAATATCTATCCTACTGCTTTCCATACCTATCCTTGAGAATGCGCTTCTTGATCTGACTAAATCAACTAATCCAGTGGTTTTCAACCAGTGTGCCGTGGCACCCAGTGGTGGCTAGAATGATGTTCAGGGGTGCCGTGGGCAACACTGGCCTCTGTCGCTCTTTCCTTCCCTCCCTTCCTCTGATGTCCTCTCACATCTCTGCCCCCCAAAGGCTTGCACAGCTGTTTGTTGCAGCAGCCCTGGCTACAAGCTCCCCAGGTGAATGATGCCTTTGGGGCTGGCCAGTGGGTGCTTCCCAGACCTCTGTGGGGCAGTGTTAGGAGGCACCTCTCTTTGGGGTGGGGGGCAGCTCAGAGACCAGGAGCTGCAGCTGCAGCTGGCCAGAGGACTCCCAAGGAGAAGAGGGGAGGCTGAGGGAACACCCCCAAGGGAGGGTGTTCAAAAAGGGGTGAGGGGCTGCCAGCTCTGCAGGCAAGGGGTGATATTATTGTGCTCCTGTGCCCCACAGGGGTGCCGCAGAAAGAATGTAGTTGGCCAAGGGAGCCGTGGAGTCAAAAAGGTTGGGAACCTCTGAACTAACCTGTCCTATATCAAGCAGTAGGAAAACACTACCATATTGTTAAGGGGGAAAACTCTCTTCAGTACAGGATGTGTCCTTGTATCTTTTGCAATATGTAGTTTAGAAACGGTGACCTTATAAACTGACACTCAAGTTTCAGTTTGAAAGCCCTCACAAAAGTCAGCTTGTGGGAGCTATGAGGATGATGGTGGCATTAGCAGGGCTACAGGGTTGGTGAGCGTTAAACCCAAAATTGGTTTGTTTTTACATATATCATATAGTTGTATTGGATATTTTTATTTTTCTGGTATGCTTTAAATAGTTTTTTTATATCCTCTTGTGCATTGCCCTGGGCTCCCTTGAGAGGAAGGGCAGTTCAGAAATGTAACTAACAAATACATAAAATAAATTGTTTACTCAAAAAAGGAAGCATGCATAAGTTTGCAACCTTAGATAATACAGCTTTTCATTCCAAGCAGCTGGTGAAACTGCCTCCAGTATGTAAGCCTCTGATAGAGCTGGGATCTCTGACTTGTGCAAGCTTAAAACATTTACTATTTTTCCTTGATGTTAAAATAATACAAACTTCTTGAACAGAGCTGAAGTGATAATTTCCATGCATCATGAAATGCAGGAAGTTGGTTTCTCGGTAGTGGCGCCCTCCCTGTGGAATCCCTTCAGATGTCAAGGAGATGAATAATTATACAACTTTTAGAGGACATCTGAAGGCAGCCCTGTATCAGGAAGATTTTAACTTGATGTTTTTAATATGTTTTTAGATGTGCTATAAGCAGCCCAGAGTGGCTAGGGAAACCTAGTCAGATGGGCAGGGTATTACTGTTACTATTATTATTATTATTATTATTATTAGCCTGCTCTTCCTTCTAGTTAAGGCCAACCCACTAGTGGAAAAGAGGGACAGTGATAGCTGTCCTGTCCTCTTCCTGTCCCTTGGGCCTCCCCCTCCTAATATATCTCTTCATTTGCATCCATCTGGGCTCACCAAGCATCAGTATCAGCTGCCTTCTCTGGCAATTTGTCACTCATACATATAGCAAGAATGGACCTGTCACACAACCTGCCTATGGGCCAGAAATTCCCCAAGCTAATTCTAGGTAGCTGAAAGTTCTGTATCCCAACATAAACTATTTGCATACTTGGCTGAGACACATTTGTCACCATTTGAAAATGCAGCAGAGAAATATAGCCAGTTTCATGTGATGCATTGATTTGTTTAAAACATAAAGAAATGGATCAAAATTAGAATCCTTTTGTACTTTTAGGAACTTGTGATGTCACTTTTCAGTGGATTAAATGTTTCTGGCCCTAGTAGCTTTTAATAAAGCTGTGTTTTTAGAGTTCCAGAGAAACTATTCAAATATTTAATAGATGAGCAAAATGCTTTCATTGTCATTTTATTCTCCTTCCAAGGCCAGTAAAGTAGCTAAAACCACCTGGTTTTACAAGCAAAGAGATGGAAAGCAGGACTAATTAGAACAGCTAAAACCTTCCTGAAATAAATTATCTACAAAATATGTTATAAACAGTGTTGATGCAGTATGGCATAATAAAGTTTTGATTAGTGCTTGTACAGAATAATCTCATTGCATTAATGCAACTACCCATGACCTCTGTGTGTAGACAAAGCTTCCAAGCTAGAAGCTCATTATCAACATTTTCTATACATTCTTGTAACTTACACCTTCAGTGAGCAATAAGACAGTATAGCAGCACAAAGATAGGCCTGGTTCACACATAATGCTAAACCATGGTTTAAGCATACTTAATCCATCACAAGTTACCCATGAGTTCTCCTATGACATGCATGTACAACACGTCAGTTGATCGCAGGGTCTTTCTTTGCAACTTTGGATGCCAGTCTCCACGGTGATTTAAGCATCTTGTCCTCCACCTCTTTCTCGAGCCGAGCCTCCTTCCTCCAAAGCCAACTTGCCTTCCTTCCCATTCTGTTTTGCGCTCTCGGGGGTTAGACCTGCAGTGCCCTGAGGGACGGCTGGAGTGTGTGTGTGTGTGTGTGAAGGGGAGGTGTTCCCATGGGTACTAACTTAGGGGCGAGGGGCATAACATGTTTGGACTCCAGCTGGTCAAGGCTCTGACTTCCCCCTGGCTGAGGATCTGGGGAGTGCCTCTCCTTACTTGCTAGAGAGGGGAAGGTGGTCTCCATTCTTGCTGCTCACGTTGATCTGGCCACCGTGTGTTTAGGGAGAGAGAGAACAGGCTCCTCAGAAAGAGAACTTTTGCCTCCCTTTCCTCCCCCCCCCACTTAAACTCCCCCCTCCCACGTCCAGTTAGCTACCTCCTTCCACACATGCACCCTGCTCAAGTGTGATGCACAAGGCAAACCAGTTTGGCCTGGAGGGGGTCTAAAATAAACACAACAAGTACACACGTGTTAAGGGGCAAGTGGGCAGGGAGAGTGTGTTTAAGTTGAAGAATGACAATGTGGTAGATCACTGCCAATTTTTTATACTGGTTAGTAGATCAAAACCTACTTAAAATTGGGCATGCCTCTTCTATGATAAAGCAAAGCACGACTTGTTTCCCCAAAGTGTTTTCTTTCCCAGGTGCTCTTGCATTACTTTCTAGTTTGTTGATAGTCAAGCAAACCACAATGAAGGAATGGTGCTGGATTTGCACGTAACACCAAGCCAAAGTTAAACTAAACTGAGGTTTGTAAGCCAACAATGAACTCTGGTTTCACATTGCAGTTTGCTGGCAGAAAACAAACCATTGTTAAACTGTAGGGCAAGACTTGTACATTTTTAACTATAGCTTAGCATTATGTGCAAACCAAGTCATAAGGCAGTGAAATAGCCATCACCTGCGATAGATGCTTGTTTAATCTGCAGTATAATTGGCCTGCCTTCTATAAACAGGCAGGAATAAGCATGGATTGGATAAGCAAGTATTAGATGACAATGTCACAGGGAATAATGCCTCCCCCCCCCCTTGCAGGTTCAGCTGTTATTGCTGAAACTTGCATAAATGAAAAACAAATGACATGTCCACACATTGCTTATTTAAGGGATTACTTGTGATGTTTCTGCACATCTCATATCTAAAGTACATGTTAACTTATGAATTCCTTAACCCCCCCCCCCATCTTCTTCACATGACTACCACACATATCATTAGAGATACTGAAATGAGTGCTATTGGAGCAGGAGAGAAAACCATATGAATGGGCACTTTGAGAGATTGAATCAAGGGGCACATTTTTTCAACCCAACCCTAAAAATACTAATGTGGGCCAGTCTAAATGGTATGGCTTCATGTGTAGGCTTCTGCACATTATTTTCCTTTAGGAGCTCTCCATGCAGTAGACATATTATTTGAATGTCCTTATGGTGGGTATATTTCCAATGTAATCCTTACTAAAAATGGAAAGGTTTAATTCAAACCATTCAGTCACATACGTACCATCTTTTAACAAAGTTTACTGTTTAAATGTGTGTTGTATTAAAGGGAGAAACTAATTATTCAAATATGAAACAAATTAAACGATAACATTTGGTTTTCTCTTATTTCCTAAATGGCTTAAATAGCATTCATTGTATTTTTATTTTCACTAAACTAGCAAAAATGTTATGTCCTGGGATGAGTGCAGAATGCTTTAGTGATGAAGCAGATTTTTTTTTTATGGCTTAACACTAAAAAGTCATTGCTAATGTGCTATAAAATACTGTTTAAATAGAGATACTATCATTATTAAATTACAGCTGATGACCTCCAGTTGCCTCATCTGCCTTATTCAAAGATAATAGACACACAGAAGCTGTGTTTTAATTATCACCTAATATTTGTTCTAAATTAATTTCAGTGCTGTTGGGCTGAATCTGCAATGATGAAGCAATTAAAACCATTATCTGGTCATTCAAAGTATCAGCCTTCTAGTTAAACTCAATAGTATGTGATCTTTCTGGGAGTTAATGCCTAAAGTAATGAGCTAAACATTACCAGAAAACTTTTAAAGAAAATGTTAAATAATTCCATAGAAATTGTGCTGCACTCTGATGTTTTGAGGTAGTATGAATGATTAAATCTGTGCTGTGAATCATAAATTATGATTTATCCTGAAAATTTGTGTCAAGGGAAATGCCATGATCCATGGAGGGGACATGTTTTTTCCTCTCCATGACTTTCAATTTTGTTTTTTGTGGGGGAGGGGAGGAAATGTGAAGAAACACTGATCAAAACCACTATGCATTATTTTCTCTTTTGAAATTAATTGATTGCTTTTAGGACAAAATTTCAACTACACGTGTGTTGTATGAAGATTTTTATGTGGAACAGTTTCATAGCATTTGAGAATGATATTCTCTGTCTCAATAGTATATACACATGTGTAATACATATAAAACTTAAAAGCGAGATTCAGCACAAGAGGGTGCTGCTACCTCTATGCAAGGAATATATAGGCCCCATACTTCTTAACTATTGCCTACCTTCTTTTTGTGACTTCATGGTAGTCTGCATCTGCTGTCTTGTTGCTTAAACAAAATTAAGGTTTCAGTCCTAGAGATGCTTACCTGGGAGTAAGTCCCACTGAACCATTGGTGTTAATTTTGGAGTAGACTACACTATGTAGACTACATAGGACTACACTGTTAAGTCATTTATACCTTTGAGGTTGCAAGCCTATGGATAGGCAAGCGTAATAAGCAAGCACTGCTAATATTAGGCAAGCCTAATAAGCAAGCACTGCTAAATTACTTATGAGCATACATTGCTTTAGGACTGCCCTGCAGATTTCATTTATAACTTAGTGTTGTGCTAGCCAGTATACAGTCTTACCTTGGAAGCCGAACGCCTTGGCTCCCGAACAAATTGGCTCCTGAACACCCCGTCGCAGGGATTCAAACTGCCGACCATTCAACTGGCAAGCTCAAGCAGCACAGTGGTTTAACCCACAGCGTCACCCGCGTCACTAACCACTGTATTAGCAATGCATTCAACATTAAAACATTAAAATAATGTTTAGTACAGCCTCTATTACAGTTCACCCCCCCAAAAAAAATGTGACCTTGTTGAAACCATAGATGTTACTCCACCCATCACCTTGAGTATTTTGTCAATTGATACCTACAACTACTTTCACTTACAATGTTTCTTTTATCACTGGAAAGTTGTTCCAGTCAGTGGATTTGTCACTGAAAGCATTCCCACCTCACCTATGTTTGTGAAGTGGTTACATCTAATGCACACAAGCAGGTGGACACTTCCCCTTTGACTCAGGGCTCTCCTTTGCACACTTAAATGCCACAACACCTGACCCAACCCAACAGTTGCACAATGGTGGTGCCAGGAACTGCTGCTATTCCTGTTCATACTTCCTCTTTGCAGCAACCATCCCGTTGGCATTCCTAGTGCTGCACATGCCTTCTGAAGACCTATGAACCTCAGGGCTTGCATGACCAAGAAGCATGTCTCTGTCATCCTGGCACTGGGACTATTACTCCCTGCTCTATTAATTTCTGTGTTGAAACAAGTCTACATCTTTGTTGCCAGGGCAACAGGGCAGAAGTCTTCTGTTGTGGCTTTGATGCCCATTCAACCAACTGAGTCACTCTGTTCTGCTGCAGTGGTTGCTGCCACACTTCAGAAAAGGGGTGTGTGTGTATGAAGGGAGAGAGGGCTAGGAATTATGAAAGCCCCTGAATTAATATAGCTCAGTGTTATTCAGTCAGGTTTTAATGTTCTTTGGTTAACTTTCAGTTAAGTTACAGAATCTTTGCAGCAATTCGTTTTTCACAATTAACGTTTAAGAAAAGGCTGCTGGTAAGAAAGAAATGATTATGAAGAAGGTGCAAATACTTCAGGAGACGCTCATAATAGTAGCTCAGGCATTGTAAGTTTCGGGCCAGAGTTAGCATTTCAGCATATACATTAATTAGGAGGAAAACCGGCGTAGTTCAAAAATTCATTTAGTAATGTTCCTTTGTCTGCTTTTTTTTAAAAAAGTAGAATGCACTGTTACTTCAAAAAACAGACTCCACCCAAAGTGGTTATTTTGTATGTGCCTTGTTTCAGTGTTGGTTTTTAGCACGTGTAGCAAGTGAGCGAGAGACTGTATCTATATCTGTCTGTATACTGTATCTGTATACTGTATATATTAGTGAGAGAACAGGTTTGTTATAAGAAAAGTTAACATGACATTAAAACTGCAAAAATTGTGGGTTTATTTTCACACTTTGTCAGGGACTCGTAGGACAGCGATGGGTGTGCACCAGGAGAAGAGGGACTGGAGTCAGACTCAGGAGAGCGGGGCAGTGATTTGTGGGGAACTGTACTGGCCAGGAGACAAGAGTTGGAGGCAGGGGAAACTTCGGAGATGGAAGGTGGAGCACAGGATGGGTTGGAAGAAAAGGAGGAAGAGGCAAGTCAGGCAAGTGAGGGGACAGGTGCTTGTCCACCCTCTTCTGCAGCACTGTCCCAGAACGAACAGGCTGAAAAGGGCTCAACAGAGAAAATTTTCATGTAGGCTCAGTCTTCAGCTGTGTGTGCACAGTCTGTTGTAGGAAGGTACATAAAACTGGTAGAAGGGGAGTGGTCCCCTGTTGCTGCAACTGCTCCCTAGAGCACAGACCTGGGAATAACAGACCACATGCTTGATTGATGTGTGCAGATATCCAGAGCTGCAGAAACGGCTATAAGTGCTATCTTGGACAATAAAGAGTTAACTATCTGCCATTCCTTTGGCTGGGGAGTGCTCTTGACACACTTAGGGGGCAAAATATTTTATTTGTTTGTTTAGTAAAAAAAATAATTGTATACCGCTGTGTTATAAAATATCACAGTGTTTGCAATAATGTAAAAGCAAAAAGCCAGACAATAAAATCATAAAAGCTTGCAAACAGATTAAAATCAAATAAAAATTAGAAACAGACATCAATGGAACATTTTGGGGGAATATACGCTTAATTGGCTGCATAGGCCTGGCAGAATAGAAAAGTTTTCAGCAGGCATTTAAAAGTTGGCACAGAAGACACCTCTGAATTTCAATCGGCAAGGTGTTCCACAGGACTGGGTCGATGACACTAACGGCTTGATTTCTTATAGAATACAGTACGAAACGTGTGTGCGCATCCAAGTCTTAAACACACACTGAACCCTGTATAAAGGAGCAGAAATCTATTGTGGGATTAAGGGCTTTAGAGTGTGGTGTTCGGTTTCTTTGACTCAGGTGGGATACAATGGATGCTGACTATATTGGAGCACTGTTTGCACACGTTTCAGTCACTGCTCAGGCTTAGTTTAAAGGGAAGCATATAGCTAAATGCTGAGGATCTGTAATAAAAGAAAACATTTGTTGTTGAGCTGTAAATCTGTTAAAGCTGCTCTTAAGAAGACTAAATAAATTATGCCTTTCCAGGCTCCCCTCTAAATGTGCCTGCCTGTGTGATGCCTATTAATACACATACAAAGAATGCAAAGGGTTGCCAGAAATAGTGCATCCCTAAAACACCTTTTTATGCTGCAATAAATTATTGCTTGTCACTTTTATTTTACATATTTTAAAAAGTTCTACCCCACAACAGTTTTATTGCATCATCAACATACATGACACTTTAAAAAGTAAAATACCTAACCAGGTATACAGTTGAATAGCTGAGTAGGAAATGAAGATAGCCAGGTTTTTTAAAAATGCATTACATGTATTTAGGCTTTATTTCAACAGGGTGGTTCAAAGTATTTACTATATAATTAAGGAAAATATTATTAGCATGTCTAATATGTATTTTTAAAATTAATATCACTCTAACTACCTTCCTGGATAATCCATGTGGTATGAACTTTCTATTTCTTCACATTTCCATATTTTCTGCTGAACCTTAATTCTTATTTCTAGCTATAACCAAGTTTGAATGTGTATTGTCTCTTTGTCTCTCCATCCGCTTTACCTGTTTCCTTTCTTACTGTTCCTTTAGATTGTAAGCTCCTTTGGGACATACAAGTTGCATGAATGTTGATGGTGGTACAGCCAAAATAATATTTTAAAAGATGAGCTGTATACATAATAAATGTATATAAGTTAAGAAATATGCTGTCCAGCAGTAATTTTCTTCAGAAGGTGTTTGTCACATTTGTGCAGCATTACCAAAGTCTTTAGAAGCATGTGAACTGATAAATATATTCCTAGTTATTTTTCTGATCTTTGAACTTCCTCCCCCTTTTGAAAATAATCAATTCCTCTTCTAATGTGTGAAATATTATCTGTATTTTTCAGTGCATCTGCATTTGAAATCTTTAGTTCCTCTGTTTAATCTGTCCTTGTTTTTTCAAAGGCTGTGTTTTTCTTTTCTTTCCCCCCCACTGCAACTGCTTAAATACTATAATCTTTTAAGAAATGTAATTTTCTCTTCATATTTCTGACTCTGAGAAGTGTGGGAGGTTAATTGACTCTGCTGAATATACACTTGAAGTGGAACAAGTAGAAAGATGAGATGGGTCTTTTGCAACAGGGTATGTTCAGACGTTCCCCATGTGTTTTGCAGTTGCTGCCTTAGTAGGAGTCCTTATTTACGACAGCATACAATAGGCTTTAAGGTTATTTCCTACACATGTGCACCCAAGCAGAGAATAGCAATAAATGCAGAATGTTTGGGACAGGAAGTATAGTACAGTAGGAACATGATGCTAAGATAAGATCTGGATTCTGTTTTCCTATTTGCAATTGGCTGGTTGTCTTAACTTGGGCAAGTTTAAATAACTTTGGGTTCCACTAATATAAAACAGAACAAAATGACTGAGTAGTAATCCAGTTTACTAAGGCTGCAAAGTTATTTGAATGCAATAGCAGTAGTTGTCAACCTTTGGGGGCCTGTGGGCACATTTTGAATTTTGAAAGAGTGCTCCATCGCCTTAGGTTGCTTTTTTCTCTCCTGTCCCCACTGTCCCCTCACCCCAACAGAGAGGGGGAAAGCAAAGAGATAGCCATTTGCTTTACCTGGAGCCCAGGTAAAAGTTAGATCCAGTAGAATTGAAATATGCCCTTGTTTAGAACCACGGTAGTCCTAGAATGCTTGGAAACACAGATCAATCAGTCAATCAATCAATCAATTGATCAATCATTTTATTTGTATGCTGCCTTTCCAAAGTTAAATCCATGCTTAAGGCAGTTTACAACATAATACCTCAGGTTACATACGCTTCAGGTTACATACGCTTCAGCTTACAGACTCCGCTAACCCAGAAATAGTGCTTCAGGTTAAGAACTTTGCTTCAGGATGAGAACAGAAATCGTGCTCTGGCGGCGAGGCAACAGCAGGAGGCCCCATTACCTAAAGTGGTGCTTCAGGTTAAGAACAGTTTCAGGTTAAGTACGGACCTCCAGAACGAATTAAGTACTTAACCTGAGGTACCACTGTAAAACATAATTACAAACATAACAAAAGTAGTCACAAACACTAAAAACAGCAAAAAGCACACACAAACTTAGTATCAATAACAGCAACAACCCCACCCACCCCTCAAAAAACCCTAAACAATAACACCAGCCCAAGAGTCTGTTCAATAGCCTCAGCTTTTGTAGCTGGAGTCAATCAGGTCCCCACCCTCCCTGGCCAGGCTGAAAAAGGCCTGCAAGGCAGGGAGCAGCTCTTCCAGGACTCAAAGCCATGATGGTCCTCGTGAATTTCCCCCCATTTTTACATAGGTCACCACTGCCATCAAATCACAGAACACATCTGTGGGCACAGAGGGCACGTAGGATTTTGATAGTGGTTTTGTGAGGATTGCTTATAAAAATTATGAAACTCCATATAGATCCATGCTTCTGATCCTTGTTTTTTGCACAATGCAACCATTTCAGACCACCAGATCCATAACGTCTATGGTTTAGTCAATGGAGACAAGCACAAAAAAAACAAACACGCAACTTGAAGAGAACGTGCCTTATGGGATTCAGCTTTTGTGTGTGCATGTGTGCCACCTTTCTCTTCCTCTGGCACTCCAGTCTCTCTCCAATTTGGCTGCGTCTCCCAAAGCCCCTGCTATCTTCAGATGGCTCCCCTTTTCTTCCTACCCTCTCAGTTGCTGCATTGAAACCTGAACTGAAAGAAGAAGGCGAGAACAGAACTGAGCATCCTTTAGCTCTGTACTTTTTTTTTTTTATTGGAGGGAGGTAACCACTTCACAATGTAAGGAATGTGAGAGCAGGAGATCACAGACATCTCAGGTGCCAGTAGAATTTCTCACATGTCCAACTGAATCAGTGTTGGTGGCCCTAGGGTGTAAATACATAAAAACAATTAGGAAATAGCTTTGTTCAGGCTTTCTCACACAGGTACAATCAGCAGCAGTTGTCATTCTTTCACAAGAAGTCACACAAGCAGACCTAACATTTTTTTATTTAGTTTCACTTCTTCCTGATACGTTATAGCACATGTTGCAAAATAGCACCTTTATGAGCAGTTCCATTCAGTTATATCGTGCATTAGGTTGCTCAGAACTATTCACATATGTTATTTTGTTTGTAATCCAGAAGAACCCTGGAAAGTAGGTCAGCAGATGGGGAATCTGAGACAATATATTATTGCTTGCCTACATGGTGAGTTCATGTCAGAGGTAATCTTCGACTGGATATATCTTTATTCATTACTCAGTCACTTACTATGCTGCACCCAACTTGCAAGACACAGGGGTGTTCATAGTTGAAGTCAGATTTCTAGTTCCAGCCCTTGATCTTCAGTCCACCCAGTACCCCCCCCCCCATTTTTTTTTACATTCTAGTACAGTTTGGGACATGGGCGGCGCTGTGGTCTAAACCACAGAGCCTAGGGCTTGCCAATCAGAAGGTCGGCGGTTCGCATCCCCACGACGGGGTGAGCTCCCATTGCTCACTCCTAGCTCCTGCCAACTTAGAAGTTCGAAAGCACATTGAAGTGCAAGTAGATAAATAGATACCGCTCCAGCAGGAAGATAAAATGTGTTTCTGTGCGCTACTCTGGTTCACCAGAAGTGGCTTAGTCATGCTGGCCGCATGACCCAGAAGCTGTATGCCGGCTCCCTCGGCCAGTAAAGTGAGATGAGTGCTGCAACCCCAGAGTTGTTCACGACTGGACCTAACGGTCAGGGATCCCTTTACCTTTTTACAGTTTGGTTTAAGAAATGTTCTGTATCGGACCTTTAAATCCAAGTTTTTTTTGTTACGGTGAATGTACCTCCTATATCCTGAGTGACCATTTATGCACGGCTCCAGTTATATTTTAGTAGGCGAAATATTATTAAATTGCTTATTAGAACTGCTTTGCCTGTTAAAAGGTAGCAAGGTGGTGTATAAAAGTCTTGCCTGAGCCTGCTAAGAAGTTCTTTCAGTCTTACCTCGCATTTGAGAACAATTTGTTTGTGATTGCACAAACACTACTCTGTACCTGTTTTGTCTTTTCTGTCTAGCCCAGCCTTGTAAATAAGCCCACCTTCCAAAAAAGAATAATAATACTGATCCTGCAGATGCTGGCAGAGGCGTAGCAGAGTACTACATTTCTGTGCTGGTCAAAGGAGGGACAGAATGCTCCATCTTTCCTCTGCTAGGCCACTCACTTGCCTACATGCAATTCCTGGTCACCTGTGGGTTTTAATACAAGGCAAGGTCTGTCAGCAGATTTTAGTAAAATAAGCTGATTTTCAAGTGTATTTGTATTATTATGCTTGTAATCCAATTCCGTTTCTTAAAGTGTGATACACCACAACCAACAGTATTTTGAAGCACATAAAGTGGAATACCAAAGGGTATGCTTATTTTATTACAGTTGAACTTGATTACTATGTTCAGCCACCATTAAATTGTTATAGACAAGGTGATATTGCTCTAACAGGCATTATATTTTGCAAACAGTTTCATTTGGTAAACCAGATGCTTTCACAGATAATGCTGTCATGCTATTTGTTAAAGGCTCATTTGGTTTTCTGGCTTTGATTCAGCATAAACAAAAGTGCTCCTACTGATACATCGAAAAGTTATTTCATATAACAGCTTATGTTTTCAGTCAAGATATTCCTTACTCTGCTGAGATGCAAAATAAAAATGTACATACTAGCCAATAGCAACAATGGCAGTTGGTGTAGTCAGCTCCACGTTTCCTTATTCCAGATGTGTCTAACTATTTGCAGTATAAATTTTGCAGTACAAAAGTGATGTTTCTACCAACCCAGCTATTTTGTAGTATGGTTATTACAGTATCACTTCATTCCAAATACATATTATACAATCTGGAATACTTTTAGCAGAATAATCCTCAGCTGCTTCATTTATTTAAATTTATATAGTGCGGTGCATAAGTTACAAGACAGTGCAACAAACAGAATAAAAGGAATGCATAAAATCCATAAAATAACACAATAATTAAACTACACAACATCACAACTTGTAACAGTTCACTAAATAGTCACTTACGAACAACAGTGGCTGCTAATTCATGTATCTGATCAGGTCTCCTCCTCCTCCTACAAATGCACACTGAAAAAGGTGCATCTTAAATGGCTTTTCTCATTTTAGACAGGAGTTTTCTTAAGTATTTATAACTATTTATGTGCATTTGATTTCATATGCACCGCATAGAGGTGTCACAAATTTACAGTGCAATCATAGGCATATTTACTTGGAAGTAAGTCCCTTTAATCAATGGTGAGTCTGCATCAGAGTGCAGACTTAATTGCTGCTAATATAGTCACACAGCTGTAAAATACAGTTGTGCTTGGAGCAGCAGATCAACTCACAAGCCAAACAAATCAGTTTCAAGTTTTAATAAAACTTGGGTCAAGCTGAATACATGTGGCTTACATAAACCAGCTGCTTGAGTGGAAGACTGTTCTCTGATATGGCAGGGATCTATTTGTGGTGATGTTTGTTCCTTGGCCAGCCAGAGCAATCTGAGAAGCTAATAAAGAGAACGATGCTATGTTTGCCTTAGTGTAACATCTAGTTACATCCTTATGTCAACTGAAACTGACTCACATGACTGCTTTCAGTAAATATCTGAAGTTATAATCTGGGCTAACCTCCTTTTACACTTTCTCCAAGGTCTACAATTCTGAATATTAAAATGAATCACTTTGTAGGCTAGAATGGTTGTAGCTGCTTCTTAAATAGATTTTTTTAAAGGAAAAAAAACCCTCCCCATAATAGGGGGCTGAAGGCTCTGAAGCCTTATGGAAATTCTGAAATTATTTTCTGTGGCAGAATAAATATCATTTATCTTTTTAAATATCCCAGAAGAATCCCAGCAGTAACCTCCTCCTTCTTTTTAACAAATAGAGTTGTGGTTTTTAAAATTTCCAAAAGAGCTTGGCAGGAAACAACTTGCCTTGTGTTTTAAATACATACAATTATTTTAAATATTCTTGAAAGCAAATGCATTTGCAAGTACTCACTATTGTTTAAAGGTAATGGACAGGCATTTTGTCTTGGTATCTTCTTTTGCTAGACTTTCTCATTATTACTCCACCAATGGTTCCTAGTCCTCCTCTGTTTAACACCTTAATTACAATTTCGGAGCAGGAGGGTATGGCAGATATACACGTATTCTAAGTACAGTCGTACCTCGGCTCCCAAACACCTTGGGAGTCAAACGTTCCGGCTCCCGAAAGATCAAAAACTGGAAGGGAGTGTTCTGGTTTTTGAACATTTTTTGGGAAGCCAAATGTCCTATGTGGCTTCTGCTATTGTTTTCATCGTGCCTGCACAATCGGAAACCAAGCGGAACCTGTGCCTTGGTTTCCGAACGTTTCGGAAGTTGACTTCCGAGGTACGACTGTACTCTCTTAATATAAGATCCATGTATGTTTGCTTGCCTTTTCATAGAGTATAGTTTTTATTACTATGCAGAAAAAGAATTTTGATTAAGTTCAATGGGACTTACTCCTACATAAGTGTATGTATAAATTGGCAGACTTAGTCCTCCACCTCTGCTGCATCAGTGATAGATTGTATACTGTTGGTTAGCAGTTCCAGAATTTAAGGTTTGGTTTCATGCTGGTGAGAGGAAAATTTCCAAGCATGCCAGAGGTACTGCCCCTCCCCTTACACTCCCCCCAAATGCATATATTTTCTTATATATAGTGATAAAATTGCTTAACTGAAAGGGATTTCCAGCTTGTGTAGCCCAGTTCCTTGCAGTGAGACTCTCCCGTCCTCAGATATTCTTAAAATATTTGGTCTCATTATCCATATGATCAGTAAATGAACTGGAAGCAAGTTTCAGGAGCAAGCAAGGGTAATAAATCCAGATGTGAACTGCCATACAGTGCTCTACTGACGCCAAAAGCTAGTTAAATGGGCAAGTAAGTGTTAACTCAACTGTCAATAGCATGCCACTATGAAAATTATGAATGCACCCAAAGCTGCTCTTACCTGAATTTCTCTTGGAAGCAGCCATTGTAGCAACATATTAAAGAGTGTAACATAGTTTTATGGGTCTCTTATAGCATCTGTCTAGGCTTGAAATATAGAAATAGATATTTAATGCTGAGTTTGGCACTGTTGCAATAAATAGGATGCAGTGTCATTATTCTGAACTCCTTTCTTTTTAACCTTTCTGCTCAGTGACATCCATTTATCATGAATAAATGGCCAAATCAATTGACTTGTTCTGTGGCAGGATAATAATTATATTTTGACATTTTACCTATAGTAATAGTTTTCTGAGAGATTCTCATAATTGTCCCATTGAATTTGGAACTTTCTCTTTTATTTTCCAACGACTCTTCATACTTACAATCCCAGTTTAAGAAAGGAGGTAAACTGCTGTTGTATTGAACATCCCTTTTTGAGGCAGAACTGTATCCCCAGGAAACTCCTGACTCCTCTGTCTCATTTAACAGGGACAGAAGATACCTGAAAATCATATCAATAAGGCAAGGCCATTTTCCCCATTGCAGCCATTTTATTTTGCCTCTCAGGCATGTGTGCGCTGGTTTTCCTCTTCGAGCTATTTGCACCTTTTTGCCCAACCCGGGAGAGCTAGTAGACAATAGCCTTGTGGCATATATATTCATAATGATCAATACTTCCATGGTCTGCAAAAGCTTTGTTATTTTTGCCACAACAGATTAATATATCTACCCTTCTAGAAACTGAAGGGGAGAGGAAGCATCCTTGTTTACTTGCAATTAAATCTTCTCCTGGAAAGCATTCAAATATCAGATTTCGTCCTAATGCAAATTGCACCTTTAGAGGTATTCTGTAGTAATACTGCTTCAGTTAATGCTTCTTGCAGCAGCAGGTGCTCACAAAAATGAAATGTTTTCGCAGAAATGAACAATCACCAATTTCCCATTTGGGGATAGATGAGTTGTACAGATGCTTATCTTCAGTGCCTTTAAGCTCACAAGAAGTGCTAGCAAACTGTACACCTTTCAGAGTAAGGTCTTTGCTACAGCCAATTGAAGAATTCATTTTTATTATTTATTTGTTTTGTTTTTAGTACAATATACCATTCTTAATAGCTTTATCAGCATACAAGAAAATAGATGGCTCAAAAAGACTCTTTCAAAATACAGCTTTAAGAATTTTTTTCTTTAACTCTATAAAGATTAAGGGAGTTACTCATCCCTCTGGCTATTTAAAATGCTGTTGGTGGTGTGGAATCATGCTGTGCTACATGGAGATAAACATGAGAATAAGTTAATTCCTTTTAAAGAATTACTGGTTTATACAAAGAAGTTTTATACTTATAATCAAAGATGCTTTGAAGTATCTTCTAAAGATCCATTTCTTTGTGGGACAGCAACATATCCTAGGTATATGAGAAGCAAACATTTTGTAATGTAAACGTATAAATCCAGATTGAGTCATTTAGTTGAAAAAGGTTTAAATGATTTACAATTAAGTACGGTAATTTGATTGTAAATTAAACCAACTGTAAAAAAATTCACTGCAGGAGTGTTGGTGTATAACTTTTACAGATTGCTATAAAGCAGGGTGGTCCAACATGTGGCCCAAGGGCCACATGAAGCCCTCAAGGCTTTTTTTGGCAGCCATCAGCAACATTTGATGCCCCTACGCAGCCCTCACACTGCATTCACAAAGCCGCATAAGTGAGCCACTGGTTCCTAGAGTCTGCACACCCCCTTCCCAAAGCTTAGTTAGCACTTACCCAGCTTTGGGAAGGAAGTGGGAAGGCTCTAGGACCCTACCAGAGCCTTGCGCCTCCTTCCCAAAGCCCGTGTGTGGCCCACAGCTTCCATATTGAAGTACTCCTGCAACCCACTTGGTAGGAAAAGTCCTGCTATAAAGGCATTTTCCTGAGACAATGTGTCTTTTAATTTCCTTTATCAGAGTTGTTAGTCACTAGCAGTTAACTAGTTAGTGTGTTGTCAGTAGTTTTTCTTTTGCAAGGAATCAGTTAAATAACAAAACAGCTCTCCTGTAAGCTTGTAGAGGAATAAATGTAGCTTAATTCAGATTGAGGATGCTATGCTGGGGCACAGGAACCATTTCCCCATCTGAGTCCCCTCCCCTGCATCTGCTGTTTGCCTCCTGTTGGGGATAAAGCTGCATAGGGGGAAAGATTTCTGCCCTGGAACTAACTGTGGCCACTGTCTGAAATTAGGTGTCTCTGTGGCTGCATTTGCCATTCTTAAAAAGACTAGATTTCCTATAATCATCTTCAGTTCTACTTAAAGTCAGGAAGAAAAGCTGCATCTTGAAATAATCATAGACTTTCAAGAGTTCAGTGGGACCACAAGGGTCATCTAGGTCCTGCAATGTAGTATAAAGAGCAATGGGAAGAGTGTTGTGTGTCAGTTTGCACAGACAAAAACTACTGTCATACAGTAAGGCAGGTAAGAAAGAGGGGCAACTATAGTTTGAATAGAATGAAGGATTTACTGGAGAGATGTAAACAATTTAAAACAACAATTTTTCTTAAGTTCATGCTATTCCATGTCCATCTGCCTTTCCCCCCAACTATCACTGCTGAGCTCTGAGTGTGCTTCTATGAGTTACTGAAGATAATATATTACACAACTACAAGTGCCATTAGTTGTGAAGCAGATATAACATTAGCTTCAACCCCTACGAGTTCATCTGGAGTTTTGCCATTGAGTTGCATAGGATAAATGGAAAGAAAAGGCTAGCATGCCTTACATCTTGCAAGCCTATTTAAAACTTTTAAATGGACTGTTTTGAAATAATTGCAATGGCAGATAATACATTTAGCAAACTGAATCTGAATCTTTTAACAATTACAATTAATTCTATATTTCATGTAGGCAAGTTAAAATTTAATTCCGTACAGTTAACATTTAGCTCTGTGAATAGAGCTTGTATTACCCCTGTGTGACATTTGGATCTATACTTCATCTTTGTGGCTTTTAGGAAGAGATTGACAGTGATTACAAAGATTCCCCTGCCAATTATTTGCTGAGACTAGGAAAGGAGTTCTTAAATATTCCATGACCTTGATTATTAAACCAGAATGTTGCAGGATATGCTTCAATCTCGTCACTGTCTAATCTTTGTTTCTCTAAGCTATACATAGCTAGTTCCTTGGGGGGGGGTGTTATGTGCTAGTTTTCCAAAGCTACTCATCTGGATCACAGTTTGCTTTCAGATTTAAAAAAACAACAACACAAAAATCAAGCAAAAACTGGAATATGGTTTTGCTGCTGCGGGAGCTTCATTGTTAATATTCTTATTTACATATATATTCCATCCTTTCTCCAGGGAGCTCAGAGGAAGTCTGGTGCTTTCCATATGTTTGCCCTCATTATAACCCTTGAAATCGGTTACGCTGAGAGTTTGTTAATGGCTCAATGTCTTCCAGTGAGCTTCGTGCCACTAAGTGGAGATTTGAATCCAGGTCTCCCCAGTTCTAAATCTATCACTGTCTAACCACTGCACCACACAGGCTCTCTCACTTTTGCATAAAGTGCTTCTTACTGCAGGTAATCTATGTAGTTTTAAACAATCATATCCAACTGTAGATTTGTGTTTAAATTACAATCTATTAAAATACCTGGTTGTTTTCAGTGATGCTAGAGCAGTGGTTCCCAACCTGTTTTTGACCATGCCCCACCTAAGCATCTCTAAAATCCTGATCCCCGCCCCTCTTGAAATATAATTCTTATTATTCAAAAAGTGAACTCCTATTCCTGTGGAGGAAGCTTAAAGGCCCTTAGCTGTTAATGACTCAATTCTCAAATTGCCCCCCTTAAAAATCAGCTTACCCCCTGTGGGGCATGTCCCACGTTGGTGCTAGAGCTTTAACAGTCTCTTAAGTGCATCATTTGTGCACATTATTTTTCTTATCAATATATACACCTACAAATGTATATAAAGTGGTACTTCAGGTTACATATGCTTCAGGTTACATACACTTCAGGTTACAGACTCCGCTAACCCAGAAATATTACCTCAGGTTAAGAACTTTGCTTCAGGATGAGAACAGAAATCGTGCTCCGGCAGCTTAGCAGCAGGCGGAGGCCCCTTTAACTAAAGTGGTGCTTCAGGTTAAGAACAGTTTCAGGTTAAGAACAGACCTCCAGAACAAATTAAGTTCTTAACCCGAGGTACCACTGTATTAACATCATCATTCTGTTGCCTGCAGCCTAGAACAACATTTTACAAGGACTATTTTGAATGTATTTCCATCCGTGTCTGTAATTCCTCCTAACTTTATATCATCATACTTGCAATTTCTTCATTCAAGTAATTATCAAAGATACATAAAAACAAAGTGCAAAGCAGGCTCCTTTAGAGTGCCAATTCTGACACCTTGCCTATTTCATGGCATCAAAATTATTGACATTTGGCCTGGAAAGTTCCACTGGATTGCCCCATTGCAGATTGATTTCCTGTTTCCAGTGCATATTTGAACTCAAGATGTTATTCCTTTATTCTCCAAACCAGCTGTCCTCTCAGAGGGAAAATTGGTATAATGTTTTGCCACGGCTTGTTATCCACAAGTCCCCTGTTTTCTTCTACATGTTCTTCAACATGCTGTTTTGCGCTAATGTTCCTGAGATCAAATATAAGTAACATTGTTCTAAGAAGCACATTCTAGAATTATGGGAATAGTTGTGGTAGTGGCAACGTCACCATCCTGTCGCTTGCCTTACATACCATGTCACTTACCATCTTGTAGTTTTTTGCTGCTTATCATGTCAAGACACTTAAAGTTCACTTTCTCCTAAATTATCAGTATGTAAGAATACAGAAATACTTCTGAAGTGCCTCTGATGCACAAGCAACACCCCATTAGAGCCATGAAAGTATGTAGTGCAGCACATTTGTATCATGAGGGAGGAGAGAAATGCTCAATTTAATGCTAGTGACAGTACTTTTATGCTTTGCACTTGTATTGATTTACTTTTATCACCTTTTTGAAAATGAGCACAATGACGGACAACCCCCTCCCAGCTTGCTGTAATTTCCCCTTGAAAAAAAATGCTTATATTTTTAGATATAATTTAGTAGCCTAACCCCCATTTACGAGGTAGTTTTCTTTATACTTTCTCAGGGGCTTTGTTTCAAACTCTTCTCCAGAAATGAATTTTGTAGAGGCCTCTCTGGCAACCAGTTTCCTGTGCTACAAGAGAAAGTTGGCATTTTGGATCATTGGCATTTTCCATTTCCTATCTATATACTTATCGTAAATTCCTATCTCACAATATTTAGTTTTATGTAATGATGCCTTGAACCTTTTTTAAAGGAACAGCATGCTATGACAGTCTCCCAGGCAGAGAGACAAATTTGCAGTAATCACTCTTCACTGGCATCAGAGTTGTTTTCATTGACTGTAAAAAGGAAATAATATTAGCCAAGAGATCTTTAATTGCAGTGTTCTAATAAGGTAATTTCACTCAAGGCTCATTTGTGACAGTAATTGTACAAATTCAATTGAATCTGTCAGACGTTACAAAAATATTTATGGCTCTTCCACCTTGGATTTATTTGCTTTGTAAACTGCCTGTACAGCAAAGAGGTGACAATTAAGAGCAAGCTCTCAGCACTGGAGCCAACCTTCTATGCATGCTTGGATTTAGCAGAACTTCCCCCAAACAATACAAGCCATCCAGAGCACAGAAAAGGGAAGATACAAGGAATCACAACAATCCTAAAGAATACCCTTCAATCAGCAGTATAGCCATACTATCCAAGAACACAATGGGCTAGGCAGCAGAATGTGTCCTATCTTGAGGACTTGTCCTGGTGTGCACCGCATTCACACAGTTCTACAGTGATCTGGAGATCTATTTCTATGGTCCAGTTCAAAGAGTAAGGGTATGGAGGCAGGAAAGAGAGAGATGAATGGGCAATGAAAATAGAAGCAAGGGGGATTTGATTCAGTTTATGTTCTGGATCCAGAAACCACCAATTACATTCAGTTGAAAGTATTTAGCAAAGCCTTAAGAACTTTTAACCTATTTTTTTGAATGTAAAATGTATTTCTCTTTACATAAGTTTTCATCTGGACTACTCTTCACGTTTTCAGTGGTTTGGGTTTCCTGCTGCTAATGTTAATATTCTGGAAAGAAATATGGAATCTTACTGATGGCTCTGTGTTACAGTTACAGCAGTACTGATGTTAAGTGGCAGAATGTGGATACTATCACATTTGCTAGTGACTGTCTAATGTTAAAATACTACTAGTGGTAAAGATGCTAGATTAAAGGCTTAGCACCTATTCTAATCTTCCTGGATTTTTTATGGCACTATATATTTTTTTCTAATTAACTCTTGGGAACATGAATGCATAATGTGTTTGCCTGAATGACTCCGTATTATGAATCATTAACTTTTCAGTTTGCCGTTTTCTAGATGCTTAGGGTTATAAGTTTATAAAATCTTAAACTTGTCACAATTTCTTTATAATGCATCTTTTAAATTTTTTAAAAATATCAGCTTTCTTTCTGGGATCAGTTGTTTTTGTTGGTGGTGCATGTGTTTCCAAAAAGTGTTATGACAAGAAAAGAGAGATTTAGGCCAAAGGAACGTAATGGGAAGGCACAAGGAGGAGCAATGAGGAGCTCTGTCCCCTGAGCATTTCAACCTAGAGTATTTTGGTGGTGATGCCAGCATATTTTCAAAAAGGTCTCTTCAACTAAAGGGACAACAACCATTCCACATCGCTGTAATATCACATAGCACTAGAAGCACTGAAATATAACCTGTCTTACAGTCATCAAATTGTAGAGTTGGACCCTGAGGATCATCTAGTCCGACACCCCTGCAATTCTGGAATATGCAGCTGTTCTATATGGGATCGAACCTTCGACCTTGGAGTCAGGCCATTGGTCCACTTAGTTTAATGTTGTGTGTGCTGAATGCCAACAGTTCTTCAGGGATTCAGACAGGGGTCTATGCTAGCCTTATCTGGAGATGCCAGGCACTAAACCTGGGACTTTTTGCATTCATGGCATGTGCTCTACCACCAAATATGGTCCTTTTCAGCTGCAGCCACAGATATTTCCGTGACTGGGGGAGAGCATTTATACCAGTCTTCAACTAAGAGCTACAAGCCTGTAGGTGCCCATTCTTTGACCGGAGGTTGTTAGGAGGCTGCTCTGTTTCAGAACCTTATCCCTTAACCAGAGAGGTGTCAGTGGTCTCTATCTCCCATGTGTTCTTGTGGTATGCTGAGAGTTGGCTTCTATGCTATTGCTGGAGGCAGAGGCGCCAACATCTCAAGATGATTGAGGGGGCTAGACACAACATCCTGACATCACAAGTGTGATGTCATGAAGAGCCAGGGGATGGAGCCAAGCATTCTCTCAATACTGAGCGGGCCTGCCCCCCTAAAAAAGTTGGGGGCCCGAAAGTGCCTCGGCCCCAGGAGCTAGCACCTATGACTGGAGGGGTACATCTGTGCTGCATATATGGAAAAGGTTGTGAATCATGCTCACTGGCATTTATTATTTAAAAAGAGAGCGTAGATTCTCATAATTCTAGTTCAGTTTCCAGGTTTGTACAAAATCTCTGTGCTCTGCACAATTCCAGACCCTTATCATGTACCAGTCATACCAATCTGTTCCTCTTTTCATATGTTTCAATTAGTAATTGGACCAATATACACTGAGAGATATACAATTAGTCAAAGACCATTCTGCACTATTCCACTGGCTTAATTATGTTTTTCCAAGATGGCAAGCAGAACACTGTAAAACAAAATTTTTTTAATTTATAATTTTATAAATTAAAATCACAGTGTAACCAATTGCATCCAAAGCCAGCATTGCCCTCGAAAATTTAAAATTTCAAACCACAGCCAATTAAAAGAAGAGTGAGCAACAAAAAGGAATCCTAATTAAGAGCAATCTGAAATAGAAATGTGTCCAGGGCTCACCTAAAATACAACAGAGTAAGAAGTACCATAAATAAGCTCCCCACTCCCATCCAAAAAAACACTGTGTCTCATGTCTGCCATCCTAAGTGTCCTATTGGCAGACACATGAACAGGGCCTTTCTTAAAATTACACCAGAATAATTGCAGTTCTCTGTTGCCAGAGAATGACTAATCTGATGTGCTTCCAGATGGTGCAAAGGTATTCAGACTTTGAGCTTTGTGTCCAGACTATAACCTAGGAAGCTAATGTCAAATTGAAACAGAGATGACTGTTGATATAGTCCTTACGTTTCTCACCATTCACACCATGATTTGCAGAACAAGTCTCCTGGGTCATCTTTCTGTCTGTCTCTTGAGATTTACACATTTCTTATTTCAGCTCAGATTTTCTTCATCTCTACTGTTAAAAGACAAGTTACCTTGATCGAGACGAATGCCAGCAGCTGCATGAATGTTTGTAGAAAAGCACAAAATATCACAAAAAGGTTCACTTTTTAAGCTGGAACTTTTATTAGTGAAGCTGGAGAAGTCGCATTTGGATCTTGTGTATGGACTCAGGTCCTTGATGCTGCACTTGTGTTCAATGAAATTTTACTTTATCTATAGTATGCAAGTATAAAATTTGGGGAATCCCAAATCTTTTGATGTTACCTAATATCTCATGTTCCTCTCTGTATTTTCAGTGCAATTTTTTTGGTTGCTGCACAACTGATTCACATTATGACTTGACTCCAAAGTAATGTGAGCAGGACTCTGAACACACCCCCCCCCAACAAAAGATTAAAAATACACTGAAACATCAGTCATTAAAAACTTCCCTAAACAGGGCTGCCTTCATATGTCTTCTAAACATCAGATAGTTGCTTATTTCTTTGACATCTGATGGGAGGGCATTCCACAGGGTGGGCGCCACTACCGAGAAGGCCCTCTGCCTGGTTCCCTGTAACTTGACTTCTCGCAGTGAAGGAACTGCCAGAAGGCCCTCTGTGCTGGACCTCAGTGACTGGGTTGAACAGTGGGGGGGGGGAGACTCTTCTTCAGGTATACTGGGCCGAGGCCGTTTAAGGCTTTAAAGGTCTGCACTAACACTTTGAATTGTGCTCGAAAATGAACTGGGAGCCAATGTAGGTCTTTCAGGACCAGTGTTGTGTGGTCTTGGTGGCCACTCCCAGTCACCAGTCTAGCTGCTGCATTCTGGATTAGTTGTAGTTTCTGGGTCACCTTCAAAGGTAGCCCCACGTAGTGCGTGTTGCAATAGTCCACGCAGGAGTTAACTAGAGCATGCACCACTCTGGCGAGGCAGTTTGCGGGCAGGTAGGGTCTCAGGCTGCGTACCAGGTGGAGCTGGTAGACAGCTGCCCTGGACACAGAATTGACCTGCGCCTCCATGGATAGCTGTGAGTCCACAATGACTCCCAGGCTGTGCACCTGGTCCTTCGGGGCTCAGTTGCCCCAAATGGGGTGCCTTCCTTAAGTGTAAGTTCTAAGTACAAGGCTATGCTTCCTTGCTTTTATTGTGTATGAAACCACAAATTCTTCCCCACATTTATATTGATAACTATATGTTTGGCAATAGTTAGATTTCTAAGGCACATGATCCTGGTATTGTGCATGATACAGATTAACAGTCCCTCTTCACATACTCTTCATCGCAGCCTGCACCCTAGCTTCCAGGTGGAATCCCTGCCTTACAAAAACAATAGTTTATCCTGCCATCTTTTGAACTTATTGGTATGGCTATGCCTTGGCATCTTTCCCAGATCATCATCCTTCTGAAACATCTGCTGTAGTGTAGCGCAGAGTGTGATGTAGGTAACACATTTCAAATGCAGGAAAGAAACAGATATGTATGTTTTTTCCATCACTTCAAAGCTTAAAAGAAATGTGTAATTTCTCAAAGGGTATTTTGTCAGTGTATGGAAAAGCTTTTTGTTTGTTACGCTAGTAAGAAATCCTGCACACACTCAATTTTCAGTTCTATTAAAACAATTTTGTTTTGAGTACGCTACACATGGACATAAAGATTTCAGATAGTCCCCAACTGCTTTTTCTTTTTCTTTTCTTTTTTACTTTCTGAGTGTAATAGATTGGACAAAATAGCATTGCTTTTTGAGTGGGAGTTAATGCTTTTGAAAGCAGCTAATACACTTAACTACAGAGTATTAACAGTGGGCGTTCTGCTTATTTTTATTGCAAGCTTTAGCACTGTGCAATTTCCTTGCAACATGTTAACAATAATCCACTTCATGCTGGCACTTAAATATTTGTTGAACATTACAGTAGAAAAGTTATGGGAAAAGATAGATAAAGAAAACAAATTACTTCCCAGTGTGGCATCCTTCCTCTCATAAGAAGCACTGAAGAATATTAGGGTTTTGTTTTAAATGTAGCAATGTGAAACACATTTTGAGCATCAATTGCAGTTGTTCTCATGAGAAATGAGGGTTCTGTTCTGGAAAGGTTACAAATAAATTACACATGTTTGCGCCACATTTACTATACAAAAGGGATTTTATAGCAAAGGAAAGTTTACAAATTCACAGCTCCAGGAAGTAATTTTTCACCATCCTTCAGATAAAACTCAATTTATTTATTTTTTTAAGGTAGGAATTGTCCATTCATATTTAGAATGCTTTTCTATGGCATTTATTACTTGTCAATATTTAAGAAAAAAATTTAAGATATCCACATTTCCATCAAATGCAGTCATTTGGCACACAAGCTAAATAGGGACATATAGATCATCTTAGCATGCCTAATGTGAGTTTTGACTTGTGTTTTTATTCTTTGCATATTATTATTATTATTATTATTATTTTAAAATTTATACACTGCCCTTCATCTGGGATGGTTCAAAAGATAAAAATTCAAGATAACAGTACAAATAAATAGTTAAAACTTTAAAAAATCCTCCCTTCTACAAACACATTTAAAAGGCCATAGAACAGCCCCCTAGCTTCCACCTCAAAGAATATGTGATATGATTTTGGGAAGGGCTGTTATTCCCCCTGAAAATGCACAGACCCTTGAATGTGCTAAATGAATTATCTGGATTATGATCTTAATGTTTGGATCCAGAGAAAGATTTTGCACCTCTTGCCTGTATTTAATCTAAATATATCCGTTTGTTCAAGTTTGGTTTGTTTATGAACCAATCGATTGTTCATAAACCTGATGTATATGATTGATGTGACTTCTCAACCATGGACAAGCCCAGCACCTACCAGGCCCCACATACTAACAGGCAGCTACAGAAGAATGGAGCAACCCAAAACTACCACTGGCTGCTGGTGGTGATAGTAGCTTCTGCCTGCTCCTTTTTTGATATTGCCACTATCCAGTCTTGCTTATTCCTCTTTTCCGTCTGGTCCCAGAGTGGCAGATGCTGCCCCTCCTCATCTCATTTTGTGCACATGCCCATAACACCTCTCCCAAAATCCCATGAGAAGTCCATCACACCAACAGATATGCTGCTGCTCCATCAGTCTCTGTCTGAGCCTTCATTGCATCACTAGGGCAGCAAGGCATAAGCTTTTCAGCATTCTGCATAGCTTCAGTTTCATTGCCTGCTTCTTGGGTAATCCATCTCAGGTTGCCATCAGGCTGGCTTGGCTAAGTGCTGTTCTTTTGTTTCTGTGCTGGGCACAGCAGATACATGGATGTTAGCGAGGGGAAGGAACAGTCACACAGAAAGCAGAAAATGTGTAAAGAAAGGGTAATGGTTGACTGTTGCCTATATCTTGCCCAGAACCCATAAAAAAGTCAGATATGTCCAGAGCCAGTTCTTTTCATGAACAGAGACTGATTGATCAGGGCCAGCCAGGCATTGAACACAGCACTTAAAGGGAAATCACAGCCCACCATGGGTGTCTCCTGTGCAAACGTTGTGGTTCATCATTTGTTTCAGGCTTAATTTTTTTTAATTTTAAACTACCGGTAGGTTGGCATTAATTTGAACAGTAAATGTGTTGACTGGCAAAAGGAATTGTCATTTTCCCCCCTTAAAAGATTGTTTATTAGTCTGTTCAATGCCTGCTTTCTATCAGTTTCATGTCAAGAAAGAACTTAATAGTATTGAAGGTAAATTCTATACAACATAATTTGATTTTTTTTCTTATATATGAAATGAAACCAAATTAAATAAATAAGCAAAATAATCCATTAAGATGAATCCATTAAGATGATTATGAGAAAAGGGCACATGTCTCTTAAGTGGATAACGTGGCATAGGGAGACTCTAACATGTTTGCAAGAGACATATTTCAGTTAAATATGAACATGTTTTGAGTAAACTATTTAAAGGATATGAGTATCACCTTACAAAGGGGGAAAGACATGGGAATTTTAAGGATATGTCATGGTGAAAGAAATCTTAGATATTAAAGAAATCACCATTGTGGTGTTAGATGCAACAAAAGCCTTTGATAGGCTGTGTGTCCATATTTATTTGATGTAACATCTTTTTTAACATCTCCCCAATGATGACTCAATTAGCAAAGATTTATAATAAACTGTCAACTGACAAGAGAATTACACCTAAGGAGAGGGGCAAGACAGTGGGGGGCCTGTGTCAACATTATTATTTACTTTAGCAATAGAGCCCTTAGCTTGTGCAATTAGAAGTGACACACAGAGATACAAGGAATAAGAATGAGAAATGGCCAAATTAAGATCTTACTATACGCAGATATGTTATCTTTCAAAAATCCAATAATATCTCTGTCCCAAGTATTTCATGTAATACGGTCTCTGTCTCTGGATACAAGGGTAATTAAAACTGAGGTCATTGCAGTTAATCTTGACATACAGGATAAACAGCAGATCACACAACAATGTGAGTCAAAGGTAACAAATAAAGCAGTAAAGTATGAAAGGTGTGAAACTGGTGTAAGATGTCAGTACAATTGGCAAAATAAGTTGTGAACTTTTCGGCAGGGCTGCGAAGTCTGCTATAGTTAGAGCAAGTTAAACTGATGGACTGCAGGGATTAATGCCATAAAAATGGTTATCTTGCCAAGATTTTTGTTTTGTTTACCACTTTACTCCTCTCTGTAGAATCAAGAGAATTTAAAAGCTGGGTGAAGAGCTTAGAGAACTTTATTTGGCAAGATAAACACCCTAGAATTGTCAGTAAACGTATGACTGTGCAAGCATCAAAGCACAAAGGAGGTTTAGCAGTCCCTAACCTGACTATACATTATGAGGCTGCACTGCACAGCTAACATGTTTGAAACTATGGATATCGCAAAAGGAAGAGGAAGATCTCTATCAACTTGCAAAGCTATTAATGACCCCACTGCAAATCTGATGTGAACACCAAAGAGGGAGGAGGTCTTGAAATAAAATTTAATCCCCTTCTCAATTGTTTAAAATGTGGGACTAAATATAAAACAAAACTGAGCCAGGAAATCTCATATATGTCATCTGCGATATGGCATCATATTTTAAAGCAGAAATCAGGTATCAGATTTTGTGACTTGGCAGTGGAATGAGATGCCACAATCTGGAAAATTAATCCAAGATGGGCATGAAATCTCATTCAGCTTTGCTGGGTGGAAACCACATTGGTACAAGTATTTCCAAATTGGGAGTGACCTGTTGAAATTACTGGTGCCAAGATGGGCATGTAGATAGGAGACAGCTAAGGAGTAAATTATGAAAGCAGATGCAAAAAAATATGTGTAAACGGCACATAATTAATAGGGGGAGAAGAACAATAAACAAAGTGAAATGGGAAAGACTGCACGGAGCAACTCTGGATTAAATGTGGATTCAGGTAGATAAACCTTCAGATAGTTTATCAGTTAAAGAAGCCAGTGGTGTAATATCTGGTTGTGTAATAAGATTTACAGTACTGTTTAATTTTATTGGTGAAGACGTACATAAAAGACTGAAACCACTAGTCTCTTTTTTAATAATGGTTACAAATATCATATGAGCCAGAAAGTGGAAGTATTGAAATATCCCAACAGTCTCAGAATGATTAATAAAATGTTTTGAGCTGATGGTTATGAACAAATTGATAGAATGTGTACAAAGGAAGAAAGGGAAAAGGAGCAGGTTGTAGCCTGTAGAGTGATTGAATTGTTTTATAGATTATTTGGATGTACAATAGGGCAATGTGAGACTGGAAAAACATTTGTTTATGTAGCGATGAGGAGGAGGAGGAGGATAATTTAATATTTATACCCTGTTCATCTGGTTGAGTTTCCCCAGCCACTCTGGGCAGCTCCCAACAGAATATTAAAAATGCGATAAAACATCAAACATTAAAAACTTTCCTAAACAGGGCTGCTTCAGAATATCTGTGCCATAGATAAATTAATAAATAAAACTAAAAAAATCTGTTCATTTAAATATCAAATTCTTTAGGATTTATATGGAAAAGTAAAATGCAGATGTGCAAGTGTGGCACCAAAATTCTGGCTGCAGATCCTACTACAAACACTGGGCATATTGTGACACATTGGTAATAGAATACTTTTTATTAAAAGCACAGGAGTGGCAAATCTGTGGCCCACAAAACTTTGCGCTTTGAATGTGTGGCACATACAAGGTGTGTGTGTTGGCCGCTTTGACCATGACCACCACTCCAATGCAGTCCTTGAAGCATTAGCTAATGCTCAGCACACCTTTTGGGTTAGAAAAGGCCAGCCACTTCTGTGCTAACATAATCATCTTGTTGTTCTAATGATAACAGCTATTGATCCCAGACACTCTAATGAGCTAGTATAGAAGCCTGGGGAGAGTGATTTTGCAAACTGTTTTCCAGAGCGTGTGTGAAAGTTTTGGCCTCTATTGGTTCAATCTATTTAGATCTGGTTTGCACATGATGCAAAGCTAAAACTCACAGGGGGGAATTGTGGGCACTTCATTTGTCCCTGGTCCTGCTGCCACCATGCTATCCAGAGCTTAGCCATGGTTTGGCTTAACTGCATCCTCTATGTCTGTCTCCCTCCCTCCCTATGAGCTATAGCCAAGGTGTATTCTTGGTTTATTGAATATGGTTCGTCTGGAGGAGGCAAAACATGAGCCTGGGTGAGTTGGGGTGTACTGCTAAGCAGTATCATGGCTTCACTTTGGGTAGTGAGGCAGCATTACTGGGGGCAGAGTGAAACAGCCATGATGTTTGCTCATTCACAGTTAGCCATGGTTGGCCTTAGTGTAATGTGTGAAGCTGGCCAATATGCGTGAATGTGCCAAACACAGATTTAAATTGATGCCTATTTGACTAAGCTCTCCCAGGGGAGATTTTTTTTGTTTGTTTTCGGCCTATCCCTGGCTTCCTTTTAAAGCATGTCTAGGGTTCAAAAGACACCTAATCCTAGGGAAGTTGCTTATTGTCTGTCAGGTCAACAGGCTGCTCTACGGAAACAATTCTGTGAAACCTGAATTGCCTGAAGGTCACAAAAAGGGTCTTGCTTTGCTGCCTTTGCACATAAGAGTTCGTATTCTGTAGAAAGAAGAAGTCCGAGCTGAATTGAATGTTTTTATTTGTTATTCTAAAGCTCTTCTTCTAAGCCTTTGAAGGCTTCTCGGCCCACTTTCCAATCATGGGAGCCATTTGACCTGGTGTTCTGTTGGCGGGAGAGACCTCCAGCATCAAATGCAAGTTAATATCTATTTGACAGTTGCCAGGCAGATGACATGGTTGTCACAGAATTATAATTACTGAAATACTATCTATTTAGAGGTCACACAAATTACAAAGGAAGTGTGATGTATGGAGGATTAGCTGTCTATCTGCACTGGACCCTATGCCTGGAGTTTGAGTGGTTGGACAAATTACTATGCAAGCCCACAGAAGAAAGCACTTGTTGTGAAAGGAGCCCTCTAATTTAGTTCTAATTAACACTTGACCGGCAGCTATTGAAAAAATGCATTGCATTTTGTTTCCTTAAAGTCCTTATTTATTAAGTTGCCCAAAGCAATATGAAAAAATAACCAGAAAGTCACACAATTATTGTATAGTGTTCCCCAAAATATCAAAATAGTTCAACTGTTAATTTGTATGTGCTATTGTCTGCTTGGCAAGAGAGGGTTTGTTTCTCTTCTGTAGATGACATAAGTATTTAGCAGAGTACGTAGTTCAAAGAAACTATTTAGCTTAGCTTAGTGTTAAAGAAAGTGAAGATTTCTCCCCGCTTTCCTTTTATGGAAATTGTGGATATAATTATTCCCCCAATCAGTGTGTGTGAACACTAGGATTCAAAAATATATTTTTTATGTATTTAATGTAGCTCATAGTATAACCATTGTGCACAGTTCAAGGTTTTTTCAGACTAAATTTCTGCTGCAGCTCTTCAAGCCCCCTCAAGTGCTTAGGGAAAGAACAGCATATGATACAATAATTTGTGACTCTTATATGTGCACAGAAGTGCTTTCACATTGTGCACAGAGCTGTTTGGACTGCAGCCTGGAAACCAAAAATGCTTGCTAATGTGAAGCTTGCTTTTAAAAAAAGTGATTAAAAAATACAGAATTCTGTTTTAGTTTCTTTATCCACACAAACTGTTTAGTAAATCCTTGTTCTTCTATACTTGTATCAGATTTGGACAAGGAAGGGCTAGAGCTGTACATTTCATTAAATATTTCCAGACTGTGTTCTGATTCTGCAATCTTTATTTTTAATGTAACTAACTGAATATCAGCAATGTTTCAGTTGTATTTTCTGTTTAAAATGTGCTCTTACTTATATGTGTTAAGGGGAATGTAAGTTGAGCGGTCATTGTTGCATAATAACCAGCCTTTGTACACATTCACCAGGCTATAAGCAGCAGTTATAACAGTAGAGAGCTAGTACATTAAGCTTGCCCTACATCAGTCCCTGCAGAAACCCAAGGATGAAAAGAAGGCTGTCCTCACCATAAAAAATAAAACCCCCAAACCAAACTACTTGGACTGAAAAACAGTTTCACCAACCTAGGGAATTCACGCCATAAAAGTAACAAAGAACCAAATAATCTTCTAGAGGATCAGTTTGGCACACCTGCTGAACCACCACCTGCAAATTGAATACCAGTAAACAACCCAAAGTTCTCCCAAGTATGGATATCACCGGGAGCTATGGTTAGCTCAAAATCAACAGCATCTCGTCATTACATGAGCAAAAGAGGAGGGTGGGTTAGAAGGGGGACTGGACTCTCTGAGCCCATTGTAGTGGGGAACCATGGTTTCTTGTATCTGAAATGATGCTATTTCCTTTGCACATCCAGTTGGACATGGGAGCATGAAGTTTGAAAAGAAATGTCATTAAAAATTGTCTGGTCTTAAAAGTAAACTGCTTTCATTTATTTTATTTAAAGTCAAGCAAGTACCATAAGTATACCATGCCTTTTAAACCTGATGCATAGTATGCCCTGTTCTGAAGAGAATAAGTCTTATAAATATTTATCAAGGGGAAAATAATTTGCCTTGGGTCTAGGTGGGATTTTACTGTAGTCTGGAAACTATTGTAAAGTATGTATCCCTTAGTACTATGCTACATTCTGGTAACAGTGGCATGATTAATTTTTTTTGCATCATACAGATTTATTTTGTCTATGTTGATACTTTTTATTGCACTCTTCTTTGTCATTTCACTCGCTTTATTTTTGTCTTTAAAAATGTCTCCTCCTGTAGTCAACCTTAACCTAAATTCAGCTGCAGAAGAGTTTAAATATACCCACAGGATCTATGATCTTAATCCTATGGCCTCCTGAGCATAGTGCAAAGATCTGTTGAAGAGGGGAAAGTTAAATGCATGAAGCTTATAAGTTCCTGTTTTGCAGAGACTAACTTGTCTTTCATTAAAGTAACAGGTCCTTAGTCTCTGAGTTGATATAAAATTTAATACATATAGCTATAATATTTGTATGATAATCCTAAATTAGAGTAATATGAATTGTTGGCCATAGGAAGTACAGCATCAGTGTAAAGAGATTGATGATCCTAGATTAAGAGAGGCAAGCAATACTACCTATATTGTAAATGTTGGGAAAGAATGTGAAAAGAGCAAGATGATAGTGAATTATTTTGAATTATATGACAGGTTCCTGTGCATGTAGTCTTAAAATCAGTTTGCCAGTGTCACAAAATTATTGTTGTAATAAATTAATAGTGTCATTGGAAGTGTAATCTAGGCTAAGTTTTTGTTTGATTCATTCATGTATAGAGTGTTAATATAAGAAAAAGGTACCCTAAGGCTATATCAAGGGTGCCACTTCTATATGTAATAAATAAATATCACCTTTTTTTTTTATTAAGAAGTGGCTCTGAATAAGAATTACTGTGACACAGCAACAAAAGATAATCCTGAAAACAGAGTAACAGCCTTCCTACTAAAGCCTCATTGAAATGAATGATGCTTCATGGGCAGCACATGATGGATTGTTCCCTTGCTTTACAAGAGATGATAGTATGAATTCTTTAACATTTTCCCATCCTTCATCCACTTGCATACCTAGCTGTTAGATACATTGAGGAGCGATGCTTGTATAAAAAGCATAAATCCTCGCCTGTGTATTCATAAACCTTATGATAGTTAACTAAAATAATTTTTCAAAATATTTATTTCCACTGCTGATACTGTTCATTTATCATTCGTACTTCATACGGTGCTTACGTACCCTACTGTGCTTTTCAGTGATGGTGTACGTCAAAACCCTGATACTTGTACTTACATTTCCAACTATGAAGGTAGCTATGCCATAAGTTAGCCATATTTGATTCATGGATCAGACCCAGCCGTCCACAACATTTTCACAGCCTGGTTTTGGGGTCAGGGTGGGCAGAGAGAAATGCAATTTTGTCACATTTGCCTTTTGTGTCCCTATCTTTATATGGGCTTATCTGTATTGTATTCTCATAAGAATCAAGTGAGTTCAGTTGGACTGATGTCTGGCCCAAGGTGAACTTTAGCGAAGCATCTGGTTAGTCTGCCTTCCTTGTACTCAGTTTCCAGGTGTCCATGGGAGGAAGGTGGTGCAGCATGCATACCTTAAGAGCAATTTGGAGCCAGGCATTTAAAGGTATAGGCCTCTTTCATGGGTGGCAACCAAATAACTTGGATCTGGTGGTTCTGCCTTTCTTTTCTTCTTTGTAGCTGATAAATCAAGCACTTTCCAGCTCTGCCCTCGGCATGAATATTCTCTCTCAACTGCATCTCTCTCTTAAGAATGCAGTGCACACTTGAAATGAAAGCTGTGTTTTTATTCTATTATCTAACAAATCGTTATGCTATGAAAAATAGATTACTATTAATAAACAAAATTTTCTTCTAAAAGCAAGAAATATGCACATCGTTGTAAGGAAGCAGCTGCTCTCCCTATTAGAATGGGGACTTGGCAAGTAACATAAATTTTAAAAAAGATTACTTCTAAAGAGATCAAAAACATTGTAAAGCTCCAGAATCTTGTCTGAAATATGCAAACATAAAAGGGAGAGGGGTTGATTCACTATAATATGAAAGTAGTTTCTCTCTTTTTTGGCATTTTATTTTATAGAGTGCAGAAGATCCGATAGTTTGGAAAGTTGGAAATGAGTCAGAGGCTTGTACATTTCATTCCTGCTCTTGCGCAACAACCCTTTCTGCCTCTATTGAGCCTTGTGAGCGGGAATTACAGTCCCCATTATTTTGGGGAAGAAATGTGTTTTAAATTTATGACATGCATGTACCCTCACATCCATCTTTGCATTTCTTTGTTGGAGAGGCATTTTCACAAAAGAGGCTCAGGCTGTGTACACACAATATTTTATTCTAGAATCAATGTTGACTAAATACAGTGGTGCCCCGCAAGATGAATGCCTCGCAAGAAGGAAAACCCGCTAGACGAAAGGGTTTTCCGTTTTGGAGGTGCTTCGCAAAACGAATTTCCTATGGGCTTGCTTCGCAAGATGAAAATGTCTTGCGAGTTCCTGCGATTTTTTTTCGCTCCCCACCCCCTTTTTCTAAGGCACTAAGCTGCTAATAGCCTTTTAGCAGCTAATCCGCTAATCCCTTAAGCCTTTAATAGCCACTAATAGCCGCTAAACCGCTAATAGCGCTAATCCACTAATGGGCTTGCTTCGCAAGACGAAAAAACCGCTAGACGAAGAGACTCACGGAACGGATTCTTTTCGTCTTGCGAGGCACCACTGTATTTGTTTTCTATATAGTCCACACAGAATCTAGATTTATTCCCCCCCCCTACATAGTCCACACAGAATCTATAGCTATATCCATGAGTGCTGAGCTTACTCAGGAGTCTTTGGTGAGGTTGTCTGCGTACTTACTGTGAAAAAGCTTTTGACAGTGTCAAGTGTCACCTCTATCTATATGCTTGTTGACACACTCAAAGAACTCTTAATAGGTTATCCTTCCTGAAGCCATTCTCGTTTGGTTTCAGAAAGATTACCTATTCTATCTGCTTTGTTTTCCTGGAACATGCTTTTCATTTAGAATAAAAGGTAAGGAAGACAAAATGTGATAATGCCACCATAGGCATTAATGCAGCTCATATTCATAGGAATTAATATGGCTTAGCATGCAACCTCTCCCGTGTGGTCCTAGGTGGTACAGTTAGTACCAAAGCTGAATCTTCAGACTGGCTACCCGTTATTGCCACCAGTAAGAAAGAGACACAGATATTTTCTATAACTAAATGTTAAGCAGATCCATCAATATGAAGCCCTGAATGCCTGCCTCCCTAATGAACAGGAGATGCTATCTTAATGGTTTATTAGGCAGGGAGGAAAATATTTTCTAAAGCCTTACATGAGATTTATCAATGTGATGTGGTTTAGCAGTAAGAATAGACACAAAGATTGTGAAAGGCTAAAAGCGATAAGCAAGATTAGAAAAACATTCAGTGCGATTGATTGCCATTTCAATCTCTCTATTAAACAGAAGGATATCATGTTGTGCTGAGATAAAAGTTCCAGTACGACTGAGTGTAGGTAGAATACAAAGCAAGAACAGTGTAGGGTAAAAACACACAAATAAAAACATTAAAAAGCAGATGCAGACTGTGATCCTAAGCAGCCTTACTTGGACATTGTATCAGAAAAACTTCAGTGAAGCTCATAAATGGGATTTTATGTTGTCCCAGGGAAATAGGAAGTAGCTCTTTTGATAGTTCACAATCTAATCAGTGGTTTTATGATTGTAGGATGAGATAAGCCTTCAATAATGCAAATATAAATATAGTGAGAAGATACACAGGATAGTTTATCAGAACCCGGGTGATACTGTGGAAGCGCTTATTTCCCCCCTCCTACTCCACATTCCTCACCCAGGTATGCATCCTTACCCACACAGCAGCAAGGTTGTGAAGTTTCAGTTGTGCACAGAAGCATGCAAGTTGTAAAATATATAAAAACAAAGTTCCAGTAGACATTACAGTTCCACATACAGCTTGCAAATGCTACTTTCAGACTCAGCTGACAGTGTAGCACCATAAACTTATAAACCGTCATAAAAAGGAAAGGTTTCATGGTGAAGTTACACAGGTTTTGCACAACATTCCTATCACATGTTACAGTATTGCAGTACCACCACCACCCCAACCTGGAAGTTTACAGTATATTTTTCTGGCTGCATGAAGTTGTGGTACCTTTAGCCATTGATAAGGCAACTGGTCATTAACATTAGTTTCCTTACTGGGATGGGGGATAGAGAAGCAATTTCTTCTTGGTTCGTACATGTCCTAGTTCATTGTCTAAGATCAATACCACCTCTGAGTCTCAGTATTTGCTACATCGTGAGATACTGAAGTAGAGGATTCAGCCATTCCAAGAAGACACAGTGAAGAAGCTGTCATGCACTTTTTTTAAATAAATAAGAGCTGTTTGATTGGAATAAATAGATTTCTCTAGTGAAGTTTCAGAGCACAGGGCAGCAATTTTTGGCAAGACATTCAAGCCTGTGTTTAACAGAATAGTAGACCTCTATAATTTAAATCCTCCGGGTCTTTTCTATCCTTAAAGAAAATGGGATTCATCTATCACTCTCTTCTTTCCCCTAAAGCTGAGTTCAGCCATTTTTATCTACTAGTGGTACAATATGCCCCAGGGTATAATCTTTTATATTATGCATTATTCTACTGGTAATAACAGAATTGTTCACCCTCACACACAAAGAGAGAGCTATATTTGAAAGTATGGAAATATTTTCTTCCCAGTTTGTGTTAAATGTGGAATGTTTCATTTACTCACAAAATGAAAGTTAAGCTTTAATAGTGCTTCAGATCTTAATTGTGGGCATTAATGGGTACCTCAGTTGGAAGAGCATGAGACTCTTAATCTCAGGGTTGTGGGTTCAAACCCCACGATGGAGAAAAGATTCCTGCATTGCAGGCGGTTCGAATAGATGACTCTCCTGGCCCCTTCCAACTCTACAATTATAGGAGTATGATTTTATTATTAACATTAATTTCAAAAGTGGCATACTTAATAAGTTGTAGGATCCTTTACACATGCCTTTCAAAATAGATTATATTTTCTTAATCTATTAATTTAGATTATATACTGCATTCTACACAAATCACACAGCACTTTACACCTTAAATATATGCATAGTATTCTACAGTGAAATCTGGTACTCAAAAGTTATTTCCATTGAGTTCATTGGGGTATACTACCAGGGAACTAGATAGCAAACTGAAGTCTAAACCACTGAAAAATTGGCAGCTTAGATTTCAAGGAAGTGCTTATTTTGTAAAGGTAAAGGTACACCTGACCATTAGGTCCAGTCACGGACGACTCTGGGGTTGCGTGCTCATCTCGCTCTATAGGCCAAGGGACCCAGCGTTTGTCTGCAGACAGCTTCCGGGTCATGTGGCCAGTATGACTAAGCCACTTCTGGCAAAACCAGAGCAGTGCATGGAAACCTATTTATCTACTTGCACTTTGACGTGCTTTTGAACTGCTAGGTGGGCAGGAGCTGGGACTGAACAACGGGAGCCCACCCTGTTGCGAGGATTCGAACCACTAGCCTTCCGTTCGGCAAGCCCTAGGCTCAGTAGTTTAGACCACAGCGCCACCCACGTCCCCCCATCAGCCTCTGGCTCATTTCCAACTATCCAAACTGATGTTCTAGAAAGAACTGCTGAACTTTAAAAACAAAACTCATGGTCAAAACAATTAAACAGAATCCTATCAAGTTGATATAATAATAAACTACTTTCTTGGCAGAAATACTGCACTGTCTTGGAATAATGAAATCCATGAAATAATATTTACAAAACTTAATTGCTAGAAAACGCTTCACTTTGATAATACCAAAGCAGAAGACGCTATGTACCAAAGCAGAAGACGCTATGTAGACGAAACATCAAGCCTTGTACTGGTTCAAAACTTTTGTTTGGAGCTAATCTCTAATTTTATTTAGTTTCAGATGACTCTCAAGAGGGAAGGGGAAGAGAAACCTTGTGTGTTTGGTATTGACCTACTTTCCTAATGCAATAGCAATAGTGATATATTGTCACTGTTTTATTTATAAAAACTGCTTCTTTTTTACTTGCTTTAGGTGTGGCACAGAAATACTGGATCAAGTCTCATGTTTCCATCCTGGCCACAAAGTGAGGGTTGCAGATTTTTCCATACATTTATTCTCTGAGCAGTAGGTTTGTAACTCCATACAGAACAGACATTAAGTATAAGAGCATAAGAAGAAACTGCTGGATCTCCTATGGGAAACCCCTATGGGATGTCTGCAAATAGAACCTCAGCACAGTAATTCTCTCCCCTCCTGTGGTTTCCAGCAATTGATACTCAGAAACACACTGCCTCCAACTTGGAGGCAGGGCTTAGCCGTAGTGGACAGTATCCATTGATAGCCTTTACCTCCATGAGTTTTTCTAACCCCCCGCCCCCGCCCGCACTCCGCAGGCAGGTGGGACCGATCCAAATGGTCCGCCCCTGCCACTTAATGAATCCAAATGCTTTTTAGAGAGTGGTACGGGACATTTTATCTCATGTTGATGGCCTCCCTGGTGACCCATTGGAATGCGGAGTTAATCAGGGCTATCGACTGTCTGGTTCCGATGCGCCATCTCTGATCGCATGGAGCCCGGTCAGCCCCATGGTTTTCCCCAGAGCTGAGGGCAATGAAACAAATCACTGAGACAGCTAGAGTGCTGGTGGTGGAAAACTCATTCTGAATTGGGCCAAACACTGGATAGAGCTCAACGTCGAGCCTACCAAGTGGCGATAGCAACGGCAAAGAGGACCTCCTTTTCCGCCTCTGTTGCATCTGCAGAAAATAGCAGCAGGAGACCCTTTCAGGTGGTTCACAATCTAGCTGAACCACTGTTGTCATCGGGGCCAGGTGAGAACCCCAAGATCTCTTGCAATGATCTTGTGAAGTTTTTTGCAAAGTTGCTCAGATTTGGAAAAAGGTAGACTCCACTGTGGGAGCAGGGCTGGGGCAGCGGAGTGCTGGAATCCTGTCTAGTCAAATTATGTGGGATCAGTTCCAATCTGTTACCTCTGAAGGTGTGGACAGGCTGCTTGGACAAGTGAAACTGACCACCTGTTTTCTTGATCCTTGCCCATCCTGACTTATAAAAGTGAGCCAGGCAGGGCTGGATGATCGGCTCCATGGGGTGGTGAATGCTTCCCTCTGTGAGGGAGTCTTCCCAGACCCGCTTAAAGAAGCTTCTTAAAAACCGCTTCTTAAAAAACTATCTTTGGACCCAACCTTCATGACCAACTATCGCCCAGTCTCAAATCTTCCATTCTTTGGCAACTTGAGCAGGTGGTTGCTGAGCATCTCTAGACACACCTGGAGGACCTGGGCCATTTGGAATCCAATCAGGATTCAGGCCTCATCATGGGACTGAAACTGCCTTGGTTGTGCTGGTTGATGATCTCCGACAGGCTAGCGACAGAGGTGAAAGCTGTTTCCTGGTCCTGCTGGATCTCACAGTGGCCTTTGATGCCATCAACCATGGCATCTTTCTGGACCATCTAGAGTTGGGAGCTGGGGGCACTGTTATACAATGGTTCTTCATCCTCCTGGGCCGTGTTCAGAAAGTGGTGTTGGGGATGAGTGTTCAGACCTCTGGGCTCTCACTTGTGGGGTGCCTCAAGGCTCTGTCCTCTCCCCCATGCTTTTTAACATCTATATGAAGCCGCTGGGAGAGATCATCAGGGGGTTTGGGCTAGGTGTCCACCAGTATGCAGATGATACCCAGTTCAACTCTCCTTTAAATCTGAACCAGTGAAGGCAGTGAATGTCCTGTGTGAGTTTCTGGAGGATGGATGGTGGCTAACAGATTGCGGTTGAATCCCAACAAAAGTACTTTTCTTGGTAGGCAGAGGGTGGGCTGGTGTGGAGGACTCCCTGGTCCTGAATGGAGTAACTGTGCCCCTGAAAGACCAGGTGCAGAGTCTAGGAGTCATTTTGGACTCACAGCTATCCATGGAGGTGCAGGTCAGTTATGTGTCCAGGGCAGCTGTCTACCAGCTCCATCTGGTATGCCGACTGAGACCCTACCTGCCCTAACATTTTTATTAGCCGACTGAGGCTTTACCTGCCCTAACATCATCATCAACATCATCATTATTATTACCCATGCAAGTTGATGGCTGTCAGTGCCTTTGTGGAAGCAAATTCCATACTTTTATGTGCTATACAAAGAATTACTTTCTATTTTTTGTTCCATATCCTTTTCTGTAAACTAAAAAATCCTAAATCCTGCAACATTTCTTCATAGGGGAGTTGATCCTTTTGGTAATCTGTTTCTGAACCTTTTCCAGCTCTACAATATCCTTTTTTACATGAGGTGACCAGACCTGTACAGTATTCAAAAAAATGCAGTTGCATTCTAATGATCTAAGCATGCAATTCTGCTTTCTCACAGCTGCTGCACTGGGTCGGCATCCTCAATGAATTCCCCACTACAACCCCAAGGTCTCATTACTGGCCAGTCACTGCCAGTTCAGATCCCATGAGAATATATATGAAATTGCAATTCATTTACCTTGGCATACACCACTTTATACTTCTTTATGTTGAGTTGCATTTTCCTGCCAAAAGGATGGATCCTTTTGAAGCTCTTCACAATGTATTTGTGTTTTAACCACCTTGAACAATTTAGTATCATCAAGCAATTCTGGCTAACTCACTGCTCACCCATAATCCTAAATCACTTATTAATAAGTTTAAAAGCACAGATTTTTGGAGGGGTCCCTTTCATATCCCAACATTGGAGGAGCTATCCATTTATTCCTACTCCCTGTTTGCTTTTTCTTAACAAGTTACTGATCCACAATTTATTGATCCTTTTGCACAGGTATATGGCCAGCATGGCCAATGGCCATGGATAATGGGAGTTTTAGTCCAATAATGGATTCACCTGGAGAACCACAGGGTTCACTAATCATGTTTTAGCAGAAATCCAGTCTCCCTGCTGTCATCCTGGTTCAGGTTCTTGTAATCTCTGGTGAATAATGAACATAGACACAATAATGGTTATTTCATATGCAGTCCAAAATGGACTGGAGAACATCATTAAAAACAAGCAAAGAAAGATTGGTGGCCAACCATGTACATGGAGTTGATCTGAAATCGGCATATTTTGCCTTGACATATGCTTCCCTTTTTTATTTGGGTATCAACAGTGAATATATTATATTTAAATTTACCTGATAGTTGGATTAATTCCATGATAATCCCTATGGAAGAAACTGCCAACTGACTGATTTGAAAAGGTGGTAATTTTTTCTACAAATTACAGCTCTGGTTAAAATAAACATCTGTAGCATTGTCATTGTCATTTCTAGGGGAAATACATATCAGTTAAGGGAAACTGTAAAATGCAGTTCTGTGGAGACTTTTGCAATCAGTTACATAGCTTGCTAATCTTAATGATTACATTTTCACACATATTTATTGAGTGATGTTTTGGATAAGTAACTTTCCAGCAGGGGTTTCCTTCAAGAAGCTACTAGCTTAAAATGCATTGGTTTGCAAATCATACTAAGTCAAGCCATAGCTTTGAAAAAAATGTTCTTGGTTTACAGCTCATGGAGAGAGCTAAATCTCAAGTCTGGGGTTAGATGATAAAGCCAGCCAACTCATGGTTTAACTCAGCACAGCGCAGGAGCAAAACAACCAGAGAGGAGTGAAGTGGCTGTAATTTCTTCCCTGGGAGCTTACATGGTCACATTAATACATGCTTTGGTTTCACATGATGTAGAAACCAGCCCATTGACGAAACCAAAAAGATTTAACCTAGGTAGCTACATTTAGGATAAAATTGAATTTATTTTCAATGATTTACAAAGATTTATTCTATTAACGTTGGTGCATACCTATCCCACCTGCAGTCTGGACCTGTATACACCACATAAGGTATTTATATTGGCCATGGACCAAATCTTTTCTTGGTGCAGAATGTTTGTTTCCTTGCTCAGGATGTGTTAGTGGGTTGCTGTTATTATTAGTATGTGCACCCCCTGTTTTGGCCTATTTCTCAGTCTTTTTGAGGGAATGAGGGCCACTCCTCAGTCAAATATACACTTTATCAGTCAATGAGATTGCCCAAAAAACTGAGAATTTGCCTCATAGTGTATGGATATTTAGGAATGTAGGGAAGAAACAGAACGTAGCATTGACTGCAATTCTGAAACTGTAGGTGACCTTCCATTTGCTAGTAATGAGCATTGTGCTTTTTTCAATATTTAACGATACTCCAAGGAGCAAAGGTGTAGCTCTTTCAGTAGAAGTTTCTCTGCTAAGTAGAGTTGACTTGAATGCTTGACTGCAATTGGCATTGGGTGTTCTCCCCCCCCCCCTTTTGTTACCGTGTCCCAGAAGAACTCTCATTACCCCTGGTCTTGGTACCATTATGCCCAATTTACTATTGTAAACACCTCTATTCATTAGTACCTCTTTTTATTTGTTCTCAGATAGTGTTGGAATTAGGGGGGGGGGGTGAAAGGATGGTTGGAGGCAGACAGATGATAGGGAAACTACAAGCTTCTGCTTTCTCAAAACTAGCCTGTCAGCTTCTTTGGCAGCATTCTGAATCCTGTATTTGTTTATGTGTATTTTGCTATGAAAATAGCCACATGGTATTTTTTAGCAGGGTTACCCTGCAAGACGGCAGTATACTGCAACCTTTATTAATGTGTGGAACTGGCACACCACAGTTTGTTGCTATTTCAACATCCCCAGTGAATACGATATAATATATAATAGATTATATCATCTATTTTATGAGACGTGTAGCCGTAGATAGCAATTTCTGACAAGTCATTGCTGATACAAAATCTTGCCTGTTCATGCTATATATACACTCTCCATTCTGTGTTGCAGCTTGTAAGGAGCAATCTAAATATTAGAAGGATACATCTAAACTCTTTAATCAGTGCTTACATGAACCGACTTATCTTTATGGTTCAGCCATTTCCAGCTGGATCTACAGCAGGGAGCTTTGTCTTGCTACTGAAATTGATTAATTTAACTGAGGTTGACAGCAACAGCACACATAAGAGCTGGGACAGTTCAGTCTTAGAAGGATTAGCTTGCCCTTTCTCAAAATTGGTGTCCATCTGAATCAGTCTATTGAAAGATAATATCATTTCAAACGCTGAGATGATTCTTTGCTTTCACTGAGGTCTGTGGTTTATTCGCCAGCACAATCAGCATTGAATGGCTGTATAAATCACATGAAATATAAAATGCTGGAGCTTCAGCATATTCGGCAGATGTCCACACAGAGAAGAGAGCAATTAAATTCTCCTGCGTTAAAGCAGATAGAATTATTCTCCTGCAGAGGACTTGCACATATGGGAATTTTCTCTGGAGAAGCCTGGTGTCTTGTCACTCCCTTGGGGATTGTGAGTGTATAAATGGCTTAATAATTGTGAAAAAGCATCAAAGAAGAAAATGAAGCATTATTAATTGCAAAAGAAAAAGTGTGGTGCTAATCATTGCTATCTGCTTTTTGAATGGAGCTTATTTATTTTGAATTCTTCTGCAGTAACTTTAAAATATGCAGAAAGCTTCAGTGCAATCTTAAGCATGTTTATCCATTGAATTCTGTGGTGCAGATAAATACTCATAGGACTGGACTGTTTGAAACGTGTGCAAATGAACTAGTATTGATTTGTATTGCTAAATTATTAAATTCATTTAATGAATTCAGTGATTAATTATTGAAACACTGAAAATCTTTTACACAAGAACAGAGGAAGATGTCTTAAACAGAGGTAGGTCCCTGTAGCTCAGTATTGTTTACAGTGACTGGCAGCAGGTCTCGTTTCAGACAAGTGTCCCAGAGTCAATCATTCAGGAAAACCCTGCTACTTGTGAGCATATGGGGGTCTCCAAATGCAAAGGAACTCCTTAGCTGATGTTGAAATTATGGGGACATTAATAACAGCGTAGCTTTTCCCTAAGATACCCTGGGCCCACCTCAGTTAGGGTTTTACCTTTCAAAGATGGGACATTGAATTGGGATGGTGAGCTACTGATGGAGTTGTTTCCACAATAGTGTTGTTGTTCTTCTTCTTCTTCTTTGGCGATCACTCGTAGCCAAGTAAGATTGTCTTCCATAAACACAGTTTTTACAATGAGTCCATAAGTGACTGTGGAGGCCAATTCTGGAGCCACACATCCCTCCACAGTTTGGACATTGGTTCCTGGGTGGGAGTTGATCATGGTGTGGATTTGCCAAGCGTGCCTTCCTCTTAGCACGTTTCTTCTTTGCGTTCTGAGTTCGAGTGTCTTCAAAGTCTATGACACCTTTGGTAAAGGCTGTTCTCCAACTGGAGCGTTCACAGGCCAGTGTTTCCCAGTTGTCAGTGTCTATACAACATTTTTTTAGATTTGCCTTGAGACAGTCTTTAAACCTCTTTTGTTGACCACCAGCATTACGCTTTCCATTTTTAAGTTCGGAATAGAGTAGTTGCTTTGGAAGACAGTGGGAGCCCAATATGTTCAGTACCGGGGCTGAGTCTTCAAATATGGGAAGAAAAGAAAATATCTTGGATCATGTTCAGAGTTTTTCTCTCACCACTCAACCACTGAAACCTCCGCCATACACTTAGAATTTGAGAGGGGGTTGCTCTTCAGTTCATGGTTGCCAGTATAAAGTGGGAATCCATAATATTTTCACTACAAACACACACACACTTCCAGGTTTCCTCTTCTCAATCCTGGCCTCTTTAGCAGTTTTCCAGGCATCGGCACTTTTTAAAAAATCTCCATCTTAATATACTTTACCAGAGCATTAAGGAATGAAATGCAGTGTGGAACTAAGCATTTCCCTCGTCCAAAGTTGTCTTACCAACCATCTCTCCAGTCCTAAGATCTTTGGCTGCAGCTGCAACTGGTTTTCCACAATATCTGTGTAAGGTGCTGAGGGTTTGGAACATGGGACTCTGCCACCAGGGCAGCTGTCGTGCAGATGGAATAATTGGGCTGAAGTCTTCTGCAATTTAGCCACACTCATATAATGCCTAGAGATGCTACTGCTGCTCTGAAGCCCCTCTGGAATGGGTGACCCAAGGAACCAATAACTGTTGTCCCATGCTTGGTTTTTCAGGCTGAGCAGTCTTTGAGTAGTCTGGTCCAACCTGGCCTGCTTTACTGGCTTTACCTGAATTTGACCCAGCTGTCCTTGACTATGCCCCTGCCTTACTCCAACCTCAACCTTACCTGTTTGGAAGTATGCCCTGCCCCTGGGCCCTTGAATGCTGATTTGCAAGGTCAGGCTGGAGCAAGCAAATCAAAGCCAGAGGAAGAGTGTAGCCCAAGGCAGTAGCAACAGATCTTGTGCTACAGTTCTGCCTACTTGGACCATGCCTTTGTTTCAGCATCTGCCAATTAATAGCAGCTCCCTGCTGGGCCTGACAATAAGTGGGCTGTGAGAAGCAGACAGAACTGGCAAATAGTAGAAGCATTTAATTGCATTTAACATTGAGGCTTTGAGGAGGAAAGTTGAGAAGCAAGAAAAACAGCAAGCATATTTAAAAGCATGTTTTCTGCCAGTTACTTTGCTTCTTTCAGTGATAACATGGATTGAAAAAAGACAGAAATAGAACACAACTAGGGAACCTATGGATAATTCCCATCAAGACCAAGCCAATGTCGGCAGTGCTCAAGGACTCTGGGAGTTGTAGTCTAAAGGGCCACAGGGTCCCAATCCCTGAATCAGAATGTTATATTTGGTATCTTTGGTATCAGTGTTCAAAATTTGCCAGGTGCGTTTTGCTATTGGCGCGGGTCCAGGTGTGACTATGTGGAGATTTCTGGGCACCAGATTGGCAACCACAGTTTAAAAGCCTCTGCCTTAGTCCATAGTTAATACCATTTCCATTTCCACTGTGTGTGTTTCTCCTTCTTGCATACTGGGACAAATGAATTGTCGCAAGAGCAAGCTGCAGTCAGGCAATGTAGTTGAGATCATAGAATTGTAGCGTTGAAAGGGACACTGAGATCATCTAACCCCCCTGGTGAATAGACATTCTGCTGTGGCGACCATAACCTAGATTGAAGGTGCCATTACATATCTGAGTTTCTAACACTGCTTCGGATTGCCTACTCCAGGCCTCACCTTTAGTTGCCCAAAACATGTTTGGTGGAGAATGTTGTTGTTTTAAAAAAAAGAACAAATAAATAAATAAATGTTGCTGCTTCCTTAAAATTAGATAAGTGGGGTTTTCAGCTAGACAGCGTCTGAAAAATGTGACTTATCCTATCTATTTCCTTTGTTCTCATTTGTGTGACTTCATTTTAAGTTTCTCTCTACAATACCAATAGGTATTTTTCCCTGTAATTATATCATGGAAAATCTGGAAAAATACTAGCTTGACCATCTGATGTTGAAGGACTGTGCATTTCACTTTGTACATTTTATATATGAATTGGGGGGAGGGGGCCATAGTTCAATGGTAGAGCATCACCTTTGCACGAAAAAGGTCCCAGATTCAGTTCCCAGTATCTCCAGGTAGTGCTGGAAAATATTCCCTGCCTGGTAGTCTGGACTATAAGGCAGCTTCCTGTGTTCCATTATTTCTTGTTTACAGGGTCTTTCTTCTTAGGCATGCTTAGAAAGTGTGCTATGGCTGTGGCACATCCATTTTTTTTAGGTTGATAAAGAGTAGTTAGCCACCTTTTTGGTTCAGTAACAATTAAACCTTCCCAGTCAAGTTGTGATTGGTATTTCCATGGATGGCAGAAGTCTCTTTCATTATTAATTCTCTAGTTTATTTCTTATAGCAGTCTCAGCTGTACTTTATTACTCAAAGGTTAATGCAAACTGAGAACTGGGTAAATTAAATTCCATTTGGCAGCTAGTTTCCTGATATAGACATTGTCAGATGCGAATGAATGGCAATGCTGTGTCTGTTTCAATTGTTTAAACAGACCAGTTTTCCCTTTAAAATAAAAACTATGTTTTCTAATCCTTAAAAGATTTCATAATACAATAAGATCAGCATCCCACTTTATAAGGAAAGTATGCCATTTAGAAATCTGTGAAACGTTATCAGCTATTACAGAAAATTAATGCAGATACCATGACTAATGAACTGATACACTGCTTTAAACAGTAGTCATCATTCAGTTATATGCAAGAAATCATGCACTTGGATATTTTATTGAAGGGAGCCTAAGGAATAACAGTTAAGAGGGTTTTATTAACTTTCAGCACACAAAATGAATAGTTGAGCATTGAACACGACATGATGCCATGTGATAATTGCATGCCTTGGTTATATTGCAAGGCATGGAACATAGCCAAAAGCCTTCATCTGTTCTGGATATAGTTATTTTTTACACTCTGCTTATTGAGTACATTATTGCAGTAGTATTATTACAGTTGTAGCTGGTACTATTTCATAAGAAATGCCCTGAAAATATATTGCCATATTGTGGCTAAATCGAATCTTATTTCTTTCTGCTGAATAATAGTGAGCAGCAGTTCGCAACAGAACCACCATCAGTCTTGACTGACAATAATATCTGATATTATTCATTTATTGTGGTGGACAACAAAGCTAGAGGCATATTGTAAATCTTTCAAATAGAAGAAGGTTTTACTTAGGAACAAAGTGAAATAATGATTTAGACATAAATATTTTATTCATCAATCTTGAATTATAGTAATTAAAAGAGGGGGGACAATTTTCCGTTAATGTTAGTATAGTATACATTGCAGCAGAAGATGCTGCTACTAATTACATACTAAATAAAAATATGGTATCAAGGTAGATTACACTTACTGATTACTGATTCCTGTTTGGTTTTTTAAAAGCATATTCCCACCACTTCCAGAAAAAGAATACAGTTTTACAGTGTTCATTAGTAAAAATCTTGTAAAGTGTGGTGGTAGCTGTACAAGCGGGGGCCACAAAAATCAATAGCAAAATTACTGATAATTTTAGTAATTAGGACTACAGGTTGTTTAGAAGAGGAATTAAAATCAGCACATTCTGTTAGGAGGTTATTAGGGCTTGTTTTTTGTTTACTTAAAATAATAACCATCAACTTTGTTCTGTGGTTTTTTTATTTTTAAAAAATGCAGGTTTTTTGGCTGCTTTGTAACCAGGTTCTCTGGGAGACTTTCAGCAGTTACTGCATTAAGACTGAAGCGGGGGGACGGGGGACATTAGATAATGAGGCTGCCTTTTGCCTGTCCTTCATCAGGAGCTCAGTTATGGGGCCAAATTATAGCCCAACACCGCAGTGACAGTACTGTCCCAAGATTGTTCAAAAAGTTATGTGATTGAAACCTTGGATTTCCTGACCACATAAGCAGTGGTTCTGATTAGTCAGAACTGGAAGATAACCTTTTGAATATGTAAGCCACAATTGTTCTCCTGGGAAAACCATACCCAGTTGCCTGGAAAATGTTAATCATCCCCCAAAACTTTTGTTGGCATGTTCAGTTGTGTGGGGGTATTGGGGGTGGATAAATACCCTAAAATCCTTTGCAACCCCTTTCGAAGCAGCAGCTACCACTTCCATATTGAGAGCTGCCTTCTACTTCCTTGCTAAGAGCACTTCTGCAGCCCTTAAGAACGTCTGCGTCCATCAGGTTCTGCAGGCTGACGCCTGCCAAAGAGATAAAATCTCTTGCAATCATTCTTGAGAGCAGCCAAAGCTACAGGAAGCACTTATTGAGAGCAGTGGGAGATCATATTTCTTCGGCAGGCATCAGCGATGGTTATGGGGTGGAGCAGAGCAAACCAGCGATTTTTAAAAAGCGGGTGGCAACGTCAAAAAAGAGAGAACTACCAGTAAGCATCCCCTATGCTGAAGCCAGCATAAATTATTGGAGGGAGAGTTGGGTGCACACATTCTTCATAATTCATTAAAGGACCCCTGATAGTCAAGTCCAGTCGCGAACGACTCTGGGGTTGCGGTGCTCATCTTGCTTTACTGGCTGAGGGAGATGGCGTTTGTCCGCAGACAGTTTTTCCAGGTCATGTGGCCAGCATGACTAAGCTGCTTCTGACAAAACCAGAGCAGCGCACGGAAACACCGTTTACCTTCCCGCCGGAGCGGTACCTATTTATCTACTTGCAGGAGCAGGGATCGAACAACGGGAGCTCACCCTATCGCGGGGATTTGAACCGCCGACCTTTTGATCGGCAAGCCCTAGGCTCAGTGGTTTAGACCACAGCGCCACCCGCGTCCCACATAGTTCATTAGTAAGTAGTAAATGGAAAGGATCCTCTGGCTTGCAATGGAGGAAGTGTGTGGAGATGCTCTTCCTTAATGAATTAATGAACTGATAACCTAATGAATTTAAGGATACACTGCTAATAATAATGAATGATAACTTCAGACGTGCATACCTTTGCACTTTGGCCACACCTGCTTCATCATGTGACCTCCATGGGGTTGGCTGTGGGTCAATGTGGCCCTTAGGCTGAAAAGAGTTAGCATTCCTGGTTTAAACCATTGATCTTCAACTGGATACTTGGGTCTCGCCCAGATTTGATGTGTGTTGCACCAATGACACCCTCACTGTTTTCTTCCTCTGAGGTTGTCATTAAATTTATGTCCCTCCCTCCCAAAGGGGAGAGAGGAAATATTTTTCTATGGGTATTTTCACCCTGCATGAAAAGCACACTTTACAAAATTTCTCTTCAGTTTGAAATATTAAAAATATAGGACACCCGCTTCCTTTGTATCTAGGGTTTTAAAAAAATGAATACAGTCGCACCTCATTTTGCAGCCAGGATCCATTCCGGAGCCCCGTCCTCTAGCCAAAAAGGACACTGGGCAAAGAACCGTGTCTGTGCATGCGCGTGGAGTGGTTTGCGCTTCTGCGCATGCGCAAAGCGCGATTTAGCGCTTTTGCGCATCCACGAGCAGCAAACTCAGAAGTAACCCGTTCCGGTACTACCAGGTTTGCTGCAGACGTTCACTGGAATGGACGCTAGACAAGGCGGATGTTCGTGGAGGTATTACTGTACATTGCAGTTTGGGATTGAGTGCAGGTTCTTGGTCTGAAAAGCTTGGAAGTAGACCAGGGTTTCCCATACTTGGGTCTCCAGCTGTTTTGGACTACAATTCCCATCATCCCTATCCTGCTAGTTAGGGATGATGGGAGTTGTAGTCCAAAAACAACTGGAGACCCAAGTTTGCATGAATCCTAAAGTAGACAGATGTAAGTTTTTCATAAGAACACTGCCCTTGCAAATGTCACCATATATTTTATAGGAATTATTATAGTAAAATATTGTTACAGCTATAATTGTTTATTGTGAATAGTATCAGAAGTGAAAGCATCCATCAGAAACACAGTGTAATTTAACTTGTGATACTCCAGGTTCCCATCAGTCTCCAACGCCCATCAGCCACAACCAGCATGGGTCATTGGTTTAAATGAGTAGAAAGGGACCCTGAGGGTCATCTAGTCTAACCCCCTGCAATGCCGGTATCTCAACATGGGGTCCCCCATCCAATTTGAAACCATACCTGCTTAGCATTGCAAATGTGCCAGCAGTTTTCTTGCTGCACCTCCTGTATTTTGAATGTTTTTCATTATTACAGATAAAATCTCATTATTGCTTATTCTAAAATAAAAATAAAGATTTTTTTTTTAAAAAAAAAGCAATGTGTTACGATTCATAGGGCTGTGGTTTTCATATTTTGGCTGTATGTAATGAGTATAATGTGCATAGTTGTGGGGTGGGATTAGCAGCAAGTTATGCTGTTTCTCAAATTTTTACCCTCAAAGTGTAAACTTGGGGAAGGGAGAGTCTTGATACCTAGACTGAAATTACCACATAATTGTGTGTGTGAAAGAGAGAATTTGCTGTTTTCTAAACTTACTTCTGTGTTTCCTTTACCTTTTATTACAAGAACGTGAGTTTTAGATGTAAGTTGTGATAATCTGAATTCTTCAAAGAGTTTGTAAGGTGTGTGTGGATTTGGTTTATGCACCTGTGTTTATTACAGACAACATCTTTCATAATTTAAAACTGGTCTGAGCATCCTTTCTTGAGCTTAGTTTCCACTTCTCAGTGCATTATGTAATAATTGTTGGCTGCAGTAGCCTTCTGTTGCTAGAATGATCTAGATATCTGTTTTAAAATGTTGCTTGTCATGATGCCTGCCACCTGTGCTTATGTACATTAGGAACATCTTAGTTGATAATATGTATGTGAGAGAGACAGAGAAAAATCATTTTTCTTTGTGTTTGTTTTTACTTTGAATACATAGTGTCGTAATTAGGGAATAAAGAAGTCATCTGTTACTGGAATGGCTTAGGTGTCCAGAAACAATGTTGTTTGTCATGGTGCCAAAGTTTTATGGTAGCATATCCTCCAAAATAATGTTATTACAATGCCACCTAGTGATAAGGTGAATGACAAGGTACATTAATAGAGAATGTCTTAACTGGTCTTTTTATTTTTTTAAAAAAGGAAACAGAAATTGATAACGTGAATGACAATATAAAGTAATACAGAATGTCTAACAACTGTTTTTGGGGGTGGGGAAACCTACTTTAGGGTACAGAAAATGACCTCATATACACAGTAAGCAGGTCCAAAAATGTGATTTATTTTCAGTTCTAATCCACTTTGAAAACAATACTTATGAAAAATATAACTGATGTGCTGCAAAGTATTATTTTTCAGTTATTTAATAAGCTTTACTTTATTTTACAGTGCTGGACCTAAGGGAGACAACATTTATGAATGGAGATCAACTATACTTGGGCCTCCAGGTTCTGTGTATGAGGGAGGAGTTTTTTTCCTTGATATTACCTTCTCACCAGACTATCCCTTTAAACCACCCAAGGTAAGGGATGAGTAAAATTAATAATTTATACTGAAAAGTAAGTAGTTTCAGAACCAATCTTGATACACGTGTAGAATTGTATTATGTACAAAAGGAAATGAACAAAATACTTATAAAGGTGCATGGCTGCTTTTAAAATTATATGAAGAAATAATGACCATTATGATCTGATGTCTGTCAGGTGATGTCAAAGACCCAGAATCCAATCTCATTAGACAGAATTGACAAATATTGCAAGAACAAACCTTGGTTATCGCTCATGGTTTGCCTTTCTTTCCTTCATTATAACTATTTTTAAAATATGTGAACACAGTGGAATTACTTACAAATAGACATATATAAGATTTCATTGTTCTGTGTATATATTTTATATTTATATTTATATTTTATATATTTTAAGGAAGTTCTCCAAGAAATAAAGTCAAAAACTGTGGGTCTGTGCAAGTGATCAAAGATGGGGAATGTTTTAAAATTTGGTTAGATTCTGGCATTTTTCCAAAATTGGGGTGGAGGGAAATAAAACAATGGCTTTCAAAATTATTTGTGATGTTAGGGTTGTTATGTATTAGACTTTACTTCTTTGTTGTTTTAAAAGCCTGCTATGTCAAATCCCATTTGAAGACCTCGTGGTGTTTCATGCAACTAGAGTTCACAAAGTCTGAGTTGACAATGTCATCTCTTGATTCTATAGAGAGACTGTCGAGCTGAGGATTTGTGGAAAAGTGTAAGTCTGTCCTATACCATGTCATGCAAGAACCTAAAGGTCACTCAGCATCTAGGATATACAAAACTATACCTTTGAGGATAGTTTAAACTATCTCTCCCTCTCCCCCGCCCCCGGCCCGTTTTAATTTAATCTACATTCAATTTTGCACTATTCATATTGCATTGTATTATTTATATTAAATTATGTAAATATTTATTCAGACAGAATAAAAGCAATTTCCTGCATATGTTAAGACACAATAAACATCAAATACTAAAAAATAATTTTTTTAAATGCGCATTATAGAGCACCACAATTAACAGGTAAGTAGGGCATCCCCTAAAACAACATCCACTATAAAAATACAATAAACATTTCACATTTCAGGACAACATAATTAACAACTCATCAAAATATCTTCTGAAACATCACAAATGAAACATCACAAATGAAAGACATCTATAAAAAAATAAATAAAGATGCCACATTTTGAAACAACGTAATTGGCAACCAATTGAATGAAAAATAAAACCACTTTTCCCAACCCACCATATGTGCAATCCATCATAAAGTTAAACAAGGCAATCCAATTAAATTCCCAGCCCCCTATACAACCATAAACGCAACTTAATGTAACTACATCTAAAAGTGCATTCCACTCAGTTCCTCTCAAGCATACTCTTACATAAGATACTCAAACATCACTCTTCTAACACCACCTCCAATCCGCTCGGCAACTACCCCCATAATTCAGTCTCATATCCTCAACCAATGACCCACTCACATGCCTACACCACGAGACCCAGACAAATATATACTGACATAGAAAGCAAGCAACAGTACACAAATAAAAAACATATTATATGGGATTATAATATTTATATTATATTTCCTTCTTTATAAAATGTTTATAGTCAGCCAGCTCCCATGAAACATCATGGTGGTGTACAATAATGTATGCAACTGGCACGACGGCTGTTAACCAGAAGGCTGGTGGTTTGAGTCCACCCAGGGGTAGCTGTGGGCAGGATTCCTGCATTGCAGGGGGTTGGACTAGATGACCCTTGGGGTCCCTACAATTCTATGATTCTATGGAAGCACCATAAAAACAATACAAAATAATCATTAAGATGACTGGCTAATCAATAAAGTTTAAATAGCTGCACAGGCCTGTTCACATCAAAAGGTCTTCAGGAGACACCTGAAAGTCAGCATATATCTCTTCTGAAAGAGAATTCCAATGCTTGGGTCCAGTGATACAAAATGGCCCGACTTTTTCAAGCCAATCAGGTCTCTGTGATACCATGTGGGACCAGCCACAGTGCAGAGAGCCATGCTCTCTTCCATTTCACCCACCTGTTTTTATGCTTTTTCCTGTCAACAGTCAGTCAGCAGTCCATGCTAAGCACACTCAGGACACATTGGGCTGCTTTGACTCCTCCCCCCAACACACACACACAGGTGGTTCTTCTAAAAATTGCTTCTACTTCTACAAACATTAGGGTCCCCCTAAGCCTGCTGATTGGACGCGGGTGGTGCTGTGGGTTAAACCACAGAGCCTAGGACTTGCCGATCAGAAGGTTGGCAGTTCGAATCCCCACAACGGGGTGAGCTCCCATTGCTCGGTCCCTGCTCCTGCCAACCTAGCAGTTCGAAAGCACGTCAAAGTGCAAGTAGATAAATAGGTACCACTCCGGCGGGAAGGTAAACGGCGTTTACGTGCATTGCTCTGGTTCGTCAGAAGCAGCTTAGTCATGCTGGCCACATGACCTGGAAGCTGTACGCTGCCTCCCTCGGCCAATAAAGCAAGATGAGAGCCGCAACCCCAGAGTCGGTCACAACTGGACCTAATAGTCAGGGGTCCCTTTCCCTTTTAAGCCTGCTGATATCTTCCTCTTGTATGAGAATGGTGCTGTTTTGACTATGTAAGGGCCAGAACTTGGACAAATTAGAATGCTTTTTGTTTACATGATGGAATGGAGTGGAAATCTTTATTAGCGTGGATAATTGTTGGTTTGTTTAGTCCCTGCCTTTCACCCTAAGATCCCAGGCTGGGTTACAACATTAAAACACAAAATAAAAAAAACAGTTTGAAGCAAGTTGTATTTATTACGAATAGCAGTATATATTTGATTTATTATAAATAGTAGGATATATTTGATATCTACTCAATTGTTCTTGGTTTTCCCCAGGTCACATTCCGGACTAGAATTTATCATTGTAATATTAACAGTCAAGGAGTGATTTGCTTGGATATTTTAAAAGACAACTGGAGTCCAGCATTAACCATATCTAAAGTCCTCCTTTCCATCTGCTCACTTCTTACAGACTGCAACCCTGGTAAGACTTCTGCGCTGTATTGTATATAGCTGGATGGTGATATAACAGATTTACATCTTCAGTTATCCATGAAAAGCTACTACAGTGATTTAGATTAGCAAATGGTTAACCAAAAGTACCTGTGTTGCAGGTAATGAATGCAATTTAGGCTGAGTGCATTCATAGAGTTGAGCCTTTTGCCTAGCCCTGCTACTGTGTTTTTAACAAAAATCTGGCATGCAGAAATTGAGCATGCTGGGGAAAACTTTTCCTGCTTAATTGTTACATTTCAGGCTTCTGTTAAAGTGCAGGGTGGCAGGGAGTGGCATCTCTAGTCATTCAGTGTCAGCTGTCAAAAATATTAATAGATGGAGTAGTTTGTCTGTTTTGCTATCAATACTAAAATCTATTTAAGTCAGTAACATATTTTTATTTGCAATAATAAGTACTTCATACGTTTCGATGGTAAAGATAGCAGCTATTGATTTTTCTATCTAGTGTTGGGGGGAAATCACCGACAAATCAATTGAATTGCTTTTTGCACTGAAAAGATTTTCTGCTGATTCAGCCACCCTGGAGTTTTTTTCTTAATTTAATACCATGGCTCAAACATGGTTTGGCACTAGGGAACAAGCTCAGGCGTCGCACACTCTCCTTAATTTCTTCCTCTCTTTGTGTATTCTACTTAAATTGTTAATTTCTGATTTGCAGCAAAATATAGTTTAATGATGCATTGATGATCTGCAGCATACCAGAATCAACCCTGGTTTACAATCCTGGTTTAGCAGGGTGAGCACAAACCATAGTTTATTGTTTTGGGATACAAGGTCAAGTTGTGGTTTGCTGCAAATGAGAAAGTTACTAACTAAACAGAGCTCATGCAGGGAGGAGTGAGCATCCAAGCCAGGGGTTCCACAATAATAATAATGATAATTTTTATTTATACCCCGCCCTCCCCAGCCAACTAGCAATAATAAAACAAGTTGAATGAATGCAACTTAAAAACAAGATTAAAAAACAACGTTAAAATATTGAAACAGTAAAATATTAAAATGTTAAAAGTGCAGCCTCCATGTAATGTGAACTAACCCAGTTTTTCAATACTTAATTTACGTTTAAACTACTCATAGGAAGTGATGGAATTAATATTCTACAGCTGGTGTGAGCTGGGTTTATCCGACTACTTAATGCCAAATTCATACAAAATGCTTTCTTCGATTTTTTCCTTTCTTGCCTGGATCATTTCTTTGTTTATAACAATTGTGCATTTGTGGGATGGTGTTTCCTCTTTAAAACCAAAACAGATTCATACAGGGACTTTTAAGGGAGAACTCACGATGGCATGGTGGAATTTTTTAAAAAATAAATAAATTCTGGCAGTGCTGTTTTCTGGCTTTAGGCCCATTTCTTTTAGACCCAGTATAGGTCTGGTGCAATTTTAACAAATTGTCAGATTAGTCATGCTTTGTAATCTGATTTTGAACATGGAGAAGCAAATTGACTACCTTTTTTCTTTCAGTGGGGGAATTGCTTTGAGAATACCCCAGGCACATCTCAGAGAAACACACACACACACACACACACAGAGTGTTCTCTGTTCCCTGTCAGCTGGAAGCAATTTTCAGTGCCCTCTGTCTTCCCTTCATCTTAGCCTGCCCCAGCCCACTTTAAAGGCAGAAACCTGGCGGGGGCCCTGCAATGATAAGCAACCTTGTGCTCTTTGTTCACTACTCATCTAATGGGCAAAAGCAGATCAGGTCAAATGGAAAGGCAGTAGCGAGTCCTTCCACAAAAATAAAATACAAAACATGCAGGTTTTCCAACGCGAAGGGGAGGGGGACGACATGTATCAGTTACCCAGTAGGCTTGGATTTATGCAAATCTTCATTAGAACAACAAATAGTAATAAGAATGGCAGCTAATTAACCTCCAGCCATACGCAGTGATTAAACTGAGTTTGACGCACAGCTGCAGCTTCATTGGCAAGCACCGCTGTTCTTCTCAAGCAAGCCGTGCCGAGGAAATGAAAAAGAGGTATTTGCTCCTGAAACTTCTGACGTTCTTGCGGTAATCTGCAAAAGATGTAGAGGAGAAGATCTTCCCTCTCTGGCTTTACATCGCCTGCCTTTTATTTCTGATCACTCAAGGCAGGCACGTGCTTGTCCCTTTTAAACAAGCGTCGTGAGATTTGACTTGTAAACAGTGTCAGCACCATCAGGGAGCAAATTGTAGTTAACTGCTTTCTGATTCTTGCTAGCAACTAGGTGGATTTATTGCTGTGTGTTGGTTTATTCATTTATTTTATTAGCTTTATATACAGCCCTTCATCATAAGATATCAGGGCGGTTCACGGAATAAAATGCAGGATAAAAACAAGGAAATAAGTAAAACAAAACAGCAAAACAATAACCCCCCCTTTCTACCTTGGCGGAAGAAATAAATGAAGTAGTTGTGATAGAGGAATAAGAAATTATAAAATGATAGCATCTGCATTATTATTATTATTAATTATTGTTATTAATGTTGTTGTTGTTGTTAATTTGAAAAAAATGATGCCATGAGAATGAGATACCTTGTCTCCGGTCCCATTTACAGTTTTGCACGGGAGTGAATGGTGCATGCATGAAGCTTGCTGGTATTTCAGCCTTCAGATTTTGCATTGTCGAAAATGGCAAAAAGTGTAAGGGAGCCTTGGGGTGGGGGGAAACACTGGATTTGCATTAGGACAGGTAGAGTGGAAGTTTTGCTCCTAAACCCACCTAACTGCATACTCGCCATTTGCTAGTAAAGAGGCGAGGCACTGAGGTCTCCATGAAACCACAAGTCACTCCTGCATCCAAATGAAGGCTGTCTCATTTATCTGCCCATCAGAATCGCAACTAGGGTTGGGTCATATCGGATATATATTGTTTATTGTACACTGTGTACCATACGTTTGCATAGCACTTTGCAAAGTAATGTAGAAGATGATAGTTCCTGCTCCAGATAGCTTTGTTGCAAACTACATGTAACATGGAGTATTGTAATTAGGACACCCTTCAGAATCAGGGGGGTCAGTTTGGTTTCTGTCTTTGGCACAGATGATAGGGCACAGTCCTTCTCAGTCAGTGTTATTCCTTTATTCTAACATTCAGATCTGGCATCATGGGTGCTGTTGCTTTTGCATTGTGGCCAGAGTGAACAGTTCGCTTAGAGCATGGCAATTGGTTGACTGGTTTTCTCCCTTTGCAGCTGACCCCCTGGTTGGAAGTATTGCTACTCAGTATATGACAAACAGAGCAGAGCATGACAGAATGGCCAGACAGTGGACCAAGAGATACGCTACATAGGAATCTGCTGTGGAACATGCTGGACCTGTGCAAGCACATTCACCAAGTGCATCAATAGCCCTCCCCTTCTTATTTTTATTACGTTTGGAAGCATTTTGTGACAAAGTTGATTGCCCTTGTCCCCTTTCCCCCTTTATTTTTATTCTTTTATTTTATTTTATTTTCTGTTCAACTTGAAAACTGTATCTTTAAAATATAGATTGGGAATTTGGGGTTACAGTGCAAGGAATGTTGGAGCTGTAATAGTATAGAGCTTTGTCACAAAGCTTTGTATTAATGTATTTTTTTTTTCTTTGTTGTGTCTTTGGGGGGGAAACAAGCAAACAAAACTCAGAACTATATATTGTTTCTACTTAAATGTAGTGTTTAGGGTTATTTTTTTGTACGGAAGTCTTTAATGGTGGGTGCATGTTACTGGGAACCGGTTTTGTATTAAAAAAAAAAGCATAAAACTTAAGAATCACTGTGCATTACTAAGACTGTGTTTTAACACCAGCCTGCTCTTTTCCCAAACACTAGGCTGCTGGGTTGAACCAGATGATACGTATTTTGATTTACTTAAAAGAAAAGTGCTTGTAAATTTCTTAGGGACCTGCCACTTTTGACTGTGGATCAGTTGATGTACACTTGTATTATTAAAGCACTCAATAAAAAAACAAAACACTGTGGCTGATAACATGCACTTCTTGTAATGCTCCTTGTGCAGTGGACCCAGGTCAGCTCCGCATGTTTCTGAACTTGCATAAAACTAAAGAATCTGCAGTTGCTTTTAGTTCCGAGTTGTTCTTTTCCCCCTAAGGGCCAGCTCCAGTATGCTATTTGTGGATCAATTGCCACGGGAAAAGGGAAGCACAACGATACTGTTAACACATCCAATTTTAATGCCCTTTGTTAAAGATCATCCTCTCCAGGATGACATTGGCAGGGTTAAAATCCGAGGTGTCTCCACTGCCCTACAATACCCAGTTCACAAGAAGCAATTCCAATAGCTGTGTAAAAGGCAATCGCTGTTGACATACTCTCTGATTTTATCTGGGATGGCGTCTACTTGATTAGCACTTGTAAACATCTCTCGATCTGCAGTGGGGTGCGTAAATTATGTTGTAATAAAATTTGTTCATACTGTTCCACTTTTCACAACAAAGCAAATCTCTTGTCATACAGTATGTGTCTCAACATTATCAAGGTTTACAACACATGGCAGCTTACACTGGATCTTTAAAAAAAGGATCACTCGTTTTTTGTAGGTAGCAATATCTTAACACTATATAGGTTATATCATTCACCTTATATCAAACAAAATATGCTCACGTCGAAGAGCATACTGTAATTTGTTGTGTCATTTTATGCTTATCAGTTATATAGAATCAGCAGCTCTCCTAAAACACAGCTCTTTAGCTTGGCACTGTTTCACCTTGTCTCTAGGCTCATCTAAGGTGTGTATATATATATATATATATATATATATATATATACACACACACACACACACACACACACACAGGTCACTAGCAAATGATCCACGTTTAACATATGCTTTCAACTTTACACAGTTCACAGCAAGCCAGTTTAAAAGCTCATTTTGCGTTGTAGAAATAACTTTTGGGGGAAGACTCATTCAGTGCAGTGCTCCAGAAGGTAAGATTGCTCATAGCAGGCTGGTTCTAAGGTGGTGGTTTGAGTACAGTGGAACCTCGGAAGCCGAATGCCTGTAAACTTGGAATGTTTTGGCTCCCGAACGATCGAAAACCAGAAGTGATTGTTCCGGTTTTTGAATGATTTTCAGAAGCTGAACACCTGGCTCAGCTTCCAGTTGATTTCAGGACGCTCCTGCAGCCAATTGGAAGCTGTGCCTTGGATGTCAAACGGATTCCGTTTGACTTCCAAGGTATGACTGTATAGGCACTTCTGCATATTTCCCACAACATAAACCCAATGTAAGAAGCAAGTGACTTGTAATGCATATCTGACTTGCATCCTCAGCACTGAAATCACTTTGCAATCCTTGTAGGTCCCTGAACTCACAGTGTTACCATGCTTAAATTTTTTACTGGTTCAAAAAAAGCAAATTTCTCAACTTCAACCTATTTTGCAGTGGAAATGTTTGTGAGGACAGGTGTCCTGTGATCACAACTTTTAGTATAGATGATGCCATGAAGAACAGTAACAGACAAAAAATCTGAAGAAGCAAATATAAAAAGGAGAGGTCACAAATGTGTAACAAGGGAGACTTGAAGGAAGATGAAAAAGGAGCGCTGCCAAGCATCTTCAGGAATTGTGGAGGGACAGCTCAGCCCTTTAGTGGAAACTGGTTGCACTTCTAATGCCAGAGCGCTAGAAGGAACGGAACCAAACAAAATATTGTCTGTTGTCAACGACATGCTGCCTACAAGCAGGATAAAAGGAAAGAAAGCCAAGTTCAGACATAGCTGTGAAATCTTTGTCCATGCAAGCACAGGGCACAGCACTATTTATGTTCAACCCACATATGCAGTTTTGTACATTTTGTCTTATCCATCCTTGGGTGCAGGAGGTTTTTACTGCTGTGTGCTGCACGCTAAAACTGCACTGAGTGTGCATTGTCTATGCCCGTTGCCCCATGGATTGTGTTTTAAACTTTTAAAAGTAACACTTGTCCTTACTAAATCCTTGTTGTGCTGTTCAAAAAACAAGTCTACTGCACTAAACACTTCCAGCAAGGGTACTTGTGGCAAGGCTATTTCTACTCAGAATTGACCTTCAAGCTAATTTTAGACATGTCAGTATGGAAGAAAATACTCGGCTAAGTGGGTGTTGTGATTTGGAAAGTATAAGCTCCAGTATTGATATTTAAATTGTCTTTTTTTTTACAGATGCAAGCATGTTGCCTCTTATAATTTCACAATGTTATAGTTTTACTTAATTTAAAATAAGTATACAAAAGTGAAATGAAGTACAAAAAAAATACAAATTCAAAAACCATTTCTGCAAACTATAAAACAATCATTCCTATAAACTCTAAAACATTAAAAACCATTCCTTTAGATGTACAGTAAATCTTCATACATACCTTAAGGCTGCAGTCCTGTACCTACCTCTGTGAAAGTAAGCCCTATTGAACTCAGTGAGGCAAGAATAATACCCTAGTATATCAGAATCTTGTATCATACTAACACTAGCCTTATTCAGGACGAGGAAGAATGAGAGAAGGAACTTTGTATAAAATATTGTTAAGTAATACAGTTTTTGCAGGAATTTTAAGTATGTACGTGCAGTATTATCTTGTTACTTCCTTAAAATGTAAAGCATGTTTTAATCTTGTTCTAATATTGATTGCATTTTATATGTCTCTTGGTAAATTACATTGGTAAATGTAAATTCAAAGGGGGGGAACGTCTTGATTCAGTTTGATTCAGCTCTAGAAAAAATTAGCGAGATCTCCTAACTAGGGCCACAGGAATCCTTGTACAAGAAAGATGATTGAAAATATTTGGGGACTAGTGTCAGTCTGTTTGTCATTTCACGGCCATTTGGCTTAAATGTGCTCTCTGAAAAAAACACTTGAAAAGATGGCTAAACGATCCATCTGTATTCATTCCCATTAGCTATGCTTGCTTTTAAAAAAAAACCCACAGTCTTTTCCTAATTATAATGAAGACAAACAACATGTTCACAGGCAAGAATCTTGCATTCGCTCACCAGCTCTGCTGTTTGGTACTTCAGGTGAAGGTAAATTACAATCAATAAGGATTATGTCTGCATTTAAAAATGGTGTCAAGGCAAAATGTTCAAGCAAGCACCAGGAGGCAGGATGCTAAGGATGCAATTATTGGAAACGATGCATTGCCTCATAGTTTCTACTCCTCCACTCTTGCAATGCCTCCAGTGACATTTGCTGCAGACTTGTCCCTAGCCTTTGGCAAACATAATCAGGTTAACATGATAAAGTTTGTCCATATGTTTTGTATGAGACTTTATGAAGTCAGTCAATTATTTCATTTAAACCTCAGAATAAACCACTTCTCAATCCTCTTCACAGTGTAAGTCTATGGCAAATTAGATCTTGTTTCTCAGTGTATTTCACAACATTTATATGATTATGCCATCATTCTGACATCTTGAAACGCCTGGCTTTCTCAGATGGCAGAGCACGAGACTCTTAAGATCAGATCAGAAGAATATTTGCATCAGCCACTAGCCATAGCAATAAAATAAATGTACTGAAGATAGAGGTAAAAACTTAACTGTACAAAATACATTTTGGAGGTTTCCATCAATAATCAAATAAGATCTTATTGCTCCCGCTAAAAACCTTGCAATTTTTGCTGCCACCTGATCATCTTGATCTGCTAGACAGGGGTCAGCAAACTTTTTCAGCAGGGGGCTGGTCCACTATCCCTCAGACTTTGTGGGGGGGCCAGACGATTGGGGGGGGGGCGTGAACGAATTCCTATGCCCCACAAATAACCCATAGATGTATTTTAAATAAAAGGACACATTCTACTCATGTAAAAACATGCTGATTCCCGGACCGTCCACAGGCCGGATTTAGAAGGTGATTGGGCCGGATCCGGCCCCCGGGCCTTAGTTTGCCTACCCATGTGCTAGAAGAAAGGACACAGTAGCAATGTTGAGCGACCTGGCATGGACAATAGTAGAGGGGTAACAACCTCACTCCTCAAATCTTTAGAAAGAGTGCAAACCACTGACTCAATACTGTCATCTCCACATGGACATAACCATTTTCCCAGCGAAATTTTTTGAAATCGACCCTCAAGCATAGCTGAAGGCAGTATATACAATCTTGCAAAAGTGAAAGCGCGTCTGTATTTTGGAATTGTTAAATTTTGCAAATAGGGTGTGCCAAAGTGTCAAAATGACTAGGTCATACCATGGACAAAATTTCCTTATCGTGGCCAAATTATTCTGTTGCTCAATATCCTATAGGCGCTGCCTAATTAAATTATTTGCTGAAGCCCAGTGTTAATAACCGTTGCGGTGATAAAACAGAAAAGTAAAGCTTTGGGTTGACAATTTTAGTCCAAGCGCTGTCTCATGACAATCTTGCGATACTAAGGGTAGTAGACGAGTGGGGTTTGAATTTAGGCGAAGCCAATAATTAAGTGTCCTACACCAAATCTGTAATTCAACAGAGGGGAGAATAGCCTCCAAGTGCAATGAAGCATTTGGAATACGGGATAGAGCAGGAAAAAATTGCCTTAGGAACTTAGATTGAACAGCTTCTGTAGTTCCAAGGCGAGTGCCTGTCCAGATCTGAGCCCCATATAATAACTCTGTTAGGGGTTTAGCTTTAAACATTTCAAGTGCCAATGATATGTGATTGTCACCTTTCATATGGTAGAACATGAGATTGCTGGGGGTTGGACTAGATGATGCTTGTGGTCCATCGCAACTCTATGATTCAAGCAGAGGCCCAAATCGACTTTCTCAGATAGCTACCACCCTCACGTCCCGGTGGTAAACTGCCCCAGACAGACGGCTGCTATGGGAAAAGGGTTTCTCACACACGATCACCGCATATATGAATTAGCCCTATATAAAGCTTTCGGCTGATTCAACGTGACAAATGTTCTCATATAAATTCCATTTTGATCCAGTGAACCCTGACTTAGCCATACAATAAAAAGCAGGAAACATCTTGAAGCAATAAATCAACAGAAGGGGGGGGGGAGTATATCTCTTGAGGAAATTAATGGGCGCTTTTCAAATCTGCTTGTGAATTCCTAGTAATCAACTTTGTAGAGCTGACATGTTTAGCTATGTATTAATATATGGAACCTTTATGCCCTAGAGCAGAGTCACTGAGGGAACAATATTAAGCGAGGGAAATAAGACATGCTTAGAAGTAATTCTCAAACATTATTCCACTACATATAAACAGTAAACTAAACCACACGTTTAAACTCTGCTGAAAGGGTCTAGTAATCTTAGTTAAAAGACAGCTAAGGACGTCCTGTACCGAAACACTTGATGCCAAAATCCTTGCCTTTGATGTCGGTGCCAACCACTTACAATCTCTCTGAGGTGACTCGGAGGAATGCTAGCCTGTAAACAAGTGTGCGCCTTCGGTTTCTTGAGCTAAAGAAAAGGCCAGTGTTTTCACACATCATTCAATCCATGGTTTTTGGTTTGCTGCCTGTTTAAAGCACCGCTTATTTTTCAGCATAACGTTGGACCCTTTTCTGAAAACGCATTTCCCCCAATTTACAAAGGAGAAAGAATTGCTGGCAAATTGCATTGAGCATTACAAATTAAATAGAATTAGCTCTTCCAGATTAATGAGGATACGGTGTAGGTACCGTTGTGTGAAAAGAGAGAATTTGGTTAGCACTGGGGCCTGAGAGTACAAATGCCACACTTTGCAGCCTGTTGTCTTTAGTGGCCTTTTCACACATGATCCTAAACACTCCTTTGAGCTTCCCTTGCAGTTTTGTGTGCCTATGTGAATGTTGCTTATGTAGGATACAAAGGAGAAGAGAGTCATTTAAATCAAGCATACAATGTCGTTCATACAGGTGTTGCATCTTAAATTTTAAGAGCCAGAAAAATATGAATGAGGCTTGTGTGAAAATGAATGCTTTTAACTGAGAGAGAAACAAAATCTCTTGAATGCCCAACAGTGTATTTAAGCGGGGGTGGTTTTTATAGCAAAATGTCACGTATATGAAGGTGTCATTTATATGCATTCCAGAGCCAAGCTACATGTTACTTTCAGCCTTTTAGAAGTGTGCATAAAAGTGGCCATTTTTACTTTGAAGAAATAACTGTTGAAGGACCTCAGTTTAGAACACGCTCGCTATGTCGGCCGGGGAGCCAGTTTCCTACAAACCGTAATGGCAAGAGACATGTTTGGGAGCAAATATGGAGTACGTATTGGATTGGAGCCACATAACTGCGTTTCACTTAAAAATAGAAGTTACATGTGCAATCATGTTGCTGTGTGAATGTGAATAATGGCCCAGTATGCACATTACATTAAACCCTAGCTCAAAACAAACTATGGCTTAATGTGGGTGAACAGTTTCATGCTGCTCAAAAGTTCCCACGGTGCCAGCTCAGTCGGTAGAGCATGAGACTCTTAATCCCAAAAGCCTTTTGCCCCACATTGGGCAAAAGATTCCTGCATTGCAGGGGGTTGGATTAGATGACTCTCGTGGACCCTTCCAATTCTACAATTCTGTTATTCCTTACCTGCTCCTGCTGCTGCCCGGCCACAGACAAACAGGCCAGAGTGTGGATTAACAGGACACCCATACCCACTGCCGGATTTACGTATAAGCTAAACAAGGGGGGGGAGGACTGGATGTACATTTCCAAAATATAAGATTAAAAAAAACACAAACCTACTGTGATGGCCTGGGATTCGGACTCAGAGGCTGAAGCTGAAGAATCCCAGCCTGCACAGGAGTCCCCGCCTCCAGAACCAGCTGAGCCGGGGCTGGGGCCTGAGCCTGAAGGGTCCTCACCTGTGCTGGATCCTCAGGTGCAGGCATCAGCTGAGTCTGCTCTGGCCCCTGAGGTGATGGAGGCCTGCGGGTGCTCCACTCTCAGCCCCATCAGGGGAAGCTGAGGTTGCCTCTGGGTCTGGTAATCCACCAGCCTTTCCTGAGCTGCAGAGGCTCAGGGCAGAGAGGCGGGGGGAACTAAGTTCCTGCAGGAGGAGTGCTTGCCTCCAGGCCAGGAGAGGCGAGTCACCTGTGGGCCGGGGCCGCCCTATGCCTCGGGGCAGATAAAAGCCAGTCAGCCCCAGTCCCAGGTTGCAGGAGCAATGTTGTTGCTAGCCTGTTCCTGCCTGCACCCTGTCCTGCTCTTCTGCCAGAGTTCCTGATCCCACCTGACTCCCCGCCTTGGACCCAGCTACAGCTTCGACGGACAGCCTCCATACTGCACCATCAACCTTGGACTGGACTCAGACCTCGCCTCTCGGTTAGCCCCTGGGACCAGCACACCTACATATAGCAACAGTGTTTTGTGTTGTGTAGGCTCCTATGATGTAAGTAATGGGCCCCACCTGCTAGCCTGCTCCCTAAAATATAGCATATATCCAACACAAAAAACAGTGACAATTTATTGTTGACAAAGGACAGCTGGGTATATAAAGGGCCCATTACCTTCAGTAGCGTAGGGCCTCATCAAACCTAAATCCGGCCCTGCCCATACCAAGATTCCTAGTAGACCCCGCCTGCAAACCATGAGCAGCAAGCCAAGAAGACTTTGACTTGCTATGTTGAGAACACAGCAGCAACTAATTTACACCACTCACAAACCAGCGCCATCAATTACCTCCGTACCTTGAGCTGTGCCAGCTGATCACTGAAAGAGCAACTGTTGAAGAATTGATGCCCTAGAGTGAACATGTTTACACATGGGGAGGAATGTTTGTCCAGCCAGCAGGTTAACTTCCTGTTTCCTTCTGGGCTGGGACAGACTTCCTCTACATGTGACTAGAGGTGGGTGTGGCCTCACCTGTGCAGGTAATGACAAAAGCACAGGGCAGGGCAGCCATCTCTCTCTCTTTGACTACATGCATCGAAGAAGCAACATCTGCTTAGCCAAAGATGCTCTCTTGGCTTCCAGTCAAGAGAGGACAAAGGACTGTCTCCATATGAGATAGTTTCCAGGTGTATGTAACTTCTAAACTAAGCCTGCCTTCTGGGATCCGATTGTGAACAGAATGTGAGTACTCTTTTTATACTTTTATAGAAGACTGTGTCATGTCTTATCTCTTGTGAGGGAAAAGGGGGGAAATACCAGAACAGAATCCATATGAAGAATCCATAGAGGCTTTAGTGAGCCTGAGCAAACGCATCCGCTGTAAGTTTAAAAAGGGGAATGTTACTCTGCTAAATTGTGAACTTGTTAACCCTAGTTAGAAAGGCTATAATCAAACAATATATCCTCTCCTGCATCCCTGAACATTCCCACATTTTTCTCCCTATCCCTTTTCCCTTGTGTGTTGTGTTTTTCAGACTGTAAACCTGCAAGCAGGGGCTATTTTGTTTTAATTGATTGTATATAAGCTACTCTGGGAGATTTTGGGGCTGAAGATTGGGAGTACCAAACACTCTAAAACTACATAATGTACAATATAATGTACAAAATGTGTCGTTTGGCTCTTTACCGGTTCTGTAATGTCCAAGGACAAATGAAGTTTCCCATTTCTTTCTCTTTAAACCTGTATTTTATTTTTCTCAGTTGCGGCCAAAACTGATTGATTTATGATTTGGAAACATATTTAACTAACTGCTGAAAGTTTGCAGCCAGCAACAAATAACAATGGCAGTTTTGCAATGAGGTTTCTCATCTGCCCACTATAATTAGCACTTCTACATGCAATTTGTTTGGGCCTGGATTTGGAAACAGTGTTGACTCTATCTTTTCCTAATTGTTTGCAAAGGCTTGCAGTAAGATGCTTCTCATTTTCTAGTCTCTCAAACCATTCAGAGAGGGCCAAGCTAGAGATGATGGTAAATGTGCAGATGTTGCTGAAATCAGCCACCATATGCCTAATTCTGCCCTCTCCTTCCATAATATTTAGCAGAATTTAAGTACAATCATCACATCACGACATTCCATGTTTCCCCATTCTTCGCCATCTGCAACCAATGATGTATTGTAGAGTAACAAGAATGTTGTGTACCTTAGAAGACACTGGCATCACAATATGATGAAAGTATAATTGTTATGGAAAAGGATGTGAAACTAGGTGTGTATTGTGTTTTTTAGTGCCAGCCGGTGTTTTATCATGCTGTCTTGTTTGGGCCTAAATTGTTGTTTTTTTAATGAGATATAAATACACTGTTTTGAATAAGTTAAAGGGGAAATCTTTCTTCATTTGAAGGACGAGATGATGGCAACAAATACGGTTTTGTCTTGTAGGAAATGCATGTCTACTATCTACATAAGAACAGCTTTTGAAAGTTCTTGAATATATATATTACTAAAGGACTATATCCTTTAGTACTATTTAAAGTTGCATTTTCCAGTAACTTCTCTATGTGACCAATGAATTCCTAGATATTTGTGAAAATATTGCTAGAATAAGACATTTGCAGGGGACAATTTGCTTGAATAAGACGTTTGCAGAGGGCCTTCTCGGTAGTGGTGCCCACCCTGTGGAACGCCGTCCCATCAGATGTCAAGGAAATAAAAAACTATCTTGACTTTTAGAAGATATCTGAAGGCAGCCCTGTTTAGGGAAGTTTTTAATGTTTGATGTTTTATTGTATTTTTAATAATTTGTTGGAGGCTGCCCAGAGTGGCTGGGGAAACCAGATGGGCGGGTTATAAATAAATAATAATAATAATAATAATAATAATAATAATAATAATAATAATTGTTATTATTATGAAATCCACAAAGATTAGTTGCAGAAATTATCCCAGTATCAATGTGCCTTAACAGCTGGCAGTTCAAATTATATTAGAACTCTTTTAGTTTACCTTGCTTGCAGATACATTTACAATACACCTGAAATATGTGTATATACATAGCTTGAGGCTGAATTTAATTCCAGTTGCTATAGTTAGGGCTGCAGTCTGTTGCTATTGCAGTGTTTTGCTTGGCTTTGATGAAGGTCCCAATCTAGAAGCATAATATCAGTCCATATGCCTTCTTACACAATTAACGAAGCTTTGTGTGAGCATAAACGAAATATCTGACCGCAGTATCAATGTTTTTACTTCTCCGCCACTTTCAGTGGTTTCATTTTGTATATGTTAGCAATACTCTGGAAAGATGAAAAATGTGCTGCTGCTTTTGCAATACACAATTCAGCTCCTAAGGTCGAATGAGAACAGAACAAGGCAAAAACTGCTAGTTGATTACTACAATTAATTGTTGTAATTTGTTGATTTCAGCTTGAAATGGATTATAATTAGGTTTTAATTGGACCTGTAGCCCATGTAAGCCTGTTGACTATTGTTATGAAGAATCCACAAGCATTTCTTGACTCAATGAGTTCGATGTGACTGCAAACTGTATAATTACTATGTCAGTGTCAAAGCTAAACATTTAACAAGTATAAAAAAGCCACTTAGAAAACTTTAATTGGTTATAGCTAGTATGACAAGAACAAACAAGAAAAGTGAAATATTCTAGCTGGAGTTTTCCAAGACTGAAGAATGAGAAGACTGAACTGGTAACAGAAAGAAAACTTATTTCTCTGTCAATTATTAGACATATATTACTACTATCAGCAACTTTCTCCCACCGTCCAATACTTAGCATCCATATTATATATATGAATTGAGTACCGGGATAGCTGTTCATCGCTGGAACCATTTGTGGTTCTGTGGACAATTAGATTCTGGCAGGACCATAGATGTCAAAAACAGCATGAGAATCTCTTTATTAGCCTCCCAACCATCAATTGGCTTCTGATCTAGGCCTGAGTTTGTGAGCCAAAGAGGGGAAATTGGCTAATTCCAGCTGGGTTGTTAATGAGAGACAATTAAAGGAAGGGCCTTAAGCCATAAAATTCTTCAGCCTGCAGATGAGAGAGAGAGAAAAAAAGAGAACAGCGTTTGACTGCCTACTATCCTGTCTACTAATGGAAATTCAGTTGTAAGAAATATTTTATTCATTTTCTGACATCGGTGCTTTAACCTTGATCATGCAAATACTTATTGCACTGTCCTTTGCTGTTAAGGTTTGCATGTTTTCAGCCACATTCTGGTTGCATCAGCCTCCTGAAGTCCCAGGACTTCTCTGACAGCAGGGCATAAATACCAATAATTAATCACTGCAATATATAGAGAGCTGGGTCCAGTGGTAGTCTTCTGTTGATTGAAGGGTCTATAAATCAAAAAAAGGGTGTGGTGGTTTCCACAAATCCCCACTTTCTCCTGCCGCCCCCAACCCCCTGATTGCCACCTCCCACTTAGTTCCAAAGGGTTCCCCACCATCTGGAGCAGATAGGAGGAAGGCGAACTGCAGGGGATGCAGGCGAAAGGGGGACTTGGCGAAAATCATGACCACAGAAGAATGCGTTGGATCAAAGCAATAAATTTGGAAGTGCTTTGGCAGGTTTTGGAACAGTTATAGAACAAAAAGCACCTGTTCATATGATGCTCCAAGGCACACGATGCAACAACCTTGGTGAAGCAAGAAAGGTGAGTCTCCATCAATGGGACTAGTGGATAATAGTAAAGAATAATAATAATAATAATAATAATAATAATAATAATAATAATAATAATAATAAATTTATTTATACTCTGCCCTCCCTGGCCAGAGCCAGGCTCAGGGCGGCTAACACCAGTAAAATTACAGTAAAAGCATAATAGGAAAAAATAGGGGGGGAGATAGGGAAATGGGGGGGGATTTAAAATACAGGTTAAAATGCAATTTAAAATGCAGCCTCATTTTAAAAGTAGCCCATAGATCAAAACCATAAAGGGAGGGGAACATAAGGGTCAGACTGAGTCCAAACCAAAGGCCAGGCGGAACAGCTCTGTCTTGCATGCCAAGCTGGACTCCAATCAACCCCAATCCAACTTAGTTCCTATTTTACAGTGGCTGAAGTAATTGTTGTGAGTTTCCTCTCTGCCAGAAACACCACCCTTTTCTGAGTCTCTTTGTGAATTAAAATTACCATGCTGGGCATTGCTATGCTTATTTTCTTGCATAGAGAATCCCACTTCCTGTGTTCCACTTCCTTTTCTTAACCACACAGTCATAAGTTACAGTGTGGGCTAAATATATATATGTGTGTGCATGCATGTGTGTGTGTGTTTTTAAATACGTTAGAGCCCACACCTGCTATATCACATGTAACAACAGATACATAGGCTTGGAACTGGAAGCTGGCCAGAAAAAACACCTGGATGGTAGTGAAAGAACACAATAATTCCACCACACCAGGCTAATATGATGCTATATTGAGAATCTGGTGAAGCATAATATTTCTCTCTCTCTCTCTCTCTCTCTCTCTCTCTCTCTCTCTCTCACACACACACACACACACACACACACACACACACACACACCCTTGCTAGATCTCAATAATACATACAAGTTAGATGCTTAATCCAAAATCAGGTTTTGGGTGGCTGATGTTTTCGAGACCAACTGGGCATCCAGGTAGCAGTATCTTCAGTCTCAACAGGCTGTTGGCATGGTTACTGAAGTGTCTGGGCGAGGGAGGTGGTCCTTAACTGCTAAACCCATCTTCTCCTTCCATGACCCATTTGCATCCCACCACCAGTTGTTTCACGACCATAGCACAAAGAAGCAGGATGCCTCCCTTCCCCTTCCATCCCAGAAACTCCCAGATGCATAACACAACCAAATAATTCCAGCCCCCCCCCCCAAAAAAAATGTTACCATAAAGAAAAGAATTACAAATAAACAATCCAGAGCAACTAAAAAGCAGGGGAATCTATCAAAAAAACAACAGGCCTCATGTTCAATTACTCAAAGCTGCTACATCTGTGTGTGTGTTTGTGTGTAATTTTTATTGGTTTCTTTTTAACAGAATATTTCCAACGTTATCAAAACAAACAATTATAGCCTTTGCTCTGCCGAACTAAAGCTGCTACATCTTGCCTGAGTCGAGAAAGGCTTTCTGCGCACCACAGCGGAACCAAACCATCTTCCAGTTGTCACCAGGTCCTACATCAGTTCAGGTTGCTCTGTGTAATAACATCATTTACTAACTGTAAAAAGTAAGAGAGGGAGAGAGAATCACAATAGGTACGGCCTTCTTTTTTCCAGATTGCAAACCTTTGAAGAACCTATTTAAAGAACTTTAAAGAACCATGGCTCTGACAATGAGCCAAGCAGGAAAGCCTTCATGGTGCCATCTTTGTTGCTGCTAAGGCCCTAAGGATTGTTTAACCTATACAGAAAGCTTGTATATTGTTTGATGTGGCCAGAAGGAGCTGCCCAAAGATATAGTCAGGGTGTTTTAATTACCACATATTTGACTAGGCTCAGCATCAGTCCTTGAATTACCAGGGAGAAAGGTACGAAAGCCCCTGATGAAATCCACAACTCTTATTCCCTGATTCCCCACAAAACTTAGCCAAATCACAACCTTCTTAAAAACAGTAGGGCTGTTGACACAAAAGTTAAGGAACCCCCAACTACGGGGCTTTTCCCCCCCAGCCAGAACTCAGTTCCAGCACCTCTCAAATGGGTGCCATTGCCATTCCAAGTGAACAAGGGAGGCGTTCATGGTGAGTTCTGGCACTCTTTTTCTAGAAAAACAGGATTGCGCCTGGTAATTTGAACACACAATCGGCATGAGGAGCAGTCCTATTCCTGGGTAGGGTAGATATGAGTCAGTGTAGGCTCCTCCATTCCTTTAACACCATTCCCATTTCTTCACCTGTTTGGGGGGCTGCGCTGACACAATTTCACTGGCACACTGACTGAGCTAAAAATTAAAAATTAAACCTCTGCCCTGTGCCAGCACAGCCCTGATGCTCTACCCCTGTAGCTTCACTTCCCAACTGGTTATTTTGCTGACATCCACGAGATCTGGGACCAGTCCTGCTTGGCTCGACCAGGGTGACTTGGCACCATTAGGTATACAACCCTTTTAAAACAAAACCGAGAAACACCCAACCATGTAGAAACAGAAACCTCAGCCACAGTGTAACATTGCGTATGTAAATTCAGCTTGACTCTCAATATTGCTGTGCATTTAACAGCAGGCTGGGAAGCTAGAGAGGACAGCATTATTTATGCATCTGTCACAAGCGATTTGCCAATCTAAATAATGACGAGGCCCTTTGGACAGCTCATGTTAACTTCCATTTCCAGTCACATTTCCTCGTTGAGACGAAGAGAGAGGAGGCAAAACTCCGTGGAACTTTTTAGCTTCAGATTTCTGAGGCAACTTTTCGCTGGAGAAGACAAAAGGTATCGCTGGGAAGCCAAAACAGCATGTGGCCCAAATGTGGTTTTTCAAACCCTGTATTAGATTTGTAACCTACCGGCAGGGTCAAAGGGGTATTATGAGTAGGTCATGGGAAGCTCATTGCTCTCGAGTCTTCCTATCAGAAGGGATTTGGTTTTGTTACAGAAGCTCTGACAGTTCAGCAATGTTCGCCATCATATTGTGCCCACTGTGAAAGGTCAGTCACCGCCAGCTCTCGCTTCAGACAAAATATTTCCAGCAGGAGATCTCCTGACAATAAACTCGAGATTTATATATATATATTGGTCTTGCCAGAGCTAAGCATGATTCTGGAGTGCATGTTATTCCATTGGAAATCTTTAATCCTGGAATCGGAGAAAGCAAGCTGTTTTCCTTTCCACTCACGCCAAAAACTGATCATTTCATCCACAAGCTTATCTCGACACAGAGAGGAGGAGGAGACAGGTCATTACAAAACGAGACGGTTTGTTGTCAGTTATTAAACACCTGAGTCATTAAAATCTCCTGATTACCCAAATTAACGAGGGCTGCAGTTCCGCACGCGGGTTTTTAAATGCCGTTGTCTTTAACGGGATTTCGGCTAGCCGAACGGCACACAGAATTGCAGACACTGTTTCCACCAAGCGGCCTTCTGTAGCCCTATGTAAATGTCATTCATACTTTCTGAACTTCAATCAGAGTGTTTTGGATCTCCCCTTGAGCCTTTGTAAAAAGAGGCAGTTCTGTAATTTAAACATGATGCCTTGGGACTGAAATAATAGAATTACATTAATGGGGATTTTGTGTTTGCAGAAAAAAGGAGGAGCTCCTTTGGCGCGTTAGCTCTTGCCAGTAACTTCTTATTTGGCCTCTCAGATAGTTTCCATTTACAGTGATCCCAGTCATTTTAGCTCTGTTTCTCAAGGAAAAAACCCCCAGCAATCTCATTCTTAATCTTTCATTTTGGGTAAATGAGGGTAAAAATGTCAGTTAATGTTATCAAACAAATTGGAGGGAGGTACTTAATTAAGCCCTATTCAGAGTTCACCCATTAAAGTTAATGAACCTAAGTTAGCCGTGTCTATTAATGCCAATGGGGCTACTCTGAGTAGGATTAGCATTGGATACCATTTGGGGTATTTGCAGTGATGTGGGAAATTATTATTATTGAGGGGGTTGTTGGTTTTAAAGACATTTCTGTTGCGAGTTGCCTTGTCCTAAAATGTAACTTGACAACAAGAAAGAAAGAAAGAAAGGGCACATAAAATTGTATCCTTTCTTTCTATCAAATGATTGCACTCAGAATGTTATCCGGTGGTCTTGAGTAGCTCTTTCCATTTGTGATCCATAGCACACACCAGCTTAGGCCCACCTATCTTCTTTTCAAGGGGGTGTGTGGGGCGTCTGTTCTTTGTTCTGCTATAATATCTAAGGCACAACCTTTGTGATTATACCATTAGAGGGAATTGGAGCTTTTTTGCAAAGCATATAGGGGCATAAGAAGAGCCCTGCTTGATCAGGCCAAAGGCCCATCTTGCCCAATATTCTGTTCTCACAGTGGCCTAACAGCATGGCCATCTGCCATGGATGCTTTAGCTGAGATTCCTGCATTGCAGGGGGTGGACTAGATGACCCTTGGGGTCCCTTCCAATCCTTTTTTTAAAAAAATGCATTTTTATTAATTTTTTAACATATCAATTCCAACAGTCATACAACATAACGTCTCATCTTATACAATATTTTTGGACTTCCATCAACACCTCTGATGCTTTTCTGTACTTTATCACTTATTATGCATTTCTTAGTTTATATATTACATTTAATTATCCTTAACTAATAATTCTCTTCATAGTCTTTCTTGCAATATTTCAAATAACCCACCTTACAAAACTTCTTGCAGTCCTACTAGCATAATCTGTTCATCACAATTACTTTTCAAATATTTCTTATATTTACTCCAGTCCTCTAAGAATCTCTGATCCCGCAGGTTTCTAATCCTTCCTGTTAGTTTATCTAATTCTGTATAATCCATCAACTTCATCCTCCATTCTTCTTTCTTGGGATCCCTTCCAATTCTATGTGCAAAAGGTCCAGTCTGGACTGCAGCTCTAGAAAACTTGAAGGTGTGACACGCTTTTGTGATGATTTTGTTCATCCCTGTTTTTGTTCCCCCCTACTCTCAATTTTGGATTATTTTCATTACAGTGTTCAGTTTTTGTTTTTCAGAAAGTGAGGATTTACATGTGCACACTAGCTAAAGACATCGGCCAGATGTCTAAAGGCACAACTTGCTTCTGAAAATCTAGAGTCTGAATTGTCACCAGGGAGGAGTATCTGTAAGTTGCTTGGATCGAATCACCTGGGGAAGCCTCAGTAAGTCCCTGTGAGCTCCTCAGAGGAAGATCAGGGGAATAAGTGTTGCAAATAAACAAATAGGCTGCAGAATGCGTTGAGGCAGGGCTGGTCCACCCATGAGGCAAGATCAGCCGACTGCCTTGGGCTGCTGATTCAACAGGGTTAGCAGATCCTAAACGAGATATTTATCAGCCCCTTGTTTCTTATGTAGATCTTTGCTCACCCCATCTTCCCTGGCAGGGAGGGGGCACCATTTTGTGGTTCACCTCAGGTGTTTTTGAGGACATTGGATTTGACTGTGATCGACCTTTGAGGTATTTGGGGGTAGATCTTGATGCTGACCTCTGTTTATGGCAAATACAGTTTGGAAGATACAGGCTGATCTGTGACAAATTACAGTGGTACCTCTGGTTAAGAACTTAATTCATTACGGAGGTCCGTTCTTAACCTGAAACTGTTCTGTCTGAAGCACCACTTTAGCTAATGGGGCCTCCCGCTGCCACCACACAATTTCTGTTCTCATCCTGAGGTAAAGTTCTTAACCCGAGGTGCTACTTCCGGGTTAGCGGAGTCTGCAACCTGAAGTGTTTGTAACCCGAGGTACCACTATACTTTTATCACAATGAGGAAAATAAAGGAAACTGCAGCACAGATGCAAGTAAACCAAAGAATAAATAGCAACAGGTATATTTTAGGAAGCTAGACATGGGTGGACAGATTTGCACAACATGCATTTTTTCCCTTTTTCTTTTTTAATCAAGGATTTGGGAAATGCACTGGGTGTTTTGGTTTTGTTTCGTGAATTGCCACTGTTCACTACCTAATTATGTGTACTTTCTGTATTTTTCTCTGACCTTGCTGTGTATAATCCCCACCACCCAAAAATCATGTTTATATTGTTGTAAATAAAAATATGCCCTTTTCCCTTATGGGGTATCCAAGAGCCCATATAGAGTCCTTACATAGGTTCCCTATTGGTAGGAGAAAATAACAGAGGCCAACCAGAGAATATTGAGAAGCAAAGCAGCTAGTAAGCTTGATCTTTATTGATCTGTTGCAACAGGGTACTCCCCTCACACGCAGGAGAGGAAGAGGACCCCCAAAATTGCTGTGCAAGGGCTTATAAAGACTTTGAATTTTCCATCCTGTAGATCAAGACCACCCCCAGAAACATTATGCATACATCACAGAAGGGGTGTAACCTAAGACCACCCCTCAGATACATCCCACCTACATCACAGAAATTTAAATGTTGTTTTCTCCTGTCACAGTTTATCTCCTGTCTGGCAAGTTACTTGATTGGATTGCCTGGGGTGCCTGGCCATTCTTTTGTAGTGGTAAAATACTTATTTCCTGGGCCAGGTCACAGGCTCACACCTTATTCAAACAGACATATCCTGGAGACAAGATTTGTGAGGAAAGAGACAATGGGGAGGCTTTTCCAGTTTAACCTTGCAGAGAAAGGATTTGGTCAGTTTAGGAATCAAAATGGTTCCAGGTTGGTCTTCCTGTGTTGATCTATGTATGTGCAGTTATGAACATTACCATATATCTAATACCATAAAATTCCTATCACATTATCTCCTATCACATTATATACCTGCAAACTCAGCCAACACTTCATGCATCTGATTATGTGAAATCTGATCCGCAAAGGTTTATGCCGCAATAAACATGTTCGTTTTTAAGATGCCACAAGACTGCTGATTTCACTGCAACAGGCAAACACAGCTGTCCCTCTGGAAACTCGTTCTGTATCTCTGGAAACCCGTTCATTAAGAACGAGTTGTATGAAAAATGTGGAAATTATTGAGGCATCTCTTTATTAGCTGCGGCCGGCAAAATTATTGCAAGGATCTTAGCAAACCGTCTCCTAATTATATCCAAGGATTATCATCTTCCAAAGCAACTACAATGGTACCTCAGTTTTTGAACATTCTGGAAGTCGAACTTTTCGGTTTTTGAATGCTGAAAACCTGGAAGTCACTGCTTCGGTTTCCGAATGCTTTTCGGAAGTCAAACGTGCCACGTGACTTCTGTGTTGAGTTTTTCGTAAGTAAATGCTTCTGGAAATGTATGCTTCAGTTTTCAAATGTTTTGGAAGTCAAGCGGTCTTCTGGAATAGATTATGTTCGAAAACTGAGGCACCACTGTACTCTATTCCCAACTTAAGAATGGAAAGCAAAATATCAGTGGACAACAAAAGAGGTTTAAAGACGCTCTCGAGGCAAAACTAAAAAAGTGTAATATAAGCACTGATAACTGGGGAAAACTGGCCTGAAATTGCTTCAATTGGAGAACAGCCTTTACCAAAGATGTCAAGGACTTTGAAGATGCTCGAACTCAGGAGAAACAAGCTAAGGGGAAGGCACATTTGGCAAACCTTCACTGTGATCAACTCCTGCCCGGAAACCTATGTCCCCACTGTCGAAGGATGTGTAGATCCAGAATTGGCCTCCACAGTCACTTACGGACTCACTGTTAAGAGCGTGTTCATGGATGACAATCTTACTCGGCCACAAGTGATAACCAAAGGAGACGAATTCAAGCAAAATGTGACAAACAGGAGATCTGAAATAAGAAACTCGTAACAGTTTTTTCAGCTTCAGGAGGCCCAAATTGACTCAGAACTATTTTTGGGGTGGGAAGCATCATTTAACCCTGTACCAACCCTTCATATTTTCTTTTACATGGGGAACTGGTAAAATCCCAGGTACTGTATTCTATCATTCAGCACAAAGCTAAAACCAGAACCAATATCCTGGGCAGCTTTTGGGATAAGCACTTCCATAGATTCCCTACTGTTTACCAAGCCTTAATTTTATTTCTCTCCCCTCCCTCCTTTTTTGGCAGGAGAGGAGGAAGGGTGGGAAACTACTGGAAGATCTTTGGGTCAATACTCTAAAGCTCTTTTCTTTTTTTGAGAGTTGCTGTTGTAATCTACCTTAAATTGATCTGGATAGCTGCAGGCGCAGCTGACTCCAGCGATTCAGCTTTATCCACGTTACCTGCAACAGCTAAGATACGCTTGGTTAGCTAGATATCTTGGGCTGAATTTGGCTCTCAGTCATGCTGCTTCATATCTGGAATAATTCCATTGGTTACAGCCATATTACTCTGGATTTGCACAAGGAAACTGCGAGCAGAATTTAGCTCTCCCCTTTTTCTGTCCAATTGCTCCAGCAGCTGAACACTGCAAGCTGCATAACATTTCCACAGCGCAGGTACCGTTCAAAGACCCAAGGGGATTGGTAAGTCACAGAAATCTAATGTTATTTGTATTTACGCTGAACTCTCTAAGGAGATGAGATATTTCTGCTGCAAGATTTAATTTTTGTTCAAGTCAGGGGAGGAAAACGTTGAAAGAGGCTAGTTCTTCTGGCAAATCCGCCAGCTCTAAAAACTGATATCAGAATACAGTGGTATTCGGGTTAAGTACTTAATTCGTTCCGGAGGTCCGTTCTTAACCTGAAACTGTTCTTAACCTGAAGCACCACTTTAGCTAATGGGGCCTCCTGCTGCCGCCACGCCGCCAGAGCACAATTTCTGTTCTCATCCTGAAGCAAAGTTCTTAACCTGAAGCATTATTTCTGGGTTAGCGGAGTCTGTAACCTGAAGCGTATGTAACCTGAAGCGTATGTAACCTGAGGTACCACTGTATCAAAGAAGCTTGCTTGTGTATATTTGAATAGAGAATGATTGGCCACCAGATCGGAACAAAATTCTTGCATGGGATTATATATTATAAATTTGATTATAATAACTTGCTTCACTGTGAAGCTGGACTCACACAGGAACCGATGATTTCATGGATGGTAGGAAGGGTGAGTTTACATAAGGCCCTGAGTCCAGACGTTGGTAAGAAGAAGAGGAGGAGTTTGGATTTGATATCCCGCTTTATCACTACAGAAAGGAGTCTCAAAGCGGCTAACATTCTCCTTTCCCTTCCTCCCCCACAAATAACACTCTGTGAGGTGAGTGGGGCTGAGAGACTTCAAAGAAGTGTGATTGGCTCAAGGTCACCCAGCAGCTGCATGTGGAGGAGCAGAGACACAAACCCGGTTCACCAGATTACAAGTCTACCGCTCTTAACCACTACAGTATTTCTATCTGGGGGGAAAATCAGGTGGCAAGGCTGGCAAAGATCTCTTCCCTGGACACCCTGGAGAGTGGTTTGTTTTGAAGCATTTCTAAAATGCATTATAAAAAAGACTCCTAGAGCAGCTTCACGGATCACTAAAGCACCCAGTCAGTCTCAGGCTTACAATCTAAAAGACATATAACATGAAAGCAAAATTTTGTGAGGGAGGGGGAAAACCTCAAAGCTAGCCCCGAGATCTTTAAAGTTACAGAGATCACCTTGAATGGAAACAGTTTGGGGAGAGGAGAGGGGCCAGTCTTTTCTCGGATAAGCCTTGCTTCATGTATTTCCATCTGATATGCAGCCTGAAAAATGGCTGCTGCGAGGAATGGTCCCTCAGCAAGTTCGTTGTTCCTAGACAGCGTAGACAATACCTGATTACTGGATCCTTAGCCTTTCCAAAGGGACAAAATACTGCCCTTCACCGAATCAATCCACTGGACCACCCTCGATGTAGAGCTTGGCTCCTGCCTTGTTCCCAATGTAGTTTCACTCACCTCTTCTTCCCTAATGGGCCTGAAGTTATTTTTTGAGTTAATTTTGTAGTGGATAAATCATTCACTGTTGCTGGTATAACAGAAGCACAGAATTGTAGAGTTGGATCCTGAGGATCATCTGGTCCAACCTTCTGCAATGCAGGAATACACAGCTCTCCCACACGGGGATCGAACCTGCAGGTGCACATGTAGACTGGGGACTCCACATCCAATATTTTCCTATTTAGACCTCTGAATCTCCCTACAGTTTACTGCAATTTTATCCAGGTGGTTCTTCCAGATCTTTCTTGCCCTAGATCTCAGGGCGATTTACGACATTGCAAACTTTAATATCTACTTTTGTTGTCCCATATATATACACACACACACACACACACACACACACACACACATATATATATTTATCTTTACAGGTTTATACATTTCATTAATTTTACAATCATTTTAACATTTCAAAGCTTAACTTCCTTTCCCCTCTTTCTGTAGTTCCTTAAATTTATTTTTTAATATCTTCTGCATATCCAAATTCATTTATTTTGCTCATTTAATTATCTACTTTAAATATATACTCTTAAGAAACTGCAGATTATTTCAGTAATCCTGCCAGTGGTTTTTATCTGTTTATCTGTAAATATTCAATAGACCATTTCCATTCTTTTATAAAAATCTACTTTTGCTGTCTTACCCCACACCACAGGAATACATATCATATCAAGACATTTAGATGGTACTTACTGGCTTAAATGTTTAAAGTGAGATGGATGTATTGGAGTCTATTGTATTGTTAACAAGAACTGGCATTTCCCTTTTTGCCCTTTTTGTCTTCTTTCTTTCTTTCGTTTATTAAACGTGCTATAATACAAGATTAAAGCAATCTCTCTACTGAGTAATTATTTGAAACTTGTTGTTTAGTCGTTTAGTCGTGTCCAACTCTTCGTGACCCCATGGACCAGAGAACGCCAGGCACTTCTGTCCTTCCACTGCCTCCCACAGTTTGGTCAAACTCATGCTGGTAGCTTCAAGAACACTGTCCAACCATCTCGTCCTCTGTCGTCCCCTTCTCCTTGTGCCCTCCATCTTTCCCAACATCAGGGTCTTTTCCAGGGAGTCTTCTCTTCTCATGATGTGGCCAAAGTAAACTTAGCACCAGGTTTTTATTTCTTACTGAATTTCCCACCCTCACATCAATGCAGCTCAGGCCAGAAAACACAGCCCCCACCCCACAATTTAACCTAACAACAACCCTGTGCTGTAGAGCTGGGTGGAATCTAGACACATCAAAAAACGTTGTGAAAATGCTTTTTTAAAAAACGTTTTGAAAAATATATTGAATTTGCCATAGCTCACCATCACCATCTCGTGTCACATTTGTATAACGCACATTACAACACACATAAAGCGTTTTGTTTGCAGCAGAGAGAGAGAAACTGAGAAACTGGACCAAGATCACCCAGTGCACTTCATGACTGCATGGGGATTTGAACCTGCATTTTTCCAGCGCTGGACCCGTTATACCAAACCATCTCTGATCTCAGTTTTCTGATATTAAAAGATAAATGTGCCATCAATGACGAAGAAGAGGAGTTTGGATTTGATATCCCGCTTTATCACTACCCCAAGGAGTCTCAAAGCGGCTAACATTCTCCTTTCCCTTCCTGCCCCACAACAAACACTCTGTGAGGTGAGTGGGGCTGACAGACTTCGGGGAAGTGTGACTGGCCCAAGGTCACCCAGCAGCTGCATGTGGAGGAGCGGGGAATCGAACCCAGTTCACCAGATTACGGGTCTATTAGGGGTTGGCAAGGTTTATCTTGCCTGGGCCAGATTGATCCCGCAGAGATCCCTCCAGGGGCTGGATCACACACACGTGTGAGCACGCCCCCCTGCGATTTTTGGCGCCTGAGTCTGCGCAAATGCGATTTCCGGCACCGCGGAAGCAAGTCCCCCTACCGTGCTGCGCCGATTTAGCGCAGCGCGCAAGCGGGCAACTCAGTTTGGTGACGGTCAAATGACCTGTGTGAGCCGCTTCCGGCCCATGGGACTTAGGTTGGTGACCCCTGGTCTAGTCCATATGATATCTTCAACAGTGACATCTCTTCGCGCTCTCTCTCTTAAAACCACACTCTTTTACAGCCTTCTGCCAAGCAGCTATTGTGTTTTTCTGGGAAAACTTTTTCTAATTCAGCAGCGACTTTAGCAGGAAATAGATACACTTCACAGCACATTATTTTTCAGGCAACAATCACTTCTCACAAGTACTTTTCCACAAGCACTTTAATGCAAAAAAAGAGAATACCCGACTGCTTTTGCCAGTCCCAGAGTGCATTCCCTATTTGTATCCTATCTTGCGAGAGACCCAGATCATAGCTATGACCTCTTGTGGCCATTTCCTTTATATAAGCACTACATTGTCTCATCAGATAAGCCCCATGCACTTGAATTAGATCTGGCTGATTATTTTTGGGTCAGCCAGAGATGCCACCTTTAGAATTAAGCGGAGCCGATTCGCAAGAGATCATTGTATTCAGAACCAGGCAAAAGCCGGCTCTGGAGAAGCATAGCAGAATTTATTTTATTTTGCTATTGCTTTTTCATGGCAAGCGCTCTTGCAATGAAAACAGCGGCTTTCAGGAATGCCCCAGGTGCAAGCCCCATTTCTTTCAGCAAGCATTAGATCCACTTCAAAACTCCTGGCCAATATTTAAAGAGCATCAAATACAACAACCCCCTGCTGCTTTTTTTAAAATAACATTTTTATTACATTTTCAACTAAAATAACAAAACACACAAACACAAATACAATAACAACCACAAAGAAAGAAAAATATACACAAAAGCAATATAAAATCCATAAAATGGGTTTCTCCAAACCCCGTAACTCCATCCCCCGTTCCTTAAATTTTCTTTTCAGCTGCATATCACTTCTACTCCAAATTTTATTTTTACTTCAGATTTCCTGTACTATTTCTAAAATTACAAGTGTTTTAAAAATCCTGCCAATGTATTAACTTGTTTGCAATACATTTGCAAATACATAATAAACATTTCCCATTCTTTTTAAAATTTCTTCTCGTCTTGATTTCTGAGCTTTCCAGAAATCAACCCCCGCGCTGCTTTGAGGTAGGATCTGTTCCACTCAGGTGGCATCTGTGCCATACTTTTGAATGAACTTTAACAAACACGACTCCCCACCCAAAAAAATAATTCTGGGAACTGCAGTTTTCTGAGGGTGCTGGGAATTGCAGCTTCATGAGTGGTAAACTACAATTCCCAGCATTTTTTGTGGGGAGAGCCATGTGCTTTCAATGTATAGTATGTAAAACAGCCTCAGAAACTCTCGATTGCAACTGAAGCGCCCAAGGTGACCTGATCCTTGTCAGAAACAGTGGAGGTGACATTTGACGCAAAACTGAAATAGCAGTTCATACAAGCACAGCTGTGCTGGAGTGCACAACTTAGATGTGGGTCCTCACTGCCCCTTTGTACACCGGATGCAAACCCTGCTGCTTTAAGCCAGCTGACAGAATATCAGGTGACTGACAGATGCGCAGTCCCATCTACCTGTCAGATGTGGCCTCTGGAAGGTTGACCTCTTTTTTTATCCAGCACACTTGATGAAAGTTGTTATGTACTGACGTTCTCACCCTGGGCCAGCAGGGGGATACTTTAGATAGTTTTCACTCAGGTCCACATATGCAAATAAGGGGTTGAAAGCGACCTTCAGTGATTGGATAGTTAAAGGAAGTGGTTACTGTTGCGTTCTAGTGGAGCTCTATATAAGCAGGCTGGCTGAACCCTTCAGTTCAGTTCTGTTCTGGCCTGTGAATAAACAAGAGCTGTTTGAAGAATTGCTGTGTCGTCTGATATGTTCACCCACAACTTAACAAAAGTGGTTCCGCTACACCAGGGTTTCTCAAACTTGGGTCTCCAGCTTGGGTCTCCAGCTGAAATTGGACTACAATTCCCATCATCCATGGCCACTGGTCCTGCTAGCTAGGGATGATATAAATAAATACTTTTCTATTTATGCCCCACCCTTACCGGTTCAGAAAACTGGGCTCAGGGCGGCTAACAAAAAATTTAAAACACACAATTGCAGAAGCAGCATAAAATGCAGTATAAAAACATGAATAACAATAAAATTCAAAGTTCAGAAATCAATTTGGGGGAAATCCATAAGCATTAGATAGTCACCAGGGCTAGCTGGCTGAATTAGTCCTACTTGGGCCAGCGAGGAGGCCAAGAGAGAGTTAGCTGTGGGGTCTCAGAGCGGGTAACCTTCATAAAAGGGGAGGGGGGGAAGAGAAGGGAAATAAAAGATCAGGCTGAATTCAAATTAAAGGCATGGCGGAATAGCTCTGCCTTACAGGCCCGACGGAAGGAGGTTAAATCCTGAAGGGCCCTAGTCTCATGGGACAGAGCATTCTACCAGGTCGGAGCCATCACTGAAAAGGCCTTGGCCCTGGTGGAGGATAGTCTGACATCCTTAGGGCCTGGGACCTCTAAACTATGGTTATTCATGGACCTTAAGGTCCTCTGCGGGGCATACCAGGAGAGGCGGTCCCATAAATACGAGGGCCCTAAGCCACAAAGGACTTTAAAGGTCAAAACCAGCACCTTGAACCTGACCCTGTACTCCACCAGGAGCCAGTGCAACTGGTAAAGCACTGGGTGAATATGCTCCCATGGCAGGGACCCCATGGGGGTTGTAGTCCAAAAACAGCTGGATACCCAAGTTTGGGAAACCCTGCTCTAAACCATAGCCTTCCCCCATGAGAATGAGTCTCCCTCATCCCTTGTCTTCCATAGCAGAAACTCTTACAAAGATTCCAGCTGAGAGTCTCTGCTGTTTTCCTGCCCTCCTGCAGAATTCATCATCATCAGTTTATGTATAAGCTGCCCCCCCCCCCCCCGATTATGTTCAAAGACCCTCACAACAAATGTAAAATGTAGGTCCAGCGGAGAATCATGAATATATGAAATATATTTCAAAATATGATATCTAAAGTTACATGGGCAAGCAAAAGAAACCCAACAACGCTACCGTTTTAAAATGTCCCTAAAAGTATTGTTTTTGTAAATAAGAACGATCACAAGTATTCGCTGGTAGGTATCACACCCTTTTCACAAACTCATCGCACAACAAAACCTGTATTTTAAGAAAAATGGAGAGATTATATGATGCGGTCGAGAAAGTTTGATAATGGAAACCATGGAGGGCAGGAGTCTAGGTATTCAGGGAATCCTAAATGTTGATGATTATGATTACTGTTGGAATTCAAATGTATAGTGTAAAACTGAATAATAATTATAAAAAATCTGTAGCAAAAAAAAAAGTGCACTGGTGTCAAAACATTAGCATTCAAACCAGTTTAAATTCAAAGGTTTCTATCTAAACAGCAGCATGGCAGTAAGGCCCAAACCAATGCTCCACTACTACCACCAGTAGCAGCCGCCTTTGTAGCTGGAGTCCATCAGGGTTCTGGCCTCTCAGGTCAGGCAGAAGTGAACCAGATAAAGAACCAGGAATCTCATCTTAGAGGACTCACCACAATATGGTCCCTCAGCACCTGCTGCATCAAGACTAGTCTTTTCACACCTTTGTCCTCTAAAGGTCTTACCAGCCCTTCCCTGGCTCTTTTCCCTGTGTACTTAAATGTTAGTTGTTTGTTTTCATGCCTTTAGCAATTTGCTGCTCCAATTCCTCCTTTGCTTGCCTTATCACCACCTAACACTTGTTCTTCCCAGAGTTTGCATTGCGGCAAACTCCCGATTTGAGCCAGACTTGATTCAGCAGCTGAAAGACGGGAGATGGGGAAAGTGGACACAACTAACAGTGCAATCCCAGTCACATTGACTCATAAATAAGCCCCACTGCATTCACAGCCTCACTTGCCAAGTGGTGCAAGCATAGGGTACATTTAGAAAATACACTATTCCTTAGAGGCTGGATTCACAGAATTTGGCACAGTGAACTCATGAACAAACTTGCAAATCGTAGTTTCGAGTGTGCAAACAAAGACCGTTGATGAATTTATCCAAAATTTGTGTGTGATATTTCAGAACTAATTTCAATAAAAGATAGATCTGCATGTGTTTTCTGCGAGGAGATGATTGATTGGCAGACAGATACCATATTTTTCGCTCTATAAGACCACAAGGCACACCTAGTTTTTGGAGGAGGAAAACAAGAAAAAAAATATTCTGAATCTCAGAAGCCAGAACAACAAGAGGAATCGCTGCGCAGCGAAAGCAGCGATCCTTCTTGCTGTTCTAGCTTCTGGGATAGCTGCGCAGCCTGCATTCGCTCCATAAGACGCACACACATTTCCCCTTACTTTTTAGGAGGGGAAAAGTGAGTCTTATAGAGCAAAAAAATACGGTAATTACCTGAAAGGGGTGGAGATGCAATTGAATCCATCTTGGTGCTGAGACACTTTCTGTAGAAAATCTAGACTGAAATTGTTGTTTTATACTGCCCTTCATCTGAAGATCCAAGGGAAATATACAGAATGAGAATACAAAATATATAACATTAGCTCCTCCCAAGCGCTGCAAAATCTTACCTCCAGTTGTGCTACAAAAAACTTACACCGTTTTTGGCGCCAAGTCTTAGGACTGATAGACCTGATCTCTCCCCAGACTTTCTAGAATAGGGATAAGGAAGTTGCACTCCTTGCTGAACTAAATCTCCCATCACCCCCAAGCATTGGCTCTGCCATCTGGGGCTGGAGTTCAACAACATCTGGGAGGGCTGCTGATTTCTCATCCCTTTTCTGGGAGGAAAGTATATGGGCAATCTATCCGGAAGATAAATTGTATATCAAGGAGTTAGTGACCTGACATGGTTGCCCTCTTCCTGCCTCTGTTCCTTCCCCCTCTCCTTGTCTCTTAAGTTTTTTTGATGGCATTAGAACAGCCTATAATGTCCTAATCAGTTAGGAGGAAGTGATAGTGATGAGTACCTTCTTTGATGTTGGACATCCTTTCGAGAGAGTGAGGCATGGGGGGGGGGGTGGCTAATGAATGACCTGCACATAGCCGGTTAGGCAAGCCGCACAGGCTAGCTATCTAGCTATCTATAAATCGGATGGTTGTGGGCACAGTTTTGAGAAGCTCGTGCATGGACTGATCGGCCGTGCAAACTAAAGGCTACCTGGGGGGATCACTTTGCCGCTTCTTATAGCACAGAATCATAGCACTGTAGAGTTGGAAGGGACCCTGAGGATCATCTAGTCCAACCCCCTGCAATGCAGGAATATGCAGCTGGCCCATACAGGGATCGAACCTGCAACCTTGGCGTTATCAGCACCATGGTCTAACCAACTGAGCTATCCAGGCTTGAGGGCTTCCAAGTGGCAGATGGAAGTGGCTTGCTTGGTGTGTATATATTGCTTGCTGTTTAGAATAAAATCTTTAATCTTCTCACTCCCTTGTGTTTTGTAGCGCTTCTGAATCTCATTTTAAAAGAACCGCCTTGCATTTGGCAAGACAGTAAGCCAAGCTGAGATAGAATCCAGACTTCGAAACCACTGCTCTTCTGTTGCGTGCAGCGAATCTCTTGGCTCAGCTAACTTTGCCAGCCCTTCTATATGCTCCAACCCTTCCCATTACAATCACCACGCCTTCCTGTTCCTGGGTCATCTTCCTGAAAGCAACAAAGCCCCTTATTGGATGTGCAACTTACAGATCCCTAAGAAATAGGGACAGTTTATTCTACATCAGTAGTATGTCCCTGTTTTCTGAGGAATGCTGGATATGTGTTTATCCTCCTTGCTGCTCTTCCATTCCTATTCATGCATTCTTAGTAAGGATCCAGGTGCCTTGCGAAGCGTATCCGTTATTTTCCTGACAGCCTGGGAATTGGCAGACCTATCAGCTGTTCAGGTTGAGACCCGGATATGCTGCAGTCCCTCAGAAAAGCTTCCTACTCATAGCCATTCAAAGGTATTTAAAGTGCGTGCAGCACAATGGAACATAATTATTACTGTCAACTGGTGCAGTATGTGGAAAAGACCATTGGCACCTTTGTATTGTCTACAAAGTCACGTCAGCTTTTCTGCCGCTGAGAACCCCAGCGTAGACTGGGGGGGGGCAGCTTTTGATGGCAGCTTTTATTCCCTCCCCACCCCCAGTTTCCACCACTAAATCTGAAGCTGTCGCCTTGATAAACATCCCCACCGGATCCCTGACAAAGCCAACCAGTTAAGCACATCTAATCTTCTGCTCCACTTTATTGAAGACAGGCGTGGCAGTCAAACGATGGCATCACTCTTCCAAATGATTACTTGGACATGGGTTATGATGTCTCTAGACAGCTTTTCTAGTGGCCTCAGAGATGTGGCCTGGGGGGCTCTCAGGGAGTGGGAAATAGGGTGTGTTTTGCACAGTGGCTTAGCATGGGTTGTCAGCACCCGGGGCAAGGCAAGTAATTTGCGCTCCCCCCCCCCCGCTGCACTGTCCCTCCCCCAGATAGTCCCTCGCGCTCTCTCCGCACCGCACCGCACCGCACGCCTGGCACCCTCCCCTCCACAGTGGGCGGCGACCCGGCGGCTCGGATCGGATTCGCACAGCCAGCACTGCAGTGAGAGAGAGTGAGTGAGCCAGGTAGGGGCAGAGAGCTGCGAGTGCAAGCGCACCCCCCCCCCAGATGTTGCGCCTGGTGCGGCCGGCCCCCCCTGCACCCCCCACGCTACGCCACTGGTTTTGCACAGGGTGCACCTGCTGAGGAAGCTCAAAGAATTCCAGTATTGCTTTGGCTTCCTCTGTCACCCATGTTTGCAGACCCTCCAAGTGTCCCTATTTTCCAGGGACAGTCCAGGATTTACAGAAGCTGTCCCCGTTTCTGATTTGATCCCAGAATGGCCTGATTTTCTTAGGATGCCCGATTTTCATCAGAGAAACGTTGGAGGGTATGGAGTTAGGCAACACACACAGAGCCTAGGAAATAAGTAACTCTACAGCCTTTAGAAGACATCTGAAGGCAGCCCTGCATAGAGAAGTTTTAAAATGTTTATTGTTTTATTATGTTTTTACATGTGTTGGAAGCCACCAAGAGTGGCTGGGGCAGCCCAATCAGATGGGCAGGGCATAAATATTATTATTATCATTATTAAATAGGAGAAATGTTGGCAGGTACGTGTCTGCCATGGTTCATGACTGAAAACGGGAGCCCTCCCTCCCTAATGTTAGGTCCTTATCCTTTGACCTTGCTATGGACTTTGGTTGGTCGCCTTGGTTGTCCAGGGGGCCTGGTAGGATTTTTTCCCACTTGGCAAATTGGCACCAGCCACTTGGTTTTTGGCCTACTTCGTAGCAAATCGTCACAACTTTGTAAGGTTTGGCGGTTAGGCATTGGAGTATTCAGTTGGAGGTGAGGGGAGGTGGCGGCCATCCCCTACCCTTCCTATTTCAAGGGTATTCCATTAAAGGAATCCGGGGGGTGGGGTGTCCTATGTCCAAAACCCAGACGGGGGCCAGGGCCATAGCACGACCCCATCGGTGACCCAACTAGGGGGAATTCCTAGTTGATGTGCATCAACAGGGCTCCCCCTATCGGTGGTTAACCCTTACTAGACTGCCGGCAGACGGGCAGGAGTCAGATATAGTCATTGGTTCCAATGCCTAAGCCAATACCACTCACATTCTGTAATCAATAAAGTTGTGGCCTTTTTCAGCCCATTAACCTAAATTCTGGTGTCAAGTGTCTTTATTTTACAATGGGGGAGGGTTCAGGACCTTGCCATGCAAACACATGCTCAAGTTGTCCCTACATTACAGATCTGCCATGGCAGCCCTCCGTAGGGTCTGTGTGCCAAGCACACTGCAAAGATCCTTCCTTTGCTAATGCTATTCCATTATTAAAGCACCCCAGTTCAGAAGGCTCAATGCAGGAAATCCTAATCTTAGATAATGCGCCCTGAAGGAGATTTAAGACCCAAGGCCAAATGCCTCTTCGTTTCCTCATTTGACCACAACAAATCAGAGCAGAGGTGAGAGATAGGATGTGAAATTTGACCGCTGCTTCCTGTGCTTACCCTTTCAGACTTGCTTTCTTAAGAAACCCATGGAGAAACAGAAAAGGCATAAAAATGCGTTCCTGATGCTTTCTACAAAATAAAAGCTTGCGTGCGTATTTTAACTGCATCCCCACATCATCACCAAATTGGCAGGGTGCAGGGAGAGAAAATGACCCCGAGAGAGACAAGGGCTGGACAGAGGGAAATATATTTTTCCCCCACCAGCCTCATCACCAAATTATAGCCATATGCTTTCCCCTATTGTTAGTCTCTTTTGCTGGTATGATGCGGAGGGGATTTTATACAGTGGTGCAAAATGTAATCCCCTGCTGGAGACAGAAGTGCCATAATCCCAGAGGGACCCTAATGTTCAAAACAAAACATAACAATGGAGTTAATTAGCACTGCGTGGTTCACAAAATCCCCTGGGGAGGGGGATTCTTTGCAGCTCTAAATCATCAGTTCTGCGAGACATGGAAATGGTCCCGCGGGGGAAAGACCCCTTTCACAAACCTCTAATAGATATTAGCAACATTTCCCTCCATCTTCCTCCATTGGCTTTGGGAAATCTACCCGCTGGGCCAGAATAACCCACCTGCATGGGAATCATTTTGAAATATCCTCCGGCTCCACTGCAGGATTAATTAACCTCTGGGTAGACATCCTAACATTGCCTCTTTGCCACTGGTATTGAAGCTAATCGGCCATTCCTTATTGCTGTCTCAGTAGTTCCCGCCTCCCAGCCCCTCAACAGCTACCCCGCTTCAGGAGATTCCTACACTGAGTGTTCCAGTCTGCATGGGACTGCCTTTTAATAAGTCAGATGCCTTTTCAGCCTATGCAGTGGTACCTTGGTTCCCAAACGCCAAAAACCTGGAAGTAAGTTGTTATGTACTGAGTTGAATAGGATCCAAACTGCAGCAGTCTGATTGGTCCTAGAACAATAGGATCCAAATTGCAGCAGTCTGATTGGTCCTAGAACAATAGGATTCAGAATGCAGCAGTCTGATTGGTCCTAGAACAATGCAGCAGTATGATTGGTTGGCAGGAACCACCCATTCATGCTCCAGATATAAGTGAATCCACAACCTGATTGGCTTACAGTAGAATTCCAGAATTAGCCAATCATGTGCAGCCCATTGTGTAAATAATGTATATAAAGCAGATACTTTGAGGGGACATTCATTCATTCATTCCTCCTCACCACTATGAGCTGAATAAAGAGCATGAAATCACTTTGCGACTCTGAGTATATTTCATAAGTGTTCCGGTTTTTGAACGTTTTTCGGAAGCCGAACATCCGATGCAGCTGTCGGCTATTGTTTCTGAGGCGCCTGCACTGATCAGAAGCTGCGCCTTTGTTTTCAAACATTTCAGAAGTCAAACAGACTTCTGGAACAGATTAAGTTTGGCGCTTTTGTTTTTGCTATTTATTTTGCATTTTTGTTTTTGAGGCCTTTTCAGTTAATTTGTTTTTATGACTGTGTGGAATCCAGTTCAGCTATTGACTGATTGATTGTGTGACTACGGAAATGGATAAAAGCCCCCCATCCAAACAATGGCTATCATCAGTGCAGGTAAGATTTTTTTTTCTTTCAATTTTCATCATCTACAATACTGTCTTATTTATTTTATAGTACAGTACATTAATTATTGCTTTCAGTTTGTGGATCAATGGTCTCGTTAGATAGTAAAATCCATGTTGATTTGCTGTTTTAGGGGTTGTTTTTAAAAGTCTGGAACATATTAATCCGTTTTGCATTACTTTCTATGGGAAAGCGCACCTTGGTTTTGGAATGCTTTGGTATTGGAATGGACTTCCAGAACAGATTAAGTTTGAGAACCAAGGTACCACTGAAACTGTCTACTGTAACTGCTGGCAGCCACTGTCAAGGGTCTGAGTCCGAGGTCCTTCTTCTTAGCTGCTACCTGATCCTTTAAACTGGTTATGCCCAGGTTTGTATCTGTGATTTTCTGCATGCAAGCCATGTGCTCTATCTAGCCCAAGCAATGGCTTCTCCCATAGGCCAGCTATATGGTTCTCCCTACAAGCACAATACCTAAGGAATCAATGGGGTGTTGCTTCTGGTGGGGGACACATCATGCTCCTTCTGCTGCAATTTCTTCACCTTTGGTCCCCACCTTGCACTAAGTTCTCACCTATCTGCATGTTACAGCAGCCACACCCTGGGAAACAGCTTCAAACGACTGGCTAAACCGATGAGTCTCAAACTCTGATCCTAAACCTTTGCTGCCTTGCAGGATAGGGAGAAGAAAAGGCAGCTCTGTTGGCATCAATTGGGCGGGGGTTTTCCTTGCAATGCAAATTCTAACTTTAGAAGAGGGATTATCCTCAGGCCCAGAGAAGGGAAAGGAAGCCTTAAACTGCCCTCCATAGCAGTTGCAATCCTAATAATTAATTTGCGCATAGCTGTAGATGCAAGAAGATGCCTTCTTGCCTAGGAAGAGCTGGACTAGGCTGTCTCTGATTGCTCCCCCCCCCTTCCCTTCCTACAGTTTTTGGCATTGGACTAAGAACAATCCCTCTGTTATCCTCACTTAGATGATGGATGGCATCACAGGTAAGAAATTTTAAAACAACCGCTTAGCAGTTGGAATCATCTAGTTGTGTTGTCATTAAGCATGCAAACAAAAACAAAAAAACTGGCATGTTTACTGCAAACTCTCTCTAGCCATGTCTGATACCCTAGTCTCTCTCTCTCTCTCTCTCACACACACACACACACACACAGAGAGAGAGAGAGAGAGAGAGAGAGAGAGAGAGAGAGAGAGAGAGAGAGAGAGAGAGAGAGAGAGAAGTTGTTGTTGTGGAAGATTTCACATCTGACAATTCCCTTACTATTTCTACTTAGCTACATTCTGATTTGAAAGGGGCAGGGGGTTGCCTGCCACACTCCAACAAATGCTTTTGTTGACAAATCAGTTTCTTTCCTTTTAAACAGAGCAACAATTCCCTTCTCTTTAAAAGAGGGTATCAATAGCAGCTAACTTAGTTACAGCTCTGGAATGTCAGATGTTTACTAAATCAGGCAGTGGAGGTAAAAAAAAACACACAAAAAAAAAAACCCCACGGTTGGCAGGCTCCTACAAATCTCTTTGAATTTTAGTAGTGACTACCAGAGTAAATAGTATAGATACAAAAGGATCTCTGAATCTCGCACACACATGTACAAATGAACTGCAACTGTCTTGGCTGTGAGTCCTGGAAGGCCTGCTCCCTGCCTTGCAGGCCTTTCCCCACGTGGCTTGGGTGAGCAGGACTCTGACTGACTCCAGCTACAAAACCTGAGGCTGCTGAACAGATTCTTGGGTTGGCAGGGGTGCTGTTGTTGCTGTTGGTTTTTTGTTTCTTTATTTTATATCTTGTGGTTTATGTGGCAATTGCTCAGCTTGGTTGTTTTATTTGTATCTTTTGATGTTTTATTTATTGTTTACGACTACTTTTGTTATGGGACGCGGGTGGTGCTGTGGGTTAAACCACTGAGCCTAGGGCTCGCCGATCAGAAGGTCGGCGGTTCGAATCCCCGCGACGGGGTGAGCTCCCGTTGCTCGGTTCCTGCTCCTGCCAGCCTAGCAGTTCAAAAGCACGAAGTGCAAGTAGATAAATACAGTAGGTACCACTCCAGTGGGAAGGTAAACAGTGTTTCCTTGCGCTGCTCTGGTTCACCAGAAGCGGCTTAGTCATGCTGGCCACATGACCTGAAGCTGTACGCCGGCTCCCTCAGCCAGTAAAGTGAGATGAGCACCGCAACCTCAGAGTCGTCCGTGACTGGACCCTAATGGTCAGGGGTCCCTTTACCTTTACTTTTGTAGTATTGCAGTTGTTATAATTTTTCATGTCATAAGCTGCCTTGAGCATGATTTGAACCGTGGAAATAAAATTATGTATGTACGTAACCTGAATGCCTGAATTGAGCCTTGGTAGATAAACATGCATAGAACCACCGTTATACCAGAATCCAATCATTTAAAGTGCACGCACACACGCAGAAAGAGTGAAATATACATAATCAACACTTTAACAGCGCCATCCTTGGATGTCTACTGAGAAGTAAGTTCCATTGGTTTAAATGAGGATTAAGTCTTAGAGCAGCGGTTCCCAATTGGTGGTCTGTGGACCCTGAGGGTGTGTGTGGCCCAGCCAGGGGTCCGTGGCACCGTTCACCTAACAAAACTACCACAGAGACATGGGCATAGCCAAAGGGCAGCAGGGAGGGGCAGCTGCCCCCCCCCACCCCCAAACAATAAAAATCAACAGCAAACTACCCCCCCCAAACAAAAGGCCTGCCCCCCCAAACAAAAATCCTGGCTACGTCCATGCATAGAGATATCAAAATATTCAAAAATCGGGGGTCAGTGGCTTGGCTTTTGAAAACCAGGGATCTGCAGTACTTAGCTAATTGGGCACCATTGTCTTAGAGCATTGCAGCCATCCAGCAGCTATCTCAAGATTTTTCTAATTCAATCAGGAGCTGTCCAGATTAATGTTAACATCTCTCTGGGGCTGTCTGTCCGAAACACTGACCCAGAGTATCTTTCCTTGTTCTCCAGAGCCTTCAGAATGTTCAGCACATTTTCTTCTCTGAATCAAGGAATGTTTTCTGAATGCAATGCTTTCCATGCACAAAATGCACCCTGGTTCATGCACATCACTCTTAGTGTACATTGGACCTCTTTGGAAACATTGTATTGAAGCCAATGGTTTAAAAACTAGGAAAGAAAGTAGCCTACTACTGGGTGAAAATAATTGTATACAGTGGTACCTCAGGTTAAGAACTTAATTCGTTCCAGAGGTCTGTTCTTAACCTGAAACTGTTCTTAACCTGAAGCACCACTTTAGCTAATGGGGCCTCCCGCTACTGCCATGCCACCGGAGAGCACGATTTCTATTCTCATCCTGAAGCAAAGTTCTTAACCCGAGGTACTATTTTTGGGTTAGTGGAGTCTGTAACCCGAAGCGTATGTAACCTGAAGAGTGTGTAACCTGAGGTACCACTATAGATGCAAGCCAGGAAAGTGCCTGGCCCTGCAGGGTTCCCCCCCCCCCCAAGGGAGTATCCTGATACATTCATACCTTGGAAGTCAAACGGAATCAGTTCCGGAAGTCCGTTCGACTTCCAAAACGTTTGGAAACCAAAGTGCGGCTTCCGATGGGCTGCAGGAAGCTCCTGAAGCCAATCAGAAGCCGCGGAAACCCCCTCAGTCGTTTGGCTTTCAAAAATAGTTTGCAAACCAGAACACTCACTTTTGCGGCGTTTGGGAGCCAAAACATTCGAGAACTAGGCCGTTCGAAAACCAAGGTACAACAGTACAAATTTTATTTTATTAGTATTATTTTTTTATTGCAATATGAAATATGCACGTATTTTAAATGATGATGTTGTTGTTGTTTAGTCGCGTCCGACTCTTCGTGACCCCATGGACCAGAGCATGCCTGGCACTTCTGTCTTCTGAGTTGCTTTGCCCTTCCCCAAACATCCAGGGAAACTGGTAACCATCCAAATGAGGCCTTAGATTGTCAATTGCTGATCTTTGATCATTCAATTAATTCCCAACCAGGCAACATATTCCCCCCCCCCCTTTTCTTTTTTTTACTTTCTAGTAACCTTTGGCTTGCATTATCATCTGCTTTAATATACTGTCAGGCCCTGTTAACCTTGGCCTGCAGCAGCAGCTGGGGGGGGGGGACATTTGTAATCTAGGAATTTCACAGCTAAATCACTGGGAATCCTGGCAGGCCCCCAAGGCCTACTGTGCGGAGCGGCATTCGTTTCCCTTGCAACTGGAGATGGAGGGCTGCTCTTGATGGAGGAAGAAAGAGTTTCCAGAACAAGGGAGGGAAAAATAAGCAGGTCGCTAGGTAGGATTTTCATCTCCTTGGCAGGACAGTAATTTACTGCTCCTGCAGCTGCTGCTGATCCAGGGCTGGCTAGTTGCCAGCCTACTGTGTGCTCTCATTGTTCCGCAAGTGTTTGTCTTAGCAGACGGCTTAACCAGCCCCACCTTGCAATTAATAAATATGTGTCAACACTCCGTGCAAGCCTAATCATTATCATTACCCCAAAATTAGAGGGTTTGGTCTGTGCGCAGCCGCTGAGCTGGCAAAGGGCCCGATCCGGCTCAGGGAATCGCGGGAGGTGCTCAGCATCTCGTGGAAGCGGCCCGCTCAGAAAGTCTTGAATTGCAAAGGAACGGCTGTTGCCAAGGGAGAAAACACGAAAATAAATAACGGCACTGCCAGCCTTCCCGTCTTGTGTAAACTGGCATCTCTGAACGGCAAGCTGGATTCCGCGAAGCTGCGATTTGTGGGTGTGCGCTGGAGAATAAATTGTGCGTTAGCCATTAAAAGAAATATTTTTGTGCGTGTGTATCCGCCCTCTAACAATTCCCCCTCCCTCTTCTATGGCCAATCTTTCTGCCTCCGTTCCGGTTTCCTCCTCAAATAGCATTGAGGAAGTTGAGCCAAATGTTGAAAGATTCTGACTGCAAGACCCTGGAAGGTGAACGCCAAGGTCAGCTGGGTCTGAGGCACAAGTCCAAAGAAACGAGTGCTCAGCCCAGAGCTGTCCCGAGGCATTTTGCTGCCTGAGGCGATGCAGCAAATGGCAGCCGCGCCCCTTAGTCAAAGTGTGCAGTAACCAAGGTGAGTCAAATTATTTTGACACCTGTGGCAGAAATGCCACAAGCGCCTCTCCCCCTCCCTGGCAGTAAAAATGCATACCCTCCAACATTCCTCCGATAAGGACATTTCCTCAACTGACCCTCTTCCATTCCCCCCCCCCCAGCATTTCATATCCCAAAAAAGGACAAGTGCCACCACAACCACACCAAAGGTACACAACATACCTCCATCGTCTTGGTAAAAAAACCAACCTTAATCCCGATTTTATTTTATTCTTTGGTAGCTTTACAAAAAGAAAAGCCGACACCAATAAATAAATTTTGGAAAGGGGCAAGTTTAGACAAAGGCACACAAAATCAAGACTCCTTGTGCTTACAAAGCGCTAGTACTAGTAATTAACATTTACAAAAGCTGCTAAACTCTTTGAAGCCCAGTACAGATGTTAAAAAGCTAATACAATTACTCCCTGCAGACTCGTGATAGAGCAGATATGTCATAAAAGGAAAGAGGAATGGGAATGGAAGAGGAAAGCAAACACTGCAGCAGCTGTTCCTTCACCATTCAGTGAATGAGGGCAGCCTGGTCTCCCCTTTGCCATGCTGTTGTTCCTGGCCCTTGCTCCCCTGGCCAGTGAGGAAGGCCAGGCAGAGTGTGTCAACTTTCAGCTCTGAAGTCATAGGATTGTGGGCAGGTGGAGGAGACTGTCCTTTCAAAGAGGGCTGGGGGGAAGCAGGCTCCCTGCAGCTGCTTTCCTTTATATACAGTACTGCAAGCTCAGCTCTTCTCCCCAAGGCAGTGAAAGAGAACTCTCCTCTGCTTGCCAAAGACCTTTTGGTGTCCTCAGTTCATTCACTACCCCTGCCTTTATTTATTAAAATCATTTCTGTCCTGCTATTAAATTACAAAGGCTTTCAGAACGGCTTGCATAAGATCAGTCAGGACAGCCTCTGCCTGCAGACCTGCCATGGCACAGGATGAAAAAGGGACGGGCAGGGAAGAGGAAAACTCAGGCTTTTAAGTTCAGTCTTATGCATTGATCCCCCTTCTGCTTTTGTAGTGGTAAGTAGTTCTATTTTGCTTGGATAATCAGAAAGGCCTTGGGTAAAGGTAAGGTAAAAAGGTAAAGGACCCCTGGATAGTTAAGTCCAGTCAAAGGTGACTATGGGGTGTGGCGCTCATCTCGCTTTCAGGCCGAGGGAGCTGGCGTTTGTCTGAAGACAGCTTTCCGGGTCATGTGGCCAGCATGACTAAACCACTTCTAGCACAACGGGCCACTGTGAGGGAAACCAGAGCGCATGGAAATGCCATTTACCTTCCCGCTACAGCGGTATCTATTTATCTACTTGCGCTGGCATGCTTTCAAACTGCCAGGTTGGCAGGAGCTGGGACAGAGCAACGGGAGCTCACCCCATCATGGGGATTTGAACTGCCAACTTTCCGATCGGCAAGCCCAAGAGGCTCAGTAGTTTAGACCACATCTTCATGACCTATAAAGCAATCCAAGGAGGTCGGCGACACCAGTCTCAAATAGGAAGAAAGATTCCCTGGTTTATTACACATTAAGCTTTCGGGAGCCAACTTCATCAAAGGCATAAAGCCATCTGAGAACATGGCAGTGTATATAAACCATTGGTAGTTAACTGCCTAGACAAGGTAATGTGTCAGAATTACAAATGTTAAACTTTAGGGCATGAACTGTACTCGCAAGTCACTCTGTGGAACAGAAGAGGTTTCCAGATTATTAGCTGGCAGCATCTGTTTCGCTCCTAAGCAATTGGTAACCTTAGGCAGCATGCCAATAAATATAAATAAACAGCTTAGAAACCACACTAAAAAAAAAAAATGCTCCCTGGCTCAGTAGGAGCTAGCAGTGGAGAAGATGTGACTAGAGACACCTGTTGTCCTGATCACAGAGTGCTATTTGGGGCAAGATTTGCTCTGCGAAATGGGAATAACAACTATCTCTGCTATATGCACCTCATCCATTGCTTCTCTTCCAAAGTTAGCAAAACAGACAGCCCAACTATCCCACTTTCATTCACAGCTTGGTGGAGCTGACACCGGCAAATAATTTCTTTGAAATGCAAATCGTCTCCTGTCTTGCATGCTTGTAAAAGCTGAGCATTAATTGCTGATAACATCCACATCTCTGAGGCTGGGAATCTGACTGCATTCCCCCGGCTGATAAGATCTTGCATGTCGTCACTGACATATGTTCAAGAAAACCCAGTCTCCAGATCACCTTATGTTCCAGAGCAAGGGTGTCTTTGATACATGGCTGTCTCCTTTTGGACTTGTCGGAGCAGTTTGCAGGCTTCAGGAACCTGTTGCCATTACATGATGGTCTTGCTAGAAACTTGACCTCTTCAGAGAGAAAGACACATTTGACTTCCCCGTGTGGAAACCTGTGATTCTGTAACAAAACGTAAAACATGCCCTGGCATTGCAACCAAAGTGTGGAATCTGTGCATCTTTTATTTTGTACGGTACTAGTCGCCTTGTACCTGCCGTTATTCAAGAATTTGAAGAACAACCCAGTGCCGTTTTGAAAGGTTTGGTCTACCATCTTGATTCAAAATGTGTGAAAGCCTGCTCCTTGATCTCTGGATCCATCCCACAAAATATGGTTATGATATCTTAAGACAGAGCTTTCCAAACTTTTCATGTTGGTGACACCCTTTTTAGACATGTGTCAATTTGCGACACAGTAATTCAGTTTTACTCGCAAACCGGAGGTTAAACTAACCCCATTCCAGGCATTCGCACGACACACCTACACACTGCAGCTGACACATTAACGTGTCGTGACACACAGTTTGGAAAGCTCTCTTTTAAAAGATGTTCAAAAGCATTGCAAGCGGACAAGCAACTTTCCCAAAGATACTGTATTTTTCGCTCTATAGGACGCACCGGACCATAGGAGGGGGGAAACAGGGGGGAAAAAATTCTCCCCCTCTCTGCTCAGCACCCTTTCAGCGAAGCGGGAGGAGAAACGGAGCCCCTTCCATTTCTCATCCCGCTTCGCTAAAGGGGCGCTGCGCAGAGAGGGAAAACTGTGCAGCGCCTCTCCAGCGAAGCGAAGCCTGGAGAACAAGAGGGATCGGTGTGCACCAACCCCTCTTGCTCTCCAGGCTTCAGGCAGCTATCCGCAAGCCTTCGGAGCGCAGCGGGACTGCCTGCTGCGCTCCGAAGACTTGTGGATAGCTGCCTGAAGCACCCGGAACACAGCGGGAGTTACCACTGCACTCCAGGGGCTTAAGCGAAAAGCAATGCTGCACTTCAGCGAAAGCAATGCGAAGGCTCCGGAGTGCGGGGGGAGCTCTCCCTCTGCGCTTCGGAGGCTTCACGTTGCTATTGCTGGAGCCAAGGAGCCTGCATTTGTTCCATAAGACTGCACACACATTTCCCCTTAATTTTTGAAGGGGAAAAAGTGCGTCTTATAGAGCGAAAAATACGGTATATTAGACAGTAGCAGAGCAGGGGCATCTTACCCATAGAGGCTAGTGGCGCAGGGTGCCGGGGCGCCAAGTTCTGGAGGGCGCTATTGAAGAGGTGGAGGCTGGATGCGGCATCTCCTGGCATCAGCTCACCACCCTCTCCCGCCTCCGCTATGCTGCGCCGAAGCAGCGCCGCGCCTGGAGCCTCCTTATGCCATGGCCACCGTGGCACGAAGCAGCCAGCTGCGCCAGAAGGCGCTGTGTCTAGCCTCCGCCTCTTCCCCACCGGAGGAGCTGCCCTCCAGCTGCTGCCCGCCTCTTCCAGCCCCGCCGGCAGCGCCATCCTCCCTAAAAAAAGGTGGACAACTCTGGGAAACGGGGGGGGGGGGCACCAGAGCGAGCTTTGCACCACTGCACCAGATATGCTTAAGACGGCCCTGTAGCAGAGCCATAGCTGGGCGGGCGGACTAGCCAGGTTTTTTGACCCGGGTGAAGCCTCCTGAGGGGCGCCATTGAGGCACCCAGCCTCTGTGCTTCTGTTCTAATAGCCAGTACAGTGGGTTACATACACTTCAGGTTACATACGCTTCAGGTTACAGACTCCGCTAACCCAGAAATAGTACCTCGGGTTAAGAACTTTGCTTCAGGATGAGAACAGAAATCGTGCTCCGGCGGCACAGCAGCAGCAGGAGGCCCCATTAGCTAAAGTGGTACCTTAGGTTAAGAACAGTTTCAGGTTAAGAACGGACCTCCAGAACGAATTAAATACTTAACCCGAGGTACCACTGTAATCAGAAAATCACAATAAAGAAATAAAAACTTTACCAAAGTTAAAGTCCAAAGTGATAGCTATTATACATGAGTGGCAAGGACCAGCCTTTGTAGTGATAGAGGAACCTTTTGTCAGTAATTGCTGATGACTCTCTTTGTGGATTAAAAACCCTTTTCAGCTGCTTTCTGCAGCAAGTTTCCTTAGCGTGTCTTCCCACTGTTTCATATGCACATCAGCCATGCCGACACGGTGGTACTAATACTCTATAAATGGAACCGCATTAGCTGGCGTAACATTTAGCATTCCATCTTTACAGTATTCACAACAGTAAAAGATTATGGGTTTTTAAACAAACAATCCATTTTCTGAACCAACAGCTCATCTGTCTGAGTTTAGCTGCTTGGTGATGGAACAGAGCTGGTGGTAATGTGTTTGCTTATGTGATCAGTATGCGATTTTCTTTTCATCACCTTTATGATTGGTTTCCTTGCTTTACAATATTGAAGGTTTGCAAATGAGGCAGTCTATGTTTAATATAAGATGCTCAGGCTTCCCTTTTTTCACGGGCTGGTTGATTTGCGTAACGTTGTTACGGGTGCATCCTATTAATTCAGAACTTTGAGCAAGACTGCTGGGCAGTCCTGCCCATTGCTGTAATGCTACCTGGGTTTGGATTATTCTCAGAAGCAACTGGGAGGAACCAGTGGCGTAGCGTGGGTTGTCAGCACCCAGGGCAAGGCAAGTAATTTGCACCCCCTAACCCGTGAATTTGCGCCCCCTAACCCGTGGATTTGCGCCCCCTAACCCTAACCCCCAGATGTTGTGCCCGGTGCGGCCGGCCCCCCCTGCACCCCCCACGCTACGCCACTGGGAGGAACAGAGAGTAAAAGCATAACCAGTGAAAATGACAGACTCAAGGCCGTAACTGAAACAAATCAATCTGTTTATTTGGTGAACAAAGATTAATGGCATTGCCCAGCACTTTTTTTGTAAAAAATAAAATAAAATTGTTTAGGGGTACTCTCGTTTTGACTCCAGAAAATCACCATTTCAAATAGGGGAAAATACAGTAAATGGACAAAAGTACAAAGATTTCACAAAATGTTTAGGGGTATGCGTACCCCTGCATACCCGCACACACACACACCCTGAAAAAAAGCACTGGCATTGCCCAATTTAAATAAAATAAAGCAACTTGCAGGCAGGAAAGCACAGCAATGTGATATAAATTACATAAATGAACTCGTGATTTAGTAACGGTATGAACTCATAATTGCATTGACAGAGCAATCAATTAAAATGAGTAATGCTGCTAACGGAATCGTCGCCTAACTTCCTCCAGCCCATCCGCTTGTAAATCACTAGCATCTTAAACTGGAATAAAGTTCACAGCTGCCAATCAAAAGCAGTTGGCCAGGACCTTGTGGCCTTTTGAAGCAGGCCAGGTATGAGGCACCCGGAAAGGAAATACCGCCCCCCCCCGGGGATGCCAACTTGAATAAAATATGGGGGGCAGGTAAACCCCAACCCACAGAATTGACCACATGATTGACTCACACACCTTTTGAATGGCAATACTCATCAACCTTTGTGGGGCAGACCCCCACAAACATCTGGGGGGGGGTCCTGAAGGTACCAACCCCTGGCTAATCCAATAATAATAATAATAATAATAATAATTTATTTATATCCTGCCCATCTGGCTGGGTTTCCCCAGCCACTCTGGGCAGCTTCCAACAAAATACAGTGGTACCTCGGGTTACATATGGTTCAGGTTACATACGCTTCGGGTTACAGACTCCGCTAACCCAGAAACAGTACCTCGGGTTAAGAACTTTGCTTCAGGATGAGAACAGAAATTGTGCTCCAGTGGCACGGCGGCAGCAGGAGGCCCCATTAGCTAAAGTGGTGCTTCAGGTTAAGAACAGTTTCAGGTTAAGAACGGACCTCCAGAACGAATTAAGTACTTAACCTGAGGTACCACTGTACAATGGTCTGTTAAACATTAAAAGTTTCCCTAAACAGGGCTGCCTTCAGATGTCTTCTAAAAGTCTGGTAGTTGTTGTTCTCTTTGACACCTGGTGGGAAGGCGTTCCACAGGGCGGGTGCCACTACCAAGAAGGCCCTCTGCCTGGTTCCCTGTAACTTGACTTCTTGCAGCGAGGGAACCGCCAGAAGGCCCTCGGCGCTGGACCTCAGTGTCTGGGCAGAGCGATGGTTATCTGTGCACCTTTTTAATATGTGGAGGAAGCTGACTCGGGGGAATGCACTCCCCCTGCTTTTGCCTTAATTTCATTATTCCTGTGGGCGGACTCACATTAGGCCGTAGACTAAATTATCACAATCTATCTCAGAAGGGAGGGACAGTGTAGGCGAGATCCCACGCGGGGAACTTTGACACACTGCAGCCCTGGCTTGCCCAAATGTGTTATGCGCTCGTTTTTGTTTTGGCTTTGCCTCCCGGTCTTATCATCCCTCAGGATAACAGGCAGCGAAATCTAGCACAAAGTTCCAGGCAGCCTGCACAGAAAGCACAGAGTCTCATCCATTTCCATCTGTCATGGCTGCTCTGCTGTGTACCTTAATCCTCCTGTGGTTGCTGGCTTTGCAGGCCTGGCAGGGGCCAGATTAACACTCTCAAATAAATCACAGCCCTGGAATTGTGTTCACTCATAGTCCGAGATCCCTCCGCCAGGAGAAAATACAGTGGTACCTCAGGTTAAGTACTTAATTCGTTCCGGAGGTCCGTACTTAACCTGAAACTATTCTTAACCTGAAGCACCACTTTAGCTAATGGGGCCTCCTGCTGCTGCCGCGCCGCCGGAGCACGATTTCTGTTCTCATCCTGAAGCAAAGGTCTTAACCTGAAGCACTATTTCTGGGTTAGTGGAGTGTGTAACCTGAAGCGTCTGTAACCTGAAGCGTATGTAACCTGAGGTACCACTGTAGAGAAGCGGGGCATTCCCACACTTTAGCCTCAAAATAGGAAATAAAATGTTAAACCCTCCCCCACTGGTTGAGATACTTCTAGACCACGGTGAATACTGGTTTTATAAAATATTTAATGAAGGAAGTTTGTAGGTTTCTCCCTAGAAATGGAGGTGAAAAGGACTACAGTAATGATTATACACTGGTACCTTGGTTCTCAAACTTAATCCGTTCCAGAAGTCCATTCCAAAACCAAAGCGTTCCAAAACCAAGGCACGCTTTCCCATAGAAAGTAATGCAAAATGGATTAATCCAGTCCAGACTTTTAAAAACAACCCCTAAAACAGCAATTCAACATGGATTTTACTACCTAACGAGACCATTGATCCATAAAATGAAAGCAATATTCAATGTACTGCACTATAAAATAAATAAGACAGTATTGTAGATGATAAAAATCAGAGGGGAAATTCCTACTTGCACTGATGATAGTCATTGTTTGGATGGGGGGCTTTTATCCATTTCCACAGTCACACCATCAATCAATCAATCAATCAATCAGTAGCTGAACTGGGTTCCACACAGTCACAAAAACAAATTGACCAAGAAAGCCTCAAAATCAAAAACGCAAAATAAATTGCCAAAACAAAAGCACCAAACTTAATCCATTCCAGAAGTCTGTTTGACTTCCGAAATGTTTGAAAACCAAGGCACAGCTTCTGATTGGTGCAAGCGCCCCAGAAACAATAGCCAACAGCTGCATCGGACATTCGGCTTCCAAAAAACATTCGAAAACTGGAACACTTACTTCCGGGTTTTTGGCGTTTGGGAACCAAGGTACCACTGTAGATACAACACCTCCAACCACTAGATGGTGCTGCTCTATGTTCTATGACTTACTTATTACAGTAATACCTCAGATTACAGACGCTTCAGGTTGCACGTTTTCGGGTTGCGCACCGCTCCGAACCCAGAAGTACCAGAACGGGTTACTTCTGGGTTTCGGAGCTCGTGCATGCGCAGAAACACTAAAGCCGCACTTTGCGCATGCACAAAAGCGCTGAATCACAACCTGTGCGTGCACAGACCCGGCGCTGTGGACTGTGAATGCCGCGGGTTGCAAACTTGCCTCCCGCACGGATCACGTTCGCAACCCGAGTGTCCACTGTACTCAGTTTGTAGAATATCTGCTGGTGATATGTCAAAAACAGGTTTTTCTTCTTAATTTCTAAAAAGGCAGGTGTTGGGAAGCAAGTTGAGTTGTGACCTGGGAAAATCAAATCCATGATCCCAGATGCCCACATTATATTTGACTGAAAAAGAAATAAAGGTTTACTACATTAAGACACTAAGATAAAGATTAAGATAAGATAGAGGGAAGGGATTTGCTGATTAAACATTTAAACTGGAATACAGTGAGGGGAGGTGTGGGGAAGTCTGGGAAATAAGCAAATGTAAGAAATATTATGAAAATGGAATTGTTTTATTTGTTTTTTTTTCTTTTTCTTTTTGTATTTTTCTTTTTTTCTTTTTTTCTTTATGTAAAAGTTTTAATAAAAATATTATTAAAAAAAAAAAACAACTCTGTGCTCAGAGGCACTTAATTCTAGTATTGCGCTGAGCTCAGATACGCCAGGGCTAGAATGCAACCCTATCTATAAGAGGATTTTTTTCAAAGACATTTTTAAAAAATTAAAAAAAGGTGTCTTCTTTGCAAACAATTTTGGAATCCATTCCTAGAATATTGGGGAGCCAGGAAGCAACACAAAAGTCTGGACCCATTGAACAGTGCCGCCCTCAGAGTCTGAATGCTCCCGCGTGTGTGGAATAGATTTCCCTGCCGCTGTAAACAGCTACTGAAAAACAAGTTCTGGGACTATGCCCATTCAAATTAAATCTGGCTATCTTATATTATTATTACTATTTATGCAGGCAAGTTACTAAGTAAAATGGAACAAGTTCGTCGTACCTTGGTTTTCGAACAGCTTAGTTCTCAAACGTTTTGGCTCCCGAAAGCCACAAACCCAGAAGTAACTGTTCGACTTCCAAGGTACGACTGTAAATGTAAACCCCATGGCCCTAACAGTGTTATATTTTTGACCACATCCATCCCCCATACATTTAAAGCACTCTGATAACACTATGAAAGTCAGAGGGTATCCTGGGAACTGGCATTTAAGGTTGCGGGGAATTGTAGCTCCTTGGGGGTCAACTGCCTCCACAAACTACGGCTCCCAGGATTCTTTGGGGCTAAGCTATGACTGCTAAAGTGGTAGGAGAGTCAGGGCCGCAGCTAGGGGGTGGTGAGCTGGGCCCCCCAGGGGCACGGACGAGGTGGGGGGGCGCAAAATTTGCTAAAAAACATGTCCATAAATATGTCTATAAATGAAATTGATTAGTGTGTGAGGAATTGAAGTGCGTGAGGAATTGAATGAGTGGAGTGGGCGGGTTGGAGGTGAGGTGGAAAGAAAAGCTAATTTGTCTGTGGCTAGGGGGCACAAGAAGAGATGCGGGTGGCGCTGTGGGTTAAAGCACAGAGCCTAGGACTTGCTGATCAGAAGGTCGGCAGTTCGAATCCCCGCAAAGGAGTGAGCTCCCGTTGCTCGGCCCCTGCTCCTGCCAACCTAGCAGCTCGAAAGCATGTCAAAGTGCAAGTAGATAAATAGGGAAGGCAAACGGCGTTTCCGTGCGCTGCTCTGGTTTGCCAGAAGCGGCTTAGTCGTGCTGGCCACATGACCCGGAAGCTGTACACCGGCTCCCTCGGCCAGTAAAGTGAGCTGAGCACCGCAACCCCAGAGTCGGCCACGACTGGACCTAATGGTCAGGGGCCCCTTTACCTTTACCTTTACCTAGGGGGCGCAAGATCACCTAGCTACGGCTCTGAGGAGAGTCCTTTAGACATGTGGTGCAGATGTGGCCTCCCTCAACTTTTATGGGAATCTCTCAGGTTCAGAAACAGCGTCCCATGGTCCACTGGGTCACTAGCTAATTGCTTTATAGTTATTGGAGGGAATTGGCCACACACAAGAGCCCTGCCCCCAACGTCTGCTGCGCTGATAAAAATGTTTGCACAGTGTGGGGGGGGGGGGACTGGACGCAGGAGCCCAGTAAGAAAATGAGCTCTGGCTAATCTGTGCATTGGCATTTCAGCCTCAGAATGTCAAGCACTTTAGATCCTGTTGACATGAAGCCTCGGGCCGTTTTTACATCTCCCCTATTCCCCTCACGTTAAAAAACACTCAGAATGATAAACCGGGAAGCATGTGGAGTCAGGCATTGCTGGGGGGTGTCTTTATTACCAGTTTCAACCATCAATATTATGTCTGTCTAGGGATAAGTACTTTTTTGTGGAGGGGGGCTGCACAATTCCAGCATTTGTTACAAGCCGTCTTCCCCTCTCCCATCGAAGATATATTTTTGCCACTCCTCACTTCAAGGAGAAGGGAGAAATGCTTGTAAACTGCATCTTTAGCCAGCAGAGACACACAAATATTTGTTACTGTTTCCCATCTTAGGTTCTACGTTCTCTCTTTTTTAGATAAAGTACCAAGGAGTGCAATAGAATACAGCGGTGTCTCGGTTCTTGAACCTAATCCATTCTGGGAGACTGTTCGAGTTCCAAAACCAAGGCGCAAAGGGCGACCTGCAAATTCAATTGAGACAACTGAAAAACACGCAGCGGAAGCCGTTCGACTTCTGAGGCGCGTTTGAAAACCAAAGTATATACTTCCGGGTTTTCAGCGTTTGGATTCCAAAACATTTGTCGATGGAGACGTTTGAGAACTGAGGTACCACTGTACAGTGGTATCTCAGGTTACATATGCTTCAGGTTACATACACTTCAGCTAATAGACTCTGCTAACCCAGAATTCGTACCTCGGGTTAAGAACTTTGCTTCAGGATGAGAACAGAAATCGTGCTCTGGCAGCACGGCGGCAGCAGGAGGGCCCATTAGCTAAAGTGGTGCTTCAGGTTAAGAACAGTTTCAGGTTAAGAACGGACCTCCGGAACGAATTAAGTACTTAACTTGAGGTACCACTGTACTAGAAGCAAACTTCCTGGATTGCGGAGCTACTATGGTGGAGTAGAAGGAATGCTGGAATTGAACGAAGGAGACTGCGTTCAAATACCTTGCGAGTCATGCACCCTGACCTACATCGCAGGATTGTTGTTACGTATGCCACCTTGAGGCCCTTAGGAGAGAGGCAGGATACAAACCTGGCAAATAAGGCAACAAGTTGATGTTGCCCGGTCGGTTCTTAAATGTGTGAATCCCGAAAGGGCTGTGCCTTTATTCAGCCTGCGGTCCGCTGAAATTCCTTAGCTACAGCACAAAGTCAACAGCACTGGCGAGAGCTGCTCCCTTTTGCCCTTTAGCTCAATGAGCAGCACACGCCAGTTATCAAATGCAAACTCTTTTTGGTGTGTCCGGACCTGTTGGAGTCTCCTAACAGTGACAAGCAAGAAATCAAGACCACCTGGGATCAATTAAAACATGTGGGAGGCTTCCACTGCTTTGAGGAGCTTCTACTTTCAAGAAAAGTAGCGCTAGAATGAACTGGACAGGATCTTCATTCTGTTCATTCTTTTTGAGCGATTCTCAAATTACCCAGTTGAGCATTGCTGGCAACTTGGCAATCTTTAGTGCACGGCATTAAGCGGGAAAGGATAAAGAAAGGACTGGAATGAAGCAAGGGGTCTTGCTTCAAGAGGCTTTGCCTCATTTTTATGCACCTCCCCCCACCCCGCTCAATCTCCCATTGTTCACAATATTCCACAGAAGAGCTTGAAAATATTTGATCTGCCTCCCCCGCCCCTCTCCACTTTCCTGACTTCTGTGTGGCGCAAATGGGTTTTACTTTCAGTGGTGCAGGAAATGAGCTTAGCTCTTTCTTCATAAGAGAGCCAGTGTGGTGTAGTGGTTAAGAGCGGTAGACTCGTAATCTGGTGAATGGGTTCGTGTCCCCGCTCCTCCACATGTAGCTGCTGGGTGACCTTGGGCCAGTCACACATCTCTGAAGTCTCTCAGCCCCACTCACCTCACAGAGTGTTTGTTGTGGGGGAGGAAGGGAAAGGAGAATGTTAGCCGCTTTGAGACTCCTTCGGATAGTGATAAAGCGGGATAGCAAATCCAAACTCTTCTTCTTCTTCATAAACACCACTGCAACGTGCACAGTTTTGTTGTGATGCTTATCAAGGATCAATGTTCATGCTTTGGCAGGCCCGGTTAAATTAGTGATTGGACATTATTATTATTATTATTATTATTATTATTAGGCCAGAAATAGGGCGATAAAAGCAACAGGTGTGCTGTTTTGTACCGACGTTTTGCTTCCCCAGGATTCTTCCTCAAAGATTTGAGATGGACCCAGGAAGCCCTGATCAACCTCTTAGATTTTAGTTTGCTACTTCCTCCATTTGCCGACAGGGATGATTCCTGCCAGTCAATCCATCTGTCTGTTGTTTTCGTTCTCATATAGGGAAGCTCCCTATGACAAAAAGCCTGAGAGCTTTAGTTTGTTTGTTTAATTCAATCTTTATTAGTTTAAAATCATCATAGACACAAAAGGAAACTTAGGAAAAGGGGGAGGGAGAAGAAAGAAAAAAGAAAAAAAACCCACAGTACATCTCTTACAAAGAAAAAGAAAATAGAATACACAAATCACGAATTCACAAAAATACTCCAGCCATCAACTTCTGACTTCCTTGATATGGGTTCGTTTCCTTAATTACTTGCCTCTATTTTTCAACAAACTGGATCTTTATTAAATCTTCTGTGTTCTTTATACCTTATTCAGTTCCGAGAGTTTTTCAAAGCATTCTAAAGTTTTTATATGGGGACACTGTTCTTTTAAATATTGTCTATAAATCTCCCATTCCCTTTTAAACTTTTGGGTCGGTTGATCTCTGATCTTTTCTGTCATGTATGCCAGTTCCATGTATTCAAGCTCTGCTTGAAGCCTGAGAGCTTTTTATGTAAAACCTTAAAGTTGAAATGAACAGAACTTGCATGGGAGAGATACAAATGACAGTGCATTCGGCTGTTAACCAGAAGGTTGGTGGTTCAAGCCCACCCAGGGAAGGCAGGGGTTAGTCTAGATGACCCTTGGTGACCGTTCCAAACCTACAATTCTATGATGTTCTACCAGTGACCTTCCACATGGCTCCAAACCTCAGCTGCTCCTTGACCGCCAGTGGCACCTTTCCTTAGTCCCAATAACTCCATGCAATAGCATTTCCCAAATGACTCCTAGCTAGTTAGCGTGAAGAATTGGGCTCCAATCTTTTCTTTATTTCCTTTGCCCTAAGACAGAAATGCCCTCTGTTCCTCCTAATTACATAATGGCTAATATTTTTTTTATGAGCACACATTCATTACCTATTGAGTAATGCGAACACATTACATTTGGGGGGATTTTAATGTGACCTAAATGGTGGAATGAATTAGACACAAAATACTTGGCTTCCATTGCCATTACTCTGCTAATCATACTTAGTTCTTCCCTTTTTTTCTTTTAGAAAGCAAGAAAAAGAGAAAGAGAGGGAGATGTTTTTTTTGAAGCACTTTGCATTAGTTCTATCTTTCCAGAGATGGCAGCTGAGAGATGATAGCTTGCCATGTAATCGCTTGAAGACTTGGAGACCACGTGTTGAGATTCCTGCATTGTAGGGGATTGAACTAAAATACCCTCTGGGTCCCTTCTACAATTCTATGATTCTGTGAAGCCACCAGCAGTTCCTAACTCGGTGCCTGCTTTTTTACTGGTGTCACAGGTCCTAATCTTCTCTATTTTTGTGCCTCAGTACCCTCCTTTGGGACGCGGGTGGCTCTGTGGCCTAAACCACTGAGCCTAGGACTTGCCGATCAGAAGATCAGCGGTTCAAATCCCCGCAACAGGGTGAGTTGCCGTTGCTCGGACCCTGCTCCTGCCAACCTAGCAGTTCGAAAGCATGTCCAAGTGGAAGTAGATAAATAGGTACCGCTCCGGTGGGAAGGTAAATGGCGTTTCCGTGCGCTACTCTGGTTCACCAGAAGCGGATTAGTCATGCTGGCCACACGACCCAGAAGCTGTCTGCAGACAAACGCCAGCTCCCTCGGCCAGTAAAGAGAGATGAGCGTCGCAACCCCAGAGTCGTCCACAACTGGACTTAGCGGTCAGGGCTCCCTTTACCTTTACCCTCCTTTGAGGAGCTGTCCTGTTGCTGAAAAATCAGTGGTAGCTTTCATACAGTCGGGTATTGCTTGTCTCCTCAAACGCAGTCCGACAGAACCACCATTTCCGAGAGAGCAAACATTTAAAGGACGCCTTTGCAATTTGGGATTGTTTCCTGGGCTCTCGCATCAAGTGGAGCAACTCCTTAAAGGCAGAAGGGCATGAAATTGGGCTACCACTTCAAATGAAAGCAAAGCTTAGTCGGGCAAGTGGCTCGGCTTATTTGATCAATGCTAATTAATCAGTTAACACCAGTCCCAGAATGACATGCTAGGTGTTAGCTTTGTTATCCTACAGTTCTCCTCTGGATTTACAGTGGTTTAAAATTTATCGACTCCTGAATTCTAAGTATTCCCTGGACGAGATGACTGCTATTCCATGACGTGGTCTTGAAAGCTTACCACAAGTGCATGCAACCACATGGGAACATGAGTTGTCTGCAGTGTCCTTGCTTTTTATAGCTCTGTTTCTCTTTTACACCTGCAGGTGTGGCAGTAGATATGCCTTGCCTCCTTAATTGACTGGACGACAACAACAACAACAACAACAACTTACTTATACCCCGCCCATCTGGCTGGGCCTCCCAAGCCACTCTGGGCGGCTCCCAACAGAATATTAAAAATACAGTAAAACATCAAACATTAAAAGCTTCCCTAAACAGGGCTGCCTTCAGATGTCTTCTAAAAATCTGGTAGTTGTTTTTCTCTTTGACATCTGGTGGGAGGGCGTTCCACGGGGCGGGTGCCACTACCAAGAAGGCCCTCTGCCTGGTTCCCTGTAACTTGGCTTCTCATAGCGTGGGAACCACCCTAAGGCCCTCAGCGCTGGACCTCAGTGTCCGGGCTGAACGATGGTGGTGGAGACGCTCCTTCAGGTATACTGGGCCGATGCTGTTTAGGGCTTTAAAGGTCAGCACCAACACTTTGAATTCTGCTCGGAAACGTACTGGGAGCCAATGTAGGTCTTTCAGGACTGGTGTTATGTGGTCACGGTGGCCAGTCACCAGTCCAGCTGCCGCATTCTGGATTAGTTGTAGTTTCCAGGTCACCTTCAAAGGTAGCCCCACGTAGAACGTGTTGCAGTAGTCCAAGCGGGAGATAACTGGAGCATGCACCACTCTGGTGAGACAGTCTGCAGGCAGGTAGGGTCTCAATCTGCTTCCCAGATGGAGCTGGCAGACAACTGCCCTGGACACAGAATTGACCTGCGCCTCCATGGGCAGCTGCGAGTCCAAAATGACTCCCAGGCTGCGCACCTGGTCCTTCAGGGGCACAGTTGCCCCATTCAGGACCAGGGAGTCCTCCACACCTACCCATCCCCTGCCCCCCAAAAACAGTACTTCTGTCTTGTCAGGATTCAACCTCAATCTGTTAGCCGCCATCCATCCTCCAACCGCCTCCAGATGCTGGATGAGAGCCAATAAACTGAAACTCAGTCCAGATGAGCCAGAAACACTACTAGCAGGCGGTTGGATCCCTAGACGGGATGGCTGGGAGGTGGCCCTGCTCTTGATGGGGTTACACTCCCTCTGAAGAAGGACCTTGTGTGGCCCAAACAAGGTTGCTGAGCCCTGCTCATTCACACACAAGATTTTGGGGAGGGGACCAGTTTAGAGTTAAATGTTTTGTATGTTAGAAGTCACACATTCCGTCCTTGGTGTCTCCAGGGAAAAGGTTCAGGTTGCAGGTGATGGTGAAGACTCTGGGAAAGCAAACACGCATCAGAAATCAGCTGGTGAGTGAAACACATAAGGCCTAAAATAGCCAGCTTCATGCAGATCCCTCCAAATGGAAGAATATTCTCCTGCACACCTCACACTAGAAAGTACTGTCTCTTCATCCCTCCATATGAACAGCTGCCTAGCACTGGTCCAGGCTGTTGGTCCTTTGACCTCAAAGCTGCTGCTGTGAGTTTTCTGAGGTCTCAGGCAGGGCTCCTTCTCAGCCTTGCTACCTGGGAATCTGGGCCTTTGCAAAGCACACAGCTACAGCCTTTGCAGCCTCCATTTGCAGACTAGACAGCAGGAAATCACGGACAGATGCAAAAACAAAGTTGACAGGCTGCCTACAAAATAGTTTCCAGCCCCGGTTCTTGGCACTCCTCCTGCCCTGATGAATAAGAACGGCTGTTTTTGTTCCTCCGCCATCTCCCGGCGAGATCCCGACAGCCGCTGTCCACTGCTTGGCTTTTCCGCTCAGGCGGCTGAGAATATGCTCCACTTCATTAGAGGGGGCTGCCTACAAATATCCCTTCCTTCCTTCCTTCCATCCATAAGCAGCCTTTGAGCTATCATGAACTGCCATGGGGATGGCAGTTTGGTTCGGCGGCAGCGGCCACCGCACGGGTTAATTGCCTCTGGTCAAGCGGACAGGCTTAAAGAAAACCAGGGAGGCTAGAGAGCTTGCTCATCGAGTGGACAGTGCAATGAAATCATCCCCGCTGAGCCACAAGTAGCCCCACTGATTCTCTACAGTTTGCATCCTATTTTGTAGGCGTAGAGGATGTGTTTGGTAATCTGTCATTGAGGATGCCGTCCCATAGGAAAGCAAAGCGGCTTAGATAGTACGCTGGAGCTCTCATGGTCAGAGATGATAAAGCTGGCTGGCACCACCCAGTGACAGAATATGCCAAGCCATAGCCGTCTTCTGAAAGAGCTGCATCTCCGAGAATGAATGAATGAATGCCCAAACGGTAACAACCACAGCAAAGTGTTTTCCTATCTAGGCATCTGTTTAGCACGGTTTCTTGCAAGCCAGTCCTGGGCACATTTACTCGGGAATAAGCCCCACCAAACCTAGACAGCATCTTAAAAAGCAGAGACATCACCTTGCCAACAAAGGTCCGTATAGTTAAAGCCATGGTTTTCCCAGTAGTGATGTATGGAAGTGAGAGCTGGACCATAAAGAAGGCTGATCACCAAATAATTGATGCTTTTTGAATTATGGTGCTGGAGGAGACTCTTGAGAGTCCCATCGACTGCAAGAAGATCAAACCTCTCCATTCTGAAGGAAATCAGCCCTGAGTGCTCACTGGAAGGACAGATCCTGAAGCTGAGGCTCCAATACTTTGGCCACCTCATGAGAAGAGAAGACTCCCTGGAAAAGACCCTGATGTTGGGAAAGATGGAGGGCACAAGGAGAAGGGGATGACAGAGGACAAGATGGTTGGATAGTGTTCTCGAAGCTACCAGCATGAGTTTGACCAAACTGGGGGAAGCAGTGGAAGACAGGAGTGCCTGGCGTGCTCTGGTCCATGGGGTCACGAAGAGTCAGACACGACTAAACAACAACAACAAAGCCCCACCAAACAAGCTGGAAGTTTCTTTGGAGTAAACGTGCCTAGGGTTGCACAGTAAGTGTGTCTTCAGGCCTGCCCACCTTGGAGTCACAAGAGGGAAACAGAACGTGAGTCGTACCCAGTGGGGTAGAGGCAGGGGCATGCAGGAGTCTTTTCAGAGCAGGAGAGATTACATCCTTTGCTGAAGAACAGCTCTCCTTGCTCTGGCAAATGGTTGAGGAGGCAACAAGGCTTTCAAGTTTTCCTCTCCTTTGTGACAATTTGGCAGAGGGAAGTGAGAGTAGGAGGAAAATAATGAAGCAGAGGCTGGATACTTCTCCCCTTTTCTTAGATAGGGTTTTTACTTCACCCCAGTGCTTTAAAGTGTAATGCTTCTTTGCAAGATCGTTGGCATTTCTACTTAAAAGCTCTATGTGTTTTACAACTTGAACTTACACATCACCACCAAATTCACTGGAGTTTACTTCCAATAAAGATTAAAGGTAAAGGTACCCCTGCCCGTACGGGCCAGTCTTGACAGACTCTAGGGTTGTGCGCCCATCTCACTCAAAGAGGCCGGGGGCCAGTGCTGTCCGAAGACACTTCCGGGTCACGTGGCCAGCGTGACATCGCTGCTCTGGCGAGCCAGAGCCGCACACGGAAACGCCGTTTACCTTCCCGCTAGTAAGCGGTCCCTATTTATCTACTTGCACCCGAGAGTGCTTTCGAACTGCTAGGTTGGCAGGCGCTGGGACCGAACAGCGGGAGCGCACCCCGCCACGGGGATTCGAACCGCCGACCTTACGATCGGCAAGCCCTAGGCGCTGAGGCTTTAACCTACAGCGCCACCCGCGTCCCTTACCAATAAAGATTAGAGCTGTGCTAATCCAAAGAAATTAAGGGATCTATATCTATCTATCATCTGTCTATCTATCTATCTAGCTATCATCTATCTATCTATCATCTATCATCATTATCTATCTATCATCTATTTATCATTTATCTATCTGATTTATGTGGGAGCCTCGGAACATAATTTCTCTGGGCAGCTTGCAAAGAAGAAAGAGACCAAGAAGAGAATATTAACATTCAGTATAAAACAATAAAAACTTTGACATGTTGATTTTTAAGAAATCCAAAACACAATTAAAACACGACTTAAAGCTCAACTGCACCCAGCCACCCACCTAAAGTGGATTAGCACACCTCTGTTGGATTTTTTGACTCTCCTCCTGTGGAAGCTGCCCAAATGATCTTCCAAACTTAGCATTTACCATTATACCCTGGGTCATCCATAAGTCTGCTCCAGAGGTCTGCTCCTCTCCCCTCAAAAAGCACACACACACACAATTGTAGAAATATTGAGAGCACTTAAATCAGAAGTGAATGCTGGTCATTGACCAAAATAAAGAGATTGATTGATTGATTGAATCAGAAGGGTTTGGGCTATATCTCTTCCAGGCACAAGTCAATTGAGCACATGGGAAGAGATCAAATCTGGCAATTAATTCAAACAATCCAAGGAAGTTGCCATTGTTGGGTGAAGCAAATGTTTCATCATCTCCCCTAAATGCCAAGCCATGTTCTTCCCAAAGCAAAATCACTGCAATTACTCGCCAAAATACGTGCCTCCGGTAATCCTGCTCTGCAGGATGTGAGTACTTGGCCATGCTTTCTTGTTAAGTACTGGTATGTTAGCATAGAGTTCATGTGATTTTTAGAGTTTCTGTGGGTTTGAACAAGGTAAATGTGGTGCTAGTCATCAAATCCAGTAGAAGCTAGAGCTGTAGTTGACGTAGTTTGGTTAGGGGAAAGCTTGCACATTAAAACAGTAGATTTTTTCCTTTCGTGGGAGAAGAAAGTAGCCATTCTCAAGGGTAAGTTTCTCCATTTACTTTGGCACAATAGAACAAATTCTTTGAGCAGAACCAGGCTTAGTTTTTCTATGTTCACTTCAAAGTGGTAAAAGTTCCATCCCATTGCTGACAGTCCAATGCATCTTTCTCAATCCAGAATGATCATTTCCTTGTTATTCAATTTGCCATGAGTGCTCGAAGGAAGACCTGCTCCCTGATGCAAGGCCCATTTCCACCTGGCCTTTGGGGGGCAGAGCCCAGACTCCCCCTGAACAGCTAAAAGAGGCACTTGGGAGGCCAGAGGGACATTGCCGGAACAACTCTTGGGTTCGGGCAACTGGCTAAAATGTTTTAAATGGTTTTAATTTTGGTTCCTCTGTTTTGTTTCTATTGGGTTGAGGTTGGTTAAATGTTTAGTTTGGGTTGGCATTTATTTTAAATTTTTAATGTTTGAATTTTTAAAAATAATATATGCTGTAAGCCATTAGAGTGGCTGGAAAAACCCAGCCAGCTGGGCGTAGTAATAATAATAAAAATGATGATGATGATGATGATGATATGTCCATAAACCTACGTCATTATTGTTTCTGAAATCACTAGTGGTGTGTGTTATGTACTGAAGTTCTCACCCTGGGCCAGCAGGGGGATACTGTAGCTAGTTATGCAAATAAGGGATTGAAAGTGACGTTCAGTGATTGGATAGTTTTAGAAAATTGTTACAGTTACATTGTACTGGAGCTCTATATAAGCAGGCTGACTGAACCCTTCAGTTCAGTTCTGTCCTGGCCTGTGAATAAACAAGAGCTGTTTGAAGAATCACTGTGTCGTCTGATATGTTTAGCCACAACTTAACCGTGTGAACAGTTGGTATTTTTGTGTCTGCAACACTAGGGTTTTCACTGAAATCGTTTGCTTTGTTTTCCAATTTTTTAAGACAGTTATGTGCTTGAACTGCTTCTTTTGGTGTAACCATCTCATGGCAATTTCCTCCAGTGTCTTGTGTTAATTCTTTGACTGCAGGTCCTGTCATTTCATTGCCACATTCTCCAGAGTTTTCTGTAATCTTAGTGGTAGCTGCTGACCACATTGATCCTTGGGAGGTTGCATTCTGTACAAACTGGTCGCTCTTCAGTCTGCTCAGTGTAGTCTACTTGATTTTGCTTCTGTTTGTAAACACTAATGTTCTGAATCAGAAGGATTATTTAGGACTGCATCTGCCTGCTGCACAAAGCCATATGACATGGTTGGCTTTAGACCAGTGTTTCCCAACCTTGGGCCTCCAGCTGTTTTCGAACTACAATTCCCATCATCCCTGACCACTGGTCTTGATAGCTGAGGATTATGGGAGTTGTAGTCCAAAAACATCTGGAGGCCCAAGGTTGGGAAATGCTGCTTTAGACATTTGAGTGTTTCCTTCTGTTCTTTTTGTCGCTTTTGTTTACTACCACCACTTTCATATCGCTTACTCATTATTATTTTTACAAAAGGTCAAAGTTAAATATTATTGTGATTCACAATGATATAAAAGAATCCTTACTTGTTCTCAAACACACACTATAACGATGGACAGTGATATGAACATTTGTACTGCTTTGTAGCTGACTTTATCATTGGATTCTGAGTAGCTTTAAAGCCTTCATAAACTTTTCTAAACAGTAAGTACGCCTCTTGGACTTGCCAATCAGAAAGTCGGCGGTTCAAATCCCCGCAACGGAGTGAGCTCCCGTTGCTCTGTCCCAGCTCCTGCCAACCTAGCAGTTCGAAAGCACGTCAGTGCAAGTAGATAAATACCTTCCTGCTGTGGCGGGAAGGTAAACGCCATTTTCGTGAGCTCTGGTTTCCATCATGGTGTTCTGTTGCACCAGAAGCAGTTTATTTATGCTGGCCACATGACCCAGAAAAGCTGTCTGTGGACAAACACCGGGTCCCCCAGCCTGAAAGCAAGATGAGTGCTGCAACCCCATTTTCGGCTTTGACTGGACTTAACCATCCAGGAGTCCTTTGCCCTTTTTTTACCTGTATATATACACACACACACACACACACACACACACACACTTCTGCAAACTTGGGGTTTCCTCCAATCATGCTAATACCTTCCTCTAGTTTCTCAGTGCCCCCTATTTTGACTCCATTTCAAGAGCAGCCAACACAGTGCCGTCCAGATGATGTTGGACCAACCATTCTACAGACAACGGATTATCACTTGGTGACTGAGAAGGAAGTGGGCCTTCACTGCAATAGGACCCACCCTATGGAATATCCTCCCTTGGTTAATTTGTGAGGTGGAAGCAAGAAGTACCTTCAAAAAGTTCTTTAGAATGTCAAGGTTTACCCATGCTTTTCGGGACTTTTACATTTTAACACTGTGCTATGTAGTTTTTACTCTTTTACTTAGGTTTAGGAAGTTCTACTGATGTTTTTGTTTGGCGTTTTCATTTTGTTGAAAGCCGCCCAGAGTAGCTGGGGGCAACTCAGTCGGATGGGCAGGGAATAATAATACTAATAATAATACAGTGGTACCTTGGGTTAAGTACTTAATTTGTTCTGGAGGTCCGTACTTAACCTGAAACTGTTCTTAACTTGAAGCACCACTTTAGCTAATGGGGCCTCCTTCCACCGCCGCGCCGCCAGAGCACAATTTCTGTTCTCATCCTGAAGCAAAGTTCTTAACCTGAAGCAGTATTTCTGGGTTAGCGGAGTCTGTAACCTGAAGCGTATGTAACCCGAGGTACCAATGTACTAATACTACTACTAATAATAATGGCTATTTTTTCTAGATAAAGAGCTGCTGGAACTCATCACAAACACCTCCCTTGTTCTCTTAAAATGGCAATGGCACCCGTCTGAGAGGTGGATAGTAAAATCTGCCTGTTTTGTTTTTTAAAAAACCAATAACCTTTAAAAAAAAAATTAATGACAAGAGGCAGAGGCCTTTCTAGATTTTGAGGCCCGGGGCTGCAGCCTGTATGTAAATTCAGCCAAACCATGGATAGTGAATCTGTGACATTGCAAATGTTATTAGATTACCACCCCCATAATCGACAGCCATGCTATCTGGACTGCTGGGACTTGCAGTCCAAGGGTATCTAGGACAGGATTCCCAGTCCCTGTTAGACCAGTGCCCCCCCCCCAAAAAAAAGCATTTTGAAGGAAATGTGATGTGCCATAGATGAAATACATTAGCCTTCCCTCACCTATGAACCAGAAACAGCTGCCAAAACTGGCATCTAAGAGTGGAAGACACAGCCATATCTCAGCACTACAGGGGTACCTCAGGTTACATACACTTCAGGTTACAAATGCTTCAGGTTACAGTCTCCGCTAACCCAGAAATAGTAAAGGTAAAGGTAAAGGGACCCCTGACCATTAGGTCCAGTCGTGACCGACTCTGGGTTGCGGCGCTCATCTCGCTTTATTGGCCGAGAGAGCCGGCGTACAGCTTCCGGGTCATGTGGCCAGCATGACTAAGCCACTTCTGGCGAACCAGAGCAGTGCACGGAAACACCGTTTACCTTCCCGCCGGAGCGTTACCTATTTATCTACTTGCACTTTGATGTGCTTTTGAACTGCTAGGTTGGCAGGAGCAGGGACCGAGCAACGGGAGCCACCCCATCACAGGGATTCGAACCATCGACCTTCTGATCTGCAAGTCCTAGGCTCTGTGGTTTAACCCACAGCGCCACCCGCGTCACCCGCACCCAGAAATAGTACCTCGGGTTGATAACTTTGCTTCAGGATGAGAACAGAAATCACATGGCGGCGGAGTGGCGGCAGTGGGAGGCCCCATTAGCTAAAGTGGTAACTCAGGTTAAGAACAGTTTCAGGTTAAGAACGGACCTCCGGAACAAATTAAGTTCTTAACCTGAGGTACCACTGTAATTTGGAGTGTTATTTTCCAAACTGGGCAGATTTCTCTGTCGCAGGGACTTGTTCACCGTACACAAAAGCTGCCAGCGTACACATGCAGACTGTCGACTGCGAGCCTTACACAGAAACCCTTCTTTGCTGTAATTCTGTTCAGAGCATGTCATACATTTTTATGCGCAGGATACTTGGGGGAACCCCACCGCCACGCAGAACAAATGTGCTCTTTCCTCTCAGCTTGTTTATGTTCCTCTGGCAGCTTCTGTTGATGGGGAGCAGCGAAGGGCAAATTTACATGACCTCTGGAAGAGCAGCCATGCTTGTCTGCCTGTAGGAGGGGGGGGGGGAAACCCCAGCAAAGACTCCTCCAGCACCTTAAGGGCTGAAAAAAACAGGCTTCCATCCAGCACAGCACGCATTGAACAGCTGGGGCTGAGTGTGCCAAACCCATTTTTTAAAAAACAACAACACACATTTCAGCTGTTTGGCAGGAGAGCAGGCAAGACTGAATCCGATCCCTCATTCCCTCTCTCAAATAGCTGGTTGGTGGGATTTGTGCTTTTTGGAAAAAAAGGTTGGTTTTGCTTTCTTTTTGATGGCACAGAAACATAGGAGTCTGCCTTCTACTGAGTCCACCTTGTTCAATACTGCTGACACTGAGTGGAATTTTCCGTCCTCTACCTTGAGGTGTTGGGGATTCAACTTGGATTTTTTATTTTTTGCAGGGCAATAGATGCTATCTCATCAAGCTATGGCCTTGTTCCTTACCAACTGTATAATCCTTTGTTTTTATTTTTAATTTTATTGCAGGCTTTTAGCTTGCTGGTAGTTTCTATTCAGCTGTATCCTCTAAGCTGCCAGATTTGATCCCTTTTTGATGCTTTTAGTGTGTGTTTTAGATCTGCTGTAAGCCACTTTGGGTTCATTGTGTGAAAAAGGTGGGATATAAATATTTATACATTTAAACATTGTACATTTATACGCCCCGCATGGGACACGGGTGGCACTGTGGTCTGAACCACTAAGCCTCTCTTGGGCTTGCCGATAGGAAGGTTGGCGGGTCGAATCCCCGCAACAGGCTGAGCTCCCAGTGCTCTGTCCCAGCTCCTGCCAACCTAGCAGTTCAAAAGCACACCAGTGCAAGTAGATAAATAGGTACCACAGCGGTGGGAAGGTAAACGGCGTTTCCGTGCGCTCTGGTTTCTGTCATGATGTTCCGTTGCACCAGAAGTGGTTTAGTCATGCTGGCCACATGACCTGGAAGCTGTCTGTGGACAAACGCCGGCTCCCTCTGCCTGAAAGCGAGATGAGCGCCGCAACCCCGTAGTCGCCTTTGACTGGACTTAACCATTCAGGGGTCCTTTATCTTTTACCTATGTTTATAACTGATAAATGATAAACAATAAATAAATAAGCATGCACATATCCAGCAGTTGGCTTGGGAAGGGAAGGATTTTCCTCTTCCAGCTGGGAATATATTAACATGGAAAGTAGCCTTCTGCAGGCATTTAGGTTCAGATTGGGGTATTATTTTGGCATGAACTTGAGCCTAGAAAAGAATTGCCTGCAAGGTTGCAAAAGCACACAACTGTTAGCATGAAGGTAAGATATCTTGAATGTTAGTCAAAAGCAACATTTCTGACACCTAATCAAAAGAAATTTAAGTGAGTAAAATATGTTATACAGTACCTGGCAACAAATTTTGCCCGATTTATGCTTCAAGCTACAATCCCAATACTTGAGAGTAAGTTCCATTGAATCCAATGGGATTTACTTCTGAGTAGACATGCAGAGGCATGCCATTGGCTTGATTTTACGCTGACATTGTAACTGGTTGGATTTTCCAAAATGATTATGACAGCACTCGGAAAAACAGCCACTAGGTTAAACCAGAGAATAGGCTATGTAATTTTCTTAAGCATGTGAGATCTGAAGGTTTGCCAGGCTAGCTGAAGGTTTGCTTCTAGCTGTCCACTGATTTATATTGTCTTTTCCCCCAATTTCTTTATCTTCATTCCTAGAGAGGAGCTATGTCAAATACAAACAAAGAGAGATAAAGCAACGAATGTATTTCATCTTAACACGGTTGAAATGGCTAAATAATTTACTAAGGTTTGCTAAGACTGTTTTTCTTTTATTTCAGTTAGTTTTAGGAATGAAGAAATTAATGTCCTGTGCTTATTGAAATGAAAGAATGGCCCCAATTCTGGGTAAGAATTTCTCTTCTTCCATTTTAGACATTACTGCTGCAACTTTTTACATACTTACCTGGGCGTAAGCCCCACTGAATTCAATGGGATTTACTTCAGAGTAAACATGCCTAGGAAAGCTACTGCATAGCAACCTAAGCAAGTTGTGCTTCCTTTTTCTGGTGATTTGGCTAAAATTTTTGATAGAATACAGATAATTGAACAAACATTGTTGCATTACATTCTTCATTAAATTATATTTCCATTGATTTATAAATTTATGGTATTGCTCCAAAAGAAGGTAGTGTTATGAGCCATCAAACCTCAGAAATACACTTTTCCCAAAAGGTTTCCACAATTTTGGCCACTACTCGCCTCTGGAAATCAATTAGACTTTATTTTTATAGGATGAGTGTTTTAACTTTGGCTGCTGCACACTCATGGTTCGGACACTTTAAGCATGTTATGGTTTTGCCTCGCAAGACGAAATTAATTCGTTCCACGAGTTTTTTCGTAGAGCGAGTTTTTTCGTCTTGCGAAGCACCACGGCGGGGAGGGGTGGGGAGAAGCAGGGCAGCTGCCGCAGCCGGTCCTTGGACTCACCCGCGCCTTGTGGACACCGCGCGACACTGCTGCTGGAGGGCGGCGGGGCTCAGGAGCGCGACTCCGGCTGCAACGCTGGCTGCTGGCGGCAACGGCTCCTGAGGGGAGCGCGCGAGGGCGGTGGGCAGCGGCGCGAGGCAGCCGGAAGGTCGGAAGGTCGGCCAGAAGGTGGGAGGGAGCCGGAGGAGCCGTCAGCAGGAAGGTGGGAGGGAGCAGGAGGAGCGGGGAAGCGAGCGTGCGACCGTCGCCATGACAGGAGAGGCAGGGCTGTTGCGTCTAGCGAAGCAAGCCCTTAGAAAAATCCGTCTTGCAAAGCACCTGAGAAAACGAAAAACCCTTTCGTCTAGCGGGTTTTTCGTCTTCCGAGGCATTCGTCTTGCGGGGTACCACTGTATTCTGTAATAGAATAATGGAATTGTAGACCTGGAAGGGACCACGAGGGTCTTCCAGCTCAACCCCCTGCAATGCAGGCTTCTTTTGCCCAATATGGGGCTCACACCTGCAGCCACCTGCGCTCCACCAACTGAAATAATGCAGTGAGCCTTGCATATTTTAACCAGGTTGGCAAATGAAGTACAGTCATACCTCATGTTACGTTGGCTTCAGATTGAGCGTTTTCAGGTTGTATCTCGCGGCAACCTGGAAGTACCAGAAAGGGTTACTTCCGGGTTTCGCCGCTCGCGCATGCGCAGATGCGCAAAATGATGTCACGCGCATGCGCAGAAGCGGCGAATCGCAACCCGCGCATGCACAGACGTGCAGACGCGGGTTGCGGTCTGCTCACGTTGCGAACAGGCCTCCAGATCGGATCCTGTTCGCAACCAGAGGTACCACTGTACAAAAAATATGAGATGGTAAATAGTTTGGCTCACAGTTTTAAGAAAATTGTTTTAGTAGACGCTCATTTTGATTCTGGGGAAAGCCTTACAGCGAGAGAACTCAGTCAGTAGAGCATGAGACTCTTAATCTCAGAGTCCCGTGGTGGGCAGACACCAGTTGGCCTAGACCAGGGGTAGGCAACCTAAGGCCCATGGGCCACAAGTAGCCCACGGGGGTTGTTTAACCAGCCCATGAGCCACCCCCGAACCGAGCTGCCCACTCGGCAAGTCCCCGCGCGCTGTGCTAAAGCAGCACAGCGTGGTGCAGGCACACACTTTCGTTGTGCCAGAAATCGCGTCTGCGCATGAGACACCGAAAATTGCGTCTGCACAGACGCAGACACTGGAAATCGTGTCTGTGCAGATGCCGGAAACTGCGGTCGCGCATGCTCACGCGTGTGCGTGATCCGGCCCACGGAAGGCTCTCCACTGGAGTGAACCGGCACAGGCAAGGTAAACCTTGCCAACCCCTGGCCTAGACAACCCTCATTGTCCCTTCCAACAATGCAGATTTATGGTTCCTATCACTGCTGTGTGCCGCCACCTATTTCAATAACGTGCAACCTAGGCAGGCATCAGCAGGTGGCGCTGTGTTAGGTATTTTCCAAATGTGATTTTTGGGGGGAGGGGAGTTGTGGACACGTGTTACAGTTTAATACAGTGGTACCTCAGGTTAAGTACTTAATTCATTCCAGAGGTCCGTTCTTAACCTGAAACTGTTCTTAACCTGAAGCACCACTTTAGCTAATGGGGCCTCCTGCTGCTGCCGTGCCGCCAGAGCACAATTTCTGTTCTCATCCTGAAGCAAAGTTCTTAACCCGAGGTAATATTTCTGGGTTAGTGGAGTCTGTAACCTGAAGCGTATGTAACCTGAAGCGTATGTAACCCGAGGTACCACTGTATTGCTTGAGTACTGTTTATGTCTCTTTGGCAATAATACTTAGTATTTACATATCGCACTTCAAGTCTTCAGGTAGTTTCCAAATCAATTACCTCAGTGATCTTTGCCATTTGCCTATCTGGTGAATTCACATTTGTGGTTATTAATGAATTGATCTGACTTGCTTTGCAAAATATTTCTGTAGTAATCTCGGGAAATTACAAACCATCATGGTATCTGTAAACATTATTTAGAATTACTAGCAATAAGAGCAGGTACTCCCAAACTTCACGTAATTCAAACAAGGCATAATTTATTCGTGAATCATTTGATCCTTAAACAGGTGTCCTATTTGAATCTGGTCTTGTTTTCATTTAGACTGTCATTTGGGGTTGCCATGTGTCCTCTTTTTCCAGGACATGTCCTCTTTTTCAGGGATAAAATTTCTGTCTGGGTAGATTTTTAATACAGTGGTACCTCGGGTTAAGTATTTAATTCGTTCTGGAGGTCTGTTCTTAACCTGAAACTGTTCTTAACCTGAAGCATCACTTTAGCTAATGGGGCCTCCTGCTGCTGCCGCACCGCTGGAGAACAATTTCTGTTCTCATCCTGAAGCATAGTTCTTAACCTGAAGCACTGTTTCTGGGTTAGCAGAGTGTGTAACCTGAAGCATATGTAACCTGAGGTACCACTGTATTTGCCATAATGTCTCTTCTGGCAGTTCCCTCCCTCCCTGCGAGAAGTGAGGTTACAGGGAACCAGGCAGAGGGCTTTCTCGGTAGCAGCGCCCACCCTGTGGAACACCCTCCCATTAAATGTCAAGGAAATAAGGAACTATCTAACTTTTAGAAGACATCTGAAGGCAGCATTGTTTAGGGAAGTTTTTAATGTTTGATTGTGTTTTTAATATTCTGTTGGGAGCTGCCCAGAGTGCCTGGGGAAACCCAGCCAGATGGGCAGGGTATAAATAAATTGTTGCTGTTGTTTTTCCCTCTTAGAGCTTGAATCATCCAGCAGGGACAGAAGCAAAGAAAGCAGGCGTTTCTGTGCCATCCTCTGGGCTGCAATGTAGGGGCAGTGGCGTAGCGTGGGTTGTCAGCACCCGGGGCAAGGCAAGTAATTTGCGCCCCCTAACCCGTGGATTTTAGCACTGTGAGCGCGAGCGCCCCCCCAGATGTTGCGGCCGGTGCGGCCGGCCCCCCCTGCACCCCCCACGCTATGCCACTGTGTAGGGGAACTGCCAAAGTGCTTCCTTTTGTTCTTGACCATGGGTAGGCAAACTAAGGCCCAGGGGCCGGATCCAGCCCAATCACCTTCTAAATCCGGCCCATGGGAATCAGCATGTTTTTACATGAGTAGAATGTGTGCTTTTATTTAAAACACATCTCTGGGTTATTTGTGGGGCATAGGAATTCATTCATCCCCCCCCAAAAAAAATATAGTCCGGCCCCCCACAAGGTCTGAGGGACAGTGGACCGGCCCTCTGCTGGAAAAAAATTGCTGACCCCTGTTCTTGACTTTCTGCTGCATTTCTGAGATGCAGTATGAGCTCAAGATACCGCCTTCTGGGTCAGCTGCATATTCTGTCAAGGGGGGGGGAGGGAGGGAGAGAGGGGGGCTTTCCGCCAGTTTGGGCTCTGGTTCTGCCAGCCATCAGCCCCACCACTGACTTCTTTTTCCTGTAGGTCAGGGGTCTTCTATAGGAAAAAAAAAGGTTTCTTCACCTGTCGTTTTTTAGTTTACCATAATATGACCACCTGGTGAAACTGTGCCTTCCTAAAGCGACGTGCATTTGTGGAAACAGATTTTCCAAAGTCTTCCCCACCCAAAAAAAACCTGTCCAAGGCAATCAACATACAAGGTTGCCACATGTTCCTGTGTGCTTTTTACATTTTGCAAAATGCCAGAGCTCTTTGCCCAATAGTCCATAATCCAGATCTGTTGGATATTTTCCACTGAGTAATAGAGCAAAGCTCACAAATGGCTTCTTCATCTGCATCTGATTATAGCTATATCAGATTACATTACTTTGGTGATCCCTAACTTTGTGCTTTGTGGAGGGCCAGAGTGTTTTCCCCCTTCCATCTCGGTCTGCACCTCTTGAGTGTATGTGAGGTTTGCTGGAGCTAGCAGCTGGCTCTAATATATGGGGCAGAGCGTCAAAGTTGCAATTGCGCCCCAGTTGCGCCCCAGAGCTGTAATGCTATCAGTACAGTGGTACCTCAGGTTAAGTACTTAATTTGTTCCAGAGATCTGTTCTTAACCTGAAGCACCACTTTAGCTAATGGGGCCTCCTCCTGCTGCCACGCCGCCGGAGCCCGATTTCTGTTCTTATCCTGAAGCAAAGTTCTTAACCTGAAGCACTATTTCTGGGTTAGCAGAGTGCGTAACCTGAAGCGTATGTAACCCAAGGTGCCACTGTAATGTGTACTGTACTTAATTCTCGCTGACTTCTGAATACCTATATGCAGTGCTTTTTTTCTTTAAAAAAATGTTTAGGGGTACTCTCATTTCCCTACTTATATCGAAATACTGTGATATTGCGAAATTGCATTCTAATGCAAACTGACTGCACATCCAGTTGCTCAAATAAAAGGTGCTTGCAATATGGATATAAAATTTTTAGGAAATAATGTGAGGTATCAGAGCCATGGGTGAAATCCAGAGCATGGAAACAAACCCCTGGCATGCAGTGATTATCCTAGAACAACTGGGAGTGATCTAGTATTGATTACTGCTCTGTAGCTACCTTTCACTTCTGCTTAAGGGTCCTTGGTATTCAGTATTGACTATGGCTGAACCGGACGCGGGTGCTGCTGTGGGTAAAAGCCTCAGCGCCTAGGACTTGCCAACCGAAAGGTTGGCGGTTCGAATCCCCGCGGCGGGGTGAGCTCCCGTTGCTCGGTCCCAGCGCCTGCCAACCTAACAGTTCGAAAGCACCCCCGGGTGCAAGTAGATAAATAGGGACCGCTTACTAGCGGGAAGGTAAACAGCGTTTCCGTGTGCGGCTCTGGCTCGCCAGAGCAGCGATGTCACGCTGGCCACGTGACTCGGAAGAGTCTGCAGACAGCGCTGGCCCCTGGCCTCTTGAGTGAGATGGGCGCACAACCCTAGAGTCTGTCAAGACTGGCCCGTACGGGCAGGGGTACCTTTACCTTTATGGCTGAAAAAGAATCTTTGTTCCTATGCCCACTGACCTAGTAGCAATGCCCTTAATTCTAGATGCACGGGGAGTGAGTGAGCTGTGTTTCTTTACTGGCCAGGGACAGCCACTCTGCACAGGCTCCACAGAACTCTATTCTTTTTTATTCATCAGTTTCAGGGCTGAATCCTGAAACTGGAAATAGGTTCCTTGATGGAGCCCATAATTAGTCCTTCTGTAAATTTTTGTTTCCGCCCTGTCGCTTCCTCATCACTATATATTAGAGAAAATAGTGCCTAGTCTCAAAGATTTTCTGAGATATATCTTCTGGGAATATCCCAGCCAAAGGAAAAAGAAAAAAGAAGTATCTTAAATAAATAAATGTGGCGTGGTATGAAATGCAGAAGTTTCACCAGTCCCTCTATGGTGAGCTCAAGTGGTTAAGTGTGACCTCCAAAATAAGGAAGTGGTTTATTTCTAATTGGGAAACTCCCCTGGGACATAGAAGTATCAAGATATAGAAGTTTGTAAATTAAAGCGAAAGCAAGCTTACCAGCACTTGTAAGGTCTGAAGACTCAAATAACATGGATGGCAATCAAACCTATAGAGAAAACAAGAGTCCTGGTACAAGAAACCAGGAAGACTCTATGAGCCTATCAATTATGTCCATAGTTGGGAGCACTTAAGGCATGAATGTTGGACAGCGGAGAGAAAATAGACTGCAGGGGAGAGCGGAAATTGACTTTCTCAGGTTCCTAACAGTTTACAGTGGATATTCTGGACCAAAAAAAGTTTAGATTTTATTGTTTTATTGTACTGTACTTTAAATATTTTGTTGGGAGCCGCCCAGAGTGGCTGGGGCAAACCCTTCAGATGGGTGGCATAGCTCCTGCCAACCTAGCAGTTTGAAGGCACGCCAGTGCAAGTAGATAAATAGGTACCACCATGGCGGGAAGGTAAACGGCATTTCTGTGTGCTCTGGTTTCCCTCACAGTGTTCTGTTGCCCCAGAAGTGGTTTAGTCATGCTGGCCACATGACCCGGAAAGCTGTCTATGGACAAACACCGGCTCCCTCAGCCTGAAAGCAAGACGAGTGCCACAACCCCATAGTCGCCTTTGATTGGACTTAACCGTCCAGGGGTGCTTTGCATTTTTACCATTATTATTATTATTATTATTATTATTATTATTATTATTATCATCATCATTATCATTATTATCATTATTAGAGATGGGGGTGGAAATCTGCACTGTGATTTTAAAAAACTAGAAAAAACACAACCGTACTATCAGAGAAACTTAACCTTTCTCCACTCCCCAAACCGCCCCTTGCGGTGTAGTGGTTAGAGCAGTGGACTCGTAATCTGGTGAACTGGGTTCGCTTCCCCGCTCCTCCACATGCAGCTGCTGGGTGACCTTGGGCCAGTCACACTTCTCTGAAGTCTCTCAGCCCCACTCACCTCACAGAGTGTTTGTTGTGGGGGAGGAAGGGAAAGAAGAATGTTAGCCGCTTTGAGACTCCTTCGGGTAGTGATAAAGCAGGATATCAAATCCAAACTACTACTCCTCCTGCCTATTCTTCCTGCTCCAATATATCTAAACCATATATTCTCAGGTTCCAGGCTGGAAGCTGTCTAATGCTCTACTACTTAGCAGGCGAAGGCCGGCATGAATGAGGGTGGGGGGGAGTGTTGTTTTCCCTTGGTCTCTCTCTTAAAACTCCCCAGCCCAACTCCTAGATGAAGCTCCGAGAGGACTCCAAGGCTATATTGTTCCAGGCTGGCTAGAGTCCTGAACCAGGACAGGGCATACGCTACCACAAAGCCTTTGAGCAGAGTTCAATGGGGTTATTTTTATTTTATTTTATAAAATGTTAATTATAATATATACCTTACATATTGGTGCAGATTTCCTAAAATAACTTCTTAAATGCATGCTTCTTAGACCTGAAAGATTACATGTTACAAGCCAGGCACCCTGGAATGAATCGAACTCCAGAATGCATGCTTGCTGCATCAAAAGAAATGGCATCTTTTATAAAATGCCGTACCACTCCGTGTGGATAATTACATTAACAAAAATCTGGTTAACAGCAAGTTTTAAAAGAAGCGAGTTATGTCTGCTGGAAAATACCCTTGTTGGGAAAGAAATGTTTCAAAAAACGAAGCCCAAACAACAGAGGCTGCAAAAGAATTCAAGAGCAGTTTTCACTGTCACCTAGAGCTACAGAGGCACAGGATCTGTGTTTTAAGTCCTGCCTTGATTCCTTTCCAGCCTATCGAGTTCCAGAGATCAAGCTGAAATAAAGCCATGGGGACAAAAATGGGGTAAAACCAGAAAAGTACTTTAATGGCACCCTTGATATTAATAACTGCATGAAACAGGCAGGAGGTTGACAAGTGTGGTAAGACCAATCAATAATTTCTCTCACATGGCTGCTAATGACGCAGAAGTCCTACCTGTCCAAAAGATGGCAACCATAGTTTACGTATGTTGGCGGTAGGGACGCAGGTGGTGCTGTGGTCTAAACCACTGAGCCTCTTGGGCTTGCTAATCTGAAGGTTGGCGGTTCGAATCCCTGCAATGGGGTGAGCTCCCATTGCTCTCTCCCAGCTCCTGCCAACCTAACAGTTTGAAAGCACGCCAGTGCAAGTAGATAAATAGGTACTGCTCCAGCGGGAAGGTAAACAGCATTTTCATGTGCTCTGGTTTCCATCACGGGGGGGTGGTAAAAAAGTGGGGTAAATGTAAATGGATATATTGATTGCTTGATAATCTGGTTGTTACAATTTTTCAACATAAATTTTTTTTTTAAAAAAATGCTACTTTCACGGAGGGAAGATTGGGGTGTGTGGCTGAGGGAGGGGGATCTTACATTCAGGCAGGGAAGAATGGGGGTGTGAAAGGGAGATGCTGCCTTCCCGCAGGGGAGCCTGGGGGTGTGGGGTGAGGGAGGGAAGGAGGCTTGGGAAGGAAGCTACACACCTGCCAGCCATATGGTTGGCGGGGCGCAGCTGGCAGGCGTACAGGGAAAAGGGAGACTGCTGGCAAAGCTGAACAGCTCCCCCACTTGCTGAGGCGTCCCTGAGAGGCCAGCGCCCTGGCGCAACGAATCACTAAGCCCTATGGAAAAGACGGCTCTGGTGGCCGGGGCAGCCCAGTCAGATGGGCGGCATATAAATAATAAAATTATTATTATTATTATTTTAAGCGGTGCTCCCCACTATAAGTGATTTCACATCTACGTGTGGTACCCAGGGACGTAACTCCTGCCCAAGTGGGGTGACACCTGTACAAAGATAAATTTTACATCCATTGCTCCTTCTATTTTTACTTCTTGCCTTGTCCACCATGGACATGTGGCCTATGAAATGTTTTGTGGAATGGAAGCAGCCTTCAGGCTGAAAAATGTTTCCTCCCCCTGTCTTAGGGGAAAGCTACTGGCAAAGGATCAGACCAGGCCAGACTAAAGAAAAAAAGGGTTCCTTCTTGCTTCCTTCTCCCACTGGCACAGCCCAGCCATCATCTCTCTCCACTACCTGGTTTGCCTGCACAGTGACCTTCCCCATCCTGGTCCGCATTAAGGGGGACAGACTGCTGCCTTGGTTCCCTCCTGCTGAAGCCCAGCCTGTATCTCGCTGAACTTGGCTTTCCTCCAAAGCAGGCAAGCCGCCACGGCAGGGGGACTTCCAGAGCAATGTGGCCTTTCTGATGCAGGTCAGATTTTGCATTTGGGGGGCTTGCATCTTCCCAGGTAAGAGCTGAGTGCACAGTTGAAAGACCAAAACCCAGCCAGTCCATACAATGAGAACTTCTCTTGGTTGTCATTAAAAGTCACTTGGCATTTCTGTTATACGGCAGCACATCAGCTTGCAGCAGTTCAGACAAGAGAAGAAATCCAATGAAGAAAAGATTTCTGACTCAGAGATCAGCTCCCGAATTACTAGTATATTTAAAAATAAAACCAGATTTTCCTTCAGCCTCCTGCCAGGATTGGGGGTCATGTTAATAATAATAATAATAATAATAATAATTATTATTATTATTATTATTATTATTATTATTATTTTATTTATACCCTGCCCATCAAACATCAAAAACTTCCCTAAACAGGGCTGCCTTCAGATGTCTTCTAAAAGTCAGATAGTTGCTTATTTCCTTGAAATCTGATGGGAGGGCGTTCCACAGGGCGGGTGCCACTGCCGAGAAGGCCCTCTGCCTGGTTCCCTGTAACCTCACTTCCTGCAGGAAGGGAACCCCCAGAAGGCCCTCGGAGCTGGACCGCAGTGTCTGGGCTGAATGATGGGGGTGGAGACGCTCCTTCAGGTATACTGGGCCGAGGCCATTTAGGGCTTTAAAGGTCAAGACCAATACTTTGAATTGTGCTCGGAAACGTACTGGGAGCCAATGTAGGTTTTATCAGGACCAGTTTTATGTGGTCTTGGCAGCCACTCCCAGTCACCAGTCTAGCTGCCGCATTCTGGATTAGTTTTAGTTTCCGGGTCACCTTCAAAGGTAGCCCCACCTAGAGCGCATTGCAGTAGTCCAAGCGGGAGATAACTAGAGCATGCACCACTCTGGTGAGACAGTCTGGGGGCAGGTAGGGTCTCAGTCTGCATACCAGACACAGAACTGCATACTGGACACAGAACTGCATACTGGACACAGAACCTACCTGCGACTCCATGGACAGCTGTGAGTCCAAAATGACTCCCAGGCTGCACACCTGGTCCTTCAGGGGCACAGTTGCCCCATTCAGGACCAGGGAGTCCCCTGTACCTGCCTGTCCCGTCCCCCCAAAACATTTAGGTCCCTGAATGGGACTGATGACATCACAAGACTTTCCCATTGTAACAAAATGATGTCACCCACATGGAACAATGAAATTGTGCCCTATGGATTGGAACAACCCAAAAGCTAATGAACAGGATGAGGAAAGAAGCTAAAATCAGAGAGATGAGACTGACCATCAATGAACTCTTTACAAAGTAGCAGTGTGTTCCTAGCCATGTCTACTCAGAGGTAAGTTCTGTTGAACCCAGTGGGGCTTAGACTAGCCAAAGTGTCGCTTGTCGGATAAGTCTCCTTTCAGCTCCTATCCCCTCCAGATAAATGACATTAATGAACACTTTAAAAGTTTTAAATACATCATTTCATCTCCTTTCTATCCCCTTAGGAAGGGATGGTTCTTAAACTTGCAGCTTGACTGCAGCCCCTCTCCAAGGCTCCCACTTGCAGGATTGTGACCCTGAATGTCTAATAGATGGCTCTGCAGGATTGGAGGCGAAATGATTACTGATGCTTTTGGATAAACAAAAAGAAATAGATGTGAAGTTAAAACTACAGGAGTGAAGTGGGTGGAAAAGAGGAATTGCTGGTGGGTTTTGGCAAGAGGGGGTGGTCTGCTGCTGCTGCTTTTGCTACCTTAGAGTTTGGACATGCGGAAAGCGGCTTGCCCTAAGATAAGAAAAATAAAGTTTTTTTCTAACAAGACAGGCCTGTTGTTTTGGGACTCTGCAGGTAAAAATCTACTGAGGCCATCCCAGAGCCGGGACAGGTGGCTGCTGTTTCTGCTGGAGAAAGTGAGTGAAGGTGGGGGGGGGGGGGACTTCACAGCCCTGAGGCCATTATCAGTCTCTCTCTCTCCTTCAGTGCTTTTAAAGTGAGGAAGAAATAGGTAAAACAAGAAGAAAAGGCTGCTTCCTAGGAACCTTTTGGGGTGAGGTGGGCTGGGGTGGGGGGGAAGCCACCAGATGGTGTGACTTTTCAGAGAAGGTGCCCTTGACCTCCAACCCCCACCCCCAAAACCGACATGCCTCTCATTCTCATGATTAGGTTTGGAAAGGTTCCCCCCTTTAGTACTGTGGTTCCCAATGTGCGGCCCACGGCCCACAGGTGGGCAATTTGATTTTTAAGGGGGGGCAATTCAAAAACGAGTTATTAATGTGAAAGGCCTTTTAGGCTTCCTCCACGAAGTTCACTTTTTGAATAATAAGAATTATAGGTCATGTGGGGGGGGAGGTGGTTAATCGGGATTTCAGAGGTGCTTAGGTGGGGCATGGCCCCCCAAAAAGGTTGAGAATCCAGTAACTCTGGATCCCTGCAGCACCGAGGCGCGGACTATTTCCCCAGCTTGCTCCAGGTGGCCCCCCCATCAGAGGCATCTTTTTATCCCTCTCCCCCCGCACCTCCAAAGGGGAGACAGAGAGAGGTGAGTGTGGGGTGGCGGATGGCATGTAGGGCGGTCGTGGCTTCGGGAAAGCCCTCCTTCGATGGGGTGCATGTTTGTGCTTTGGGGGGGGGCACTACCACACTTTGGTGGGAAGACAGAGGGAAAGTGTGTGTGTGTGCACATACATACATACACACACACACACGTTTGTGTGTGAAGTGCTTTTTCCTAAAAAAATGTTTAGGGGTATTCTTATTTTCCTACTCATAATGAAATACTGCCCCTCCGTGAGGCCAAACTTAGATTCACAAAATGTTTAGGGGTATGCGTCCCCCTGCGTCCCCCCAGAAAAAAGCAGTGTGTGTATGTGTGTCTGCATATATGTGTGTGTTCGTGTGTGTGTGTATATATCTATATCTATATATATATATACATATACACACACACACACATACTCTGTGTGTGTGTGTATAGCGTTTCTTGACGGTGACACCGGCTGTCTGTCCCCCCTTCCCCTTCCCCTGCTTGCGGGAAGGCGGCGGCGGCGGGCGGGGGGGCAGCAAGGCAGAGCGGCAGGCGGGGAAGCCATTGCCTGCTTAATAGTTGCTGTTGCAGCACTTCCGCTTCTCTCCCCGCGAGAGAGACACGAGTGGCCAGGCCCAGCCGCACCGAGGAGGAGCGCCAGACACAAAGGGAGAGAGGTAGGGGGAGAGGGGGCGCCCCGACTCTCACCCTCGACGGGCGCAGACGCCCCCGCCGCGCCTGGCCTCCCCCCGAGGGCGCGGAGGAGGGCGGCGGGGGCTTGGGGGCTTCCCGGGGGGGGGGAGGGAGCCGAGAGGAGATGGCAGTGGGGGGAGGAAGGGAGACCCGGGTGGGCAGAGGAGACGTCGGGGGGTGCGGAGTATTTGAGGGGGGGAAGAGCTGACAGGTCTCGCCCCGCACCCCTGGGAGCCGGGGGAGGCCGGAGGGTGCGCGGACGTGGGGGGGGGGCAGCTTTCTCTCCCCTCCCCACCCCGTCTGCAAACCGAGAAGGATGAGGTGGTGGGGAGGGAGGCATGTTGTTTTGGGGGGTGGGGAAGGGTAGTAAAACAAAAGCCAAGGGGGGGCGTTTAGAAGTAGAGGAGAAAGAAGGGGCGGGGAGCCCCTTGAGGAGCAGCTAGCTGCTCCCCCCCCCAAGTTGGAGGGGGGTATACTCTATAGACACCCCCTGACCACAATACCGATTCCTCTTTCGCACCCACTACGGATTTCTCCTCTCCCCCCCTCCAGGGCATTCCCCTTTTTCCTGGGTCATCTCTGCCCCCCCCTCAAGTCCCTAATTACTAGTCCCCATTATGCGCCTTCTGAAAAGTATCCTCCCCCCCCCCAACCCTCACTTCCTGTGGTGGTGAGTTTTCCACCTCACCTCTTTCAGCAGCCTCCCAGTTTTTCCTAGTACTGCCCCCCCCGAATTTCTTACTTCGCCCCAACCTTGTAGAATACCAATGTTTCCACCACTCTCTAGCCTCTGTTCTCTGACCCCTTTATCTCCGTGTGTCATGGATGCTATTTGGAGGGGGAAAGCAGGGGGGTCGGAGGGGGTCCTGTGTGAAAAGGTTAGAGGAGGCATGCAAGGAAATAGCTTCGTCCCCCTAATCCCAGTTTCCCCTTTTATTAATTCTTGTGGTCTGCGCGTCCCCCTCGCCCCCATTTCCAGAGAGGAGCTGGCACTAAATGTTGCTGAAACTTGCGGGTGGGGGTTTCTCTTTGAATCTATTGATTCTTTCTCCCTATGAAGAGAGGTAGAAAATGTTTTCTAAGAGCTTGACCCAAGACCCCCGTGGCTCCTTGTCCAAGTGTTAACTGTCCCCCATTTCCCTCTCTCCCCCCACCCCCCCGTTCCTTGTGGTGTTTTTACTCCAGGTTTGGGGTACGTAGTGTGGGGTAGCTATGTCGGATGACGATTCGAGGGCCAGCACTAGCTCTTCCTCATCTTCGTCCTCCAACCAACAGACCGAGAAAGAGACAAGCACACCTAAGAAGAAGGAAAGTAAAGTCAGCATGAGTAAAAATTCAAAGCTCCTTTCCACCAGTGCCAAGAGGTGAGATTGTCCTTAGCATTCTCTTCCTTATAGTTGTTGCGATGGCTTTTCTTCACTGAATACCTTTCTGGCATATGCTCTTTCTGCAAAACAATTACAACCCACCCCCCATCAACATTATTGCCCACTCCCCAAGTGCATTATTTTTATTTTAAAGAATCTCAGGGTTTTTACCTAACCATACCTCTAACCTTCTTCTTGAAACTTGTCATTGTCACCTGTATCCACCAGCAGAAAAGTTCAGAACCCGTGACTTCAAACCAAGAGTACCTCAGTTCCTGCTTTGCTACCAACTTACTGCGTAGCCTTGGGCAAAACTCTTAATTTCTTCACAAGCTTTCCTGGTGGATGGTGACCGTAGTCAGTGTGCAGGAGTGTGATGTAGATTAATTAAGATTTGGTATCTGCATTGAGTTCATCCAGTTAGGTGTTAAAATAGTAGTCTCCCAGGGAGAAAAAAATGCTACTTTCTATCGTTGCTCGCATTTAGAGTCAATCTTTTCTTTTTTTCAAATTCGTCACAATTCAGCTTTCAAACTTTGATGCAAAAGATCACTGTTGCTTCAATAAGACGAGTGTTCTTATTGAAAACGTACAAATCTCACCCTTATGCTTATGAACCTCCTTGTGTAGCTGGGATTTGAATTGGTATTTCCAAAAAAATTGTCTGATGGGTCCAGCGCTCTCCATCTTGTTTCTACTGAAATTAATGTGTCACATTGGTATGGAAAGAGGAGGAGCCTTTCATGAGGAATTTTACAGAGGGGAGGGCACACACTAGTATTTGTATTGACTGCTAATTAATTTTGGGGAGGGAGAAACAAACAGAAAAATGCCCTTACTTTTGCTGCTTAGTGATAAAAATCAGTGGGAATTTTGTTGCTAACATCATTGATGTTTGGATCTCTTCTGTTGTGGTTAGTGAAGGGGAACTCTGTACTATTTATTCTCTCATACCTGTGATGGTATTAAGGTGATCCAATTGGTATGTCATTTGTTTCTGCTTCTTCTGTGGGGATCTAGTATGTTTCACTGCACAGAATGCTAGACTTGACCGAAAGTAGGCATGAGTTTTGGACTCATTAATTTGAGCAAAACAGTGTCTTTTGCCCTGTGTTTCTGACTATAAAGCAGGTATAATAGTTTCAGTGTTATGAAGATCACTAAGGTTTGGAAATAATGGACCTGGATCAACCTTAGTAGATTTATGTAGCTTGCCCTTTATCCCTATCAATAGTTTTTTTGTGTGTGGATGTTACTTGGGAAAGTCATACTGCTTTCATCTCTTGAATTCCCTGTGTAAGATTTGCCTTCTCTTTTGGTTTCTTGCTGTAGGATTCAGAAGGAGTTGGCTGACATCACCTTAGATCCACCTCCCAACTGCAGGTATGTGTTGATCCATCTTTTCTAATGGCTGGACTACGTGTTGCAATTAAGTGTGGCTACCTCCAACCTGTATTGCCTCCCATGTTTAGTTAAATAAGGCACGTGACGCGGCATGATATCATTGCACTCTGTGTTTTCCTACGTGCAGTTGTTGGCTGCTGCTTGCAGAAGGGCAGGGAAATGAATACATCTTACCAGTTAAATGCAGGACGTTTTTGTGGGGTGGCAGCTACCGCACCTACGATGGTAATGAGGAAGACTTGAGAGCGCTTGACGGGTTATTACTTCTAAATACAATTTTTGGTTCTGAAATGTTGATGCAGAGTATATATTCCGAATGGCTTGGAATAATTCCTTATGGCCTTTGAGGCTCAGGAGGTGAATTCCGGATGTGAATGTTCTGTTTCTTGTGCTTATTTTTATTGTACTTCAGAAGTAATTGCATTAGGAGTGGATTGCATCATTAGTTGTCATGCTGTGTGAATGTATATATATTTCTGTGGCTGGGCAGTTGTGAAGGATATGAAAACGCATGTTCCCGTCACCCCTTTTGCATTTATAGGTATTATTCCAAATTGCATCATGCTTATTATTGCATTCAATTTGTGGGGGGGGGGGACGGAAGACCTGTTGCTGCTTTTTCAAGTTGTTATGCCTCTGCGCCGTTCAGTGCTGCATGCAATAGGAGCGAGATTTGAGTTCCTAGCTCAGCATATGCACCTTAAGAGCATGCATGTAATCTGGTGAAAGCACACCCCGGGGGATGTCGTTGCCTTTTATAAAATGAGTGTTTGAGCTGTGTGTTAAAAGATTTAGACACTTTCTGAAAGTACCTGCTAAGCTGCTTCTTAGGTTATCACTTAGCTTTTGTAGCCCCTGAGCATTTAGATATGGGGTAATACAGCATAGATGGTCCGTGGTTGCCCCTTGTTAATTAAACAGGAAGGCTACTTTCAGCACATACTGTCACAGTTGAGGCTGCTGTTTCTAGAGAGCATCTTTATCTGTCCAGGCTGCTAATAACCACTTTCGAGCCAGTTGCTATTGATGGTGGCAGCCGGTGAAACGATCCGTCTTTCAGAACACTTAGGGTGGAGCTACTTCCTCTACCTGCAAGACATTCCCTTTCCTTGCTCCAGCAAGCAAATGATGCGACTGTTAAAGTTTCTTTTTAAAATCCAGCCATCGCGTGAAGAAACTGGGAGGAAAATATGTGAGGAAGAGCAGAGGTCTGGGCTTAATGAAGGGCTGCCCTGTTTATTTAACAGGATCAGCTAAAGGCGTATTTCCTTCTATTGGCCGAAGTCCCCATTGCAACGGGATCAGGAACATTATCAGTGACTGATGCCTGGATGAAAGAGGGGAGATGACTGATACAAATGCATTATGATGTTAAAGGTTTTTAGTCATTGGTGTTTGATAAGAGAGACTTTAAAAACATGCATGACAAATGGCTTTGTCTTGTTGCCGAAGCTTCATGCGGTTTAAATTAATCATGGTTGTGAATTTGCTATGTGGGTTTTTGGAATCTGCTGTTCTCAGTGTTGCATTCTTGTTAATGGTTTCCCTCTTACCCTGCCTGATCGAAGTGTATGTCCAAATCATCCAAGTAATCTCCCAACAGTTATCTCTCTCTAAACAGCTTGTATATGAACTTGGTGCCTTTCAGGGCTATGCTAGCAAATTACCTTGTCAGAATATAATGACTGTAGATGTGGTTTCTTATTTCACTAGTGCAGTCCACCGGGAATCATAAACTTCGAGGCACAATACAGAGATGTTTGCTTTGCTCAAGCCTTTTGAGGGGCAAAAATTGGTTTATGCTACAAGGACTTTAAACTACCTGGTGATCAGAGGAATCTTGCACTTCAAATTGTATATGTGAGCAGAAGTTTGGATGTTTTCAAGTTTCTTTTTCCTGTGGATTGTGTTGAACTTGAGAGAAGTATGCTAGCCTTGATTTAGCTCATAATTGGTAGTGAGAGGAGGAGGAGGAAGTGGGGGGGGGGACATTTAGAAACCTTGAATCTTGAGTTTTAGAGTAACTTCATTGTTGGCACTTATTTGCTGGGGGCACAAAATTGTGTCTCAAAACATTGTTCTCTCTTCATTCTCATCTTAAATCCGTTATGAAAATGACGGCATCTTTTGGGGATGTGTTTGCTTTGTCACACAAAATAATATTTTAAAGTATTTTGTAGATGTGTGGATATGTTCTCGTGGAACAGAGCCATTTCTCTAGCCCGTGTAGGTGTTGCATTAAAATCACAGGCACAGCACAGGCTACAACAGATTTAAGTATCACGTGTGAAAATAGCCTATGTGTTGCGGTGCACCCCCTGACCATTGGTCATGCTGGCTGGTGCTGATGGGAGTTGGAGTTAACAACATCTGGAGGGTAACACATTGACTACCCCTGCCTTTAAGTATTCAGTGTGAATCCAGCTGTTAGCTGATGCTGTGGGAAAGATCCATACCTTTACACCAGTAGCATTGGCCTGGCAAGGTTGCTTTCTCCTAGTCTCATGCTGCTCTCATTCAGGATTGGAGACTGCTGTAGCGGCCCATTACAGATGTGAGAAATGCACAATTGCTTTTAGGATTTTGCAGTGTGATCTTTAGTGCCGCTATGATTTCAGGGGACGTAGAGCCAAAAAGCTCCTTGTCTTTTTAAAGACAGAATGGAATCACATTTCAACCCACCTAAGCTGCTACAGCATAGCTGCATGCCCTGAATATTATTGGTGACGGGGGCCTGTAGGTTTATTCCTCATATACTTTTTGCTTCTTCTATGAGTTTTCCCAACAAGGCACCTTAAAGCTTTCTGTGAGCCCATGATGTCCTGCATCTCCCCTTTCATTTGATGTGTTTGCCTTCAGGACAAGGTTGAGCACTGCCAGTGAACCGGCTGCCTGTGTTTTGTCTTGGCTACGCTCGAGAAAGCTTGGATTGTTGCTTTTGTTCCTCGAGGGGGCTCACCGTGAAGCCCCCTGCCATAGGCTGCTTTCACAAGTGACACTAAGAATGCCTTTTTGTCCCTCGCACTTGTGGATATGGTTAATGTGGGAAACGGTCCCTTTTAATTTGAGTGATAATCTTTGGAGCTGCTAAATTCAAAGGATCTGGCGGACGGGCATTATCTTATTCCTAGGAACAAATATAGTCTTTAAAATGCACCATCACGTCAGTTGCTGTTTGGTTCGAGAAGTATACATTCAGCCTCTCACCGTCCGTGATAACTACAGACAAAGTATTTGGAGGAGAGCAGAGATGATAATATATGGGCATGCATAGTGAAGGTTGCATGTGGTGCTGTAACTGTGCAGGCATGGGAAATGTGTGAAAACTGCTGAAGCAGTTCCTGTGAAAGTGGCCATTTGCTTCGGGCAGCGGCTCAATCCTTCTTTTGTCAGGTTTTATGTATATGTTTAGGGACGCGGGTGGCGCTGTGGGTTAAACCACAGAGTCTAGGACTTGCCGATCAGAAGGTCGGTGGTTCAAATCCCCACCACGGGGTGAGCTCCCGTTGCTCGGTCCCTGTTCCTGCCAACATAGCAGTTTGAAAGCATGTCAGAAAGTGCAAGTAGATAAATAGGTACCGCTCCAGCGGGAAGGTGGGATGCGGGTGGCACTGTGGGTAAAACCTCAGCTCCTAGGACTTGCCGATCGTCAGGTCGGCAGTTCGAATCCCCGCGGCGGGGTGCGCTCCCGTTGCTCGGTCCCAGTGCCTGCCAACCTAGCAGTTCGAAAACACCCCTGGGTGCAAGTAGATAAATAGGGACCGCTTACTAGCGGGAAGGTAAACGGCGTTCCGTGTGCTGCGCTGGCTCACCAGATGCAGCTTGTCGCGCTGGCCATGTGACCCGGAAGTGTCTTCGGACAGCGCTGGCCCCCGGCCTCTTAAGTGAGATGGGCGCACAACCCTAGAGTCGGACACGACTGGCCCGTACCAGCGGGAAGGTAAATGGCGTTTCCATGTGCTGCTCTGGTTCGCCAGAAGCAGCTTAGTCATGCTGGCCACATGACCCGGAAGCTATACACCGGCTCCCTCAGCCAATAAAGCTAGATGAACACTGCAACCCCAGAGTCGGTCACAACTGGACCTAATGGTCAGGGGTCCCTTTACCTTTATGTATATGTTTGATGGTACAGTCAGACCTCAGTTCCCAAACGGCTCCATTTTGGAATGTTTCGGCTGGCTCCTGGACACCAAAAATCCGGAAGTAAATGCTCCGGTTTTCTAACATTTTCAGAAGCCGAACGTCCAACACATCTTCCGCTTGAGTGCAGGAAGCTCCTGCAGCCAATCGGAAACCACGCCTCGGTTTTGGAAGCCGATCGGGCTTCCGGAACAGATTACGTTTGTCAACCAAAGTTAAACTGTACTAAAATAGTGCGACTTCTTCTGGCTGCTCTTATCATACCAGACTGCTGTTGCATCTCCTCCTTGATAACATGCGAGATCGCCTTCCTTGTCCCCAAGCCCCGCCCCCTTTGCTCCATACCTGATAAGGATCTCCATGGTTGTTGGAAACAGCCCCCCTGCATTCAGATGGCAGTACTTTCCAGGGGATCAGGTTTCACACGCTTTCGCTTTATGGTCTGGGAATGAAACCTGACTTGAAATGCTCCAGATGTGTGCAGAAAAGTGCTTTCTTTTATTGACTCGGTGCACTTTGGGAATGTGCACCAAAGGCTAGAAATCGCCCCGAGTACACCCAGTTTGCATACGCAACAATTACTGCACAACAGACTGAAGAGCAGCAACAAACATGGGCAAAAAGGAGCAGCGGCGAGCCCTCGAAAGCAGCTACACACCAAACTTTCATGAGGACCCCTAAGAAAGGGAAGAGAGCAAATTGTTTCTCAGATAAGGGCTTTGTGTAAAATCCTTAGTCTGCCAGTGTCAGCAATTTTTATTTTATTTGCCATTTTTGGTTTGAGATATTTGTGTTCTTTTAAATGCCATCTTTCCGGGTAATACTGCAGAGTTTCTGTTTGTCTCGTGCATTTTGATGTGCTAACTTGACACTTGTTGGAGAGTTTCCATGGGAGGGTGAGCAGTTTTCCTTGTGCATTTGTGAAATTGCTTGGGTTCTTGCTTGGCGGTTATTACGAGAGAACTGAAGGCACGTTTTGACTGGGGCTTAAGTAGAAGATAGGACTTTGACGTCCAAAGGATCACATCTGGCTAGCAAGAAATAGTGCTGTCTATTGGAATTTCAATAAACGTCTCTTTTAAAGCGCTTAATAGTAGCATAGAATTTCCTTAAGAGTTGTGCAAACGTACTGGGCTGGGCGAAGGAAAACAAAGCGGGTGGTTCCCCCCCCCCCATACCTATTTGCGTGAATTTCATAGGTCGCAGAAGAAAAAGTGCAAATAACAGCATAGTCTCACAAAGTACAGTTTGGACTTCATAACTAATCTAACATTTTGTCTCTCTAATTATAACAGGAGCATTTTAAGGATGTTTTTCAGGTTTGTGTGATTTGTGGGAAAACTAATAGTAAAACTCCTATTTCAAATATGCACAATATGCATGAATCCTATTAGTTTGTCCAGATGTTGTTTCTTGTAATTTTTCTCTCTCCAAAAATGCCTACAAACCTTTTGACCTGAAATAATAATAAAGGAGGGGGAGGACTGGATAAATGTTAATGTCATGCTAGAAAGTAATACATAATACAAATGCACAGAAATGAATGGGATATTATCTCTGATTTGCAGAGATGGAACTGAGAAATTTGAATTCAATTTCACAAGTTGTGCAGCAATAAATTATTGGTGTTTTTTCAATAGCCCTAAATCTCCCTCTAAACTCAGTGAAGGCTTAAAAAAAAATCTGACAATAGAACTGAACTCTACTTTCATATATTAATTAATCTGTGCCCCAGTATCTTAATTCTTTAAAAACTTACACAGATTTGCTCTCCTTAATATCAGTGGAACTATATGCAAGTGCATGTTTTTAAGAATCAAGGATTTAAAATACACAATTTTTTATTATTTTGCAAGAAATGCTATATGAGCGAATGTGTTCCCTTGAGCAGCTATTGCCCGGGCAAATGCGTTAAATGGGCTGCTTTCTAGTGCTCCATAATGCAGGAATACTCTGCAGCTGTTTAAGCAAGATGAGAGTTTGGGTTTTTCTTCCCTTTGTTCACTGGCTTGAAAGAGACATTTGTGAATGCCAAGTTCATTTTGCATATGTATGCTTTCTGTTTTTTGTCAGTGGTGACGTGATATGGAGAGTACTTTATAAATGTTTATTAGCTGAAAAATTCCTACATAATGTGGAGCAAATACTTAAGGAACAGTGTACAATAAGGTTCATATGGAGAAATTGGTAGTTAAACCTGTAGAAAGACCTACATTAGTTTCTTTTTACGTTTTTAAATATAAATTAAAGCCAATAATGATTAGAGACTGTTCAGTTAGCACATGTTTCTCTCAGGCAGATTTTTGGGAAAGCTTTTTGCAAAACATTATCCAAATGAAGATATAAAATTCCTTTCTATATTACAATGCCCTCAGTACTGAACAGCCTTTCAGGGCACAGCTCTGAATAAAATCCTCACTTTTAATCTGCCGTTAATGTACTAATCCCGTGCTTTCAGATTTAATTACCGCATCCAGTTCACGCAAGAGTTTGATTATTTCATTTATTAGAAATTAAGCATTGCTCTTGGTGGCTTTACCTGCAATGATGAAAAGAACCTCCTGCTTAAATGCAGATAAAAGTTAAGTGCTGCTCTGCATGTGCAGAGTGCCTTTGCCTCCTCTCGCCATAGGCAACCACAAGCAGCAACCATTTTTCTTGGGACTGGGGTAGTGGCTCCCCAAACAGGGTGGACAGAACAGCTGGAGAGCGCACAAAGCCCCAAAGAAATTCAAGATCTTCATGGCAGTAATGAACTCTTCCTCAGTCAGCAAAGATCTGTTTCAGAAGAGATTCAGTGGGGAGGGTTTGAAGTTTAAGGATCTAGAGTTTTAAGATGTGTGATGGCAACAGCAACTGCTTGCCTGCCTATTGCATCTGATTGGGGGTCTTGGAGGGGCCCCACTGAAGGTCTGGGCCCTTGGCCACTGCCCCACCTGGGCACACTCTAGCATTGGGCCTGACTGGGACGGATACTAAGTAATTGTCATTCTTGTGGCTCATTGGATTAACAGCATCCTGAACTAGGATGGTTGGCTTGGTCACAATTGTTCTGCAACAGTTTAATTCCAAAATTAAATGCAGCAGTAGGCGGCACGGAGCGTGGGCTGTGTTTGAACAGCGTAATTTTTTCGGCACTTCTCCATAGATGTGTGGAAAAACTAAGTTGCTGTTGCTGTCTGGTGGTTGTAAGGTGAAAAAGTGAGGGACGTGGGTGGCATTGTGGTCTAAACCACTGAGCCTCTTGGGCTTGCCGATCAGAAGGTCGGCGGTTCGAATCCCCTTGACGGGGTGAGCTCCCATTACTCGGTCCCAGCTCCTGCCAACCTAGCAGTTCAAAGGCACACTAGTACAAGTACAGAAATAGGTACCACTGTGGCAGAAAGGTTAACGGCATTTCCGTCACGGTGCTCCGTTGTGCCAGAAGCGGTTTAGTCTAAGGTTACCATATATTTTTTTTAATGAATCCAGGGACACTTTTCAACTTTAATGGATTTTGTATGGGGGCTGATTTGTAAATCCAGGGACTGTCCCAGGAAAATGGGGACGTCTGGTAACCTTAGTTTAGTCATGAGGGCCACGTGACCTGGAAAGCTGTCTGTGGACAAACGCCGGCTCCCTCGGCCTGAAAGCAAGATGAGCGCCGCAACCCCATAGTCGCCTTTGACTGGACTTAACCTTCCAGGGGTCATTTACCTTTACCTGTAAGGGTAGGGGCCACTTGCCACACAGTGTCTACTGCTTCTCTAATAACGTGGCAGACAGCTATGCCTTCCATGGGCATCAAGTAAGTCACTTGAGAGAGATAGGAAGTTGCCTTAGATAGGCATTTGGCCTCAATTAGCAACACTCTCCTGAAATATTTGAGTAAGCACTTCAAATGGCCATCCATTGGAACCGGCACGATTTAAAAAACAGTAATAATTGAGCCTGTTTCCTTTTAAACCTGCATCCTCGTTTCTGATCGTTTAGCACTATTTCCAGCACATTTTGCAATTTATCTCAGCCCCTCTGTCTGTGCCAAAATGTCTTGGGGGCTGCACTTGTTCTTCTGGGTAGGGGCTGTAACACAGTGGTAGGACACGAGCTTTTGCATGCAGAAGACGTTCAGCTTCTATGCCTGACATTTCTCCGTAAAACTAATCTTGGGTCCCACAGACCTTGGAGTGTTGCTGAGGGAGATAGTATTGGAACTAGACAGACCAGTTGGTCTGATTGAGTACATCTACTTCACCTGTAAAGTTCGCTTTACAGCAGGATGATAAAAAAAACAAACTGGGTGATATTTCCTGGGAGCCCACAATTACTTTGCACAGCAAACAGTTTCAGTTGATTCTCCTCTTCTTCTTCTTTTTAAAAAACACCTCCCCAAAACACCAGAGGCATAGATACTAATGGCAAGGTTTGTTTAGTTTAGATCATGTGGCAATAGCTAGCTTGATTTTTTGTAATAATTTTCTGTTTGGTGCACCCTTTCTAAGTAATTCCCTAATGAGCTGAGTGCCTTGCCTGCCAAATATGAAAAATGACAGATTTTGGAAGCTGCTTTGGCAAAGAATTGAAGTTTGAAATGTCCACATACCACTTACCTTTATTATTTTAACTGTCTTTGTGACCCATTGGAAACACATTTTGATAACGCTTGCGGTGCTGTGAGCACATCTTACTTGCGTCTGGTTTGCAGGGTAGGGGTTACAGTAGAAACCATGATCTGGAAAGCCTTATGCCAAAGTAATCATATGCAAACAGTGATTTTGTTTATGTAGCTCAGCTTATCTAAAACCTTGGGATGTTTCCTGGGCTATTTGGATCAACGAGATAGTGCTATTGTCGAAGATACATCTGTTGCACTGCATAGAAGTAGCAGAAACTTTGGAAACGATGCAAAAAAATGTACTTAGTGAGTGCAAACAGTCTTTAGTGGCAGTCTTTTGTGCAGGTTGTGAAAGTTAGCATATAGAAGACCACACATGCAGTTTGGTATCAATTCAGATAATTCATAGGGTTCATAGCACTGGAATTTCTAATATTGTATCTGTTTTAAATGCACAATTTCCAGACTTTGCAAAGAAGAGCAGACAATTTTTACAGCCATTCTATGAAAATACAGCACTGTCCAGAACTGTCCTTACAAGGGCCAAACTCTATTTTGCACAGGAGATCTGTGATCGATCTCCCATCTCTCTCCCTCTCTCTCTCTCTCTCTGAAATGTGACGGTAAAGGTAAAGGGGCCCCTGACTATTAGGTCCAGTCGTGACCGACTCTGGGGTTGTGGCGCTCATCTCACTTTATTGGCCAAGGGAGCCGCCGTACAGCTTCCGGGTCATGTGGCCAGCAGGACTAAGCCACTTCTGGCAAACCAGAGCAGCGCACGGAAACGCCGTTTACCTTCCCGCCGGAGCGGTACCTATTTATCTACTTGCACTGGTGTGCTTTCAAACTGCTAGGTTGGCAGGAGCAGGGACTGAGCAACGGGATCTCACCCTGTTGCGGGGATTCGAACCGCCAAGTACTGTGTACTGAGCCTCAGTTGAGGAAGAAGAGGTGTGTGCTTAAACCTTTCGGTTTCCCCAATCAAAATCCTGCTCTTTCCTCTCCAAAGCTGCTGTTTGCCCTTTGAGGAAAACAAAAGCATGTTGATACCTTCAAAAAGGAGAGAGGCTGCTGTTTTGTCATGTCGACGTGTAATAGTTGAAGCAAACTTAGTAGCTGCAAGTGAAAACTACCGCTTATGTGTTGTTTCACGCGCAAGAGGTAGACTTTTTCTTATGCCAACCAAGCACATAGTACATGCAAAGTGCCTTCTGCCCATTCCTCCTATTCTTTTCTCACAGTTCCCAGCTTTCTCTACAGGCTACTGCCATCTGTCTGGTCTGGAAAAAGCAGCAGTGGACTGTTCCAAGTCCCTTCTCTGAAATAGGGGAAGGTGACTGACCTTTTTTGTAATTAGTAAAAAACTGCTGCTGATCTTGTAGGGCAATCACAGCTGCCTTCCAGAAGCTGGGAGAGAGTCAGGATATGCCAACACTGGTGGTTGCAAAGGCTGCAAAGAACGGTGCAGTACTCTGTTGTAAGGGCCGGAGATGCGACTGCTCTTAATCTGTACTGCTGTTTCTTACTCTGAGAGAGTAAGGCGGGCTGGGAATAGGAATATACTTTGGTGATGGGTTGGGAACATAGTTTGCCACGACTAATTGCTGACAATGGGACAGGACACTTGCTGTTGACCCTGATGAGCAGGCAAGTGGCCAATTGAACCTCTGTTTTATCCAGTTCTTAAACAGCAAAGATTTAATAGACTTAGGGGGTATAGTAAGATTTCCCAAGCCCATTTAGATCTGGATTGGGTGCCATATAGATCAGGGGTGTCAAACTCAAATTCACCGGGGGCCGCATCAGCAGTTTGGTCACCCTCAAAGGGCTGGTTCGAGTTCGAGTGTCTTCAAAGCCCATGACACCTTTAACAGCTGGATTAAGTAATGCAAAGCTTCTGGCTCATGGAACACTACACCTTGATTTCATTTGAATACATATATGAACATAAAAATTGTTTCCTGCTTGGCTTGGTGTTTAAGTTACACAAGATGTGCAGGTTTTAATTTTTCTCATTCCCCAATTTTTAATCGAGCATTTGTTTGGATTTCCCCCCCTTTGCTACCTACCCTAAACCTTTGAGGAGGGTGGGAACTGATGGCCGGACCCTGTAATAACATTGAGGGAAAAATTGCATGATGTGTAAATACCCTAAAAAATAAACCAATTCCTTATCAGCTTTCCCCCCATATATAAATTTTTGCAACGCACACCCTGCGGAAGCCGCGCCTGACGTTATTTACAAAACATGCACTTGCGTATCGAATTTGCTTTTGAATCACGAATCCCCAGAGGCGGAGGATGCTGTTCATTGGGCAGCGCGGAAACGCGCCTAAAGAAATAAATAAAGAAAAGCAAAGCAAAAGCACGCCGCCCCGAGTATTCACAGGGCGCGCTCCCGAAACACAAGCGCGCTCTCGGTCTCCCTCTCTCCAACGCACGCGAAGCCGGCTCTGCCCTTCTCCGCGTTCCACCTCGCGCAGGCGCGCTGCACTCCCGCCAGGACTTATTTCACCCCGGCGAGCCCGAAAAGAAGTTGCGAGCAGCAGCAGCGGCCTCCCATATCCAACCCCGCCCTCGCCGTGTCAAATAAGTCTCAGCTAGGTAGCTGGAGGAGGGGGAGGCCTGCGCCTGCCCCTGCGCAGAAGGGACCCGAGGCGCCCTGCGCGCGCACCGCAGCCCAAGCTTCCCTCACAGATATATATATAGACCAGACTACACGGGCCACATGACGAGGTCTGGCGGGCCGGATTCGGCCCGCGGGCCTTGTGTTTGACACCCGTGATATAGATGGTAAGTTATTTAAAAGAAAGCCCTTGAAAGTTCCAGGTTCCACTGTACCTGTGGAGGAAAGGATATCTGGATAGGGCCATTGGTTAGAGCTGGCATGGCCAAACTTGGCCCTCCAGCTGTTTTGGGACTACAGTTCCCATAACCCCTACCACTAGTCCTGTTAGCTAGGGATGATGGGAGTTGTAGTCCCAAAACAGCTGGAGGGCCAAGTTTGGCCATGCCTGGGTTAGAGCATAACTCCAGGGTTGCAGGTTCGATCCCCATATCGGACATACCGTATATACTTGAGTATAAGCCGACTTCTTCAGTACATTTTTTATGCTAAATTTTTTTATGGCTTATTCTCGAGTGAGGCGGGCAGCGGCGGAGGGACGAGCGGCCCGAAAGGAGCCCTTTTGGGCTGCTCCTTCCTCTTCCTCCGCCTTTGCTGCTGGTGGCGGCGGAGGAACGAACAGCCTGAAAGCTGCCCTTTGGGGCTGCTTGTTCTTCCTCCCCTGCTGCCGTCACCACCAGGTTTGTGGTGTGGTGAACCGGCTTATACTCGAGTCAATAAGTTTTCCCAGTTTTTTTGTGCTAAAATTAGGTGCCTCGGCTTATATTCGGGACGGCTTATACTCTAGTATATACGGTATCCCTTCATTGCAGGGGTTAGGGCTAGAAGATCCTCAGTGTCTCTTCCAACTCTACAATTCTATGATGTAACTTACCTGCTAAAATAATTCATGCAAAGTATGAAAGACAATTTGTGGTGGCAAAAAATGTGATGTTGCCTGCTCCGAGCACTGTAAGCTATAGGAATACAGTACTTTGCTTTCAAACTGTGATGTTCCTGAGATGCTACTTTTACCAGCCCCATGAAGTGCGGTGTAATATATTCTTTCACATCCATTTGAATGATATAATTTCCCAAGTACAACTTCCTTGAATTTTAAAAGCCAAAAGGCAAGTGGAAAATAGTGGTGCTCACGACCCCACAGAATATGGCATCAGGACTTGCTAACAAAGAAATAAACATACTGGTTCTAAGACCAAAAATAGCTCCCACAGATAACGTTCCTTGATTAACTCTTCCATGAGTTACAGAAAGGAAAGACCGTGCTGTGATAGCGTTGCAAAAGCATCTTGCAATAGTAAAATGATCTTGAAATATAGGTTCCACCTCCGCCACTCACCCACGTGCACACATCTCAGTTCTGGAGTATTTCTGGAACTGAAGGAGTATTTTTGGTCCGTGTGGACAGAATTTTTTTGACAAGGGAAAATTTGAAATCTGGTTGTTCTGGAGACGTCTTGTCTCTTCTCCGCATACATATTTCATTTAGGAAAAGTGTGTCACGTATTTCTAGAATGTTAACATGTGATGATGACCCCTCATGTATTTATTTATTTTTTTACTACACAGGGTTTACATCTGTTTCCTAAATGGAAGAGCTTTTGCATAGAAAATTAATCACGTTTGAAGTGGCCCCGAAAAATGCTTTATAAGGCAGGGGGAAGGCAGTGTGTTTTAATTATAATAGTGCTTAGCTGTAGAAGATTAGTTTGCAAGGATGCTAAAATGATGTGGTCATAAAAGTAATTATATCAGTCTTATAGTGTACCACAAGGGGTCATTTAATCAGAGGTTTCTGATCCATCTCATTCATTCATATATATATATATATATATGCAGGTTTTGGTGTCCTCGGGTGTCTTCCCGTGTAAAAGTTGGGGTGTCTAGGCGACGTTTCGACGAGGTCTCACTCGTCATCTTCAGGCTGGTGCTTTCGGCTTCTTGTTACTGGAACAGAGCAGGATCTCAGTGTTTGAGTTCCTATAAATACTGTTGAGGAGGTGTGGTGTATAGCCTCCAATGTTCTGGGCAGAGAGGAGGTTCCCAGGCTAGTGTGCCTTTTCTTCTTTTGTTCCTTAATTACTTGAGGGATATCTTGAGTGATTTCTTGAGTGATTTCCTGAATCCCACTTAGGTGGGTCATTAGGTGTGGATTAGTTGCTAAAGCCTTCGTGTCTTGAACTCTTGAACTTTGTGAAGAGTTTTTCTGAGAAGATGGCTGTACTGCACTTGGTTGTGCTCTGGCTTGGCTTCGTGTATAGGGGCGAGCTGTGGTTTTGTGGCCTGTGCCAGCCAGATCTGTGTAGGGATTGCACAGATCTGTGTAGGGATTCCACAAAACCACAGCTCGCCCCTATACACGAAGCCAAGCCAGAGCACAACCAAGTGCAGTACAGCCATCTTCTCAGAAAAACTCTTCACAAAGTTCAAGAGTTCAAGACACGAAGGCTTTAGCAACTAATCCACACCTAATGACCCACCTAAGTGGGATTCAGGAAATCACTCAAGAAATCACTCAAGATATCCCTCAAGTAATTAAGGAACAAAAGAAGAAAAGGCACACTAGCCTGGGAACCTCCTCTCTGCCCAGAACATTGGAGGCTATACACCACACCTCCTCAACAGTATTTATAGGAACTCAAACACTGAGATCCTGCTCTGTTCCAGTAACAAGAAGCCGAAAGCACCAGCCTGAAGATGACGAGTGAGACCTCGTCGAAACGTCGCCTAGACACCCCAACTTTTACACGGGAAGACACCCGAGGACACCAAAACCTGCATTCCTGTACCCGTGAAAATCTACGAAAGCATATATATATATATATATAGTTGTGTGTGTGTGTGAGAGAGAGAGAGAGAGAACATTCTTTTAATCTGAATTTAAATAATCCACTGTAATTTATTCTACTTACGTTAAATGTTTAGAAAAGCCACATTTTGGCCATTCTTCCTTTCCATCTGTAATGCTGGACAGAATATTTAAACAATAAAAAATTGGGGTGAAATAGTTGCTGTTACCGAGTGGTGTTCTTTATAGAGAAGAAATAATGGGGTTTCCCTCTGCTCTGTCAGTGAACTTATTCTTGGTCAACTTTCCCGTTTTCTTTTAATCTCCTGGATCAATCCTGACTTTATCACAGGTGGTGCAAACCAGCTGTGGGTCAGATTAAATAATCTAATGGGGTGGATTGTATCTGTAGCCACACACTTGTGTCTTTTCTTGCCAGTTGACAGAGCACAGGATAGTGTCTGACTGTTGATTTTAACCGGCTCTCTTTCTTACCGTTTACTTCACCTTTTCACCAACCCAAGACCAATATTGCGATTTTTGTTTAAGATCACGTAGATCCACACAAACTTTACCTTTATGTTGCTTCAGACTGGAGAGACTCTCATGAAGCTCTGTGAGCACTCTTGCCTATCTGCAGATATTTTTGTGTCTACTGCACTTTCGGTTTGTGGTTGATGACTACATTGTGAGAAGGTTTCAGGTCTGCCCCCCTCAATTTAACTAGTGTTAGATCGCCAGCGGAGTGGCTCTATTCAAAATTGGATTTGTACCGGTTCCTAATCTCTTCTTACCAATAAATTTGCATTCTTTCAAATACACATTTCAGAGACGGAGCATTTCATATTCTTGTTGCTTTACATTAATCACAGCTGTAGGTGTTTTTTTAATTGTTGCACCTTAAACCCACATCTGCATTGGAAAAATCAACTGCAAAGGAATATAGTGGGTTCAAGACCTTTCGGGACAGACTGGAAGGGTTCGTTGTGAACAGAACTTAGAGTGGATGGAACAAGTTGAATTTTGGGATGTTGATGGTTGCAAAGAATTCAAAACTGTTTTGTCCCCAGCCTCCATAATCTCATAGCTTTTAAACAGACCTTGGTGTTGAGGCAAAGGGAGCTGAGCTTTTCTTCACAGTTTCTAGCCCATTTCCTCCCTTCCCTCAGCTGTGTATTTTATCTGATAAAATGGTGGTCGGTCAAATGCTGGTAAAAGGTAAAAGGGACGTGGGTGGCACTGTGTTCTAAACCACAGGAGCCTCTTGGGCTTCCCAGTCAGAAGGTTGGCGGTTCGAATCCTTCTCTGGAGAAAACCACTAATATCTCTATAAGAGACACATTATGGTTTTCCATTTAATATCTGAATAAATATATCACACACACATGCATGAAGTAGTCTTCTACAAATAAATATTGTAAATACTATATTGTGTCTTTCAATTAGCATATATGCTCTCAACTATAATGGGCTAATATAAATATTGCCTAATTAGACAATTTAATGCCAGATCTTGTGTGCTTGTTTGTAGGCATAAGCATGCAGCTTAAAATGGCATATAAAACACATAATGACCGTGTTCTCAAAATAAGAAATTGTAACCTGTCTTAAGGATTTGAATCCTTGTGAAAAAGCTTACAGACATCGCCTTGAAATTACCTACTTTATAAGTATATCAATCTGGAATACAAATGCCAGTTTCATTCTTGGAAAGCTTCCTAGTTTAGCTTATCTAAAGCATGTTGAAAAAACAACCTTTTTTAAAAAGTATCTTTGTCTTTGTAAACTTTTGCACACTTCTAACTCTTTTAAAACCTAAGGATATATTTTTAATTGTTGCTGATTTATACACGCAGAAACAGCAGCAGCAGCAGCAAAAACCATGAGGTTGTAATTATGACTTAAAAGAGTCCGGGTTTGGTGCTGTTGTGCCATTAATGAAACAGACAGAAACAGTTGTCTGTCATGCTGCCGTGACATATAACAGCAGGCAGTGACAACTTCTGCCAGTGCCTAAATACTGGCCAGCAACATTTTTAACTGTCCCTTACAGGCAAATCTAGGAATTTCCCTTTGTCTCCAATCCTTTTTGCAGGGAATCAGTATGGCAAATATGGAGGCATAGATTATCTCCCTCCTATTCTAAGAGCTTCATGTCTGAGCAGGAATTTGAACTCTAGTCTTTCCTGCCCAAAATCCAGTGCTTTCTTTGCATTGATGTCACATTATATTGTGTGCCTGTGCTGAGAAGACATAAACCTTTAGCAGAAAAGAGGAACCTCTGAACCTACAGAGGTTGTTGGCCTCAAAATTCCCATTAGCCTCAACCAATACCGCCAATGGCCAGGGATGATGGGGACTGTAGTCGCAACAGGAGACCTACAGGTTCTCAGCCCTGCTTTAGGCCTTGCTTAAAATGTCTGCCTGCCATTTTCTAGAAGTGAAATCCACAAGGTACCAGGCTTAGTCACACAGAGGACCGTGGCTTGCAGTGTTGATCACTTGCATTCTGTGGTTCTGCTTCAACCAGCCTCTGCTTGACTAGTGCACCATTTAGGTCAGGCATAGGCAAACTCAGCCCTCCAGATGTTTTGAGACTACAATTCCCATCATCCCTGACCACTGGTCCTGTTAGCTAGGGATTTGTAGTCCCAAAACATCTGGAGGGCTGAGTTTGCCGATGCCTGTTTTAGGTTGATTCTAAACAACAAGACATTGTGTTGATGTTAAGAATGGTGCTGTGGTCTAAACCACTGAGCCTCTTGGGCTTGCCAAGCAGAAGGTTGGCAGTTCGAATCCCCGTGATGGGGTGAGCTCCAATTGCTCTGTCCCAGCTCCTGCCAACCCAGCAGTTTGAAAGCACACCAGTGCAAGTAGATAAATAGGTACCACTCCAGCAGGAAGGTAAGCGGTATTTCTGTGTGCTCGTCCTCCATGCACCAAATGAGGTTTAGTCATGCTGGCCAGAAAGCTGTCTGCTGACAAACGCCGGCTCCCTCGGCCTGAAAGCAAGATGAGCGCCGCAACCCCATAGTCGCCTTTGACTGGACTTAATCGTCCGGGAGTCCTTTACCTCTTTTTTTTTTAACCTACATAAATTTGACATGTGCTTCTCATATATACAACTGACAGGCAGATAGCTGAGTGTCTTTTTAACTTACTACTTTTCCTTTTTTTATTCCTTTACTATTTTATTACGCCTTTAATATTTTTATATCTGTGTTATCTTTTCTTTTCCTTTATTGCTTTGTGCTTGCTTCTGCCGTGCTCTGCTGCTTTGTGGGGGTTTTTTTTAATCCTCCACTCAGGGTTAATGAAGGGTTTGCATGCAGATGAAGTTGTCGGATGGCTGGCAAAGGAGACGCAGGCAAGGGAAGCTCTCCCAGGTGAGAGCTGAAAGGGTTCACATCTTTCCAGGTGGGACAAGTTAAGATCTACCTATGAGAGAGGACTTTCCGTTATTTTTGTTTTGATTAGTGTGTTTTTTTATTGTATTGTACTATGAAAGGTCTTAATAAAATCTGATTGGGGGGAAATTACTTAAATTGGCGTGTGCTATAGAAGAGTTTTGAACCCCTTGCTGCATGAAGCTGGGATAGCTCAGTCGGCAGAGCATGAGACTTTTAATCTCAGGGTTGTGGGTTCGAGACCCACGTTGGACTAAAGATTCCTGTATTGCAGGGGGTTGGACTAGATGATCTTTGTGGTCCCTTCCAATTCTACAGTTCTGTGATTCTGTGAAGCATTGCCCATTGGTCAAAGGAAGAAGGAGCTGTCTTTTACTGAGCCACACCTACGGAAATGGTGGGGAAGCTTTATTTTCCCTCAGAGTGACTTGGAAGTGGCTTCTTCCCTATTTGAGGAAAAACTGGATGTTACTTCATCGCATGTGTTGGAATTGTAGAATTGGAAGGGACCCTCAGGATCATCTAGTCCAACCCCCTGCAATTCAGGAATATTCAGCTGTCCCATACGAGGATCGAACCTGCCACCTTGCTATTAGCAGCACCACGCTCTAACCCAGGCATAGGCAAACGCAGCCCTCCAGATGTTTTGGGACTACAACTCCCATCATCCCTGACCACTGGTCCTATTAGCTAGGGATGATGGGAATTGTAGTCCCAAAACATCTGGAGTGCCGAGTTTGGGGTGCCTGGTTTAAGTGTCCCCCGCCCTCCATCTTGAATACTACAGTGGTACCCTCAGGTTACAGGCGCTTCAGGTTACAGACTCCGCTAACCCAGAAATAGTACCTCGGGTTAAGAACTTTGCCTCAGGATGAGAACAGAAATTGTGTGGCAGTGGGAGGCCCCCATTAGCTAAAGTGGCACCTTTGCCTATGCCTGATCTAACCAACCGAGTTATCGAGGCAGTTTAGCTTTGGTTTGCTTAGTTTCTTATTTTGCCGGTGGCTTTGCACGGGTTTTTGAATAGGTGAAATATACATTTACAAAATAAAACATCCAGCCTGAGTTAATGGGGTCTGTATCACTCAGGTGGCTGCAAGCAACCTCTTCCCTTTCCACAGCATCCTTGTAGCCATTGTCTGTGAAACCCCGAGCCTCGGTTATTTAAGAGACATATTACAATTAATAATAATAATAATAATAATAATAATAATAATTTATACCCTGCCCATCTGGCTGAGTTTCCCCAGCCACTCTGGGTGGCTCCCAATCAAGTGTTAAAAACAACACAGCGTTACATATTAAAAACTTCCCTGAACAGGGCTGCCTTCAGATGTCTTCTGAATGTCAGATAGTTGTTTATCTCTTTGACATCTGATGGGAGGGCGTTCCACAGGGCGGGTGCCACTACCGAGAAGGCCCTCTGTCTGGTTCCCTGTATCTTCTCTTCTACTTTGATTATACAAAAGGGTAAAGATTTACATGATGAAACCACCAAGGGAACAAGTATGCAATAGTTTTGTGATAGAAGGAACATTCCTCACTATTAAAATTCTGAAGGCGCACGAAATATGAGGTTCAAAGTAGGATTCTAATATGCAAGTTGGGATACTGGGCTTTGAGACACTCTCTCTTTCTTTTTGTGCTGATTGAAGAAGACTGCTCACTCTGCTCAAAAGACAAGGTAAACTAAGTTTGATGCTTTCTGAGACCATGGTTATCATGTCAGGGAGTTTAAAACATTTGTGATCTCGGATGCTTTAGAGTGCCTTTTATGGACACTCTAGCATTTTTACGATTCTTGCCTTCACAGGAGCTTAATGAAACTCAGTCCCGTTCCCTGTGTATAGTAAATGGTGATATGCTCGGATTCACTTCATTTCCTTACTGATGAGATTTATTCTCCTTATTTCAAATTGCAGGAGTTGCTGAGTGCACTATGCTGGCTCATGGTTTTGATTTTGATTTCAGCGGCCTGTTGTTGTTGTTTTTTCTGGTGGTTTGTTTTGTAATCGCCTTAGTCATGTCAATAAAAAAGCTGTTCGGCTTCTGAGGTTTTTGTCGAGTTTAAGCCTAGGCTTTGACAATGAATCACCGAAAGGGTGTGATGTCCAAAAATCTCTTGCGGGATTGGGGTTCTTGAAACGCACAGGGGAGATTTCAACAGGTGAGGTGGGCCTCTGTTGTGCTAAATGGACAACTCTCTTTTTTAAATCTTTGCCCAGGCTGGTCCACAAGGAGGATCACCTGCCTCCAGCCTGCTTGTGTAACACTGTGCCGTGTGCTTGTGTAACACTGTGCACTCTCACCTTCCCAGACAGGCAGGGAAGCAAATCTGTGAAAGTAGAGCTATACAGTGGTACCTCGGGTTACATACGCTTCAGGTTACATACGCGTCAGGTCACAGACTCCGCTAACCCAGAAATATTACCTCAGGTTAAGAACTTTGCTTCAGGATGAGAACAGAAATCGTGCTCCGGCGGCACGGCAGCAGCAGGAGGCCCCATTAGCTAAAGTGGTGCTTCAGGTTAAGAACAGTTTCAGGTTAACAACGGACCTCCGGAACGAATTAAGTACTTAACCTGAGGTACCACTGTAAAGCCAAGTGAGAAGCAGTGTTAGAAATCCCCCAGGCACCAGGTGCGTTTTGTGACTTGTGCAGGTCCAATTGTGACCACGTGCAGATCTCTGGATGCCAGATTAGCGGCGTCTCCACTTGGCTGGCCCCTCCAGTTTTCTTAAGATGGTAAGCAGAATAGCTTATTTATTGCATTCATACCACATCTTTTTCTTCAAGGAGTTCATGGTTCACCCCCTCCTCCATTAATCCCTGAGGTAGGGGTAAGAGACTGTGACTGGTCCAAGGACACCCAGTGATCTTCATGACTGAGTGGGAATTTGAACCCTGATCTCCCAGGTCCTAGTCTGACACTCTAACCCAGGCATAGGCAAGCTCAGCCCTCCAGATGTTTTGGGACTACAACTCCCATCATCCCTAGCAAGAACAGGACTAGTGGTCAGGGATGATGGGAGTTGTAGTCCCAAAACATCTGGAGGGCCGAGTTTGCCTATGCCTGCTCTAACCACTACACTACAATGGCTTCCTAGAGTACTTCTGATATGGGGCAGCTATAGAAATATAGTAGGTAAGTAAATATGAGGAAAGCAAAATGTCCCTTAGGAAAGGATCTGAAGTCTTTTCCTTGAAGCTTGAATTTGTTTCATTCTGTATTGTTTCATTTGATGTTTTAACATGTTGTAAAATGCTTTGAAGTTTAAAGTGGTATAGAAATGCGACGATGATGATTATATTTCACTAGGAATGAAAAAGTGGCACCTAGACATTCCGCTGTGGTGGCCATGAGCTTAAGGTGCCATTTGGCAATTAATTTATACAGTCGTACCTTGGAAGTCGAACAGAATCCGTTCTGGAAGTCCGTCCGACTTCCAAAATGTTTGGAAACCAAAGCGCGGCTTCTGATTGGTTGCAGGAAGCTCCTGCAGCCAATCAGAAGCTGCAGAAGCCCCATCGGATGTTCGGGTTCCAAAGAACATTCGCAAACTGGAACACTCACTTCCGGGTTTGCGGTGTTCAGGAGCCAAAACATCTTGAGTACCAAGGCGTTCAGGATCCAAGGTATATATAAGGTTCTAATACCGATGAGCAGCCAAAATAGTACTGGGTAGTTGGGGTCTGGTGGCTCTCAGAAACAGCTCAATCGCCCTGCCTTTCCTGGAACTACTCACTGCTGGGATCCAGAGTTTGTGTGCGACTTGTCTCTACCTTCCCAGTAGAGCAGGTGGGCTGCTAAGCACTCCATCTCTGGGCCTCAGCTTTGACTCAGGCCCATCAGTCTTTCAATTTCAGAGGTCTTGGAGCGGTTAGAATGGAGGGTCCAGAATTAGGAAACGGGGCATGAGAAGAGGTGGTAGAGTCCCCTCTGTTGAAGCTCCTTTGTGTGGGGTGTCATTTGGGGGATGTGGCTTCTGGTAGGGAGTCTAGGATCCATGCCACAGGACGCTGCTTCCTGGAGCAGATCTGGTCAGGTCTGAGGTCCAACCACTCATGTGTAAATCTGTTGAGAACAGAGCATTGCCTTCTCAGCCTAGGACTGTCTTCTCCACTTTGGTAGAACTCCATTCCTGTTTACTTTAGGAGCCTGCACCAGGGGATTGTGGCAAATGCAATTGCTCTCAATAGGCATGCATTGCTTCAGTGTTGGGGCCAGCTCTGCACGTATATGGTTTCCTGTGTTACGAAATCAGTTGCGGTAGGAGAGCCTGCTTGTGTGGAAGTTGTGTGTGTGTGTGTGTGTGTGTGTGTGCAACAGAGCATGCACAGATCTTTGGATTCAACTGTTCCCGGGGCTCGCTCTTTCTTTTGTCTGACCTGCTTGCCTCATGCTTGGGATAAAAGCGAATCTAGGCAGCTGAGTCATTTCATGAGTACGTTTGGCAAGTTGAAAAACTTTCCCTGGCTGGGAGGTTCACTACGACAGAAGTTAAAGCTTCCTTTTATCGTGTTTGTTTCTGTTTTTGCAGGGCAGGGACACGGTTGCCAAGAGTCCAGAATTTGGCTAGCCTTTTGGGGCTCCTGGAGAGCTGCCAGAATTAGTCTGTGCGTGGTTTCGTTCTTACTTTTGGCCCATCCCCACCCCCCGGTACACTTAAAAAATTAATAATAATAATGTGTGCAATACAGCCAAGGCCAAAGGGGTCAGATTATTGTGTACGTACAAGTCTGCCCAGTTTGAAATGGTCACTGGTCGGCACCTTCTAATTGAGTTCCTGCTGGCTCCAAGCTGTCTCTTCTTGGTCCAGCTGTTCTACCTATGCTTTGACTGCTGGTGAGGCAGACTTTGATCCTGCTTTCCAGGGCACTCGGTTACAGCAACTTTGCAGCGGTGGTGACAGCGTATAGAAAAAGGGCAACCCTATTCTCTCCCCTGAGTTGGTTCTTGCAGCCTGCCCACCCTTGGAATGGCACGATGGGCTAAAACAGCTTCAAGAATGCAGAGCAGCAGTGCTGATAAATTCCTTACCTGTGTCCAGGGTGAATTTGATTTAAATCACAATTTAAATCACTAGTCAGTAAGACTTGCTTTAAATCATTTCTTTTAACAGAAAGACTCATTCTTGCTGGTATCGTCTTAATATTTACAACCAGAGGAAGGTTTTTTTTTTGGAATAATGAATTTTCAGAGTAGTTTTTACAGTTATATATCAAAATTTACCGATTTGGTTATACTATTAGAAATACATAGACTGATAATTACGAAATTATTGTGAGGTTTAATATATATTTGGACAACTTTTCTGCTGTACTTTATTGGAAGGAGAAAAATAATCATTTCCTTAATAACAATTTAAACAGTTTATTTAACTAAAACAATAACATTATAGCGTATGTATCCATGTTTGTTAACTGATGTGGTTAAACTTTTTTTAAAAAAAGACTGAGTTTTAGTACACATGAAAAACTTCAAACAAATCCTTATTTCCTGATGAACAGCCTTTGGACTGCAATGTAACTTAAAGAGAAAAAATATTTTTCCTCCGTAAGCATTTTATTTTAAAAATCCAATTTAAATTTTATAAAATGATTTAAATTGTTTTAAAAATAAAAAACCCATTAATTTTTATCCACCCTGCCTGTGCCTAAGAGAGGCAGAGAGAGCAAGTCCCTTCTGTCAGTCAAGTGTCTTTTGATCTGTGTATATTGCCCTGTGCCCTTTCCGCTCCATGCTTCCTGTCTCTAAGGCCTGAATCTTGTATTATCTGTTTCCTTACACCAGCTAGGTTTGGGGTTGGTTGTGGTTAACGGTGCTTTTCTGCAGCTTCCTTAGACCAAGTCCCGGTCTGTCCGTCCCTGCAAGTCTCTGTATTTCCCCATTAGTTACTTTTAGTGTTTTCTAAAGTGCCTTCTAAAGGCTTAATTCCTGCACAATATGTTTACATGTACATGTCTGTATGCATGGTCTGTACCTGAGCTCACTAATTATTTTCTCTGCATGTGCTTCTAAGTTTTTCTGTGGTGTTTGTGAGAGCCCACCCTTTTCTAGGGGTAGCATTCAGCATACAATTCGTTCATTTGTATACATGAGCAACAAGACAGAAAGAGCAATACTGGCCTTTTTGATAATCATCAGATATACAGTGGTACCTCGGGTACTTAATTCGTTCCAGAGGTCTGTTCTTAACCTGAAACTGTTCTTAACCTGAAGCAACACTTTAGCTAATGGGGCCCCTGCTGCTGCCACACCGCCAGAGCACGATTTCTGTAATCATCCTGAAGCAAAGTTCTTAACCTGAAGTACTATTTCTGGGTTAGCGGAGTCTGTAACCTGAAGCGTATGTAACCTGAAGTGTATGTAACCTGAGATACCACTGTATTCAGCTTTCACTACACTGCAGCATAAAAAAAATGGCCAGTTATACAAAATTCAAAAAAACTAGCATGTTGAAGCTTTTGTTCATATTGCTAATAAAGTATGCAGTTTTATTCATCTATGCAGTACCCTCATATATGTCACTTTAAACAAAATGACATTGTTCTTGAAACTTGTACTTTTCCAAGTTGTCATCACCTGCTAGTTACTGCAGAGGCTAGTGGTTTTCTGTTCTGTTACATTAATAGTAAAAGAAACATTAGAGTTTGAAAATAGCTGAGCTTGCTGTCTGGAGTCGAGACTATGAAATCAAGGCAAGAAGCTATTTGCTCAAAAATGTTCATGGTTGCTAAAGGTGTTTGTATTATTTCAAGGAGTAGCATGTTTGTCCACACACAGCCCGTTTAATCAGCGGCCCAAAATTAACAGGAATTCCTAAAGCACAATCTTAGATTCCTGTGATAAGCACTAAGATAATGATAATTCTTCAAATTATCTGTTTTACCCCACAGTCTTCCAGTAAAATCAGTAGATTACTTAAAGTGAAACAGATAGCTTCAGTTTATTAAAAGTTAAAACTTTTTCAGAGTTCCCATAATTTACACTTGAGCAGTAGTCTGTTTGTCTTAATACACTCTTGCAAGGCAATCTCTTTATTTTTTTGTAAATTTGTGTGGATCTTTGCATTGGGTCACCCCAAATTCACCATCAGATCACATAGCATGTCCATGGCTACAGCCTGCACCAAAAAAAGCACGCACCCGCTGTTGCGTGGGGCCGCAATGGCGCAAAAACGTGGTTACAAAGCACAGATCCACATGGATCCTCAGGATTTTTGCATTGGGTCACCCCAGATTCACCATCAGATCACATGTCTGTGGCGACAGCATGAACCACAAAAATCATACATCCACTGTTTCATTCAGAATATTTTTTTTCTTGTTTTCCTCCTCTAAAAACTAGGTGCGTCTTAGATCAGTGTTATATGGTCTCGCGGTGCCCATTTGCACTCTCTATATTCCGAACCTTAAAAAAAGAAAAAATCCCATCAGTGCCCATTTGTACCTTAAAAGAATAAAAGAAAAATCAAGACCGAGCCCTCGGCTACTGACCTCTAAATCAGATAGGCCTTTTTTTTTAGTTGACACCATATAAAAATGTACTGCAAAATGGGCAATGAATGCAAGTTTTACATGCGAATATTCTTTTTCCCCCTTCTCTGTGTGTGTGTTTTCTGTACCAATTGCTTAATTTTACTGTATTTAAAACCGTGTTCCATTGGCCCTTTCCTATCTCCGTATTCCTTTCAGAACAGAGTCTCCGCGAGGTGCTTGTAAAAGCCCTATAGAGTTGGCTTGTAAAGTGTTGAATAGAATCCTAAAACCTGTTAAGAATTAATAAGTTGGGGGGGGGAGAGAGAGCAAGGGGGCATGACAGTTAAACTTAAGTACACACTTTTGGGAGAAATGGCTGCTCTTCTGAAAGAAAGTGATGAGGGAAGCAAGCACTTTATAGCGTTGGGTAACTGCCGCATCTTGCCATTTTATTAGATGGTACTTAAAATTATGAAATTAATTGCCCAGAGAGCAAAAAATATAAGGGGGTGAAGCAGTAAACGTGTTTAAAAAGGTTTGGCTATTGCAGTTGACATTTATGTCAGAGGATCTCGGAGGAGTGTTAAAACGTACACGTCCTGCTCTTAGAAAAGGCTATCTCTTGTCGCTCTGCTTCATTTGTGGAAAGTTTTAAGAGCAGCTGAGAGAAATTTAATATGAGCAATGATTAGTTATCTTTTGGCGCCCGGACAAGACATCCATTGTGTAGCTGTTCTCTTATTGTGAACTTATGAAAACTACCCTGAATATATTATGTCGCTTGAAAGCAAGGACTAAGCTTGCCTGTGTGTTGCTGCTTTTTTCCTTCCTTCCTTTATAGTGTCGGGGCCGCACTTGCGTTCCGTTACCTCCAGATGTAAAAAATGGAAGGGTTGAAGACAAAAAAAAGCATGCTATTTCTATAAGGAGGACAAAAGCTGGCAATAATCTGATAGCAAATGTTCCATACATAACGCGAACAAAACTTTCAGGGTCTTGCGGCCTTTTAAGGAAGAAGAAGAAGAAGAGTTTGGATTTGATATCCTGCTTTATCACTACCCTAGGGAGTCTCAAAGCGGCTAACATTCTCTTTTCCCTTCCTCCCCCACAACAAACACTCTGTGAGGTGAGTGGGGCTGAGAGACTTCAGAGAAGCGTGACTGGCCCAAGGTCACCCAGCAGCTGCATGTGGAGGAGCGGAGACGCGAACCCGGTTCCCCAGATTACGAGTCTATCGCTCTTAACCACTCCACCACACTGGCTCTCAGAAAGGAGAGAGTTACAAGTCGCTTAATTATTAACATTAGTGGACTGAGGTTTGGAAACGAAGGAGGAAGAGTTTTTATCAGTGATTAATACTGGAATTGGAACGAAATCTAAGGCATACTAATATTCAATCCAATTTGTAGTATCAGTTAAGCATTCCTAGGGTACCAAATTAATATTGGCACCTGTCTATCTCAAGAGGCAATGGAGTGTGCTTCCTGGGGTGAATCAAACTGCTGTGCTAGCAGCACCGAAGTGCTTGGGCTGCCCAGAGGACAAGACCCTCCTCTCGGCTTCACTGGTATGGTCCAAAGGAAAAGCAGTTTGGCACCAGCATGTCTGCAAGAATTGGCAGAAGGAGGCGTACAATATGCCATCCAACTGTCTTAGGGACTCCACTCTGGAGTTGTATCAGGTTTCCTCCTTAGCCTTTTCTTCTCCTGAAGATGTCCTGCAAGGCAGCAGAGGTTTAGGAGCAGAGTTTTCCTTCTCCAAGATGGGCTACCTTCCCAAGTTGACGAACCCCACCTGACTCTCACTTCCCTCTACAGCAGCCTTTCTCAACCTGTGGGTCCCCAGATGTTGTTGAACTACAACTCCCATCACCCCTAGCTAGCAAGGCCAGAGGTCAGGGATGATGGGAGTTGTAGTCCCACAACATCTGGGGATCCACAGGTTGAGAACCACTGCTCTACAGCATGTGCAAAAACTGCCTCCTTGACCACTGGACCAACTCTTGGTCTCATCCACTCCATCCACCAGATCTTCAACATGCAGGGGAAGTCCCTAAATCACCAAGGGTTTGAGACCAATTATCAGTGTTTGAAATCTGCCAGGGACAATATGAGTTCAGTGGGACTTCCTCCCAGGTGAGAATGTATAAGAAATCAGCGGTACACGGCTTAACGCCCATTGATTTTGGTGACTTCAAGCAGTGCTCAGGCAATATGCCTGAACAGAAAATCTTGTGTGTAGGAAGCACAGGGCAGGATGTTGCTTGGCCCTGTGCCTCCTATGTATGCAAAGAGATTTCCTGATGAGGCATAAGGCCTGAACAAGGCTTCCGCCTGGACCCAATCCAGTGAAATGCTGTCAGTGCATTGGGAGCTGCTGTCCTTTGGGTAAACCCTTCTGACACTAGTTCAACCTCAGGTCTCCCTAAAATAACATTTCCTGCTCTATAGTTTTTACAACTGCTAGAAAGTCTGCTAGTGCACACCTCCCATACAAGCGATTGTGTCAGAATGCAAGCTTTTTATTCCCTCCCCCATCCCAGAATATATTAATAGTATATATACACCTCCCCCCACCCACCCACATAAATTACACTTTACGTTCTTTAGTAAAAGGAGATGATTCCTCTGGTTTTATTTGGGGTGAGTGTAATCTTTATTGGTGTCAACATTGGCCTGATTAACACACAGTTACACAACTTGTTAGGCAAGTTTGTCCCAGCACTTCTCATTCTCATGACTAATAGAAGCTTGGCAAGGCAGGAAGATTTTTTTCAAAGGGGATCTCTCTGCATCTAGAATGTGGCTGTCATGTGCTTAGCTTATTAAAAACAATTGAAAGACTTTTCAATTTTTTATGCAGTAAGTGAATGGTGGAGAGATGATTCTGGACCTTTTCTTTATTTCTGGGCATTACCAAGGGTAAGGTAAAGGGACCCCTGACCGTTAGGTCCAGTTGCGGACGACTCTGGGGTTGTGGCACTCATCTCGCTTTATTGGCCAAGGGAGCCGGCGTACAGCTGCCGGGTCATATGGCCAGCATGACTAAGCTGCTTCTGGCAAACCAGAGCAGCACACGGAAACGCCGTTTACCTTCCTGCCGGAGTGGTACCTATTTATCTACTTGCACTTTTACGTGCTTTCAAACTGCTAGGTTGGCAGGAGCAGGGACTGAGCAACGGGAGCTCACCCAGTCGTGGGGATTTGAACCACCAACCTTCTGATCCTAGGCTCTATGGTTTAGACCACAGCGCCACCCACGTCCCAAGGGTACTTATCATATATTGCAACTAATACAGGTGTTCCCTGGTCGAATTTGATGGCATCTACCTTCCGTTCAAATGGGGTGTGATGGGTGTGTGGCAACTTGAGTGCATTTGCTTTGGGGGCATGCCGTATTCGATGAATTAACATTCAGTGAGATTGGCTCTAGTAACTTCCTTATTGGGGCTGTGCCAGTTAGGGTACAGATTTTGTGTCTAAATGACTGGCCACAACATACTCCAAACAGTTCTGTTCTTTAAGATCCACAAAGAATTCCCTTTTCATTATTTTGCAAAAGTGACACTTTCATACTGAAAGGGTTTCCCAACTTCATGGTTAATAGTACCTCATGGGGGTGAGGGCAGGGAATTTAAAACCCATCTCCCAGTGCCGGGGCTAGGAGCTCCAGGTGTGTTTAACCAAAACGAACAAAGATGTTGGGACATCCAGTCACAGACTAGTGTTGCTTCTCGTTTGGCATTTACGTGGAGTGGATACAGAGTTTTAATTAAGATTAAAGTTTTCGTAATGGAGGTGCATTCACACATTAGTTGTGACATGGCGTCTGACCCAGAATATCTGTGGAAGAATTCTGTGGAGCTTTAAAACTTGCAATCCTACCAGCGCAGTTGCTACACTAAAAGAGAACAATGCAGCCTCTTATCATTATTACACACCTAAAGCATTACCTCTGGTCTAGGTACACTGGATAATATAATTAGTTATTGTTCAAAATTACATACCATAATTAAGAGGCCACACTGTGGGTGTGCTTTTCTAGGTTGTACAAAAAGGACAGGGAGAGGTAGTAGCTGATGAGAGGAGATTCATGGATGGTATTTTGCTCCTTGACAGACCCATGCTCAACAGAGCTCATCTTGTTGTTGTTCTTCAAAAAGCTTTGCTGATTCTGTGTGTGTGACTCACTGCCAATGTGTTTACCTGAGAATAAGCACTTTCTGTTTATACATGTGTGGGTTATTTATCCCCATGTCACTGGAAAATTAAGGCACATTGACCTGCACTCAGAATGTTTGTTGAAGGGAGACCTTTGTGTAAATCCGGTAGCTGGGGCAAGTCATGGGTCTTGTTTACTGGCGTTTAAAGTGTCACTGATACAGTAGCTGTCTGCATTAACACCTCGCTTACATGAATTGAGCAGTTTCCCTGGGTTTCTGCACAATCCCGTATACCCACACAATTAAAAAAAATTACAGTAAGCATACCAGCTTGGTTTGGGCTAGACTATCACTAGGGCTTGTTCCTAGCAAACTGTTTCTTCATGCTGGAAAAATAATAGTGCGAAACCAAATCGTACGTGTGACATTTCTAAACTACAAAGGGAATTACGTTTTATCGCCAAACTTGCTAGGTGCTTGGAGGTGGAGTGCTTAGCAGTTAAATACAATGACTTAAAATAAAAATGCGGTATTTGAAAAGTGATAACCCTGCGTACTAATGTGAGACACGTGGATCCCCCTTGCATTGCTGAGCTGTATATAATTTGTCGATCAAGGAAAACTCTTGGTGCGTTTGGTGAAGTGGGAGGTGGCCTATGAAAGCTTGCGCTTTTGTTCATTTTGTAAAGTTGTCACCAGGCTCTTGGTTTTTATTGCGATACGCAGCGTGAAAATAAGGGAAAGTGTGAGTATTTGGCACACGTCCTAAATTGTCACTATTAACTTCATCTTTGCTTGCTTTGAAAGCTTGTTTGTTTGCTTCTTATGACAGTACTTTTGTATTCCAGCTATTCTGCAGACAGATAGGAAGGGAAGTATTTCTAAGGTAATCTGAGAGGAAATAACTATGCTAATAGATTTTGTTTCATTAGGGTGAAAAAGTAAAAGACGATGCTTGAAAACTTTGATGTGCATGATTAATAGAAGCAGTGCTATTAAAGTCTACCACACCCACAGGAATATTGGAACCTATTATGCTATGATTATAATACATTAATTTGGCATACACTCTTTACTGGAAAAGTGTAGCTTGCTTCTTGATGGTGTTTTCTTTAAGATGGCTGAGAAAATACAGGTAGCCAGTTCTGAAATGATGGGCTAGATTAACGAGTGGAATCTGCTGTTAACCACAGTGGGGTTTGTTCAAAATAAATTTAAAATAGGTCTGTGGGAAGCACGAGAGCCTCTGCAGAGCTAAAGGATTTATATAGATTTTAAACCAATTGTGGTTTTAAAAGCAGCACAGTATTTTTATAGCAGGCATGCATGGCTACTTTAGACGGTGCCGCAGTTCGTACCGTTACTGAAGCTGGTGTGATATCGCCTCATTCCTTAACAATATACATTTCATAGCATATTCTTCATTAGGTGTCTAAAGCAGACGCCTTGAGCTACTGGTATAAAATCTCCTTGAAGTGTTTCTCATTGCATTATGGAAGGAGCGTTTGACTCCAGAGACAGTATGAGTGTTGATTTGTTGCCTTGTCTAAAGTAAGTTCCTTGTGGAGTTTGATGGTTTTTATCAATTTACCCGGAGTTCAGCAGTTTTGCAAGTACCATGTAATGCATAATTACCTCTCTGGTGTTTACTAATGTTAATTGTTAACAGTGAAATCTGATAAGAGTGGGAGATCTGATAAGCAAACTACAGTGCCTATGCTTTTCTTAAGGATGGAGTTCAATACTCCTCAAATTCATGCATGCTCTGCTGTTCCCCTGCTGAAGAGAGAGGCGTAGTGGTCATATTAACAAGTTTGCAGGAATTAGGAGTACAATATAGATTACAGAACTTAATTATTTTGATGCTTAGCTTTTATTTTCCTCCACTCCAACCCCCAGCGAACACAAAGAAGACGATCTTTCTTCCTATGATAGAAAATAGAAAACCACTTTGAGTGGTTTACTTCTTAATTGTTTAAGCAAGAAATTAAGAATAAAACGGTCCTTTAAAACAGTGTTTGGGAAAAGTGTTCAGGTCTACTCTTGAATGTTGAAAATTTAACTTAAGCAGGTTTTTATTACAGGTCACAGTACTGATTATATCAGCTCCCCACCCCCACCCCTGATATTGGCTATTTAAAGTACAGTACTTTGCAACTGAGACAGTTGATCTGTTCTGCTTAAAAACTAACGAGCATTTACATACAAGTTGGTTATGTGCTTCTATGTTAAAATTGTTATTATTATATGTTGATATTAAGTAGCATTAATTACTGGGCAAGCAATATTCCGTATTGTTTTCTGTTTTGCTGTTTCCCACACAAGCCCTCTTAACTTCTGAATAATAATAATAATAATAATAATAATAATAATAATAATAATAGTAATAATAATTTATACCCTACCCATCTTCCTGGGTTTCACCAGCCACTCTGGGTGGCTCCCAAAATAATAATAATAATAATGCTGCAATAAAATAATCAAATATTGAAAACTTCCCTTACTTCTGGTACATGCACTTGATGAAAGCTGAACAGTCTTTCATGTACTTTGTGGTTGTCTATCTTTCTTCTTTACATCTCCCTTCTTTCCACACTACTGTTATGTAGCTATATTTAGGGGTCCCAAAACCACAACAGCACTGACACCTGAAAACTGGGTCTGGTAACTGGCATCTTCCCAATGGTTCTCAGGCAAGCTTTGAGGCCCCAGCACCTCTCAATAAGTGCTGCCTGAAAGGAAAGGCAACAAACTGAAAGCAGCAACAAGAACAACCTCTGCACTGGTGTCCCTGACTGGCAACCCTTGGATTAGAGGGAAGCAATGTTTTTGGGCCGGTGGGCACATTTTGGACTTTGAGAGAGTGCTGAAGGCACCAGACACAAAATTCCTTGGAATAACACAAAATGGCTTGGGGGCTGGGCAGCCTGGTATAATACAGAATTGAGAGAGTAGAGTCGTACCTTGGTTTTCGAACAGCTTAGTTCTCGAATGTTTTGGCTCCTGAACGCCACAAACCCGGAAGTGAGTGTTCCGGTTTGCGAATGTTTTTTGGAAGCTGAACATCCGACGCGGCTTCCGATTGAGTGCAGGACGCTCTTGCAGCCAACTGGAATCTGTGCATTGGTTTTCAGACATTTTTGGATTCCGTTCAAAAACCAAGGTACGACTGTACAGTCATAGTGAAGCTTTCCCCATAATTTATTTCCATAGTAGATAAGGCTTAACTGATTTCTGCCTTCCATAGGCCCAAGAACCTTGTTTTTCCCCCAGTATCAACCCTAAAGCAAAGCCATCCTGTACCCACTTAATAGATTTAAAGGTAAAGGGACCCCTGACCATTAGGTCCAGTCGTGACCGAATCTGGGGTTGCGGCGCTCATCTTGCTTTATTGGCCGAGGGAGCCGGCGGACAGCTTTCGGGTCATGTGGCCAGCATGACTAAGCTGCTTCTGGCAAACCAGAGCAGCGCACGGAAACGCCGTTTACCTTCCCGCCAGAGTGGTACCTATTTATCTACTTGCACTTTTGACATGCTTTTGAACTGCTAGGCTGGCAGGAGCAGGGACCGCACAACAGGAGCTCACCCCGTCGTAGAGATTCGAATCGCTGACCTTCTGATCAGCAAGCCCTAGGCTCTGTGGTTTAACCCACAGCGCCACCCACTTCCCATACTTAATAGATTAACCCTATTAAACCCAAGGAGATGTACTTCTGAGTAGATTGTACTCTGGTTTCTAGGGGGAAAGCAATGCCAAACTATAATGATCCCAAGAACAATAAGACAAGAGCAGGAAAATTGCGGTGAACGGGAGGGATTCCTATTGCCTCATGCCCAAAGAACTCATTTATCAGTCACACCTCTGCTTTGGTCTTTGGCCAAAAACATTGACAGATAGGAGCAGTATGGCTGTCTCATTTCCTGGATCTCGCTTAGAAGGCTACCTCCACATTTGGCATCATAACTTTCTAAGAGGCCTAGAGACCTACTTTAAAAGCTCACAGCCTAGGGGCACCAACGAAAGCCTTTGTGGGTGCCATGGTTCCCCAGGGGCACCAGGTTGGCAACTCACGATCTAATCTGGTTCCCAGGAAATTTGGTTGCCTCATGTTTTCAACGCCCAAACTCAAACCGCACCCTGAGACCATGCAGCCCAACCTGGATTTTTTACTTCAAGTCTGCAATCCAGTGTGCACATGCAGGAGTAAAAGTCCCTTTCAGCTCAGTAGGACCTACTTCCGAGTAAGCTCGCCTGGGGATTGTGCTGCGTATTATCTTACCGTCATGTGGGCATCTCACAAAGTGTAAACCTCACGCTCAGCGGACTGTATTGGAGCTGTGCCATGTTTTTCGGATAGCTTTTTACCTGGCGACATAGGGAATAACATAGCCGCATTTTTCATACTATCTCTTGCAATAAAAGCATGCGTATATTTGCAGTTCTTCCTGTGCTCAGTGAGCATCGTTTCAACCTTTCAACGCACATTTTTAAATTTTGTTTTCTACCTGCCTGTTATTTTTATGGTTTATGGGTTTGCTAAGGGACGCCAGGTGAAATGTGGAATAAGGCAAAACACCGATGTGTTTGTAAACTTGTAGGGGACGTTAGAATCTTAAATAGATGGGAGAGGTCAGCGAATCCACCACCGCATCTTTCACAAGAAGCCTCACTGATCTTTGAGGCCTGTGAGCTTCTTTGGGTCTAGGAAATGGGGAGAGAAACCAAGCGTCCCTCTCTTCCCACCCCCCACCCCACTTTGGTGTGTGTTTGTAGCTCTGTTGCTTCAATGGTCAAGGAGAGGGAGTTTCTTGCTGCAGATGCTTTTGGGAAGCAGGAATTCATAGCTCTGCTCAGGGCGAGAGCCTGCCTGGGTTGGATCATCGCTAAGTTGCTCAAAAGCCACAGAGTGAGAGTCTCTTGGCACAAGAGCAGGAGTCAGCAAACTTTTCCAGCAGGGGGCCGGTCCACTGTCCCTCAGACCTGGTGGAGGGCCGGACTAGATTTTGAAAAAAATACATGAACGAATTCCTATGCCCCACAAATAACCCAGAGATGCATTTTGAATAAGAGCACATATTCTACTCATGTAAAAACACCAGGCAGGCCCCACAAATAACCCAGAGGTGCATTTTAAATAAAAGAACACATTCAACTCATGAAAAACAAGCTGATTCCCGGACTGTCCATGGGCCAGATTTAGAAGGCGATTGGGCCAGATCCGGCCCCCAGGCCTTAGTTTGCCTACGCATGCACAAGAGTGTGAGAGACAAAGAGGGTGGGAGGGGGCTGCTATAAGTGGGGGGGGGTGTGGGGGGTGGAGACAGTTTTCAAGACCACTGGTTGGTTATTTAATCAGTTACAGTATTTAATAGGTTTGAATGTCTTGCGTACGTTTTACATGGTTAAATTGAAAATTTTTAATTTTTTGCCATTGCAGTTATTCTTGTTTACCAAACAACAGAATTGTTAATTTGTTGCCTATTGGACCTGTTTATGTGATTTTTTTATTGTTGTTTTTCCTATGTTTATTTTTATTACTTTGTCCCTTGTTGTGGGATTGAAAATATTCAACGGAACAACAAGCTAGAAATGCTGTTTAAAAAATGTGGGAAATTATTCCATTGCTGTTTCAAGAGTTGGCTTTGCATGTTGATGCAAACTTGATAACTTATGGGATGTATGCTATAATTGTGGATTTATAAAAAAAAATAAAAAATTATAAGGTGAAGCACTGTTGCTTATATATTAAATAAGCTTCTGGAATTGAATAGGACAAGCTGGGGAATTAGGGGCTCCTTGCGGAATAGAACTGCTTGATTTTATTTTCTATTTCAAAGCCAATACTAAATGGATTAATTTCTCCTGAACCATTTTTACCAGGGCTTGCTTCTAAATTGAAGTGATTATTGCTGGACTAAGTAGAAGGTTCAGTACACTCTTGAGAATAACTTAGCCACCCTTCTGACCTCACCCAGAAAAAAGGCTGTGTATTTTGTAAGCCTTTAAGTATGATGTAGAAATTGAACTATTTTATTTTTTTAAAACCGCTGTGCCATTGAATTGGCCTTTTCACAAGAGTATTTTGCTTTTTAATCTGTTTGCGCCTCAAAAAGCATGCTGCTTATAACCAAAGGAAAAATATTCTCAATTACAGTTCAATTTGTGCGAGTGCTATTGCATATAATAATGTAATTCTAGTATTTATATAGCACTCTGACTACGTTGTCAAACTGCTTTGCATAGCTTAGCTTGGTAATCCCTACAACAGCCTAAAAAGGTAGGCCAGTATCAGTGATGATGATGATGAATTAAATTTATAATTCATCAAAAGATCTCAGGGCCGTTCACATATCACTGTTTTGCTTTCTCTCTGCTCTGCTCTGGCCCATAATGGCTTGTCTTAGACCATCCATTAAATTCATTGCTGAGGTGACATTTGAATTGGGTGCTTTGGCTCTTAGTCTATGCTCTTAACAGCCAAACTAATTTGCTTTCTAGTCTTCAGCTGCTGCCTTGTGAATATCAAGCTGCTCTCAAGTAATTGCTCAATTGTGTGTGCGCTTTTTTTTTTTTTTTTTTAATGTTCTAAAGTATATTTATACCCTGCCACATAACCCAAGTGGTCCTCTAAGGCCAATAGTAATTCAGTAACACGTACGACTAACCACGAAAAAACACAGGCGCATAGCAGATTCACATGCGCTCCCGAGTGCTTTATCTGCCAAGGGGAAACCAGCTGGTATTAGTACCAATAATTCCTTATAATAGATGAGCCTTGTGTAATATCCAGTTTCGTTCCCTCTCCATCTTCACTTCAATCCCTAAACCCTTTGTAGACACTATATAAAGAAATTACAGGCATTGTTATGGCAGAGTAGAGAACCGATTATTCTACTACAGCAATAAGACAGACGAGGGCTCGCTGTATTATAATCACGTATCGTAATTTCTGGAAATATTTGCTGTCGTGCGCCCAACATGGAACGTGTAAGTGTGAGAGAGATGTGGTCTAGTGTGCACAACAACTGCTTGAAAATAGCTTAGATCTTATTTCAGTGCTTGTTTATAGAGTTGAGGTCCACACCCTTCATTGTCTTTTAATTTACTTTTAATCGGTTTTCTCCTCCCACAAAGGGAAGTGTGGTCTCTGACTCAGCAGAGGTTCTTGCTATTTGAGAGAAAGGCAAAGGAACAGATTTTTAGTGATCACCCCCCACCAAAAAAAGCCCCCTGTACTACCTACTGGAGGGTCCTCTAACCTCAGAGCAGTTTTTTTTAGGGTGGGAATAGGGAACTGTATTGGGAAAGAGGAAAATCTCCTCCTCTCCCTCCTACCTATGGGAGCATCCATTCGATTTCCATTACACTACAGTATAGACAATTCTGAATCCAGTCAAGGTTGTCTTCTCTTTTACATTGATTGATAATTCAGAGAGGTTTTTTTACAGTGCAAATATATACTTTCTCCCACCTCCATTCTCCCTTCCATTGTATTTCCAGGAAGCTCAGAATTCAGAAGTATTTACTCTTTATAATGACTTGGCTGTATCAATATTTTTCAAAAGCCATTGTAGTCTAAATAATGCTTTAAGATAGTGTAAATATACAAATATATAGTCCATTTTATAGATCAGATAACTATAATGGCAGATTCAATCTGTCATGCCTCCTTTTGCATTTGCAACCCGGCGAGTGTGTGGTGCAATTTGGTATATCCATTTACCTATCTTCTCTGCTTCATCTTTAAGCATTTTAGCTGCTAAAATATTAATTGGCTATTAGTTCCCATCCAAAATCTAGCTGCGCGCTCATGCTATTTTCAGTGTGTGTGAGAGAGAAGTTTGCTCCTTGATTAACACAGAGGGGCCACTTCACTGACCTTGTGCTCTCAATGTCTGGTAAAATAAGCCCAGAAGTTGTTCCTCTACAGGCATCCTCAAACTCGGCCCTCCAGATGTTTTGGGACTACAACTCCCATCATGCCTCACTAACAGGACCAGTGGTCAGGGATGATGGGAGTTGTAGTCCCAAAACATCTGGAGGGCCGAGTTTGAGGGTGCCTGCTGTATAGGCATTGAGATCTCATTCCTTTCTGATGTCATAAAATCAGCCTTGAGCAAATTTCTGTCGAGTGGGTGGACAACTACTGTATATTTGACTAATTTTAATAACAGCTTAAGACCTACTTCCACTCTATGCTAAAGTCAAAAAATAGAAAGCCTCTTCTCCCAATCTTTGTCACCTCCCCCATGCTTCTTCAAGACATTTCTTCCCTAGACAATTCATCAATTTAGTTTAATCTTGGCACTGAAGAACAGCATGGATCTGTGTGTAATGGAAGTGGACAAACATTGCTCTATTCCGTGTTTTGCTTGTCGCTTGATTGATTGGCATGTTTCTCCTGGGCTGCTGGAGCACAGCAGTCTAAAGGTGTTTGGGTGTTGTTTTTCCAAGAGGGTTTTTTTTGGGGGGGGGGCAGGAGGTTGCCCCCTTGATTTTCTACACTTAGCCTAAAATTAAGACCGATCAAAAAGAACAAAATCCTATCAGTGTTTAATTACTGTTTTCAAGCAAGGTGCTTTGCAATTAATGACCATAAGGCATCATTTTGACCCATCCAGGCTGGTCAGGTTCTTTATCGTAACTCCATGAGGTTTTGGCTGTGAAACACTGTAGAATCAAAACAGACATAAAACACACAAGGCTGAAAAAGCTGTCAAATTGTGGCTCAGAGCTTGTGGAAGAAGAGTTAGAAGAAGAAGAACTGGAAACTGGTTCCTCCTCCTCACATATGTACAGGAATAGGCTTCATGCCAGCTCAGATTTCGTGATTTGTGAAATCTAAGGTGGGAGGTAGGCAGCAAAACCTCTCATAGGCACCTCTCTGTTGTTCCTAAACCCAGGTCTGCTGAAAGTCTGCCCGTACATCTCAAACAAGTGTCAGCTCTCAAGGCTGTGATCCTTGGAGATAGGGAAGGCAACCGTTCAGGTACCTCCATCATCCAGACCTCCTGAGAACCTTTCCCTGAGCTGTTTTTGATTTTAAGGGCTTCTTTTGTGGTTTGATTTTATATGCTCTTAGCTACGTCCAGAGCCAGTTTTCAACTGAAGAGCAGAATAAGGTTACAATACAGTGGTACCTTGGTTTGCATACGTTTTGGATTACAAACATGTCAAACCTGGAAGTGTGTGTCCCAGTTTTCAACCTTTTTTTGGATTACAACCCGTTTTTATTTTTTTTGGATTATGAACAAATTTTTTTTTGAGGCCCCATTGGCTTCCCCCTTGGGTTACAGCCTGTTTTGGTTTACAAACGGACCTCCGGAACGGATTATGGTTGTAAACCAAGGTACCACTGTACAATCAGGAATATCTGTATTTGTACCCAGGGAGGGGGCCATGCATCTTGTCAAGGTTTTCTGGCCTCCAATGATAGTCATGTTGCAAGTTGCATAGAAGATGCAAATCCTAGGGATGGTTTCTCGTATGTGCTCACAGAAGTTAACAGTGAATGTGGTTTGGCCAAAAATAATATGAAAAATATTGCATAAATATGTAGTTCACTTTTATCAAGGCCACAGAGCCATCCCTCTCTTTCAGGAATGGTAATGATCCAGAATAAAGCACATGACATTCATGCTCAGGTGTTATTTATACCTAATATGCACTAAGTGGTTGTTTGTCATAGCTAAACACAGGTTCATATATATTGTGCCTTGAATATGATTCTTGCCAGAATAAATAAATCTGAAATATTCCCCCCTCCCCCACAAAAAGTCACAAGCTCTATAGAGAATATTTGACAGCTGCCGTAAAGTACAATGAACGTTAGCTTTCTTTTTTTGGCTTTAATACTTTAGTTTTCTCTAAGTTGGCCATGTGTTTGACAGCTTGATAGAAATGTGATAGTATGGCACATTCAGCTTAACTTGAGTGTAATGACTGAAGCTCCTAAAGGTATAATTTTGTATTCATGTGTCTACATAATCTCATGTGAAATGGATTATCTGCATGGATTTACCAGAATATCTGTAATGCCTCACCTACGGTGTCATTTTAATGTGTCTGCTACAGATAGCCTGGTGACACTCAGTGGAAATACTATAGCTTTTTTCAATAAAGCAGCTATTTCATTAAAGGGTGAGCAGCCTTCAGCCCGAGTACCACGGGCAGGCTAATTCCATGCAGGTGCTGGGGGTGGGGAATAGGGAGGAAAGAGAGGGGCAGAGAGAGAAAGTGGGGTTCTCCTCCCACTTTTGGCTTCAGCCCTGGAAATCTCCAACATGTGGCCCCCAATTCTGTAGCCCGCAACAGGAAATTTTTTTCCTCACCTATGCTATCAAAGGGTTTGTAACAAAAAAAGTTAAATGCCTTGGTAGCTTTTAACGTGAATATTAGTGGTTCTACATGGTATGCCCATATATACATATCCCTATTCCATTCTTTTCATTTTTAAGTTTTGAGTCATAAATTTTATGTGGACGAAGACTCTTGCTCATTGCTCATTTTGATGAGAAATAGTTTGTTTGTTTTTTTGTAATTCTTTCAGCATGCAGAGTACTTTTAATGCCCTGCTACATAGATAGCCCATACTCCCATTTGCAACTGAAGAACTTCCATCAAAATATACCTGCTAAATGTGTAAATGATTATGGATTTGAACTCTGATTTCTCAGTTTCTTTTTGTTGTCTGATTTGATTTTAACATTCTGTGGAGAGGAAATATAGTATTTCAAATGTGGATATTCATTTGGTATTGTTATAATTCTATGCTTGTAAAATCAAATTAAAAACATTACTATATATCTATATCTATCTATATTCCTTTTTATGGCCACCGTGGATCCATTTGGAAATGGAACAGGCATGCACAGTCGACTCTGATTTGGATGTGAGAGATTATTGACGATATTTATTGCAGTAACATTATCCAGTTGGGAATGCTTTGCTTTTGGCAACTAGAAACTGTCTAAAACAGGTCCACAGAAAAGTGACAGCATGGGGGGGTAGCCAAGTTCCCTTGTGCATTAAGAGTCCTTGTTGACAACCCCAGCTTTCATGTAGCTGCACTGGATTGGTATTAATGAATCGCAAATACTTGTTCCACACTGTAGTTCCATTGGGAGATAGTTCCCTAATTCAGTTTGAGGCAATGGTAGTAGTATTCAGCAGCATCCCATTTACACGATTCCTTGGACTGTTGGCTAAGGGTACTCAAGAGAGCTGTTTCTCAATAAGTTTACACAGCTAGCCCTGGTGTCTGTCAAGGCTGATCGTGCAAGTAAAGTAATGTTTACAGCCCATTACATCTCCAGTAACTTCAGAGAGTATATAGATCTGGAACAAGACGCAGAGAAATAATTAACGGAGAGATGCGGAGTATCATGAGTCTTTAGGGTACATGGGAAAAGGACTGTTGATGTTCCAAGCTTGAGTTCACTGTGAAGTTTTCAAGAGAGGGAAGGCTATTGAAAGTAAAGTACAGTGGATAGTCGGGTTGCGATTATGATCCATGCGGGAGGCACGTTAGCAACCCGCAGTGCTGTGTCCGCGCATGCGCGGATCACGATTCGGCGCTTCTGCGCATGCGCAAAGCATAATTTAGTGCTTCTGCGCATGCGTGAGTGCCAAAACCCGGAAGTAATCCGTTCCGGTACTTCCGGGTTCAGTTCGGTGCGCAACCCGAAAACACGCAACGTGAAGCGTCTGTAACCCAAGGCGTGACTGTATCTTAGCTGTTGTGTTCCATTTCAAAAATGTATGTTCAGCCTGTAAGTTGGCTTCTGCCTTGCAGCTCTCCTCATACTTCCTCTATAAAGTACTCTTGGTCCATAGTCAAGTCTGAAGAACTCACTGGTCCTGAATGGGGTAATTGTGTCCCTGAAGGACCAGGTGTGCAGCCTGGGAGTCATTGTGGACTCACAGCTGTCCATGGAGGCACAGGTCAATTCTGTGTCCAGGGCAGCTGTCTACCAGCTCCATCTGGGACGCAGGCTGAGACCCTACCTGCCCCCAGACTGTCTTGCCAGAGTGGCACATGCTCTAGTTAACTCCGACTTGGACTACTGTAATGCGCTCTACATGAGGCTACCTTTGAAGGTGACCCAGAAACTACAACTAATCCAGAATGTGGCAGCTAGACTGGTGACTGGGAGTGGCTGCTGAGACCACATAACACCGGTCCTGAAAGACCTACATTGGCTCCCAGTATGTTTCTGAGCACAATTCAGAGTGGTGGTGCTGACCTTTAAAGCCCTAAATGGCCTCAGCCCAGTATACCTGAAGGAGTGTCTCCACCCCCATCATTCAGCCTGGACACTGAGGTCCAGCTCCGAGGGCCTTCTGGGGGTTCCCTCACTGCGAGAAGCAAAGCTACAGGAAACCAGGCAGAGGGCCTTCTCGGTAGTGGCGCCCGCCTGTGTGGAACGCCCTCCCATCAGATGTCAAGGATATAAACAACTATCTGACTTTTAGAAGACATCTGAAGGCAGCCCTGTTTAGGGAAGTTTTTAATGTTTGATGTTTTATTGTATTTTTAATACTTTGTTGGAAGCCGCCCAGAGTGGCTGGAGAAACCCAGCCAGATGGGCCGGGTATAAATCAATGATTTTGATGATGAAGGTGCATGAAGCACCAATCTTGCTTTGTTTGGTCAGTGCTTACACAGAAACCCCATGCATGCCTCCTAGAGCTCCGTCATGCTACGTAGGAAATAAATGCAACCAATCAACAATTTGTTGTTGTTACTTGGCCTCTGTCTTTCTTTGCCAATGACAAGGGATGGCAGTGTATTTATGTGATGGGAGGAAATCCAGAATGTGAAGCTTCTCCCATCATTATTACATCCCACTGATGGAAAAAGCATCACTCGCTAATTTACCGCTTCAAATGCCTAAAAATTTCTCAGCTTGCGTCTTAATTCAGTGAACCCATTAGCAAGGATTCTGATTTTAAGCCTATCCTGAGGAGTGGGTGTATTTAATTTTTTAAAAATTGTATACTCGTTAATTTATTTGGTACATATGTGAAAGGCCATTCATAAATTCAGTAGCAACAACGATAACTTTCTAGGATAGTATGTATTCAGCGAAAACAAAATTACCAAGCCTCCTATTTGCTCCTTAGGTAGTGTTTTAATTTCTTAAGAGGTTTAGGATCTGGCAGTTAGTAGGTTTGGGTTTTTTGTTTGTTTTCTTCACTGTTCTGTTATTTATTGGCTTGGGAAAAATCGTATTGGGTGTTCATTTTTGGGGAAAATAGAGAAGTTTTGTTGTTTTATATTATCTGTTCACATAGAAAGTAATAGTTCTCTATCCCATAAAGCAAAACTTCTGAAAATTGTATGTTTTACTGATGGTGCGTGCTGCTGAATACTTAAATCACTTGTCCCTGTGCCTTTTACTTACCGTATTTTTTGCTCTATAAGACTCACTTTTCCCCTTCTAAAAAGTAAGGGGAAATGTGTGTGCGTCTTATGGAGCGAATGCAGGCTGCGCAGCTATCACAGAAGCCAGAACAGCAAGAGGGATTGCTGCTTTCGCTGCGCAGCTATCCCTCTTGCTGTTCTGGCTTCTGAGATTCAGAATATTTTTTTTCTTGTTTTCCTCCTCCAAAAACTAGGTGCGTCTTGTGGTCTGGTGCGTCTTATAGAGCGAAAAATACGGTACTTTGAAGGAGGAACCATGAGCGTGGGGGGGGGGCAGCTGCCTCCCCCAAATTAAATCAATAAATAAGAATACTTAACTAACAGCTTGGTTCTGCCCCCCACCAACATAAATCCTGACTACGCCCATGGGAGCAGCAATATTTCCCTGCTCTTCCATCCTCAACATCACCACAGCTGAAATCTGCTTAGATGCAATCTTCCCTCAAGCCGTGCCCTGCACTGTTGTCAGTGCCTGTATTACAGCCTTAATTTTATATCCTGCATCCTTTGTGGAAATGGAACTGTTTTTCTTAAATATTAGAGGCAAATCTCAGTAAAGGTCTCCCCTTGTGACTTCACAGTGCTGGCCCCAAGGGTGACAACATCTATGAATGGAGATCGACTATCTTAGGACCTCCGGGCTCAGTATACGAAGGCGGAGTTTTCTTCCTCGATATCACATTTACACCAGAATACCCTTTCAAGCCTCCAAAGGTAAGAAATGTGATGCACGGTTAATGTTTGCTTCCAGTGTGCGATGCTCCCACTTGTTGGTCCACGGTAAACAGGTATTCCGAGGCATACCCATAATATCTCTGGGAATCAGAGGGCATTCTGGGAAAGTGAGTGAGTGGCTGAAGGCCACCTCTTTCCTTACAATACACCTAAACAAAAAATGTGGCGTGCGGGCTCACATGACTGGAGGGGGTCCCATAAGAGTTTGCGGTGGCCACAGGTGCTGTCTTCGGGAAAGCAGGTATGTAGTAATAATAATAAGAAGAAATAATTTATTTTTTATTTATTTATTTATACCCCTGTTGGGTGGCTCCCAACAGAATATTTAAAACATAATCAAACATCAAACATTAAAAACTTCCCTAAACAGGGCTGCCTTCAGATGTCTTCTAAATGTCAGATAGTTTATTTCCTTGACATCTGATGGGAACCCTAGAGGGCGGGCACCACTACCAAGAAGGCCCTCTGCCTGGTTCCCTGTAACCTCACTTCTCACAGGGAGGGAACTGCCAGAAGGCCCTTGGAGCTGGACCTCAGTGTCCGGGCTGAATGATGGGGGTGGAGACGCTCCTTCAGGCATACTGGACCGAGGCCGTTTAGGGCTTTAAAGGTCAGCACCAACACTTTGAATTGTGCTCGGAAACGTACTGGGAGCCAATGTAGGTCTTTCAAGACCGGTGTAATGTGGTCTCGGCGGCCGCTCCCAGTCACCAGTCTAGCTGCCACCTTCTGGATTAGTTGTAGTTTCTGGGTCATTGCAGTAGTCCAAGCCGGAGATAACCAGAGCATGCACCACTCTGGCGAGACAGTCTGCTGGCAGGTAGGGTCTCAGCCTGCATACCAGATGGAGCTGGGAGACAGCTGCCCTGGACACAGAATTGACCTGCGCCTCCATGGACAGCTGTGAGTCCACAGTGACTCCCAGGCTGCATGCCTGGTCCTTCAGGGGCACAGTTGCCCCATTCAGGACCAGGGAGTCCCCCACACCCATCAGCCCCCTGTCCCCCCAAAACAGTACTTCTGTCTTGTCAGGATTCAACCATGTTAGCCGCCATCCTTCCTCCACCCTCCTCCATACACTCACACAGGACCATTGTACCCTTTGCCTGCCATATCGGACAAAGTAGGACCGCAACGGCATGAAGGTGTTTTGAGATATTAGATTACCCTTGAAGTGCCATTTTGTTTTGTGTTTTCTTACTCTTTGCTTCAACAGCAAAGATGGATTTAGCCTTGTATAACTACAAAGCACTTCGCTACCCTCACATTCCGGTATTTTTCCATTTATTATTTCCGTTGTGGCTTAATATGTAGTCTCTGCTGTCTTATTCACTAACATATTTCACATTTTGGAAGACATCTTTTCTATAATTCCCGTAGGTTTGGCAAGCAAAGATCCAGTTCCATAGTTCAAGTCAGACAAAAACTGCTTATATGTTAGTTACAAACAGCAATAACTTGTTGCTGTTGGCTACTTTTGTAATCTTTCTATTCAGTTTGCGCCTTTAAATCATGTTCATTGATATTTCACAAAAATGATTTTTACAATTTTTATTTTTTTTAAAAAATCCCTTTCAAATGCTCTGAACTCTTGTTTTTCATTTTATTTTTAAACTGTTGTTTACAATAGTACTATAAAAAGCATTTAAACAGTGCGCTTCATCTATTAGGATCCCAAGCTTCTTCAAAAACTCTGAAATAGCTGCGCTTTAAAACGATATATCTTGTTAATTGCCTTTGAAAATGCAGTTGCCTGGTCAATAAAACACAGCACTCGATAAATAATTTACTCAGTTAAGAAAGACCTAATTTAGCAAAAGGCTTTCAAATTTTTAGTTAATCCTAATTTTATTAATGTTTCTGGTGTCCTCATTGTGTAACAAAATACTGGATTATAATCTTTGCTGTATTCTCCCCCCGACCCCAATTCTAAATCGGGATTCTTAAATTCTCACACAAATATCTTCTGCTGCGTGAGATGGGAGGTATTCCATGTGTGACATTGAAATCTTATTCTGTGTAGATTTTTCCTTGGCCTTCTGCAACCTTCCAGGGATGTTACCATACTTCAGAAAACAAGGTTGGATCTAGACACATTAAAAAAGTGATTCAGTTAAACACGTTGTAAACTTCATAAAGGGAAATCCCGTTGGCAAAAGACAAGACTCCACAGCGCCATCAGGTGTCACCGTGTTATAATTCATATAAAGTGTTTTTTCTTTACTAATCTAGCTGAGTCTCAAGACAGAAATAAGTAAATTTTGAATGAATGGTTTAATCACCCCTGCTTAAGCCTTGTATCTTCTGACTCTAATCCAAATGAATGGACCCTGGGTGGATCTAAACACAGGGGGGAAACACTATACATAAGTTAGAAATTAGATGGTTTTATTTTTGATAATAATTTTAATTAGTTTTCAGTCATAGCCTCATTATAACAATGCCAAATTATAATACAGTTACTAATACCAATCATTCAGGTGCCAAATTATAGAATTTAGGTGGCCCCCCGTGTATTAGAATTGATGGTTTGATGATTTACTTTATTTCTTCTTTCTAAAATCTTATTAATTTCAGTTACACTCCAGTCAAAATAACAATCCCTTAAACAACAACTGCAATTTTAACGACTTTCATTCGTATTGACACATTAAATGATTTATAAGTCTACAGGCAAAGCATTCAAACCATATCCTTGTTCTTTCTGTGTGTGGCTAGAAATTAGATTGTTTTAACAAAAGAAAAAATCTCTATGGAAAACGGCGCTTTAAAATTGCCTGCTCTCTGGCGCCATCTGGTGTTGCATGTTTATAGCGCATTCAGATCTCTGTTACTTTAGTAATGTAGCTGATTCCCCTGTCCTGCTACATCTCTGGATCAACCAGCAACCATTTTCCTTAAAGGGGGGTCAGACATTTCTGTATTGTGGCCTACGCTGGCCTTGTGCGGGCTACAGAATATGCTTGTGAAAGACACTGTGTGTTTTTTATACGAACACTGAGAAGGTGAGACCAAATCAGTGTTTAACTATCATGGCAATAAATGAGAAGTTGCTCTGGTGGGTCAAATTTTTAAAGCAGAATAATTTTTATTTATATCAGCCACTATCAACAAAATAAAACGTACTGAAGATAGAGGTAAAAACTTAACTCCTAGGACAGGGGTCAGCAAACTTTTTCAGCATGGGGCCAGTCCACTATCCCTCAAACCTCAGGCCGGACTATATTTTGAAGAAAAATATGATTGAATTCCTATGCCCCACAGATAATCCAGAGATGCATTTTAAATAAAAGGACACATTCTACTCATGTAAAAACACACTGATTCCCGGACCGTCCGCGAGCCAGATTTAGAAGGCGATTGGGCCAGATCCGGCCCCCGGGCCTTAGTTTGCCTACCCATGCTCTAGGGAATACATTTTGTGGGTTTACATCAATAAACAAATAATATAAGGTAAAGGTACCCCTGCCTGTACGGGCCAGCCGTGTCCGACTCTAGGGTTGTGCACCCATCTCACTTAAGAGGCTGGGGGCCAGCGCTGTCCAGAGACACTTCCGGGTCACGTGGCCAGCGTGACAAGCTGCATCTGGCGAGCCAGCGCAGCGCACGGAAACGCCGTTTACCTTCCCGCTAGTAAGCGATCCCTATTTATCTACTTGCCCCTGGGGGTGCTTTCGAACTGCTAGGTTGGCAGGCGCTGGGACCGAGCAAAGGGAGCGCACCCCGCCGTGGGGATTCGAACCGCCGACCTGACGATCGGCAAGTCCTAGGCGCTGAGGTTTTACCCACAGCGTCACCCGCGTCCCTAATCAAATAATATATCTTATTCTAATTGCCCCTGCTAAAAATCTTGCAGTTTTTGCTGTCACCTGATCATCTTGATCTGCTAGAAGGAAGGACACAGTAGCAATGTTGAGTGACCTGGCATGGACAATAGTAGAGGGGTAATAACCTCACTCCTCAAATCTTTAGAAAGAGGGCAGGCCAGAGGCACATGAGCCACTGACTCAATACTGTCATCTCCACATGGAAAGAACCATTTCCCCAGCGGAATTTTTTTGAAAGCAACAGCCGAAGTCATTACATTCCATCTTGCGAGAGTGAAAACGTGTCTGCATTTTGGAATGCTCAAATTTTGCAAAGAGGGTGTGCCAAAGTGTCAAAAGGACTAGGTGGAAAATAATCATACAATGGACAAAATTTTCTTATCGTGGCTGGATAACCTGCATTCAGTTAACATAGGCTGGATCCAACCCGTATTACTTAATTACTTAATCCTGAATTTTGCTGCCTCACCTCCAGGGCCAGTGCAGCCATTAGGCAGGGGGGGATGTTGCCACCTCAGGTGACAGAAGTCTCCGGAATGGCACACCACCACTGGAGCCAATTTTGGGTGAGATCTTGCCCTCTCTCCTGAAATTCTTTGCCAGTGGTGGAGGGGGAGTGGCAAGCAGTGAAATGGGATGTGCCGACCCTGCTCACCTCTGCAGACAGGTAAACTACCTTCTTAGAATTGTAGAGTTGGAAGGGACCACGAGGGGTCATCTTCTCCAACCCCCCCCCTCCCGCAATGCAGAAATCTTTTGCCCAAAGTGGGGCTCGAACCCTCAGCCCTGAGGTTAAGAGACTCATGCTTTGCTGACTGAGCTATCCCAACAGGAGAGGAGAGATATTGGAGGTATGTTCTGAGTGCTGGGAGATCTCGACAGAGTTGAGCTATTCTATTCTTGGACCCAATACATCCAGAATCAAAGTTAGCCTGGAGACTGGACCATGATAGAAACTTTCTGGATATCTGACAACTTCATTGTGGCGCATAAAAATACTTTTGTGGAGTTAATGCAGTTTCTGGGAGACTTATTCCAGACGACGTCATCCAGTTTAGTTTCATGCTACATGTATTGCACATTGCCCCCAAGCATATGTTTGAGTAGACTGCTCCAGGCATCTGTGCAAGCAAGCGCTTAAGGCTTTAAGGAAACCCAAATTGTGTTACAGGCATACACATGTAACAGTATACACCCCCCCTCCACACAGACGGTCATACGCCTTTTTTACAGGGGCTTTTTCTTTGGGGGTGGGGATGCAGAAGTAGGCAAGACGTGAGTGCTTTAATCTCACTCCACAAAAACTCAAGGCTTTTTCCACTGTGGAGTTTGAAACGTGTGTTTGGAGTTACATAACACTTCTCCACTTATTGCAAACCAGGCATCATGCATGCAGTTAGTGGAGGGGAGAGGAAACAAACAAGCTTTTTACTACCCACCCAATTCTGCTCCTCATACTACCGTATTGGCACGAATATAAGCCACACCTCCCCCCCCCCCCCAATTCTGACCGTGAAAAGTTAAAGTGCAGCTTACATTCACAACCTTATGGGCAGCAAGGCAGCACGGCTCTCCCCCCCCCCCCCGGAAGTTGTACAGGTATTGTCTTTTTTTCTTTCCCCCCTTCAATTTTAAAGGTGCAGCTTATTTGTGGGGTGGCTTATATTTGAGCCAATACGGTAGTTTTCTTCTTCCCTCCACCTTTGCAGCAGCTGGTGTGACTGGCAGGGTTCCCAGATTCAGCAGATCACAATCATCTTAAGACAGGAATCTGCTGAGTTCTCCAAATTCAATGCAGCCTGTCATATATAGATACAGAGATACAGATACAGATGTATACTTTTAGGCATGTGTATTTGTGTGACTGGTCCCATCACCTCCTGGCAAATAGAAGAGGAAGAAATGGAGGCAGTGAGAGATTTTACTTTCTTGGGCTCCATGATCACTGCAGATGGTGACAGCACCCACGAAATTAAAAGACGCCTGCTTCTTGGGAGAAAAGCAATGACAAACCTAGACAGCATCTTAAAAAGCAGAGACATCACCTTGCCAACAAAGGTCTGTATAGTTAAACTATGGTTTTCCCAGTAGTGATGTATGGAAGTGAGAGCTGGACCATAAAGAAGGCTGGTCGCCAAAGAATTGATGCTTTTGAATTATGGTGCTGGAGGAGACTCTTGAGAGTCCCATGGACTGCAAGAAGATCAAACGCATCCATTCTTAAGGAAATCAGCCCTGAGTGCTCACTGGAAGGACAGATCCTGAAGCTGAGGCTCCAATACTTTGGCCACCTCATGAGAAGAGAAGACTTCCTGGAAAAGACTCTGATGTTGGGAAAGATGGAGGGCACAAGGAGAAGGGGACGACGGAGGACGAGATGGTTGGATAGTGTTCTCGAAGCTACCAGTATGGGTTTGACCAAACTGCAGGAGGCAGTGGAAGACAGGAGTGCCTGGCGTGCTCTGGTCCATAGGGTCATGAAGAGTCGGACACGACTAAACAACAACAACATTTGTGTGATGTCTAAGCCTCAGTCTGAGTCCACACACAAGTTTTTCTGCAGGAGCCAAGTGTTCCTTTTATGGGCAGACGCTTTGCTACCCGGCCTTCCAATTTCTGTACTTTGTCATCCCTATGTAGAGTAGCTGCTTCAGAAACAAGAGCACAAATTAAGTCATGTATCCTGCTCTCGAGTCCCCGGAGGAAGAATGTGGTAAAATGTGACAGATAAAATGAAAAGTGCGCTTGAAATGTCTAATGAGAAATTCTCCCGTGGACATTGACATTTGTGGCAAAAGGTTACCAATTTCTGTTCTTTAATCAGGCAACTGTCTGCAGCAGGCATGTGGTGCATAGGTGCACTGTAAATTACATGGTGGTTCTTCTGCGGCCTCGGAAACCGAGGAAAGTAATGATAGATTATTGCTGCAGCAATCCCAGTGCACCTTTTAAACCTGTGTAAATCTGAATGTAATAAAGAGAGTTGCCACAAGAGGGCAGCAGCTCGCCATTAATGTTGACGCTCAGCCTTATTCTTGTGACTATTCTAATTAGTTTCCAAGGAAGAATAATAGTTCTCACACTGGTGATAAAACCATTAGACTAGTAATAGCTCCATAAATTATACTGGGTTCAAAACATGAAACTTAATTTCACTATTTGGAGCAGAGTTCAGGAATCACTTTAGCAGAGATCCATGCAGGCAGGGTCTGTATTTCAGTAAAGTTTGGGGATTTTTCAGTAAAGTAGGGGATAGAGACTTCATCAGCATTTGCATGTATTGAAGTCACAAAATCATGAATTTTAGAAGCACCTATTTTAACTATTTCCCATTTATAACTTGTAATAAATGCATAACCCTCCAACAATTCTCAGGTGAAAATAGGGGTGTTCTATTCAGTCACCATCATCCTCTATTCTGGGTAGCTTCCAACATATAAAAACATAATAAAACATTTTTTAAAAACCTTCCCTATACAGGGCTGCCATCGGATGTCTTCTAAAGGTTGTACAGTTACTTATTTCCTTGCCTCGGGGGTCACATAACTCCAAAGCGTCCAACATTTCTCCAATGAAAACAGGGGTGTCCTAAGGAAAAGTGGGACATTCCAGGATCAAATCAGAAACCAGGACGGCTTCTGTAGAGCCAGGACTTTCCCTGGAAAATAAATAGCGGGTCTGAGATTTTCTCATGCTTCAGATGCTGATTGTAGACATTCTGTTACCCAGTCATTTTGTATAGGTTAGAGAGCCGGGCTTTTGAAGCACATAAAAGCCAGTCACTTAACAAAGCACTAATACAGCATGTCAAATCCAAGTTGTGTGTATTTTATTTTATTTCTTCTTCTTCTCCTTTGGCAATCACTCGTAGCCGAGTAAGATTGCCTTCCATAAACACGGTTTTAACAATGAGTCCATAAGTGACTGTGGAGGCCAATTCTGGATCCACATGTCCTTCCACAGTGGGGACATTGGTTTCCGGGTGGGAGTTGATCACGGTGTGGATTTGCCAAGCGTGCCTTCCTCTTAGCACGTTTCTCCCTTGCGTCCTGAGTTTGAGTCTTCAAAGCCCATGACACCTTTGGTAAAGGCTGTTCTCCAGTTGGAGCGTCCGTAGGCCAACATTTCCGAGTTGTCAGCGTTTATACAGTGGTACCTATTGTTACGAACTTGATTTGTTCCAGAGGTCTGTTCTTAACGTGAAACCGTTCTTGACCTGAGGTATCACTTTAGCTAATGGGGCCTCCCGCTGCCGCCGCGCAACCAGCGCATGATTTCTGTTCTCATTCTGATCATTCTGAGGTAAAGTTCTTAACCCGAGGTACTACTTCTGGGTTAGCGGAGTCTGTAACCCGAAGTGTACTACATTTTTTAAGATTTGCCTTGAGAAAGTCTTTAAACCTTTTTTGTTGACCCACTGGCATTACGCTTTCCATTTTTAAGTTTGGAATAGAGTAGTTGCTTTGGAAGACGATCATCAGGCATCCGCACAACATGACCAGTCCAGCAAAGTTGATGTTGAAGAATGTTCAACACTGGTGACCTTTGCTTCTTCCAGTACACTGGCATTAGTTCGCCTGTCTTCCCATTTTATTTAGTGCCTGCTTGCTCAGAATGAACCCAGGCACCAAGTGAGCCAGGGGGAATTCACAGCCTGGCCTATGTGAGGTTGATTCTTCATTTGGCATCTTTCCAGTCACCCCAAATTTTCTTGACAGCTCCCAATACAGGTGTGTAAGAGTAGACTCCAGATTCCAGTGCTTCCAGCAAAGCAGGGCTATCAGAGCATCAGCAACAAATTTGCTGTAACACTTTTGGCTGGGGCTGAGTGTGGAGGAAACTACTGAAGAGTCTCTGTGTTATGATTCTTCTCTAGAGACAAAGCCAGGTGGGATGATATTGAGAGAATAATGTAACTTGAAGAAATTAACCATTTTAGCAAGTTGAGAAATGCCACACACATCAGGTCCAAACAGATGTATGTTAAAGAGATGCTTAAGTTGATTATACAGCCATTATTATTTTGGGGCAGCATGGCCCCCCTTTTTTTGTAATTTACTAAAAGACAAGTCTTATTAACTCAGTAGCCAAAGCAGTGGGGAAATGCCTGCTAATCTAACTTTGAAGATGACATTCCATTTTTAACAATAGATCAAGACAGATTAGTGATTTGTACAAGGGCCAATGTCCTCCGTTTAGACCTTGCTGCTACAGTGGTCAAAGGGGAAAAATCTTTCCGGCCGCCCCCTAAAAGAAAGAAAAAAAACACTCTTAAAATAGTTTTGCTCATAAATGGATGCATATGGGAGAGCTCAAGTGAGATTCATCTTGCCTGGGGCTGTTCAGAGCGCCTCCATCTTAAGTGCTTGGAAGATTAGGGGAAACAGAATGATAGGTAGGCAGGAAATGAAATTCACCCTGCTGTGTAGGCATCTGCTTTTTAGGATATGAAATTCTTTGTCTTTTAGCAGACCTCCAAAAAACAACAACAGCCTGTCTTTGTGTCAGTTTGGCAGAAATAATTAGTTGAGATGGCAAGCGGTAGTCCCTGTATTTTGTTGTTGTTGTTTAGTTGTTTAGTCATGTCCGACTCTTTGTGACCCCATGGACCAGAGCATGCCAGGCACTCCTGTCTTCCACTGCCTCCCGCAGTTTGGTCAAACTCATGCTGGTAGCTTTGAGAGCACTGTCCAACCATCTCGTCCTCTGTCGTCCCCTTCTCCTTGGGCCCTCCATCTTTCCAACATCAGGGTCTTTTCCAGGGAGTCTTCTCTTCTCATGAGGTGGCCAAAGTATTGGAGCCTCAGCTTCACAATCTGTCCTTCCAGTGAGCACTCAGGGCTGATTTCCTTCAGAATGGATGCGTTTGATCTTCTTGCAGTCCATGGGACTCTCAAGAGTCTCCTCCAGCACCATATAAATCATTTTAACTATATTCACTCACCCATGAATGTAAAATCTAAGAACTGATAGTGCTTTGTTGAGATAAACTTGGAGGTATCATGGAACGTGGATTTGTTTTTAGTCCTTGGTCTTAGGAAGAACCCTGTTTGACTAAAGGCTATAGCAGGACATTAAAAAGAGAATGCCTCTCTGTGAGCAGCAACACATATATATATATATATATATATATATATGCAGGTTTTGGTGTCCTCGGGTGTCTTCCCGTGTAAAAGTTGGGGTGTCTAGGCGACGTTTCGACGAGGTCTCACTCGTCATCTTCAGGCTGGTGCTTTCGGCTTCTTGTTACTGGAACAGAGCAGGATCTCAGTGTTTGAGTTCCTATAAATACTGTTGAGGAGGTGTGGTGTATAGCCTCCAATGTTCTGGGCAGAGAGGAGGTTCCCAGGCTAGTGTGCCTTTTCTTCTTTTGTTCCTTAATTACTTGAGGGATATCTTGAGTGATTTCTTGAGTGATTTCCTGAATCCCACTTAGGTGGGTCATTAGGTGTGGATTAGTTGCTAAAGCCTTCGTGTCTTGAACTCTTGAACTTTGTGAAGAGTTTTTCTGAGAAGATGGCTGTACTGCACTTGGTTGTGCTCTGGCTTGGCTTCGTGTATAGGGGCGAGCTGTGGTTTTGTGGCCTGTGCCAGCCAGATCTGTGTAGGGATTGCAGGGGGGTGCAGCATCCGGAGGTGCCACCCTGGTTTGGCTACTGGATGGTGTCTGTAATTTATCTGTGGAGAGGGTCTGGGTTTGGGTCTGGTGTGGTTGATTGGTGATGGCGTTCTGTGTGCCTCTGGATCTGGTGTCAGATTTTGTGGGGAGGGCTAATTTCCAGATGTCTGGCAAGCGGGATGTGTCGTCACGCTTGTTCATGTTGTGAGGGTGTTTCTCTATCTCGATGGCTTCCATGATTATTCTCTTGTGGTGATGTTCCATGTTAAAGAGCAATTTGGAATCTGCAAAATTAATTTCGTGTCCTGTTTCTTTCATGTGTTGGAAAAGAGAGGAAGTTTTTTCTTCTTTTTTGACGGCATTCTTGTGTTCTGCGATACGTGCATTTATTCGTCTGTTTGTTTGTTCAATGTACGTGGCTGGGCAGACTTTGCAGGGTATTTCATAGACCCCTTGGTTTTCCAACTGAATTTTATCCTTGGGGTTTCTGAGGATATTGGCTATTTTTTGGTTGGTGCAAAAGGCTGTTTTGATATTGTGTTTATGGAGGATTTTGCTAATTTTATCTGTAGTGCCCTTGATATAAGGAAGGAGGGCTATGCCATTGTTTTCTTCTGTGTCTTGGTTTTTGGGGGGTGTTTCTTTTTGGATTAGCTTCGTAACCCTGTTTTGCTGGTATCCATTGGCAATTAACACATTTGAGAGATTCTGTAACTCAGTTGTCAAGTGGTCTTCGTCAGCCAGGCGTTTGGTTCTGGAGATGAGAGTCTTGGCTACGGAGTTTATTTGTGCAGGGTGGTGGTGTGATTGTGCATGTAAGTAGCGGTTGGTGTGTGTTTTTTTCCGGTAGATAGTGTGTCCTAGGGAGCCATCAGGTTTTTTGTAGATTAGGACGTCAAGGAAGGGAAGTTGGTTGTTGGTTTCTATTTCCATAGTGAATTGTATTTTGGGGTGTAGGCTGTTGAGATGTGTGAGGAAGCTATCCAGTTTTTCCTTCCCGTGTGGCCAAATTACAAAGGTGTCGTCAACATATCTGAGCCAAAGTTTCCTTATATCAAGGGCACTACAGATAAAATTAGCAAAATCCTCCATAAACACAATATCAAAACAGCCTTTTGCACCAACCAAAAAATAGCCAATATCCTCAGAAACCCCAAGGATAAAATTCAGTTGGAAAACCAAGGGGTCTATGAAATACCCTGCAAAGTCTGCCCAGCCACGTACATTGGACAAACAAACAGACGAATAAATGCACGTATCGCAGAACACAAGAATGCCGTCAAAAAAGAAGAAAAAACTTCCTCTCTTTTCCAACACATGAAAGAAACAGGACACGAAATTAATTTTGCAGATTCCAAATTGCTCTTTAACATGGAACATCACCACAAGAGAATAATCATGGAAGCCATCGAGATAGAGAAACACCCTCACAACATGAACAAGCGTGACGACACATCCCGCTTGCCAGACATCTGGAAATTAGCCCTCCCCACAAAATCTGACACCAGATCCAGAGGCACACAGAACGCCATCACCAATCAACCACACCAGACCCAAACCCAGACCCTCTCCACAGATAAATTACAGACACCATCCAGTAGCCAAACCAGGGTGGCACCTCCGGATGCTGCACCCCCCTGCAATCCCTACACAGATCTGGCTGGCACAGGCCACAAAACCACAGCTCGCCCCTATACACGAAGCCAAGCCAGAGCACAACCAAGTGCAGTACAGCCATCTTCTCAGAAAAACTCTTCACAAAGTTCAAGAGTTCAAGACACGAAGGCTTTAGCAACTAATCCACACCTAATGACCCACCTAAGTGGGATTCAGGAAATCACTCAAGAAATCACTCAAGATATCCCTCAAGTAATTAAGGAACAAAAGAAGAAAAGGCACACTAGCCTGGGAACCTCCTCTCTGCCCAGAACATTGGAGGCTATACACCACACCTCCTCAACAGTATTTATAGGAACTCAAACACTGAGATCCTGCTCTGTTCCAGTAACAAGAAGCCGAAAGCACCAGCCTGAAGATGACGAGTGAGACCTCGTCGAAACGTCGCCTAGACACCCCAACTTTTACACGGGAAGACACCCGAGGACACCAAAACCTGCATTCCTGTACCCGTGAAAATCTACGAAAGCATATATATATATATATATATATATATATATGGAGGTAATATGATAGTCACCATCGCCAACAAACTCGGTGCTTGAGTTCTAATGAGAGAAATGCTAGAGGGCCTGTCTGGAAAATCCCAGACAGAAAGCTATTTATGGCTGGGTCATTTTTGAGTTGAAGAGGCTATAACCATTGATTTGTGTGTGTGTGTTTCTTTTTTCTCTTGCAGGTTACCTTTCGGACAAGAATCTATCACTGTAACATTAACAGCCAAGGGGTGATTTGCCTGGACATCTTAAAAGACAACTGGAGTCCAGCGTTAACCATTTCTAAAGTCCTTCTTTCTATCTGCTCACTTCTCACAGACTGCAATCCTGGTAAGGCAGCCAAAACGGGGCAGTGGGTGAGAGAATCTCTGTTCTGCAGCAGGATTAGGTTCAGAGCATCTTCCTCTTTTATTCATTTTATATATATATATAGAGAGAGAGAGAGAGAGAGAGAGTTTCAATTTTTTTGCAAATTGGCTTCAGATTGAATAACTTACATTGTTCCGCACATGCTTTTCAGAATGCATGTATACATGGTTCTACCTTCAGATCAGTTACACAAATACTGCCTTGGGTTTATTCAAGTAAAATAAGAATAAGAATAAGAATTTATTATTTGTACCCCGCCCATCTGGCTGGGTTTCCCCAGCCACTCTGGGTGGCTCCCAACAGAATATTTAAAACATAATCAAACATCAAACATTAAAAACTTCCCTAAACAGGGCTGCCTTCAGATGTCTTCTAAATGTCAGATAGTTTATTTCCTTGACATCTGATGGGAACCCTAGAGGGCGGGCACCACTACCAAGAAGGCCCTCTGCCTGGTTCCCTGTAACCTCACTTCTCACAGGGAGGGAACCGCCAGAAGGCCCTTGGAGCTGGACCTCAGCTCATCATCCAGGCTGAATGATGGAGGTGGAGACACTCCTTCAGGTATACTGGACCGAGGCCGTTTAGGGCTTTAAAGGTCTGCACCAACACTTTGAATTGTGCTCGGAAATGTACTGGGAGCCAATGTAGGTCTTTCAAGACCGGTGTTATATGGTCTCGGCGGCCGCTCCCAGTCACCAGTCTAGCTGCTGCATTCTGGATTAGTTGTAGTTTCCAGGTCACCTTCAAAGGTAGCCCCACGCAGAGTGCATTGCAGTAGTCCAAGCAGGAACAGGTGTGAAGATGCAGCTGATGAATTCTGATGGAACAGTTACACATGGAAGACATTCATCTTTCACTTTGGCGTCCATCAAATCATTCTAACATCAACATTTGCCATGACTCACCCACTCTACTATATTAGGAACCACTTTCTTGACAATTAGTGTTTTTCTTCTGGGGGGACCCAGGGGTACGCATACCCCTAAACATTTTGTGAATTTTCATACTTTTGTCCATTTGCTGTATTTATTTTTCCTGATCTGAACTATAAAAGGGTGATTTTCTTGAGTCAAAATGAGAGTACCCCTTAACATTTTTTTGGGGGGGGGGAGCACTGACTATATGCATAGAAAAATCTGACCGCAGAATCTGAAATACACACATTTAGAATCTGAAATATTCCAAACAATTTTAAATTTAGAATTCTAAATTCACAGTGACAAGAGTTGCACATGTTTGATACATTACATAAAAGGGTCCATGGACTGAGAAGCAACAAAAGAATCTGGAAAAAAACCTCTTATGAATTAAGTGTGTAAGAATACGAGAAGGTTTCTTCTTTCAAGGTGCAAATCTCTTTTGTTTTGAATGAATATTACAGGTGTGCTGTATCTGTAGAAATACCAACAGCCTGTTCTTATGTATAATTACTAAGAAATAAGTTTCCAGGGTTCAGTAGACCCTACATGTGGCTGGAGAAACCATAAATACTAAAATAGTAATAATTGCAACTAAAACTTCAGTTCAGTCACTGAACAGGTGGTTTTCTGAGTCCCCATTGGATTTAAACTCTTCTCTTGTGATACAGTGGTGCCTCACAAGACGAAATTAATTCGTTCTGCGAGTTTTTTCGTCTTGTGAATTTTTTCGTCTTGCGAAGCACCACTGTGCATTTACGGTTTCCCATAGGAATGCATTGACGGTTTTAAAAAAAAGGCGCAAGATGTTTTCGTCTTGCGAAGCAACTCAAAAAATGAGTTTTTCGTCTTGCAAGGCATTCGTCTTGCGAGGTACCACTGTATTTCCTTTCTTTTTCCTGCCCCAAAGTTCAATGATGAGCTGGAACTTTCTTCCTTCCTTTGCAGCTGATCCCCTGGTTGGAAGTATTGCTACTCAATATATGACTAACAGAGCAGAGCATGACAGAATGGCCAGACAGTGGACGAAGAGATATGCTACATAAACTGGAATTTTTCTCCAACCCTTGCGTTAAATCGTCTGTGATGGAAAGAGCTGCTTATGATTTTGAAGGGGGGGGGACACGGGGGGGGAGGGAGAGGGGAGGAACTGAGAAAAGAGTAGGGTATTTCTATAACAGATTTTATTCAGTCTTTTATTTCCTAAGATTTTGTTGTTGTAACTTAAGGTATCTTGCTACAGTAGTCAGCTAGAATGGGGAATAGCATATTTTAAAGACTGTCATTAGTTCAGCAATAGTAGCTCTGAATTATAGCACCAAGAAGAATGTAAACTACTTTGGCAATGGGAGGGGCGGGGGGGGGGAGGAAACGGGTGTTTGGTTAACTTGTGATAGGTAAAAGATTAAAAACAGCTTAATTTTGTACAGGTACATATATTTGGCATTTATGTAAAAGTTCTTTCAAGAAGAATCGCTATATGCTTCTTCTCTTTTAGTTTGGTTTTATTTTGTAAAAAGATGTTGGGAATATTTTCTTTTTTTTCCCCATGGGAGGTGGGAGAATTTGGTATTTAACAGATCCCTTTTAAAAGTCAGCCATCTCATTGGTTTGAATTATGGGGGGGGTGGCTGTTTTGTTGCCTCACCTAGAACAGGGGGAGTAGTTCATGTATATTCATTTTTCTATGCCAAGTTAACCTTCGTGAAAACGAAAGGTTTTAACTAGGACTTAGGGCAACCTGTAGTGAAATACCTTAAGCTGTTTAACTGTAAGGCGTGAAATAGGAGTCACTCAGTGGATTGGTTGTATGTTGTGGGCTACCTAAGTCTGCATTTGTTACTGTGCTAATAAAAATATGTACAAAAAAAAAAGCCCTCACCTCTCCTTCTGTCTAATTGAAATAAAGGTTAGTACAGTGGTACCTTGGTTCTCAAACTTAATCCGTTCCGGAAGTCCGTTCCAAAACCAAAGCGTTCCAAAACCAAGGCATGCTTTCCCATAGAAAGTAATGCAAAACCAGGGGGCGCATTGGAAGATGGCCGACAATAACATCTCTCTGACCCACACAAGGTAATTAAGAGGCTGATATGGGAGTATGCAGCCTCCCTTGCCCCCCAAGGGAATGGGGGGCACTACCTTGCCTGCTGTGTCCATAATTCACCCCCGGATTCGAAAGAAGGGGGTGAGGGCACTAGGCACGAAGCCCTCGGGTGAGGTCGGTTCTCCCGGACGCTGTCTCTGATCGCGCACTGGTTTGCATCAGCTCAAAATATATAATTGGAAATAGAAGCAAATGCACATACTTCAAGTGAAGATCGGGAGTAAAGACTGCTAAATAATGGGATCACTGTGATGCGGAGCGACGGGCTGGACAATAAATCAAGAGAAGACTCATCATTAAAAGATTGGTATGTCGGAGCGAAACGGAAAGGGGGGGGGAGGAAAAAACTTTTCTTCTTTTGTCTTATGTGAGTACCCAATAGCCCTTCCCCCCCAGAGTGAAAGAATCGTTGCAAATTACTAATCACAAGCAGGAGATTAAGAACTGTGTGGAAATAAATACTAATCAAAGAGAGGACTGGTGGGAACATCGGGAATGGAAAGAGAGCTTTGTGACGCAGTTACAAATGGAGATTTGTTAAGACAGGCCTGCCCACAGGAGGACAAGGGGGGGGAGGACCATGGTCATCGGAATGTGAATGTATGGTTATCGGAATGTGAATTTGACCTGGCAGGGCCCCCTGAGAAAATTGATGACAGACTGGCAGGCCTGTGGAAATCAGCGGACAGACTGTGGGAATGTTCTGTACGGAGGTGTGGAAATGCCGTTTGTCCTTTATGTGACATGGCTCTTGGAGAGTGTAAAATCCACACAGGATTTCAACCCGCTTGTGAAGATTATCAGAGATCACAAAGAAAGGAATATATGATAACAACAAGAAGATGAGGAAAATAACAGAGACTATCTGGACAGAATTAAAGCAGCAGCAAGAGTGATGTTTGGATCCCTTTCGGAGCTTGAAGTATGGATACCCCCAACAAAATTTTAAAAATTTGGCTGTATAATTTGGAACTAATGTGATTTGGAATTAATGTGATCTGATTGGCCGGTTAATTAAAATTATTTTAAAAGAAAGTAATGCAAAACGATTAATCCGTTCCAGACTTTTAAAAACAACCGCTAAAACAGCAATTTAACATGAATTTTACTATCTAAGAAGACCATTGATCTGATCTATAAAATGAAAGCAAAAAACAGTGTACAGTACTGCAGTCACACAACAAATCAATCAGTAGCAGAACTGGGTTCCACACAGTCACAAAAACAAAACAAAAAAGCTGCAAAAACAAAAACACAAAATAAATAGCAAACGCAGGCAAACTTCAGCATAACACTCAAAACGGAAGTGTAACACTCAAAATGGAGCACATTCAGCTTCCGAAAAAAGTTTGCAAACCAGAACACTTACTTCCGGGTTTGCAGTGTTTAGGTTCTAAGTTGTTTGAGTACCAAGGCGTTTGAGAACCAAGGTACCACTGTATATTCTGACAGAAAAACAGCACACATCAAATTAGCAGTGTCGTATAAGTTGCCGAAGCCTGGGGTAGGGCAAGTGTGCCCCCTGGTGGACTGGGCAGCTGGGGTGGGGGCATGCACCGGGGGGGGCGCAGGCAGAGCCCATGCAGAGAGTGAACTGAGCCTACCTCTGACAGACTCCTTGCCTGCTGCCTCCATCCACCTGCCCACTACAGCAACCCACCTGCTGGGGCTCTGTGCCTGTCATGGGGCGCCTAATTGCGCCCCAAAAAAATATATGCCCAGGGGCCACAGCCTCCCTGCCCCCTCCCCGGGTTACACCTTTACATCAAAGTTTATAATCTAAAGGCAATAAGGCGCAGGGTCTCCAACTCGGCACATGTTCTTTTTAGAAATGGTTTGTTTATGCCTGAAAGCAGTGGTTTTTTCCTGGGGGGACGCAGACCCCTAAACATTTTATGAATCTTAATTTTGGCCTCTTGAGGGGCAGTATTTTAATATGAACAGGAAAATGAGAGTATCCCTAGGCATTTATTATTATTTTAGAAAAAAGCACTGCCTGAAAGTATTTAGCCCTCTCATAAAATACCAGGGAAGTGTACGATGACACAGAAGCATTCAAAAACCAATAAAAAGCAGTACAGAGCAATTATTAAAATGACTGAAATTTTTAAACAGTAGCACAGGCCTATCAGGGAATTTGCTTTGACTGTGTGCCTCTGTCAGATATGCTGTCACTTTCTCTGTTTTGGACTACCGTATTTTTCGCCCTATAGGACACACTTTTTCCCCTCCAAAAATGAAGGGGAAATGTGTGTGTGTCCTATGGGGCGAATGCAGGCTTTCGCTGAAGCCTGGAGAGCGAGAGGGGTCAGTGCTCACTGACTCCTCTCGCTCTCCAGGCTTCAGGAAGCTATCTGCAAGCCTTGGGAGCCCGCAGGAGTTCCCGCCAGGCTCCCACGGCTTGCGGAGAGCTGCCTGCATCCCGAAGCTTGGGCGCGCTGAGCAGTCGCGCCCAGGCTTCGGGTAGCTCTGCACAAGCCGCGGGAGCCCTCCCACGACTTGCGGAGAGCAGCCTGTTCTGGGGACTGGGGAAGCTCGGGCTTCCCCCGCCCCAGCCCCACACCTGGGGGGGAAATAAAATGTCCCTGTAGGGTGAAAAAGGGACGCGGGTGGCACTGTGGGTAAAAGCCTCAGCACCTAGGGCTTGCCGATCGAAAGGTCGGCGGTTCGAATCCCCACGGTGGAGTGCGCTCCCGTTGTTCGGTCCCAGCGCCTGCCAACCTAGCAGTTCGAAAGCACTCCCGGGTGCAAGTAGATAAATAGGGACCGCTTACTAGCGGGAAGGTAAACAGCGTTTCCGTGTGCGGCTCTGGCTTGCCAGAGCAGCGATGTCACGCTGGCCACGTGACCCGGAAGTGTCTCCGGACAGCGCTGGCCCCTGGCCTCTTGAGTGAGATGGGCGCACAACCCTAGAGTCTGTCAAGACTGGCCCGTACGGGCAGGGGTACCTTTACCTTTATAGGGTGAAAAATACGGTAACTGGGCGTTAGTATTCCTGTTGCATGCTGTAAATATGCACCGCTCAAGAGCACATCCGTGGTCTGGGGGGGTGGGGCTCTAATGGGAGGCTTTTGAATTTGGCAGCTGGCTCTAAGAAAGATGCCATAAGCAATAGCGAGGGGAAGAGGAATTGTATAGAAGGAGCACAGCTCCGAAGTCGAGACAGCAAAAGTTTGATAGACCAAATCCAGAATTTGAGCCAGTAGAGGAAGGAAATGCTATGCACTGATCCCTGCTGCAAAACTGCCCTGCTATTCTTAAAAACCAGTAAGCTCTATATTTAAAGCTCTTCCCAACAAACTCCAAAGCAATGTCATTTTCATACAATTCTCCCTTGCCTTGGGAAAACTGGTATGTGTCATCTGTAAGGGTGATGTACCCCTGATGGGCTCACAGCTCCTGATTGCTTCTGCTTCTGGACAGCATCTTAAGACATTCGAAGCTGTGAACTGACTGCTAAATTGTGAGCGCACTGACGATAGTTATAGAGTTACAGATAACACTTCAGGCCACAGTGACTCCCTTTTGCGCAAACCAATTGTGCCAAAAATAAAACTGGAAGCACTGAATTGTTTGCATAGTTAAACCTCGGGGCCTTTTGAAGGCTGTCAGTCTCACATCTAACACACTCATCTATCACACCTTTTTGCAGATACACTAAAGGTTGGATCACCTGCTTTTAACCGCCTTTTGCAATCGGAACTTCCTTAACAGTTTGTCACTGGAACAACCTGCCTGAGGTTTCAAGCCATTAGTGCTTGATGTATTCTGGAGCAGGCATTCTAATAGTTGAGAAGCGTCAGTACACCCTGTTTTCTCTATTGTAAACAACCCCACTTCCTCCAGCCGCTTTTAGCCTCTGAATAATTCTTAAGAGGGTTGTTTCCAAGTTAGAGGAACAGAGTAAAGCAAATGAGCAAGTGCCGAGCGAAGCAGTGCCATTATTTCCTGTGTCTCGGAAAGGATAATTCTCTAAACGCAGCCCAAAATGGCGCTGGCATTTTAAAGCTGCAGCATGACATTGTTGGTTTGCATTTTGTGGTTCTCAGTAAAACCTCTGGATCCTCAAAAGTGTTTCTGTTAATCTACTTCGCATCGGTCAAGAGGGCCTTGTTTGAGTGCAAGTTGGAGGCACCCAACCTAGCACCGAACCAGTTTTAAAAGAAGCAGTTGTAGCCAAGTTAAGGAGAAAAGGAGATTTTCCTGTTATGTTAGGAAGCAGACAGTAGACAACTTGTTAGGAAGCAACAGGAGTATGCTGCACCTTCCTTACTTACGTGGCTCTTTCCCACTTCATACATGCATTCTCTACCAAGGGCCAGAACTGTATTGAGAGCAGCAAACTGAACAGCAGAACATATCAGAACCTTCTTTGACCCTGAGAGCCAATTCGGACAATTAGGAGTGGAGATTTCAGCACTTGTTCGCTGATCTGGAAGTATAAATTACTGGACTTCTCAGTTGGTTAGAGCATGGTACTGATAATGCCAAGGTAGTAATAATAATAATAATAAATAATTATTATTATTATTTATACCCCGCCCATCTGGCTGGGCTTCCCTAGCCACTCTGGGCAGCTTCCAAAAAAAAAAATTTAAAATACTGTAATACATCAAACATTAAAAACAGGGCTGCCTTCAGATGTCTTCTAAAAGTCTGGTAGTTGTTGCCCTCTTTGACATCTGGTGGGAGGGCGTTCCACAAGGAGGGCGCCACCACCAAGAAGGCCCTCTGCCTGGGTCCCTGTAACTTGGCTTCTCACAGTGAGGGAACCGCCGGAAGGCCCTCGGTGCTGGACCTCAGTGTCCGGGCAGAATGGTGGGGGTGGAGATGCTCCTTCAGATATACTGGACCGAGGCCGTTTAGGGATTTAAAGGTCAGCACCAACACTTTGAATTGTGCTCGGAAATGTACTGGGAGCCAATGTAGGTCTTTCAAGACCGGTGTTATATGGTCTCGGCAGCCGCTCCCAGTCACCAGTCTGGCTGCCGCGTTCTGGATTAGTTGTAGTTTCCGGGTCACCTTCAAAGGTAGCCCCACGTAGAGATGTTGAAAAGGTTGCAAGTTCGATCCCCATAGGGGAAAACTGCGCTGCAGGGGGTTGATCCTCACAAGTCCCTTCCAGCTCTACAATTCCACGATTCTATGAATTGGCCCACAGTATGAATTGGTCAACATTTCAAATATAGGACAGTGTCGCTGCTTTGCTGCAAATTCAACACATGTCCAAAGCCGCCTGTGTTATGTTCCGCTCTTCCGGTGGAGCAGGACAATTTGGCAAAGAGGAGAAAGAGGGGCGCCACTGGTTCTCGAGGCTGAGTGGAGGGTATATATACCTATGTGACATGGGTGAGAAAGCAGTTGTGCATATAGGATTTGCCTAAGTTCCAACATACTGGAATCATTTTGTCTCATGCTTTGAGCTTGTGTCTCATGCTTTGAGAATTCCATCATGTAGTACAAACGTCACTTGAGGAGACCTTGAAAATGTGGAATGCAACACTGAGTAAAAAAAAGGTAAAGGTACCCCTGCCCGTATGGGCCAGTCTTGACAGACTCTAGGGTTGTGCGCCCATCTCACTCAAGAGGCCGGGGGCCAGCGCTGTCCCAAGACACTTCTGGGTCACGTGGCCAGCGTGACATCGCTGCTCTGGCGAGCCAGAGCTGCACACAGGAACGCCGTTTACCTTCCAGCTATAAAGCGGTCCCTTTTTATCTACTTGCACCCGAGAGTGCTTTCGAACTGCTAGGTTGGCAGGCGCTGGGACCAAACAACGGGAGCGCACCCCGCCACGGGGATTCGAACCGCCAACCTTTTGATCGGCAAGTCCTAGGCACTGAGGCTTTTACCCACAGCGCCACCCGCGTCCCTGCAACACTGAGTAGATAGATATAGATAGATAGATAGATAGATAGATAGATAGATAGATTCATTCAAACTCCAATCCTGGTTTTTTCCACTCAGAACAAATAAATCATCGGCTGCAACACTATTGGAACATGGAGAATGGAACAAAAGGAATTTGGTACAATGCTTTGAATCAAACTGTTAAGCAGGTGGGGACAACACATACTTAGGTATGTATAAGGACCACTTTCAAATAGAGGGGATTTCTTTAAAGCTTAACAGAATAAAAGGGAAAGCAAAGCAGATCACAACTCAAGGCTTGGTATCGTTAGAAAAATGGCTAACAGGATCTGGAGGAGGTGGAACTGTAGTTCTCAACTGCAACAGACAACCTTGCAAGTTTCTAGCAGAATACACCAAGAATTTGGTCACCCCCAGAAAATGGCAACCGATTCAATCTGAAAGCGATGATAGTCTTTTCCAGTCACACTCGCTAGGTAAATAGTAAAGATTTTTGATGACCACTTGAACAAGGAATGACACTTAAAAAAATAATAATCAACTGGCATATATTTTAATCAGTTTAGAATTTCGAAATCTTCACCCTCTTGGGCTACTAGAGGTAAATTCACAGGAAGAAGAACCAAAGCACACTGAGAAGTTGCATTCTGAAAGGGTGTTCCAAGAAATGAGAAGACTAAATCAACAATCCTGGAATATCAGCAAAGGAGGCTTTACTAAATTCTGAAAACACAAAAAGAAAGTTATTTTACAGGACACCTCTAAGCTGCCTTTTATTTGTTGTTGAAGACTGGCACACCCTCTGTGATGTCTCCTAGACAGCTTAGGCACACGTTGGCGTCTTGGCTGGACTACTGCGATACATGATACTTAGGACTGTCACTGAAGATTTCCTGGAAACTCCAGCTAGGACAAAATGCTAGGTTGCTAACTGGGACATACTTTACCTGGTGCTTGCATCATCTGGGCACCAAAGAAAGTGATGGGCATTATTTAGAAAGTAATTGCTTGGGACCTTATTTGAAAGACCTTCTGTGCAAATACTTCATTGGAGGCACCATCTGAAGTCGGCAGGGTGGTGACTGGGGAAAGGCCTCTTGTGATTGCAGAAAGGAGTATCTCTTCCAAACCAGCTCGTCTTTTATGCCCTTTCCGTATAAGGGAGGACTTTTATTTGCTCAGGTATTCCAGCATGCTTTATTAACTGTTTTTAACACTTGTTTTTTCTGGATCCAATAGATTTTACGGCTGCTGCTTTTTTTTTGCTTTTAATGTTTAATATATGGACTTCTATTGTACTTGCTACTACTTAAACCTGTTCGCTCCCCTGGGAATCTTGCGCTGAAGAGTGGCTAATAAATGAACCCTTTATAAACGACTTATTATTAAACAGTGGCTCTTTTTCTCACCTGCGCTGCCCCACAGGAGAGCAACTGCTTGCTTAACTACTTAAGCCAAACCCCGACTGCTTTTTATGTGGGCTTGACTCTCCCTTGTGAAAATCTGGTCCCATTACTCCACGACGTGCATTATAAAACAAACAAGTTGGATCTGCAACAAAAAGTCGCAGCGTTAAATACTCCTGATTAACGTTTCAGCTGGCCATGCCCTTTTCTCCATTCCATCTCCTCCCATTTTCTGTCCCTCAACCCAATATAGCAGACAGCATTTCATGCCCGCTAAACCTTCTCACTCCTCACACCCCTAATCCCCCCCCCCAATGGCACCCCCTCCACTTTTGCAAATCTTGGGATTCTCCCAAGGCTTCTGATGCCTCCATCTCGTGCACAGATTTTGGCCACAAAAATATGCAGAATCAAAATATGAATCCACTATTAGTATACACAGGATGCAAGGGGATGTGAGAATGGAGCGTTTGTAAATGGCTCGCTCTTACCAGATTTTTCTAGGTGTGCAATTGACGGGCGAGTATCAAACCCTCCCCATCTTTTTCATTCACAATGTTTTATGGCTTGCTGTCCACACCAGTGGGCAAAGTTTGAAAGAATTCATCGGGTTCTCTCAGTCCCTCTTCCTCCATCCTGCACACCCTTCATTCTGGGCAGGTATGCAAGTATTTCTATAGCTTGTTTGTGTACATCTTTTTTTTTTAAGGGGCTATTCATCCCCTTTAGAAACGACAGCAGAGAAACTGCATACACAAGTTTACTAACGGCAGCGTCAAACTCTGCGAGCACTTGAGGAAGCACAAAAGGAACAGCGTAAAACACAGACCGACAACTCGAGACACTCCTCCCTGCTTGAAGTGGCCTTCAGCCGTCGTCGTTGTTGCCTTTGGGCTTCCGCCCGGGCAAAGGAAAAGCCGACTTGTTCTGGGCCTGAGAGAGTTTGCTCGCCAGCACGGCAAAGGGCTCGACCAGCGTCCTTCCGTCGGTCACCGTGACTTCCCACAGCTTCACCTTCTCGAGTTTGGCCCACTGCTGAGCCACAGCCACCTCGACTTGTCTTTCCTCCACCAGGTCAGCTTTGTTGCCTAAGACAACAATAGAGCCCTGGAAAAAGGAAGGAAGCAATCCGTCAGAAATGCGGAGAGGCTCCGTGGCAAAGCACAGGCCTTGCATCCGGTTCAGCCAAGGGGCAGAAAGCTGCTCTCTCTCCCATGAGACCTTCTGTCATTCAGAGGAGGCAACATTTACTTCAATGGACCAATGGGTCAGATTGCATTTTAATTCTAAGGTGCTGCCTTTGACGGAATCTGTATGCCACATAGTGCCCTCCAGATCTTGTTGGTCAACAAATCCCATCACCCCTGTCCGCTGGTCTGCAAGTTAGAGCTGCTGCTGTTCGCAGTGGTCAAGGACTATGGGTACTGTAGTCTAGCAACACCTTGTTGGCAATGGTCAGGAATCATGGGTATTGTAGTCCAACAACACTTGATGATGTTGGCAATGGTCAGGGATCATGGGTATTGTAGTCCAACAACACTTGATGTTGTTGGCAATGGTCAGGGGTCATGGGTATTGTAGTCCAACAACACTTGATGTTGTTGGCAATGGTCAGGGGTCATGGGTATTGTAGTCCAACAACACCTGATGTTGGCAATGGTCAGGGATCATGGGTATTGTAGTCCAACAACACTTGATGTTGTTGGCAATGGTCAGGGATCATGGGTATTGTAGTCCAACAACACCTGATGTTGGCAATGGTCAGGGATCATGGGTATTGTAGTCCAACAACACTTGATGTTGTTGGCAATGGTCAGGGATCATGGGTATTGTAGTCCAACAACACTTGATGTTGTTGGCAATGGTCAGGGATCATGGGTATTGTAATCCAACAACATCTGCTGGGCACCAAATTGGCTACTCCTGCCATATATCAATCCATGTAATCTGTTGCTTAAAAAAAAAAAGTCAGATGCTACTAAGATGGTATTAGGTTTCAAGAGGAGCCCAAGATGTCAGCGAAGCAAGGAATTGCTCCCAATTTCTAAAGCCCAGTGACTAAGATTGCCTGTGCAAAAGTATCCTTGGCATGTTGTGGTGTATTGAAAAATACAAGCGGCTGCAAGCCCAGAAACAAATAGCGGCCAGGAAACCTGCAGGCAAGCATATTAAATTATAGTACTTAAATACGGCTCTTCTTTCCTATGAAACATGACATAGGGATGTTGCTATGAGCTTCGAGATTATTCAGGGAGGCCACACCAAATCCAGAACAGAGGCATGCCAAAGGCTTTGGGTGTGTTCAGCTCGGCAGTTACGTAAGACTCTAAGACTGAATGTTTTTCCTCACCTCCTTGTAAGATGACGAGGTGTATTACTCAGCCTGCGATAAGGCAGCCCTGTTGCGTCTTGGGGCTCCGCCTGCTCATTTTGCTGAGTAGGTCTCTGACATCTGCCCCAAAGTATGATGGCAGCACTGGCTGCATCGTGGCTGGGCTGGTTTTGAAGCAAGTTGTGATTAAGGTTGTTCCCGGCTGGTTTTCAACCCACACCGTCCTTTTAGATCTTGCCGGTCTTAACTGCAAAGTTAGTTATTCTCCTTTTCTTTCCTAAAGCGATTACTCCAGTTCTCAGCTTTGCTTCGTTCTCTGCTTCTCTCTTCAGTTCTGCTGCCAGTTTTCTTTCCTTTTGGATCTTCCTCCCCCCAGTTCTTTCCTTTACGGTACTGATGTAATTTGGCTTCTTCTAAACTGCCTTCCCTTTTCCCTATTTGCCTTATTACAGTCATGGCTGGCGCCCACTGGGATTAGTAAGGCAGAAGGCAGGGAGGTCAACAGTAGGTGGCACCAGAGATGAGTAATTCTACCCTTGTCCCCAGCCTCCTCCCTACTGAGTTCTAACAAGGCAACACTGAAACAACATTTAGAGCGCTACGATTCCACTTTAAACAGTCATAGTTTCCTCCAAAGAATTCTGGGTTAAAATTCCCAGCAATCCCTGTGAAGAGGGATTGAGCACTTTTCTGGTTTTGTGCAAATCTGAGGGATCAAAGGGGGGATTATATAATTTACAAAGACTCTTTTTAATGCCAGCAGACATTTTAACTGAATTTTTATTTTATAATATTAAATTATCTTTATTTACATCGGATCAAGTTTCTTATTATACACCACTCTAATTATAAGTAAGCAGCATATAAATTATTGAAATAAAATTCTCTAATGTCTCTAATTATAAATTATTGAAATAAAGTAGTAGCAAGTTTCTAGCAACCATGGTTGCTTTTGCATTTAAAAAGCAATTTTCTCTAAAGGCGCTGAGAAAAGGCAGGATTTGGGGAAAACTTCAAAATGACCTGGGTAAGAGAGTAGCTGTTCACTTTTCACAATTTGCTTCTCTTGTGGGTTTTTAAGATTATTCCTTTGCTCCTGGTTATTTTATCAAATCCCTACTCTTGAATTTGCATCTAAGGAATCAGGAAGCAGAATATACGGCAGTATTCAAACAACCTGTTCTCTCTTCCAAAAGTGAGCAACAGAGACAGTGCCGACAGTGTCAACTGTCTTAACAATATTTGAATTGTTTTGATTTACGGTTTTGATTTTGAGATGCACTGAATTACAACCACAGATGAAAGGGTATTCACGACTCGTTCCGTCCTTTGTTGTGTCGAACTACAAACCCCATGGGAATGCAAATACTACTTTCAAACCGCTAACATTAAAGGAGAGACAGAGAGAGAAAAATCTATTCTGCCTTACAGTTAAAACGAAACGGAGGAGAGGAATCACAAGGGATCTTTCTGCGCAGCAAAGTGACTCAGTCGATTACTTGCTCACAGGAGAGGCAGCCTGTGTTTCCAGGTTCTTTGATGCAATGTGTGTGTAGTCAAATTAGGAAGCCGTATCCTAAATAGCACTTGCTATGGCAACCGATTATATAATTGGATTAGGAAAGAAACTTCGTAGTAAACAAAGCAGTTACTGTGCTGTTAATAACAACCTGATTCACTTTTCTGACTTATTAATAGCTGGCTGTAATGACTCACCCTGGTCCAGCAACATATCTGGGCACCATTGAGGGGCTGCTCTTAGACAGCCCTGGTGAGAGAATCCGCAATACCACCAATCAGCTGTTTGGGGGAGAAAAAAGGGGGGGGCTAAATTTAACCCCTTTCAAACAGCTGGTCTTGTGGTGTATTGTTTTCTCTGACTCAGTCAATATGGATGCCTGGGTTCCTCAGGGACACCATGGGACCCTCATATACCTAAGGCACCCTGTCCCTCCCAATTCTCAGTTTTATTTTAAATCAAGGTCTTTTGCTTTGGCCCTATGCATGCTGCAGAATTGGGCAGGTGTTAAAATGGACTGTACTACTTTGGCTTACAAGTGGAGCACACAACTTTTGAACGCTCTGCCATGTTGCTGCTTTATATATATTTTTCTGAAGTTTTTTTCCTGAAGTTTTCCAAAATTTTACACATACATTTCAATACATAATAAAAACTCCCCCTCCCCAACTGCCCATCCCCTTTTCTATGCTGTTTCTGTTTCTCTCCCTCAGCTGTCTTCTATCGCTTAAACCTCGACAAAACTACGGTAATTTTCAATCCCTTCTGTTGCTCATAGTTCAAATCCTCCTTGCTCATCATATTATAATATCACTCATCATATTATATTTTTTTAAATAATCCGAGAAGCGTTTCCATTCTTCCACAAAACCTCCGTCATTAGGTTCTTTTATTTTAGCTGTTGACTTTGCCAATTCTGCATATTGCTCAACTATTCTTCTTCAGTGGGTTATTTCTGCCTTTTAAAAGCTGCCCGTTAATAGAAATTAGCACTTGGGGGAAGAAAATGTTCCCTTGTCCTTATTTCGTTGAGTCTTTGACGCAGGGGAGCATTTGAAAATGCGACGTGGTCCATTCTACTCCCTCATGGGTCCAGACTGAGGTAAGCACTGAAGGATTACTTCACAGAATAGGATTACACTCCTTCCTTTAACCTCACTGAGTCTTGCGGTCTGTATGTCAAAGTCAGGAACGCTAAGAAATTTGCGGTGATGAAACAGAAGCGATTGGCTGCGCTGCGGGCAGGCCCCATTTTCGGGGAATGCTGGGAATCCACTTCCTCCTTAACACAAGGCTCAGGATACACAATCAAAGGAGAACACTGAGTAACAACGCCTCTGACTGCTATATTAAGAGTCCATGAAAAGGTAGCAAAGGCCTCTTTCCGATGCAACCTTAATCGATGCAACCGGCAAGCCCTGAGTTACGTAAGAACTTTGCTCTGACAACAGCCAAACATTACATAACTGCAGTCTTGTGCTGACTTGCTTTAAATGGCCCCAGATTAAAGCTTCCTTCCTTTCTTTTTTTGTTACAGGCACTTAGTTAAGAGATCCATTAGGGATTCACTCTCTCTTTACATACAGAATTTATTGCAGGAAAAGACACAGAGCCCTGCGTAGGTGATATTGCTCAGCTTGCTGAGCTGCAGCAGTCGATTAGCAAACATTGATGAAGCCATTTCCTTGTGAAGGGTCTGATTTAGTAGCCGCAGTGAAACCCCTAAAAAAACCCCCTGATTAAATCCATTATCTTAGTATTACTGTTATACAGTGGTACCTCGGGTTAAGAACTTAATTTGTTCTGGAGGTCCGTTCTTAACCTAAAACTGTTCTTAACCTGAGGTACCACTTTAGCTAATGGGGCCTTCTGCTGCTGCCGCTGTGCGATTTCTGTTCTCATCCTGAAGTAAAGTTCTTAACCCAAGGTACTATTTCTGGGTTAGCGGAGTCTGTAACCTGAAGCGTCTGTAACCTGAAGCGTCTGTAACCAGAGATACCACTGTAGTTGCTTTGGAAGATGATAATCAGGCATCCACACAACATGACCAGTCCAACAAAGGTACCACTGTAATAATTTTTATCCCGACACTTTCCTTGGCACCTTACAGACTAACCTTACAGATTATGGCAGAAGATGCTATTAAGGCAAAAAGCACTTCCAATCCATTTTTTTTTATTTACGACATTTAGAGGCCAATCTTTATCTTCCAAGGAGCTTAGGCGATGTGGGTGATTCTCCTCCCCCACATTTAATCCTCACAACAACCCTGGGAGGTAGGTTAGGCTAAGAGAGGATGACTGACCCGAGGTCATCCAGTGAGGTTCATGGCTGAGAAGGGATTTGAAACCTGTTCTCCCAGGTCCTAGTCCAACACTCCATGGGATCCAACTCCCCACCCCCATAAAATATTTGAGGGGTCTGGACCCCCCCAAAGTTGATGGGCATTGTCATTCAAATGGTATGTGCGCGCCATGTCATGCAGGACGGCAGTGGCGTAGCGTGGGTTGTCAGCACCCGGGGCAAGGCAAGTAATTTGCGCCCCCTAACCCGTGGATTTGCGCCCCCTAATCTGTGGATTTGCGCCCCCTAACCCTAACCCCCAGATGTTGCGCCCGGTGCGGCCGGCCCCCCCTGCACCCCCCACGCTACGCCACTGCAGGACGGGGCCTACCTGCCCCCCCATATTTTATTCAAGTTGGCACCCCTGCGACATTCTTAATCCCGTAATTCCCAACGTGGGGCAAACGCCCCACAGGGGCGCAATTTGATTTTTAGGGGGGGGGCAATTCGAGACTGAGTTATTAACAGTTAATGGCCTTTTAGGCTTCCTCCCCGTGAATAGGAGTTCACTTTTTGAATAAGAAGAATTATATGTCACAGGGCGGGCGGGCATCGGGATTTTAGAGATGCTTAGGTGGGGCATGGCCAAAAAAGGTTGGGAACCACTGCTCTAACCATTATGCCACGCTTCTTCTTTTGCAAGGAAAGATGGCGTAATGGGCCTCACCATTTGTTATCAGCCAACGTTTTGTGAACGACTTCTGTTAATTATGTAATTAGCACTGCCTGTACTTTCTGCATTTCATTTCTCTGTGACCTCACTGCTCAGTGTGTTTACAAGTGTCCCAGCCCAAAACAGTGGATTAAGCTTATGCCTTAATAAATGGATTGTTTATGATGCCAAAAAGACTTGCAGTTGTTTCCGATACAACAGACTAACAAGGAAATAGTTACGGCGGGTTTTAAGAACCTTTTACAACCACTCTTTTCAAACACTGCAGCTCACGTTAAGCCTTGTGACTACGAGACCTTGCTTTTAACTTGGCAGTTACCCTTTGCAAAGGAGACACAAATGTAATGTGAAAGGAGAGACACTAAAAGACTAAAAGAAAAATCTGGTCGGCAGAGCAAGTGACCCCTTTGCTGCTTCCTACAAGGGGGTTATTCATAGCAGAGGCCTTTTACTCCTGTCCCATCTCTGCACACAGCTACACTGACCCCCAGCACGTGTAAAATTGCATTATCTGCAGGTAAATAAGTACAGTGGTACCTCTGGTTATGTACTTAATTCGTTCCGGAGGTCTGTTCTTAACCTGAAACTGTTCTTAACCTGAGGTACCACTTTAGTTAATGGGGCCTCCTGCTGCCGCCGTGCAATTTCTGTTCTCCATCTGAGGTAAAGTTCTTAACCCGAGGTACTATTTCTGGGTTAGCGGAGTCTGTAACCTGAAGCGTATGTAACCTGAAGCGTATGTAACCCGAGGTACCACGGTGGTTTGGAAAACCTGCTTTTTAGGTGATGAGCTCATTTTCCCTCATACATCATGTTCTCATTATCGTATCTCAGACGCGACTGAAGGTATTTTGTGTGTGTGTGTGTGTGTGTGTGTTTTACCTCTCTTTTGTCTCTACACTTGTCAATCTCCTTCTTCAGCCAGTCAGCTCTTTCGAAGGATTCCAGGCTGTTCACGGCATAGACGAGAACAAAGCCGTCTGCGAGGGAGAAATAATGTTTGGGGAACTCCTCTCCTTCTTGCACCCCCCTGGTGTCGTACAGGCGCAACTGTTCTTTCACTCCTCGGTCCGTTTCAGCCAAAGCCACATACACGTCTTCGCTTGTCGCGCTGCATTCTGCACCTGTTGTTTTCAAAAAAGGAGAAACAGAGTTCTTAGCGAACACATTCAAAAACACACATTGCGTGCCAAAGCTGCTTCCCTTGCCCCCCCCCCGAAAAATATGATTAGTAACTGTATGGTGGTTTTGACGCCTTGTTTCCTACTGATCAAATCATGGCTTGCTTACTGATCAAATCATGGCTTGCTTCCCCTTGTAATCAGCTCTGGCCTGGACAAATTCACAAAAGGTGCATCTATACAAGCAATTCATAGAATCATAGAGTTGGAAGAGACCACAAGGGCCATCGAGTCCAACCCCCTGCCAAGCAGGAAACACCATCAGAGCACTCCTGACATATGGTTGTCAAGCCTCTGCTTAAAGACCTCCAAAGAAGGAAACTCCACCACACTCCTTGGCAGCAAATTCCACTGTCGAACAGCTCTTACTGTCAGGAAGTTCTTCCTAATGTTTAGGTGGAATCTTCTTTCTTGTAGTTTGGATCCATTGCTCCGTGTCCGCTTCTCTGGAGCAGCAGAAAACAATCTTTCTCCCTCCTCTATATGACATCCTTTTATATATTTGAACATGGCTATCATATCACCCCTTAATCTCCTCTTCTCCAGGCTAAACATGCCCAGCTCCCTTAGCCGTTCCTCATAAGGCATCGTTTCCAGGCCTTTGACCATTTTGGTTGCCCTCCTCTGGACACGTTCCAGTTTGTCAGTGTCCTTCTTGAACTGTGGTGCCCAGAACTGGACACAGTACTCCAGGTGAGGTCTGACCAGAGCAGAATACAGTGGCACTATTACTTCCCTTGATCTAGATGCTATACTCCTATTGATGCAGCCCAGAATTGCATTGGCTTTTTTAGCTGCCGCATCATTGTTTGGTTTCGGTTTTGTATTTGGTATGAATACCTTCATACTGTTGTGGCTTACGGCCGAACAAGTACACTTTTACTCAAGACTCATATTAATGGTACTAAATGCAAAAGGTGTTACTCTCTCCCCCGCCCCAAAGTTGAATCGAAAATACAGTGGTACCTCGGGTTAAGTACTTAATTCGTTCCCGAGGTCTGTTCTTAACCTGAAACTGTTCTTAACCTAAGACACCACTTTAGCTAATGGGGCCTCCTGCTGCCGCTGCACCGCTGCTGCACGATTTCTGTTCTCATCCTGAAGCAAAGTTCTTAACCCGAGGTACTATTTCTGGGTTAGCGGAGTCTGTAACCTGAAGCGTCTGTAACCTGAAGCGTATGTAACCCGAGGTACCACTGTACACTGGCTGGCACACACTTTTGTGACTGGCACACATTTTGACAAGCAACAAGTTTGCTACTCGTCGTCAACAAGCAATGTTGAGAACCGCTTTACTGGCGCCATCCCAGCCATGCCATGATTATGGTTTCGGATTATTTGTTAAATAAGAAAGGCAGGCATCTGTAAGTGTCTCTGGAAGGGCAGAAGGGGAATAATGTGCATTTCTTACCCACATCGTGCTTGCCATAGAGGACCTGCTCCAGAATGGCGGTCTTCCCCACCGAGGCCATTCCGCAAACCAGCACTTTGTAGCCCTTCCCCATCTTCTTTCAGGATGCGGAGACTGGGCCCGGGGAGCAATCCTGTCCAAGCACCACAAAAGGTCAATGGCATTTATTACCGTCCAGCAACAAGGCAGCATTGGAGCATGGCTGCATTCACACACACGAAGAGGTCACAGGCTTGCCAGGTCAGTGCAGCAGTTTCAGCCAAAGTCTCTCCTACCTTAGCCAAGGTATGTCCAACAGGTCATGGCCAAGGAGGAGAGAGCTTCCTGTATTTTTCGCTCTATAAGACGCACCAGACCACAAGACGCACCTAGTTTTTGGAGGAGGAAAACAAGAAAACAAATATTCTGAATCTCAGAAGCCAGAACAGCAAGAGGGATCGCTGTGCAGTGAAAGCAGCAATCCCTCTTGCTGTTCTGGCTTCTGGGATAGCTGCACAGCCTGCATTCGCTCCATAAGACACACACACATTTCCCCTTACCTTTTAGGAGGGAAAAAGTGAGTCTTATACAGCAAAAAATACGGTAACTACTGTATTGGCCCAAATATAAGCTGCACTCAGCCCCCCCCCCAAAAAAAATTCTGACTGAAAAGTTAAAGTGTGGCTTAAATTCGCGACCTTACAAAATTTGGCTTTTGCGATATCGCTGCTGAAGCAGACATATGGAAAATGGAACAAAAAAATGTTTTCTTGCTGATTTGCAAGCTCGAGATTGTTGTGCAATTAATTCTAATGTCATTCGTCGCTTTCCCCTTGCTTTACAGTGCAGTATTGATTTTTTAATTTGCATTTACGGTGCTACGATTTACAGGTGGAATTGCAGCAATTGAAAAGCGATTTTAGCGATTGTACAGCAACTTTTGAGGGCTTGCAAGATCAAAAGCTTGAATTGGCTTGGCATATGGTAAAATAAAATCACTATTTTAGTCACTTAATTTAAATGACTTTTTTCTTTTTCTCTTCAATTTTAAGGGAGCAGCTTATATTCGGGTATTGTCCTTTCCCCCCTTCAATTTTAAAGGTACGGCTTATTTGCGGGTGTGGTTTATATTCGAGCCAATACGGTACGATCCCAGGTTCAGATGCTGCTGATCTCAAAAGCCCACCAGGAGCAATGCAGCTGCAGTCATGGTAAGCCATGTTCCAGCTGCTCTCTGGGACATGTGAACCAGGCCAGTGAATGGCAGCCATTTCAGACATGGGGCTTTCCCAGCCCAGTTTAGGAATGCCAGGGATTCTACATGCCAAGCATGTGTGTTAACACTTAACTATGGAACTTACCCAAAGGAATAGGGGTCCCTTCTGTTTCTAGGGGGTTGCATGTGCACAGACCCCAGATTAAGGATGCGATAGTGGCGTCAAATGGATTACGTCTGTTGCAAGGACTGTCAGGTCTTGGGACAATAACAGTCTATTAAAAGACTAAAGGCTGTGGCATGTGTACAACTGACGTGCAACCAACATGCAAGAGGGCAAAACGGGGTGTTGCTAACCATATTTCAAGGAGATTCACTGAAACACAAACATAAGACTAGCTGTGGTATAAGCGATTTTATCAAGAATGGATTGTATTTGGTTTGAGCAATAGTCTGGAGGCAGAATTAAAGGGAATCAGACCTTAAAGTACAGCATGTGGGAAGCCACAAAAAAATTATAACTATTTTGAATTACTCTTATAAAACCAAATATAAATTATTTCACAAATAAAACAAAAACAAAAAATGATTCAACCCGGGATGAATTTCGAGTTCACCTTGAACTAAGATGGCAGACACGACCCCTTTTTTCAATGCCAAGTCTCACCCCTGGAAGCTGCAAACGAAAAAAAGTAGAGATGAGAGTTCCTCTGAGCGTGTCCAGAGCGCACTGCTCGAAGCATTATCTCTGTATTGTTTGCATTTAAGGAGAAGTGTTTCTAGGGGAAATTACATGACTTTCCGGGAAATACAAGGCAGAAACTGCTCCTAGCAGGAATCCAGGAATCTGCGGAACGAGCAGGCGGGGGCCACGATCCCTCCGGCGTTTTCTTCCAAGCCTGCCAAGGCACGTGGCTTCTTGAACTACATTTCCCAGCAGGCATCTGAGCGCAGCCTTTCCCCCCTCCTCCTTCCTCTTGGACGTCACGGCGTTGCCGCAAAGCCTTGTGGGAAAGCAGGCCTCTTCCTTTCCGGCTCCGGGCGCCGCTAGGTAAGGTTGGCGAGCTGGAGGCCGCCCGTAGTTTAATCCGTCGGCATCCTAATTCGGGGAGGCCTCTGGGGGTCCGTTCGGGGCGCCGCCCCACGGTCGGTAGCTGGGGGGAGAGGCGCGTCGGGGTCTCTGGGCGAAGGGAGGCCGGGGAGGCGTAATTCCGCCGGGTTCGGTTGGGAAGGCGGCGTGGCCTGGGCCTACAGACCGAGGCGGCTCCGCCAGACGGAGCTTGCAGAGGCCGAGGGGGAAGACGGAGAGAATCATAGAGTTGGAAGGGACCCCGAGGGGCATCTAGTCCAGCCCCCTGGAATGCAGGAATAAGCTCGTGAGGCCTAAAAGGCTGGAGCTCGGGCGCTGCTTGCTCCTGAGTAAACCTACGAGGAGGGACCATTGCTCACATGCTTTACGTGTAGACGGCCGCGGGTTCCAGCCCTGACACCAACCAATAAATGGGGTTAGGTAGCAGGTGATGGTGGGAGCCACTGCCAGCTGCATCAGATGGTTGGTTTATGTATCTCAGATCCCTCTCTTTTAAGATGGGTGGGCAAGTAATTGCTTCCAGGTTTTTGCTTCTGCAAAAGTGGGGCATGCATTGTACGAAGTAAATAGATAATAAATGTCCTGCTATGGTCTCTGGTAGCTTATTGTTGTGCCCACACGACTTAAAACAAGTGAGAACTCTTTGAAGTTGCAAGTTACACACCTTTAGGCGCCATTCCTTTTTAACCAGGCCTTTGCTTGACCTGATCAACATGCTAAATGTGGCTCTTGGGGGGGTGTTGTTATTGGATTATTGTTTTTGTTTTGATTTTGTATATTGTGATATTTTTTGTGAACTACCATGAGACCTCCAGGTATAGGGCAGTGTATAAATTCAGTCAATGAATGAATGAAAGCCTGTGTGTTTGTGTTCTGAATGGGCAATTGGTTAAAGGAGTTTTATAAAAAGAAGTGGGATCATGTAGAGCTGGAAGGGACCACAAGGGTCATCTAGTCCAACCCCCTGCAGCACATGAATCTTTTGCCTGATGTAGAGCTTGAACCCTCAGCTTTGAGATTGAGCCTCATGCTCTACTGACTGAGCTGTTGTGACTGTTCTTTCTGGATTTAGTTTCTTGAGAGAATAAGGTACAGCCCCTGGATGCTACAGGAGCTTGCTTTTGCTGAAGTTATTGCAAGGGGCTTCACCAGGCTGGAAAACCAAGCAAATCCTTAGTTGTTGTGGGCTGTCATACCATAGGTCAGTTGCAGGTTAGTGGTAGATCACAGGCTTTGCGTGCAATTCCAGCAGCAGTGGGAAACATTCCAGTCTCAAAACCTGAAGAACTGCTGCCAGTCTCTGTAAACCAGGGGTAGAGAAGCTGTGGTTTCCGGATGTTAATTATATTAGCAACTTTCATCAGCCCCAGTCATAGACAGTGGTCAGGAATAATGAAAAGTTGTAGTCCAGAATGCCAGAAGATCTGGATCCCTCGCATAAACAAATGATAGGTTAATAGTTTGACAAAGTAAAAAGCAGCTTCCTTTGCTGCTATGTATCTCATACATACTATTTAAATGTTAATGACATATTAATGAACTCAAGCACAGTATAGATTAGTAGCTCAGAGGGGACAAAGCTGGTTTTGAGAGGTTTATGAACAAAATGTGATTCGTTATGGACCACTTTTATTATTAGAGAATGGAAAGCACAGTTGCTTTTTTTGTTTCCTGAGAGCAATGAAACGCAGTGTGATTTAAACGTATTACTTTTTTGCAGATAAGCCAGAATGGGTGCCTACAAATATATCCAAGAACTATGGAGGAAGAAACAGTCAGACGTGATGCGCTTCCTCCTGCGTGTCCGCTGCTGGCAGTATCGCCAGTTGTCTGCCCTGCACCGAGCTCCCCGTCCCACCAGGCCAGATAAAGCTCGCAGGCTGGGATATAAAGCTAAGCAAGGTAACTGCAACTTAAAGCATGTCGCAGATGTGAACTTGCTCTAGTCACTTGGTTATGCACTAAGTCTGGTAGTATTGAGCAAAGATAGCTATGTGTGATCATTCCTACTACTTATTATAATTGTAACGTGATAAGAGAAAAGCAATCTTGCTTACCTTCCATGCAAGCATCTAGGCAATTATCCCAGGCTACAAGAGCGTCTCCGATAAGTCAGGATGTTAGAATGGAGACTTTGCCTAAGACTATCCTGAGACTGAAAATCTTGCCACTGTACTTGCATTCACACAGCTGAAACACAATTCCCATCATTTTTCATGCTCCGTGCAATCTCAGATGAACAAAATTAGATTATAAAAGCACGGGGTTCTCCAGTAACTGAAGTAGAGTATTTGTGGCATTATAAGCAAATTCAAAAATATTGCTAGGATGTAAAACGCAAATGATAAACATTCTCTTGTAAAACTGCAGATTTCTTAGCTGCTTTAACGCATTATCCTGTTGTATCTTAGGTTACGTCATCTACCGCATTCGTGTTCGCCGTGGTGGTCGTAAACGTCCAGTCCCTAAGGGTGCTACTTATGGTAAACCAGTGCATCATGGTGTCAACCAGCTGAAATTTGCCCGGAGTCTGCAGTCTGTAGCAGAGGTGGGTATTGCTTGTGATCTGCATCAGTCTTTTGTATTGCCCACTGGTCCCACTGAAGCTTGATCAAATCTGTGTCGCATTGTTTTATCTCCTTTAATTCATGCCAGATTAGAAGAGTATTTGATGTGTATGAATCAGCTTTTAATACTGTTGAGTTGGTAAACTGTGATGGAGTAGCATGTTAAGCAGCATTTATTGTGAGAATAAGGCAGTATGGTTAATGAATAATTATTTCCCACAGAGCAGTGTTTTCAGTGTCAAGTTGGCATTTTGGAATTCTAGTTTCTAGGTGGCATATGGAAGTATTTTGGTTTGCAAGAAGCTGTAGCCATCCTCTCTATAGAGACAAAGAACTGTCCTGGTTGTAAACTGAAATTAGATATGTACAGAAATCAGTGAAAGAGCCAGTGCATAAAACTATGTAACAGATTAAAGTGATTACCCTTTTTTGCAGTCAAATGGAATGTCCTTGGTGGTCAGATTTTCAGTTACTGTCATTATATTTATGTACTTGTTACATTCCTTATTCTTCAGATATCCACTATTTTAAGTACAGTGGTACCTTGGTTCTCAAACGTAATCTGTTCTGGGAGTCCATTTGACTATTGGAAATGTTTGAAAACCAAGGTGCAGCTTCTGACTGGCTGCAGGAGCTTCCTGCACTCAAGCGGAAGCCGTGTCGGATGTTCAGCTTCTGAAAAAAGTTCACAAATCGGAACGCTTACTTCCGGGTTTGCGGTGTTCAGGAGCCGATTTGTTCAACAATTAAGCCGTTTGGGAACCAAGGTGCTACTATATAGTATTTTGGGAAACGCAGCACAGGGAAGTATTTTTAAGAAGTAGGACACCGTCAGGTATGGCAGCTAGGTGAGTTTAGTTGTGCCATATTTGCTTTCCTCATTTCTTGGCCATATAGCATCTCTGTAATGAAGTAGGCTGCAATGGTATGTTCTATTGTGGTAGCACTAACAAATCAATTTTCCTCCACAGGCCAATTTGAAAGATAAAATAGTTGTTCATAGAATGGTAGAGTTGGAAGGAGTCCTGAGGATCATTTAGTCAAACCCTGTGCAATGCAGGAATATGCAGCTGTCCCTTACTTGGATTGAACCTGCAGCTTTGGCATTATCAGCACAACACTCTAACCAACTGAGCTATCCATCCCTGTCAGGAAAGAGTTTCTCTATGGAGAAGTCTTTGTTACTGTAATTCTTAAACGTCATGGCTGAATGTTTGGTTCCTTTGTATGAAACTTGTCACCTTGTTTTCTTGATGCCTGTAATATTCACAACCCCCAATTCCTCCCTGGTACAACTTTTATGTGCTTACGTGAGGTTGTTTTTTCCCTGCTAGGAGCGTGCTGGCCGCCATTGCGGAGCCCTGAGAGTACTAAACTCTTACTGGGTGGGTGAAGATTCCACCTACAAGTTCTTTGAAGTCATTCTGATTGATCCTTTCCACAAGGCTGTCAGGCGCAACCCAGACACCCAATGGATCACCAAGGCAGTTCACAAACACAGAGAGATGCGGGGGCTGACCTCCGCTGGCAGGAAAAGCCGTGGCCTCGGCAAGGGCCACAAATTCCATCACACAATCGGTGGCTCACGTCGCGCTGCTTGGAGGCGACGCAACACCTTGCAGCTTCACCGTTACCGCTGATTCTTTTGCATATAATTTTCTTGTTATAATAAATCAGCCAGAGTTCACATTTCCACTGTCTTGTGTTTTCATTGGGCACTGGGTGTACCCCACATCAGCTCCTTTTAAAAGAATTAAGAATCTAGCAACATATCCAGCATCTCTTCGATTACAGTTGTCACTCGAATAACAGGGTTATAAAAGTTCTGGTGAAGTTGAAAGCTTTTTGATGACCCCAAAAAAATTGCAATATACTCACCCGAAAATTCCCAGAAAGGTTTGTATAACTTAACATGCATATGTTCAACTTTAGACCTACTCTGCTTAACTAATTGAGATTAATGAACATTATTGACTGCTAGTAATTTCTGAGTAAAAGTAATTTCTGAGTAAAGGTTTAATTCCACCATCCGTTGTGTTCAAGGTAACTACCGTTTTATCTTCTCTCATCAGTAATAGTCACCACAGTTAACAGGAATAAGATTCCTTAATGATAGAAGCAGCCTCAAATCTTTGTTAAGAGGGAGCCGTTGTTAAAGCTGGCAGAAGAAACAAGTTTGAGGAGGATAGGAACATACAATCCCACTGGTCCTAATATTTATTTTGTGATCCGTTTTCAAGCCAGCTTGCTTTTAGCTGCTCGTTTATTTTTAGGTTGTATTTTGTACTGCATTGATTTCACATAAGCTACCTTGGGTGCATTTGTAGGAAGGCAAGGTATAAGTTCATAATATTTCAAATTTTACTAATGAACCTAACAGAGTTGCTATCAGTGTGAGCCTGTGGCTTCTAGATTGAAATACGCATGCCAGATCCTCATTAGCTTTCACACAAACTGACGGTTGACTGATTACAGTCTCTTGTAATAAAGCGCTTGTGTCTTAGCTTATATGCTGCAAAATGTGCTTATTACAGTTGCTTCATTATTATTTTTACTAATTAAGTCTAGATTGTTAGTATAAATTACTTTCACAGCTACCCAGCAAAGCTAGTTTAATATCAAGACAGTGCCTAAAACCCAAGGTAAGGATTGGGTAAGGTGCTGCTATTCTATTAAGAGCAACATAATGGAAAACAGCCTCCCACGTAGTTCATAACCTGAGCATGTTGAATAGTATTGGAGCGCAGGCTCTTTCAACATTGCAAGTTTTCATTATTAACCATTGTCCAGCCTTTTCATGCGGGAAACTGCACAGACTGACCCTGCTGTGTTAACTTGTGTATTTCTACAAGAGCTTTCATTAACCGGTTCTTCTCAGAGAATGGGTTATACAATCTTCATTCTGTTAACTAAATGTATAGCCGATAATTAGGTTTTTCCAAAAACAAACAGCTGATTTTTAAAAATAAAAAGTTGGGTTCTTTGTTCATGGCTATAGTACAGTACAGTAAGAGCCCTTAGAAATTGGTAAATGTGAGATTCTTGTGCTTTGTTCTGTCAGGCTAAGCTAGTGACATGAAATGGTGTTAGGAGTGAGCTATAGCTTGTAGTCTCATAGCTAATACTAGCTATACCTCAGGTTACAGACGCTTCGGGTTGCGCACTGCGCCGAACCCGGAAGTACTGGAACAGGTTACTTCCGGGTTTTGGCTCTTACACATGCGCAGAAGTGCTAAATTGCACTTTGCGCATAAGCGCCAAATTGCAACCTGCGCATACATAGGCACGGCGCCGCGGGTTGTAAACATGCTTCGCGCACGGTTTATGTTCGCAACCTGAGCATCCACTGTAATGCAACTCCTACAGCCAAGCTGGTGCCAGGTATATTGCTCTGCTTTCCTTTGGACCACATCAGCAAAACCAAGATATGGGGTCATGCCATCTGGGCAACCCAGGGCCTCCATACACCCCAGGCTTGCGTCTTGGGGATGTCACTTCAATGCTGCTAACGCAGTGGTTTGACTTCACCCCTGGAGGCGCACTCCATTGTCTCAAAACAGACGGATGCCTGCGACATTTTGCATTTTAGGGATCAATTTAATTCATTGTATATGTTTCCATTATTCATACACAGCAGTAGCTGAGAGTTATATGAGACACGTAATTAGCATTTTTTGAGAATGGGGTGTGTGTGCTAGATTTTACCCTTTTTTACAAGGGTGAGGAACGGATAGCACCCGAGATCCTGAACACCACTGCAAGCCCATTTTGACAGCTGGCCATCTATGAATCACCTGACATCCCCAAGAGGTCAGCTGACCCAAACTAAAAAAATAATAATTCATTGGCAGGGGCATAGCTTGAACTTTGCCTGCAGAGGGAGATCCTTCCTCTGGCCAACTTCAATTCAAGTTAGTGATGCAAATGAATATTCGTGTTTACAGCAAACCTGCTTTGGGCATCATCATTTTTCATTTGTATACTGCCTTTCTATCTTCCAATACTCAAGGCGGTTTACAAGCTGAAGAAACAAAAAATGTACATCTAATACAATATAAAAATGTGATAATAAAACATAACTTTAAAATAGGCAGCCTACATCAAAAAAGTAACATTCAACAATCAATTAGAATAGTATAAAATGGGTAAAGGTAGGTAAAGGGACCTCTGACCATTTGGTCCAGTCGTGGCCGACTCTGGGGTTGCGGCGCTCATCTCGCTTTATTGGCCGAGGGAGCCAGCGTACAGCTTCCGGGTCATGTGGCCAGCATGACTAAGCCGCTTCTGGCGAACCTGAGCAGTGCACAGAAACGCTGTTTACCTTCCCGCTGGAGCGGTACCTATTTATCTACTTGCACTTTGATGTGATTTCGAACTGCTAGGTTGGCAGGAGCAGGGACCGAGCAATGGGAGCTAAGCCCGTCATGGAGATTTGAACCGCCGACCTGATCGGGAAGTCCTAGTCTCTGTGGTTTAACCCACAGCGCCACCCGCGTCCCTAGTATAAAATAATGTCAACATAAAAGCTAAGCAGAAATCCACTCAACAGTTACAATAATATCTAAACTATAATCAATAAAACAACGGCAAGCCACAGTACATAAAACAATGCAGTACACATTGAGAAGCAGAGGGTAGAGCAAGGCAGGTGGAAGGAGGCCTTGTCTGATGGAGTCTCTCCCCTCACAGTTCTTCCTCCAGGAACAGCTCCATTATGAAGACTGGTTGCTCTACGGAGTCCTCCACTGCTATCATAGGAAACTTGCTGTCAATGCCAATCAGCGAATGGGCATTGGCTGCAACCTTCAGTTGCCAGGGAACAGTTAGGATCCCTTCAAGGCTCCCAATTTTACACTGGCGTTCACATTTCCACCTGCCCCATGCCTGATGTCACATAGGATGCAAGGTGTGGAGCAGCTGTCCACACATTGAGCAAAATAATCTTGTGGTGCCGAATTGGGGCTTAGGTCAACTGTGGCCTATGGGCCAGGGGTTCCACCATATCTGCTTTACTATTATCTCAGCCCAGATCAGGACCCTGTGCCATCGGTGTTCTGAGGTGAGGAGAATAAATTGCATGATTGTATTTCTTGTGGAAGCATCTGTCAGCGCTGTGACTCTGCAATGATACTGTGACTGAAAGATGACATAGCGTTAAAGTTAGGTGCAATCAATGTTACATTGTGAAAATGATCAGCAGCAGGGCGCAGGCTATTTTGCAATTGAAAAAGAGGTTGAGTATTTCCACACTGAATATCGTCAGCAAAACTGCAACCTGATAATGTGTAAAAGAGAATCTGGTTTCAGCATACAACTGTTTTATATTTCTAGGGAATAAGCATTAAATATGGATAAAAACAGAAGAGTAAGTTGTAACTAAACGTAAAAACTTGTGCCTGACTCACAAAGTTTGTATTTCAGAAAATGACCAAATACAATGAGATGTTTCTGTAATATAGTACTGAAAACTGCAATGCAAATTGTTCCAATGTTAAGAACAAAGGCACATTTTTGTGTCTGGAGGACACAACATTGTGTTTTAATGTTGTAAAACACAAAGCAAACTAAAGATGAGTTGGCAGAAAACATGTTAAATATTTGCTTTGATTATTCTCTCAACATTTCCCTGAATTTACGAATCTCCACAGAGGCTTATTTAAAAATAGCTATGCTTTGTTGGGTGGTATTTAGCAAGCAACGTTAATTCCATCCTACAGCTCTGAACAACTTCTCCAGGCTGCAGGAAGCTTCAGCCACAAATATTTACTATACATTTCACATCCGAGTGCAAAGCTTCTTATTTCTTATTTGTTTATTAAAACATTTCAATATCTCCTCCCTGTGGAACGCCCTCTCATCAGATGTCAAGGAGACAAATAACTACGTACACAACTTTTAGGACACCTGAAGGCAGCCCTGTATCGGGAGGTTTTTAATGGTTGATGTTTCATTATGTTTTTATGTGTGTTGGAAGCCGTCCAGAGTGGGCGGGGTATAAATGAAATAATTATACTCTACAGTGGTACCTCGGTTGTCGAACGTAATCTGTTCTGGAAGACTGTTTGACTTCCAAGACGTTCCACAACTGAGGCACAAACAGCAGTCTCCAAAGTCAATGGAGACAACTGAAAAACACACAGTTCGACTTCCAAAAAGCATTTGAAAACCGAAGCAGTTACTTCCAGGTTTTCGGCGTTCAAAAACCGAAATGTTTGGCTTCCAAGATTCTAGAAATCCGAGGTACCAATGTACTATACATAATATTAATAATCAAAATCATCACATTAAAACACAGGAAGAACTCCAATTGAAAAACTAGGATTGAGTTAAACTTAAAATATTCTGAGACCATGAATCTTTGAACTTCCTTGGAGGTTTTTAAGCAGAGGTTGGATGGAGATTTGTCATGGATGCTTTAGCAGAGTTTCCTGCATTGCAGAGGGTTGGACTAGATGACCCTTGGGTCCCTTCCAATTCTCTGATTCCATGAATTCCTGTGAACTCCAAGGTCATTACTACTGCCGGCCCCTTTCCTAAGCTTTTATGGAGATTCTCCCTCAAGCACCCTGCCTCCAGTCCAGCTAGTATTAGTCACGACCGATTGCATTTCAGAGGAACTTCGATGCCCTGATCTCGTGCGTAATTGCTACCGTGCAACCGGAGACGCGTGTCCCTTTCATCACACATGACTGACACGTGACAAGGGGCGGGTCGCTCGCTCTCCCCGCCTCCCGGAGGGACGGGGAAAGTGTGTCACTGGGTTGAAAGAGGCGGTCGGGAAGGGGAGGCGGGGCGAGTTGGGACGCCGCTCGGTGCAGCGGCTGTTCCGACGGCGCGCGAGTGGGCAAGGCGAGGGCGGCGACTGGGCGAGGAACGTGGTGGGCGCCGCCCTCCCGGTGACTCTCCCCGTCCTCGTGCGGGGAAGGGGGAGGAGGAAGGAGCCGGCAGCCGCAGCCGCAGCCCAGCAAGCCCATCTCCCCAGGAAGGCTCGACGGCGGCGCGGCGGCTGCCTGGCCTCCTCCCGCCTCGCACACACGAGGCGCGTCCACGCAGTAGCCGGGGGAAGGCGGGAGGCGGGCGCGGCTCGCTTGGGCACAGCTGCCGCAGCGGCTCTTTCGGCACAAGCGGAGAGCGAGGCAGGCAGGCGCCCCAGCAGCCCGGGAAAGCCGTCGGTGAATGATCCCGGCTCTCGGAGGCAGCTGCGGGGAAGAAATCGGGGGACGCCATGGAGGTCAATGCAGGTAAGTGAGCCTTTGGGGTTGTCAGGGAGGTCAGAAGCGAGATCCGACGTGATGACTGCGGAGCAGGGAGGAGGGAAAGGCGGATCAGGCTTGAAAGCCTTTCCCTTCCCTCCCTCCACTGATCCCGGAGAGTCATGACCCCCGATGCTCAAGCGGACCCCCCGCCCCCCAATTTCAGACTTTTGCTGCTCTGCCCGCCACAAAAAAAACCGGCTTTTTCTTGCGGGGAATGTGCGCGCAACGCGGTGGTGGCAGAAGCGAAGCTGCCCTGGAATTGCTGGAAGGAATTCCTGGAAGGGAACCCCGAGGGTCATCTAGTCCAACCCCGTGCAATGCAGTGGGTTTCGTGTGGATAGGCGCGCGCGCCCTAGGAAGGGCTTCCGAGGTCAGGATGGGGGGTTTTGCATGCTGGGAGGCAAGAAGCGGCCGGTGTGGGAAACCGGGGCTGAGGGGCTTATTCCCTCCTTCGGGGCTGACTGGACTCCCCTCTCCCTGGACGCTGTGCGGGGAGACTCCGCGAGGCGGCGGCGTCTAAGGGGTTCCCGCGGCGCCTTTTCCCTATCTTTTCCCCGGCCGCCCATCCATTTCCCATCCGGCCGGTTCTCAAAAGCAGCCGCTCACATGGACCGTCGGGCGAGCCACGTGCGCCGCTTTGTTTACGTTCGGCGCCGCCTGCGCGCTGATTGGCTGTGACGTCGGGGATTACACAATCGGGACGGGGCGGCCGCCTCCCGCTGGCGACCGCGTGGAGAGACACGTGAAGGCGGCGGCGGGAGGCCCTTGTTTTGGTGACCCACATCCAGGGGGCGGCGCGGGGAAAGGACACGTGGCGAAGGCAGGCAGGCAGGCAGGAGCCGGCAGAGCGGATGGAGGAGGAGGAGGAGGGAGGCGCGTTGCAAGACTGCGCCTAGCAGACTTTGGGATTCTCCCTTCCCTTCCTTCTGCTGCCAGGCGGGGACTCTTCCCTCTAAAGCCTTGCCGGATAGGAGGAGCCGCCGCCTTGCGAGGCAGGCGCGGCCCCAAGGCGACCTACCTCCGCTTCGGGAGATCCGAGTGCATTCGAGGTTGCGGGGCGGAGCTTCGACGCTGCTCTTTTGCAAAAGCTGCTCTGCCGCAAGCCGGGGAGCGCCGCGATCCTCTCGCCTTCAAGCCCCTCTTTGAGTTCAGACAGATCTAGTAGGATCGCCCCGATCCTCCTCCGTGGCTACCCAGAAGCGAGCCTGGCCCTGCACGTGGCTGCTACCCCAGATGTTAATTCCCCCCCACACACCTTTTTAATGGAATAATAGGAGGAACGCCTAGCCTGAGGCTGCGATCCGAAACAACCGCACTTACCTGCGAGTAAGCATCACTGAATCCAATAAATAGTATACCGAGTAGACGGGTCAATGGCAAGGTCAATGCGGCGACGTTTGCATGGAGAATGGGATCAAGGAAGAGGCGCGCGCGCGTCTCCTCCTCCCAAAATAGGGAGCATGTTTGGGGGGGCAGGCTTTACGTAAGGAGGGACAGAACCTCAGTTAAGATTTATTTTTACTAGATTTAGGGCTGCCCCCTGGCGTATTTTTACTCGGAAGTAAAGCCTGTGCTCGGAGAGGTTTACTCTTTAGTTAGTGCGCATTCATCGGGTATCTGAACCTTAGGGACGCTTGAGTTCCTCCTCCTCCTCCTCTGCCGGCTGCTCCGCAGCTGCCTTAATGCTATGGAAATCGAGGCTGGCTCTTGGTGCAGCTGCTTCTGTGTGCGCGCATCCATGTGACACCGACCGCCTAGCCCTCTCACATGTACAGACGACCCATGTGCTCAGCTCTCGAAATGTAACAGGTCGGAGGAGAGTCATCTTCCCTGATGGCTGAGCTCACGGAATAGGCAAGTCAGGTGGTCCAACACGAACAGATTCCGGAGGGACTTACATAATAATTACGGACGTTGGGCAGTTTGCCTGAGGCTAGGAGGATAAGAACGGTGTTATGTTTTATAAAAGTCTTATTCAAGGACCAGAGGGGAAGTGCTGCTTCCCCCACCAGTCCTGAAGCCGAAGGGAGACAGGAAGGGATGGAAATTACGAAATTCACCCTCCCCAAATCCCTGTAATAAAATAGACTGAGCCGGCAAAATTCATGGAACACGGATTATATAACAACATGTACCAGCTTCCTAAAGCAATGAACTTTGTGATATTCATTATTTATGACTACTTATAACAAAAGTAGTCATAGTTTGTAGTTATGTAATTTTTTTTTAATATGTTAAAGGCTGCCTTGAGCATGGTTTTAACTTTGCAAAGGTGCATACAAATAAATTGATAATTTGAGCCAAGGGGAGATGTTGGATGACTTGAAAAGGCTTTTAAGCCCAATAATAGCAATCAGGTTCTCTTCAAAATGTGTTTGGTAGGTCTCCTAGATAGCAACAAACAATTAACAAGGTTGAAGCCACTTAATACCACCAAATAATTATGGAGTGGATCCTCTCCTGCTAACTGCCCCCAATTAAATATAGTGCGACCGTCTCGAGGTACACCAGTTACACAAATTTCTACAGTTTACCACAGATTATCTAGTGGGGAAAACTTAAATGATTTAGAGTCTCAGGCAGATGTTGATCAAACAAACAAGAAATGTTTTATTAAACAAAAGGAAGTTTATGAAACCAAGTGCATAAAGAAAGGTAGAAGTTAATTAATTTACTTTATTAAGATGTGTCAGGTTTAAACAGAATATTATAGATACAACTCTTCTTAAACTCCAGTTACTAGAAATCAGTTGGTACACTTCGGGTGGTTAAATATTCAGGTTTCCAGAATAGATTCCAAAATGCTTAACTCAGTTTCTGTCACTTAGATATTACAGTTAAGTACTTTCAACACCGTACCGCTTCCTTCACAGCTAAATATTTTGGTTCATGAGCGAGGGCACTTTTCCTCAGTTACCCACTCTCTTAATCAAGCACCCCCCAACTCGGCCCTCCAGATGTTTTGGGACTACAACTCCCATCATCCCTAGCTAACAGGGCCAGTGGTCAGGGAAGATGGGAATTGTAGTCCCCAAACATCTGGAGGGCTGAGTTTGGGGGTGCCTGCTCTTAACCATCCCATACCTGAGGTCTTCTAAATGGTATAACAGACCTAGGGAATCACCCCCTCCCTTGTTACTGGTTTGGGAGTTGTCTAGTTCCTTGAAGAACTCTCCCCTTCTGGCTATACTGACACCCAGGTAGCCTGAATTCCCACAGGATCTACCTCTCCCGGCTCAAACTCAGCCCTCCCAGAACACTCCTGTCTGTATCCCTTTCCCTCAACCCAGACCCTCAACCCAGTCTCCCTATCCAAGCTACGAGGCTCTGTCCTCTCGCTATGGATAATCAACTCATTGTGTGTGTTGAACTTAACTCAGAACCAGTTCTCCGTATCTCACTCCCGATCACCCAATCTGAAACCTGCCTAACATCTAATCCTATTCCTCTTCTCAAATCCAGCCCAAATCTCATCTTAAATCCAGCCCTAACTAACTCACTCTGTCAGAAAACTGCTCCTTTTATTCCTACCCCCAAAGTGCTGTTCCTTCTAGCTGACTCTGTAGCCAGAAGCTCCTGCATTCTGGTGGAATTTTGGGGGGACTGCAACACCAGACTCTGGTCTGGCTCTGCAGGCCGTCACATGTGCATGTATAACAAAAATAGGAAGAGCTTTGCAGGATCCGATGGAGGGGCTTATCTAGTTCCACTTCCTGTTTCCAGTAGTGGCCAATGATAGTTTATGGGTTTCCCCCTCTCCAGTAGCTGGTATTCAGAAGCACTTTTGACTATAGACCCAGGTTTCCCAAAGTTGGGTCTCCAGCTGTTGTCGGACTACAACTCCCATCATCCTTAGCTAGCAGGTGGCCAAGGATGATGGGAGCTGTAGTCCAAAAACAGTTTGGGAAACCCTGATTTAGATTATCACAGCTGGTAGACTTATCCTCCATGAAACTGTCTTAACACAAGGGTGGTGGGCAGCCTATAGCCTTCCACGTAACGTTGGACTTCAAGCACCCACCAGCCCTAGCTTGCATGACCAATGGTCAAGGATGATGGGAGTTGTAGTCCAGAAATTTCTGGAGGGCCATACATTCCTCATTTCTGGTCTAATCTTTTTACGGCCGTCTTAGCTAGTAAACACCAACCACATCTTGTGACAGCAGATCCTCTGTGTTATTTATGCATTCCATGTACTTTCTGCCTTACGTTCACTGTCAGTTAATGTAATCAAGTGGTTCCAAATTGCGGTGTTGCGAGAAAGAGAGAGAAATGTCCTTATTTGCTTTCTCTACACCAATCACATGTTTGTCATAGCAATGTAATGTTCGTGTTCTGTCCTGGCCAACTTTTTTCCCCTCCGCTAAAAAGAAAGTGTTCTGAATCCAGCACTATGGATGTACATAGCACTGTGTGAATATACATAGTGCTTTACAAAAAGCAGTCTTGACAGGTCCCTAAAAATAGATGCAGGGAAACAGGAGGAGGAGGGGAATCACGTTGTAAAAGTACAGAGCAGAGGAGAAAGCATTATGGAAAGGTACAGTGCTAATGGCCATTTTATTTTCACTCCCATTCCTAATAATTCTTAAAAACGGAGTTTGCCTTTCTTGCTGCTGTTGCAAATCTAGTTGATATTTTCACAAAGCTATCTACCGTGACCCTACTAAGATCCTAGTCACACCCAGTTAAGGTCCCCTCTTGTGAATTTATTTTCTCTGCACCGTTCTCCGTGCACCATTCTACGTTTAAAGTGAACCGTGAACTTCAGTTGCTGTTGCCCATTCATTTAGATTGGATAAATCCTTTTCGAGCTCTTCATAGCCTCTCTCTCTCGTTTTCATCACCCTGAGCGGTTTGTTGTGAGCAAGATCCTTTGTGAATATGAAACAGCACCCCTCCTAATAGAGATCTTTGGGGATGTAAATGTTTGCTTTGTCCGGGGGGGGGGGGGTCATTGCCCTATAAGTCCCAACTCCATGCTTCCTATTATTTAGCCTGTGTGTAGGTTGTTAAGCATTTTCCCTGCCTGAGTAATTGTACACATTTACACATGACTGCTTATGTGTATGTTAAACTTCCTTACTAAACTGATATTGAGACTCTGCTAGTAGGTTACATAATGACTTCCTGGCAAAGCACATGCTCAGTAAGCTATAATTATAATAATTTGCATTATTCTGTGCACATGTGTCCATCTCTTTTCACACGCAAAAGCAGCACTTTTCACATGACACTGCTAGGATGTGGGTTTATATATGTCCAAATTTGAACGCCGTTGAAAGTTTTGAAAGCGTTTCATGTTTTATTTGAAATGGGGCTTCTCCTTTGATACAAAGCTTCATTACCAAATGCGTCACTGGAATGCTAATAATTCTCCCTCTCCGGTCTTAAATATAAATAATTATGGAGCCCCAAGCCTTACGTAATTTTCATTGCAGCCTATATCTACTTCTGTCATTGGTACTATCGTGGTTACTTATGAATTAGAGATTTCCAATGACAAATGTTAACCTGGCATATGTGAAGAGGTTAGGACTGTGCCATGATTTTATAAATTATTCCTTGTGGAGGGCAATCTCAATGTGAAGATATTTTCTTAAGGATTCTTGAGAATCACAATGTTTGAAGGACATTTAGACCTCAAACCTATGCACATTTACTTAGGAGCATGAATGTAAGAGGGAACATGCTCCCTGAAAATATATTTTACCTGCTCTCTTCTCCCCAAATATACTTCCTAGTAATGCTGCTGTAGAGTACTGATAAAATGTGAATCTAATAGGTCATGAAAGCAGTTACAGAGACATTAACACAAAAGCAACAGCCTTCAATATAATGCCTGATCTCCCCAATTTCAAGTAAGCATGTTCCGGATTGCTGCCTTGGGGCTGATTCACACATAACAAATGCCACATGGTGGCTGTCACCATGTTGCAAGCTATTCCACGGGCGGCGGTGGCGTGCCCTGAGAATGGGGGTGATTTTTCTTTCTGGCACTTGCCGGAACCTGGAGAAAATGGGCTCAGTCTGCAAGATCAGCTCCTGCACATCAGTTGTTGTGAAGAAGCCTGTATGATATGATAGTAGCTGTGGACTTAGGTGTGCGTCGGTCCCCACCCCCCCATTGTACCAGTCTTTGCTTTAGGAAACAGCTAATGTTGGATTGTGGGGTACTTCCAAATGGGGCTGAATTTGCAAGCAAGTTCATTTAATGCGGGACGCGGGTGGCGCTGTGGGTTAAACCACAGAGCCTAGGACTTGCCGATCAGAAGGTTGGCGGTTCGAATCCCCGCAACGGGGTGAGCTCCTGTTGCTCGGTCCCAGCTCCTGCCAACCTAGCAGTTCGAAAGCACGACAAAGTGCAAGTAGATAAATAGGTACCGCTCCAGCGGGAAGGTAAACGGCATTTCCTTGTTCTGCTCTGGTTTGCCAGAAGCGGCTTAGTCATGCTGGCCACATGACCTGAAAGCTGTACGCCGGCTCCCTCGGCCAATAAAGCAAGATGAGTCAGCCACGACTGGACTTAATGGTCACGGGTCTCTTTACCTTTACCGGTCATTTAATGCAGCAAATGGTTTGTTGGCAACAGGGTTTTGGGTTTCTTGTTTTTATTTTATTTCCCCTGGGAAGCGGAAGTCCGCATTAAACGGGGAAGGGGGACAGACTTTGATGCCCTCCAGATTGTAGTGATGCATGTGTGGGGAGTTCGAATCCCATGATAAGTACCCATTTGGAGGCACCCACAATAATCTTAAAGTAGAATGCCAGTCTCGTGTCTTCACAGAAAATGTAATTAAAATAAGGCTCTTTGACTTGGGACTTGTATATTCCAAGAGAGGGGAAAGTTCATTTGTAGGTTTTGAAATTCTGCTAATGCCGAATTTTCCTTTTCCCCCTTTGCAATCACTGGAAAGTGGCTTTTCCACATAATAATAAACAAAGGGAGAGAAGCTAAGACAGAATCCTAACAATAAAAATTTGAAAGCTGCGAGATATGTAAGTTCACTTAGAAAAATGAGAGTGAGAAGCAAGCTGGTTTCAAAAAGTACATTTTTATTTTTAAAAAATTCATTTGTTCTAGGAATTGTGTTCTCTGAGGGGTTATTCAGCTGTCATATGACCTGGAAATGGGGATCTTTTTCAACACACAAACTGACTCCCATCCGTGTATAACTGAAGATGCATCTCTCAAGAACATTCACTCCTATTTTGCAAGGTAGAATATCAGGTAAAAATTTCAAAAGCACTTAAGTTACTTAGGAACCCGCATCCTTGCAGAAAGCCTGTGGGGGGATGCAGGCGCCAATGGCCACAATGATCAAACCACTTGCTTTGGAGTCGTCCCATTGTTGACCATAGGACTTCTTCAGAGTAAGTCCTGAGACCATCGCAGCCTGAGTTTATTTATGTGCTTGTGAAAAATTTACCCTTGGGGGGGGAGTATCTGTCCCTGATTGTCTTTCATTCATTCCAAAGAACCCAGGGAATTGTCTTTCTATGAAGGGGAACTATGATTGTTGAACAAAAGGCTCTCTACAGTTCCCAGGGTTCTTTGGGAGAAGCTTTCATTGTGGAATTATTATTTGTAGAGATACCCATTTGTCTTTCGGAAAGCGGCAGTCCCTGGTGAATTATAGAGGTGCGCCAAGCAAATTGCTCCATGTTTTTCTTTCTGCTCATCCTTCATGGATGAAAATACTTCTTTCTTCCTTTTTGTTGTTTTTGAGACCGTGCCACTTTGATGCCCAGAGGGAGGCCTGTCAGTACACAATGGGGCTGCAGCTAAACCCGCCATGGAGCCTGTTAAGGAACCGTATGCAAGCTCCCCTGAGCTCCTTTTAGTGGAAGAACGTGATACATGTGAAATAAATAAGGATTGTAGTTTTTGTTGGAGTTATCTATTATTTATTTGTTACACTTTTATAATGCTTTTCTGTCAACACACTTGTGCACGTGTTGCTGTCTCATAGACATGAAAGAAAAGGAAAATCTACCTGCAGTCTCAAGTCTTGTCTTGTCTTTTCTTCTATTTCTATGCTGCTTTTTATTCATATAAATCCCAAAGCAGCTTACAAACAAAAAGATAAAATTAATAATGGAACATCACGCATACAGCATAAACCGTATAGAATACTTAACAAGTCTATCCCACCGATTCCCTTTCTTCCAGTCTTTCAGAAACAAAAGCTATCAAATACTTGCATTTTCTACTTTCCGTTCTTAACTAATTTCATAAACTGTGTCTTGTTTTGGAACATATTGCTAAAAGCGAGACAACTATAATATGTATTGTGATCCGATTCTGAAAACTAGAAAGGCATTCGGGGGTTGTTTACATGTGGGGCGGGAGAGACTTCTGGAAGTGAATTGTAAAGTGGATCTGTGATCTGGTAGACGTATTCCTGCTTCCTTCGACAGGTGGTGTGATTGCTTACATCAGTTCTTCAAGTTCGGCCTCTAGCCCTGCCTCGTGCCACAGCGAGGGATCGGAGAGCAGCTTCCTGTCCTCATCACCTGTACCGCAGTCACCAAACAGCTCCTCTTCAGACGGCAGCTCTAGCAGCAAGAGCAAAGAGGGCTCTGATGGAGTACCAAAGAATGACCAGTTAGATGACCGCGTTAAGGCCAGCCAGCCAAGTGTAACTGCATTGGCCAAGGGTCATGGTGGACTTACAAGTAAGTATTCATTTGTAGTAGTTCTGCTTTTGTTTAGGCTCAATTCAGGCATCATGTTTCCAGTCTATGGTTGGGAGAATGGGAGGGAATGTGCTTAGGGCTCCATCTTCTCCCCTGTGCTTTGCTACTGGGGCTGGTCTGGGTTTGACTACAGATCAGGATTTTTCAAACTATGGTTTGGAGACTCTCCTAGTTAGCACTATCCATATTTAGTCCTGATTCAGGCATAAGGGCATGCTATGCTTATAGCAAAACCTAAAAGGGAGGAGCTGGAGGAAGAAGCCTCTAAACACATTGGGAATTCCCAATCTCCAAACCATGATTGGCAAACATAACACCTGAATTGATCATTGATATGTTGTCCACACTAAATATATTTGTCTGCGGCCTGAGGGCATCCTTCTGCCTAGAGCCTGTAGCACTTAACATTCAGTGCTTAACCTCTGACTTCCTTCCTTCTAGATAGACTGTAGCTCTGGTTCTCAACCTCTGGCAAACTGGAGCTGCTGCCTCACAGTGCAAAGTGGTGCCAACAGGCCATGTTGTCCTGTGGTCCACAAGTAAGTTTAAAAGTCGAGATCTGACTATAAAAGGACCCCCAGACTTGTCCCCCTCCAACCATCCCAGTTAAGCAACCTTCCCCATTTTGAGGCCATCGAGGCTTCCAGTTGTGTAAAAGGTTGCTTTTATACAGCTCATGATGTCTTCTTACAGTAAATTTGAAGCAAATTACCGAACAGAAAGTAGGTAAAAGTTTGGCAGCACACTGTACACGGTTAGTAGTGGGAACACCAAAATAAAACTCATCATCCACAGATTCTATCTTCCATAGTGCTAGATTCAATCTGTAACAGCACCCAAGTTTTCCTGTGTATATTATTTTAAATGTAGAAGGACTATAAGATGCCATATTCCATACTGGGTCCACCTCACCCAATACTGCCAATACTGGTAGCGCCCCCACACCCGGTCTCAGGCTAAGGTCTTTCCCATCCCTTAGTAACTGATGCTTTTGAAACAGAGGCATCTCTGAGGGAAAAGTGTGTGCTTTGCCATTGCACAAATTGAGAGTTGCCTGTATGCAATTTTGGCTTGGGCTGCTATCCCAGAACGTAATCCCAGTATAAAATCCTGGCTTACTGTAATAGAACATGGTTTGGTTTGGGGTTTTTTTATTTGCAAGATTTCTTGTGTGGTTTTTTTTCCAGAGGCCAGCAGCAACTTGGTTGTTATCTGTAGAGCTAAATTAGAAATAATTTTCCTCGAATTTGCTTGGTGCTAATCTTCCTAACTGTTGATTCTGTATTTGACTCTACTTGGAAACTGTTTCCAACATGATTCACGGATAACAAGATTTTCATCCTTGATAAAGTCAGCACCCAGGGTGTTTCTTTGTTTGCAGTTTGGTGGTACAGTCATACCTCGGGTTAAATATACTTCGAGTTGAGCGCGTTCAAGTTGCGCTCCTCGGCAACCTGGAAGTAATGGAGCACGTTACTACTGGGTTTCGCTGCTTGTATGCGCAGACGCTGAAAATGACGTCACACGCATGCACAGAAGCGGCGAAAAGCGACGCATGCATGCTCAGACATGCCGTCGCTACTTACGTTTACCTCTAGATGCGAACGGGGCTCCGGAATGGGGCTCCTGCTTGGCAGGGGGTTGGATTCGATGGCCCTTGTGGTCTCTTCCAACTCTATGATTCTATGGAACAGATCCCGTTCGTATCTAGAGATACCACTGTATATTTGTGTGTATACAGTAGTATATTGGTTGTCGAACGGCTTGGTTCCTGAACAAATCTGCTCCCAAGCACCACAAACCCAGAAGTGACTGTTCCGGTTTGCAAACGTTTTTCCGAAGCCGAATATCTGACGCGGCTTTCGCGGCTTCCAATTGAGTGCTGGAAGCTCCTGCAGACAATCGGAAGCCATGCCTTGGTTTTTGAGCGGTCCGGGAGTTGAATGGATTAAGTTTAACAACCAAGGTACCACTGTATCTACATCTATATGTATATGTACACAAATATTGTCTATGGATATATACACACATACACATTTGGTAGTAAAAAGATTGCCCTAGGATACAGGTTTCAAATAACTTCAGGGTAATAATAATAATAGCGGGACACAGGTGGCGCTGTGGGTTAAACGACAGAGCCTAGCACTTGCCGATCAGAAGGTTGGCGGTTTGAATCCCCGGGATGGGGTGAGCTCCCGTTGCTCGGTCCCTGCTCCTGCCAACCTAGCAGTTTGAAATCATGTCAAAGTGCAAGTAGATAAATAGGTACCGCTCTGGCGGGAAGGTAAACAGCGTTTCCGTGCACTGCTCTGGTTCGCCAGAAGCGGCTTAGTCATGCTGGCCACATGACCTGGAAGCTGTACGCCAGCTCCCTCGGCCAGTAAAGCAAGATGAGCGCCGCAACCCCAGAGTCGGCCACGACTGGACCTAAATCCTCGCTCTAAGGCCTAGATACCATTTTGTTTCTTAGTTGAGGGAATCAACAAAGTGGGAAGACGTGTGGAACTTATATTACGCCCATCTTGTCAATAGTGATAATGATAATAATTTATTGTTTATTTATGGGTTTCCCCAGCCACTCTTGGCGGCTCCCAACAGAATATTAAAAACACAATAAAATATCAAACGTTAAAAACTTCTCTAAACAGGGCTGCCTTCAGATGTCTTCTAAAAGTCAGATAGTTGTTTATTTCCTTGACATCTGATGGGAGGGTGTTCCACAGGGCGGGCGCCACTACCGAGAAGGCCCTCTGCCTGGTTCCCTGTAACCTCACTTCTCACAGTGAGGGAACCTCCAGAAGGCCCTCAGAGTTGGACCTCGGTGTCCAGGCTGAACGATGGGGGTGGAGACGCTCCTTCAGGTATACTGGAATTTGCCTCTTAACAAAAAGAATGCAACGTAAGTCTAATATGTGTTGTTTCTATTAGGTTGTAATGCTTATTTTTCTATTTATAGAATTTAATGGTATGGTCCTGCTGTGTAAAGTCTGTGGAGATGTTGCTTCAGGATTCCACTATGGGGTCCATGCCTGTGAGGGGTGCAAGGTGAAGTATAATTTTATAATGTGAATATTTATCGGAGCAGTTGTCAAATAGAATTTCAGGGACAAGTGCAGATGTACCTGGTGGTTGGGGGGGAAGCAAATGATTGTTGCAGCTCTAAAACCCTAACCCTACAAGCTTTAAAACTATCCAGAATCTCCTAAGCGAGTCTTGTTATTGTGACCTTCCATCCTTTGGGGGGTCTCAGTGTCCAGGACTTGGAATATTGAAATGCAGTGCTTTTCCTATTTAAAAAATATGTTTAAGAGTACACTCACTTTCCTACTCATATTGAAATACTGCCCCTCAATGAGGCCAAACTTGGATCACAAAATGTTGAGGGGTATGCGTACCTCGAGTGACGCGGGTGGCGCCGTGGATTAAACCACAGAGCCTAGTACTTGCCAATTTTGGGGGACTCAAATTTAAGAAAATGGGGGGAGATGGCACAGAGTCGTTGAGCTTTTCGTAGGGGGGATTGCCGGTTCGAATCCCCGCGACGGGTTGAGCTGCTGTTGCTCGGTCCCTGCTCCTGCCAACCTAGCAGTTCAAAGGCACATTAAAGTGCAAGTAGATAAATAGGTACCGCTCTGGCGGGAAGGTAAACAGCGTTTCCGTGCACTGCTCTGGTTTAGTCAGACTAAGAAGTGGCTTAGTCATGCTTGCCACATGACCTGGAAGCTGTACACCGGCTCCCTCGGCCAGTAAAGCGAGATGAGCGCCGCAACCCCAGATTTGGCCACGACTGGACCTAGTGGTCAGGGGTACCTTTACCTTTACCTTTATGTGTACCTCCAGGAAAAAAAGCACTACTGAAATGTGCTTGGTTGAAAAGCTGCTGCTTGGGGACATCAGTTGGCATGTTATTGTCAACAGCCAGATTCCAGGTTACAATGCAAGTTTCTGTTGATGGGGCATGCTTGAAAATTGCTTGCAAAAAAAAAAGGTGGTTTGAAACTTAACAGTTGCTTGTTCTTTTCAGGGCTTTTTCAGAAGAAGCATCCAGCAGAATATCAAATACAAGAAGTGCCTGAAGAATAATAACTGCTCTATAATGAGAATGAATAGGAACAGGTGCCAGCAGTGCCGGTTCAAAAAATGTTTGTCGGTTGGGATGTCAAGAGATGGTATGTTTCTATATTGAGAGCAGTTAGCTTCAAAAAGGTGAATTGTAATGCTTTTCATACCTAATTATAAAAAGTTGGTCTAAAGCAGGTTTTTCCAAAAACTTGGGTCACCAGCTGTTTTTGGACTACAGTTCCCATCATCCCTGACCACTGGTCCTGCTAGCTAGGGATGATGGGAGTTGTAGTCCAAAAAAATAGCCGCAGACCCACGTTTGGGAAACCCTGGTGTTGAGTAATGGTGTGACATGCAAACTGATTCAAATGTCACCTCAACCATGAACTTATGAGATGCCTTAATGACAACCTGCTATTTTTTTTTTATTACACTCCTTCCTTTGGTGGTGGGGGGGGGCAAAATTGGGAAAATACTGACAGAGCATACAGGACTGTGGTAAGGATTACAGAGGTAGTGCATGTGAAGCCTGGTAATGAGCTTTCTGTCCGTGATATAAACTGCATCCATTGCACTGAGAATGGACAATATACCGTACTTTTCCGTCTATAAGACGCCCCCCCCCCCATGTATAAGACATCCCCAATTTGGGGGGACTCGAATTTAAGAAAATGGGGGGAGATGGCACAGAGTCGTTGAGCTTTTCGTAGGGGGGATTGCCAAAGATTGCTCACGCATCGCTAAGTCCGCCTCCCGTCTGTCCCATCGCCCAATCACCCATCCAACTACCGGAACGTCAGCTAATCAACACCACCCGTTGATGCAGCAACCAATAACATGCACAATAGCCCCTGACAGCCTCGGCAGCAACCAATCAAACGTCCACCCTATGCACTAACCTTGTATAAGACGACCCCCACTTTTTAGCATGATTTTTAAAGAAAATAACCTAGCCTTGTACACGGAAAAGTACAGGAAATGGTGAAACAATAGGCATTAATTTCTAAGGGGATTGAGAGTTTAAGGGGCCTTGGGAGGAAACACATGCAAACCAGTCCTACAGCTGGGAGGCAATAATAGTGGTTGTCCAACCAGAATCTGATTTTGCTTGACACCATCTTTCCCCCATATTGGCAGACCGGCATAAGGGGCTGGTTTTCTTCTCCCTCAAGCCAACATGTTTTTTATACTTTACATGAGCTGCTAAACTGTAAGCAGCCATGCCTTTTTAAAACGACGACGTAGCTTGTTCTTAGCTACACAAGTGACGGCTGTTACTTGTGTAGCTAAGGAAGTAAAAGCAATCTCTTACCACTGCAAGTTGCGAAAACACATTGCTAACCGGGGCAGCCAATATGGGCTGCTTTCTCTGGTAAAGTTCCTTCAAGCCCAGGGAATGCCTCCATTCAGACAGATGATCCTTTTACGACTTTATTTACAGTGGTACCTCGGGTTAAGTACCTTCATACTGTTGTGGCTTACGGCCAAACAAGAATGCACTTACTCAAGACTCATATTAATGGTACTAAATGCAAAAGGTGTGTCTCTCCCCACCCCCACCCCCAAAGTCGAATCAAAAATATATTAAGGTCTTCCAGACACAGCCATCGAGAGTTGAATTCTGGTCCTCCTGCAACTTTATGGAAAGACAACGCTCAAGCACACTTCACTGGGGAAACCCAGCCAGATGGGCGGTGTATAAATTATTTATTATTATTATTACTACTACTGCTACTACAGTGGTACCTCAGGTTAAGTACTTAATTCGTTCCGGAAGTCCGTTCTTAACCTGAAACTGTTCTTAATCTGAGGTACTACTTTAGCTAATGGGGCCTCCCGCTGCTGCCGCGCCACGGGAGCACGATTTCTGTTCTCATCCTGAAGCAAAGTTCTTAACCCAAGGTACTATTTCTGGGTTAGTGGAGTCTGTAACCTGAAGCGTATGTAACCTGAGGTACCACTGTATATGCATTTATAACCTGCCTTTCCTCATGTGGCTGGAAGGTGGGTTATATATGGGTCAATTCAACCTCCTTTTTCATGTAATCATGTAAAAGTTCCTTCCCTTTTCAAAAGCAGTTTGCTGTTTGGCCTTGCAGTCGAAGCTCCTGTTTGAGAAACCACACACATCTGAAGCTGCTTTGGGCTCAGAGAACAAGTATCATAGAACTACCGTCAAAAATACACTCATTGGTTTAATCAGTGGTACCAGTGCTTTTTTCCCTACAAAAATAGGTGCCGGTACTTACTGTGAAATTGTTACAGTAAGTGCCACACTTTTTAACAACAAAAAAGAGAAGCCTGTACTGCGTACTCCAGTAAAAAAAGCACCGAGTGGCATGTGATTCTCTGTGTTTTGATTAGTTTTTGAAGCAGGAGAGAGTTTTGTTTGCTTGTACAGCGTTTCCGCTGGAATTTGTCAGCCCGCTTGTAGCTAAAGAGTCTTGTTTTGGTTTTGTTCCTTTTCCGAAGCCGTTCGATTTGGCCGGATTCCTAAACGTGAGAAGCAGAGGATGTTGATCGAGATGCAAAGCGCCATGAAAACCATGATGAACACCCAGTTCAGCGATCATTTGTCCAGCGAAGCCTCGAAAGAGAGCCAAGAACCTTTGCTTCTGCTGCCTCAAGAAGAGCTGAGCGCCAAACGGCAAGAAGAGCAGAAAAACGCCGGCGGCCGTTCTTCTCCTCCTCCTCCTGCTCTCCTCCTCCCCCCTCCTCCCCCTCCCCCCTCTGACATTGCTAAGGAAGAAGTGATTGGCATGGTGACTAGAGCCCACAAAGATACCTTTATGTACAACCAGGAGCAACCCGAAAACCCTCCCACTCCTGGGCAGCCCCAGAATATGGAGAGAAACCTAAAATACAGTGGTGGTAGCGAAAGCAATAATAGTGGCCTAAGCTGCGCCCACCATGGTGGGAATGAACAACATTTCATTGGACAACACAAAGGGCGAAACAACATGCATTATCCAAATGGGCGTAGTAATCTTTGCTTTACAAACAGCCATTCGGTGAACATTGCTAATGGCGCCGCCTCAACAAGTTGCAATGGTAGGCCTGAAAGTGGCTTTCCTCAGCATGTGTCTATGAATGCTTACCCCTGCAACCCCGGAGAAAGGATGCACCTGGTACAACTAATTCTTAATTTCTCTTGCACAGTTCTCTGAGGGATTGTTACTTGGCGTAGGTTCAGACTAGTCACATGGGCTGGGAGTGGCTTCTCCCTGGGACCACCTTGTTTAGTGAAATAACAAGCTTAGGGTAATGACAGCAACAACAAATAGGAGAGGAAGATTACTGAGTTTTGGGGGGTGCCAAAATCAATTGGCCCATCGCTAAAAGAACCTCTTTCCAATTGAAAAGAAAAGTATGGTTGGGAAAATGACTGATAGTGGGAAATGTTTGCTTAAACAAATGTTTGTTTAACTGAGGTATATTTTGTGAAACCTCAACCCCAAATATGGTTTGTTTCGAATCTTGGGAATCTTCTGCTTCTCGTTTTTTGATCAATCCCAGTTTGTTGTGCTATCCAAACTCGAAATGTAGCCATCTGCATAAACTATGGCATGAGGTTGCCTTGTTTCAGCTAACAAGAGTTAAAATTAACCGCAGTTTGTCACAACTTGGCAAACTCTGGTTAATCAAAAATGGAAGCAGAAGTGAACTACTCCCTGCAATGGCTCCAGAAGAGGGAGAAGTGCTCAAACACAAGCCTTGGCTAGGCATATTGCTGTAATGCTAAAACTTGTTTAGCATGTGTAAAGCAGCCTTAAGGGCGCTATAATGTGTCTCCCCCCTTTATAGAATTCAGTCAGTTGGGTAATAAGACTTAACTGTCATCTAATGAATTGCGAATTGCTAGGAAAATTAGTGTCAGTGAAACTTAACCAGCTGTCATATTTCACCGAAAACTTGGTGATCAGGCTCACAGTATTTTTACTTGAGAATTAAATGCAACTTTTAAGCTTCTCTCTTTCTCTCATGCTTTGTATGCCATGTTTTTAATGTGCATTGGAAAGCAGAAGAGAGATCAAATACACACATTTCAGGAAGATGCAGCCAATCAATTTAAGCTCTGGTTTTAAAAATTGCTGAGTCTTGGAAGTGAATCTTTGATAATAATATTTTTTATTAAACTGTACTGTAGATTGTAACACACATTTAATTTTAATCCAGGCCTCACACATTTAGTACCTAGTCTCCAAATATATTTTGTTGATGTTCCTTTATTGTAATAATATATGAAGATTTTTGAAACTATGAAATCGCTTGGCGAGTTTGCTTGGAATAGAATATTGAGACTGTGTGTATAAATATCTAGGTTTGCCCAATGAACAAGACTCCTTTTGTGGACCCAAATAAGTCTGGTCATGAAGTCTGGGAAGAATTTTCCATGAGCTTTACTCCTGCTGTGAAGGAAGTGGTGGAGTTTGCCAAACGTGTCCCAGGCTTCCGAGACCTTTCGCAACATGACCAAGTAAACCTTCTGAAGGCTGGAACCTTTGAGGTGAATATTATCTTAACTGAATGTATTGCAGATGTTTTGCTGTGGCGTTCTATATATATAATAGATTCATTTTGTTTTGACCTTTTCTTCTCCCCTGCAGCCTTGTTGGTTAAAAATGGATCAAAAGTTAGTGCTGCTATTTTGATGACTTTGGTAGTTGTCTGCAGCACTCGTCCGAAATGTTCGGCAGAGGTTATCTTTGCGCAAAACTATTGCTAATTTGGCTTGTTCTTCCCCTCAGGAATATGAGTTCAGTTCTCTTACCCTCTTACCCTTACAGAATGACAGTGTGACGTAGCCTTAGATGTGGGACTGTGTTGAATCACCTAACAGATAACAGATTGAGGTTGAATCCTGACAAGACAGAAGTACTGTTTTGGGGGGACAGGGGACAGGTGGGTGTGGAGGACTCCCTAGTCCTGAATGGGGTAATTGTGCCCCTGAAGGACCAGGTGCGCAGCCTGGGAGTCATTTTGGTCTCACAGCTGTCCATGGAGGCACAGGTCAATTCTGTGTCCAGGGCAGCTGTCTACCAGCTCCATCTGGTATGCAGGCTGAGACCCTACCTGCCCGCAGACTGTCTCGCCAAAGTGGTGCATGCTCTGGTTATCTCCCGCTTGGACTACTGCAATGCGCTCTACGTGGGGCTACCTTTGAAGGTGACTCGGAAACTACAACTAATCCAGAATGCAGCAGCTAGACTGGTGACCGGGAGTGGCCTCTGAGACCACATAACACCAGTCCTGAAAAACATACATTAGCTCCCAGTACTTTCCCCAGCACAATTCAAAGTGTTGGTGCTGACCTTTAAAACCCTAAACGGGCTTGGCCCAGTATACCTGAAGGAGTGTGTCTCCACCCCCATCATCCAGCCCAGGCACTGAGGTCCAGCTCTGAGGGCCTCCTGGAGGTTTCCTCACTGTGAGATGTGAGGTTACAGGGGACCAGGCAGAGGGCCTTCTCAGTAGTGGCACCCACCCTGTGGAACACCCTCCTGTCAGATATCAAGGAAATAAACAACAATCTGACTTTTAGAAGACATCTGAAAGCAGCCTTCTTTAGGGAAGTTTTTAATGTTTGAAGTTTTATTCTGTTTTTAATGTTCTGTTGTGAGCTGCCCAGAGTGGCTGGGGAAACCCAGCCAGATGGGCAGGGTAGAAATAAATAAATTACTATTGAAATATTTTCAAAAAGTAATTTGTGATGGCTGGGGAATAAATAATAAATTATTATTATTATTATTATTATTATTATTGTGACACCACTACCCCGCCCCCCTCAAGGGACATTACATGTGAGTTTATGCTCAACCACACTTAGCATGTTCTCTCTCCAGAGCATACATGTAACGATGTAAGCTTTGGTTTTTGACTAAAACCCGTTCTGGTAAATGATCTAGGCCAATAATTCCCAATTAGTTAAGTATGGTGAACCCCCTGTTTTTCAAGAGCAAGAGCAGACTGCAAATGTGGGAGCAGGACGTGCAGGGAAATGTTCCTTTTTTCTGGTTTTTTAAGCCAAAATACAGTGGAATCTCAGTTGTCGAATGTAATCTGTTCTGGAAGACCATTCAACTTCCGAAACATTTGACAACCGAAGCGCAATGGGTGGTCTGAAAACTCAACTGAGAAAATTGAGAAACGCAGCTCGGAAGCCGTACGACTTCCTAGGCGTGTTTGAAAACGGAAGCAATTGCTTTCAGGTTTTTGGCGTTCGAAAACCGAAACGTTCGGCTTCCGAGACGCTCAAAAACCAAGGTTCCACTCTACTCCTTTCTGTATTACCTTTTTAAATCTTAATTTTATTTTATTTTTGCTTGAAATCAGTTTGTATAAGCGAACTCATCTTGTTCAGACATTTATTGTGAGAATATTTTAGCCTGTATAGTGTCCGTATTTAGAAAATCGTGGAGGGTGATTTATAAACAAATGAGTAATATAAAAGTAGGCTGTGGACCAGAGACAGTATTACACAGGTGGAGGTATGTTGGTGATGCAGGAAGCTTTCTGTGCTGGTCATTTTGTGGGGAAATCTGTTTTCATGTACAGAAACAACATTTCTTCTGTTTAAAAAAGCAATTGTACTTGTTCATCAGCTGTCAGACAAGCAACATTATCAATGTATAGTGTTACACACTGACTTCTTTTATCCCTAATGTCCTGCAGATTGGTCTAATCTTTTTTTAATTGCTCTTTTTTCTTTTGGGTAGGTTTTAATGGTACGGTTTGCATCCTTATTTGATGCAAAGGATCGCACTGTCACTTTTCTCAGTGGAAAGAAATACAGTGTGGACGATCTGCGTTCGATGGGAGCCGGTGATCTGCTCAACTCCATGTTTGAGTTTAGTGAGAAACTAAATGCCCTGAACCTTAGTGATGAAGAAATGAGCTTGTTTACAGCTGTGGTCCTTGTGTCTGCTGGTAAGAAAGTTAATCCATACCATGGAATAAAATATTCTTGTATATCTCCAGATTTAAAATCGGCACCTTTGTCGTCTTTTCAGAATAAAAGAAATCTAGCTAATGGGTTGGGGAGTATTGTTTATTTTTATAAATAAGTGGGGGTTTCTTCAGAGCACCTGAGAATTATATCCTTCCGTAAATTATGTGGGGTGGAAGAATTTCAACAACAGCAGATTTTCAAGTGCTTTATTTTTCTGTTCCATTAGTAATAATGATGCCAGCTTCTCTTTTGCCACACCTGCGAGGACTTTTTCATTTTGTGGCCACTTTTCATGTGTGATTTTTATCCTTTTACTGTTCGTTCTTTTGTTTTATGTTAAGCGTCAAGGTTTTTCTTTATTGCAAATCGCTTTTGGCTTTTTGAGAAAGCAATAAATACATGGTTAAGGGTTACTGTTTGTTAAGCAACCTGAGAGGATGCGTTCTCATTGACATGCAATGCTGCGGAAATCGCACCAACGTACCCTTGCATGTCAGGTGGGTTCTTGCCATCAGCTTTTTGGTTGTTTGTTTTTGCAATTTCCCCTCACATTAATCCTAATGGGAAGGAAAAATAAGTATACTCCAGGTCTGATGTACTTCTTCCTCTCCACTTCCACCACCTCCCCAAATCCCGTGGAATGGAAGCATCTCCTAATCCACCTTGGAATGCCTCCTTTTTGCCCCCTCTACCAACAAAGCAACAATGACGGAGGAGGAACAGCTGCAGAGGCTTTTGTAGCATGCAAGGAGAATAATAATAATAAATAATAATTTATCATTTATACACTGAGAGCCGGTGTGGTGTAGTGGTTAAGAGCGGTAGTCTCGTAATCTGGTGAACCAGGTTTATGTCTCCGCTCCTCCACATGCAGCTGCTGGGTGACCTTGGGCCAGTCACACTTCCTTGAAGTCTCTCAGCCCCACTCACCTCACAGAGTGTTTGTTGTGGGGGAGGAAGGGAAAGGAGAATGTTAGCCGCTTTGCGACTCCTTCGGGTACTGATAAAGCAGGATATCAAATCCAAACTCTTCTTCTACCCCACCCATCTGTCTGGGTTTCCCCAGCCTCTCTGGACATCTCCCAACAGAATATTAAAAACATGATAAAACATCAAACATTAAAAACTTCCCTAAACAGGGCTGCCCTCAGATGTCTTCTAAAAGTCAGATAGCTGTTTATTTCCTTGACATCTGATGGGAGAGCGTTCCACAGGGCGGGTGCCACTGCCGAGAAGGCCCTCTGCCTGGTAATCTCACATCTCGCAGTGAGGGAACCTCCAGGAGGCCCTCAGAGCTGGACCTCAGTGTCCGGGCTGAACGATTGGGTGGAGACGGTCCTTCAGGTATACTGGGCCGAGGCCGTTTAGGGCTTTAAAGGTCAGCACCAACACTTTGAATTGTGCTCGGAAACATACTGGGAGCCAATGTAGGTCTTCCAGGACTGGTGTTATGTGGTCTCGGTGGCCACTCCCAGTCACCAGTCCAGCTGCCGCCTTCTGGATTAGTTGTAGTTTCCGGGTCACCTTCAATGGTAGCCCCACGTAGAGCACCTTGCAGTAGTCCAAGCAGGAGAATGCTTTCGTACATGGGCCTTTCTCCACCTATGGATCTTCCTCTCTCTGTGAAGCAGGGGGTGCCCTCCCAGAGACCGTCGTATTTCAGAGAAAAGGCTTCCCCACACTTTCTAGGCACTGTCCAAGAAGTTTTTCCTTTGTCCTGCCACTTTCCCCAGGGGAAAAAATACCCACTGTTTACTGCTGAATTGGAAGAAGCAATAATATGCAGAAAACCCATTGGCGTTTGTTCTGATTCATCAGTAAACAGCGCGGTTTCCTTGGGGGAAATGGGGCAAAAGAAGAAACCTAAAAATCGAACGCCTAAAAATTACAGGGTAAGTGTGGGTGAACCCTTAGTTGCTGCAGAGCTGTACAACAGAAGATAAAGTGGCCCTGTGTACTTGGCAAGTAGAGCAGACAGCTCCTCATTCCTGTTCCCTTTTCATAAAATTCCTCTTGCTACAAAAGAAGAGGAGTTCTGGATTGTTCATAGCATCACAAAATAAGGGGACACTGCTCTGCATTTCAGGGGTACCTTTGAGTGAACCCACTAAAATAAAGGAACATTAAGTTAGTCACATTCACTAACTCCAGTGGGTTAGTTTGGCTAACCTTGAATGCAACCCTTTTGACTTAGGGTAGGATTTTTTTGTTATGTGAGGATGTTGAGAAGTGCTTTGCAAAACAGGCACCTAACTAAAAGCTTCAGTATGTAGGTTTATGCCTCCGTTTGTATTACCTTTTCATTAGTCAACCCTGAATTCCCACTAACTAACACAAATGCTTTGACGAATAGCTGAAGGTAGAGTTGAATTTCATACTAACCAGTGTTCAATTGGCACACCAAATAACCGTCTCCGTTCCGTTCTCTTCTGTTGTTTAGAACGATCGGGAATAGAAAATGTCAACTCGGTGGAAGCGTTGCAAGAAACACTAATCCGCGTGCTTAGGACCTTAATCACAAAAAACCATCCGAACGAAGCCTCTATATTTACAAAACTGCTCTTGAAGTTGCCTGACTTGCGTTCCTTAAACAACATGCACTCTGAGGAACTCCTGGCCTTTAAAGTTCACCCATAGGCTTTTACCTCTTTTGTTTATAGAATGGACTTGCTTCCTGTCAATTAACTGTGGTTATTTCATGCTATAAAATGTTTATTTATGTTTGTTTGTATGTACCTTTTGTGGAGAAGAAGAACTTGCTGTCTGTGTGATAGATGTTCTGTTGCCATGCAATAACAACGTTTCGGGTTGACCATTTTTTCCGTCAGTAACAACATGGCCACAGATTTCTTCATGATTATCCAAAAACAGCCCCATTTGCACTAAAAGTGAAGAGGTTACATTCAATCTTACGGATATTGACTGTTAATTACTGCACCCTTACAGTATAGACCAATTAACTGGCTCTTCTATAAACCAGAATGCACAATGGCTATATGCAGAAAACCAGAATTTTGGATAAATGACACTACAGTAACTGAAGATGGGTTTAATTTGTTTATCCCCCCCTTTGAGCATCTCTTCTTGGTTCAGTAGGAAGCTCAGAAAATTTGTTTTGCTTTTCGGAAGCTTAGGAGCTCCATGGGGAGGTCTCATTGTAAACTGATTAGATAGCTCTAAGCACAAGCGCACATGTGCTGTATGTATGTATAGTATGAAGAGATGTTGGGCATGTTACGACTTTTAAGAAATACATTGTTTGTGTATGTATATATTTAAGTGTATGTATGTAAATAGTTCTAATTGAAACAACATGCATATAATTTCTTCACAATATTTTTCAACTGTGAAGAAGTTAACCAAACGAAAGGTGGTTGACCCATGGGAACAACGAAACCGATGCTTTAGGTGATGCGCTGCCGAACCAAATGTCTCGAGAGTTCATCATGTTTATAGAGATTTTCAGGTTAACTGCGGTGTGCCGAGTTCGCTGCTTCGAGAAGTCTTGCAGAATCAAAAGTGAAATGGCAGATCTGTCAAATCAGTTAAAGGTACTGGATTAGGCTGACTTTTTTAAAAAATCTATTGCTTCTAAGATTCTTATGTGCTAATAGACACTTAAAGTTGCTGGACACACTACTCTTATCTGGAAGGAAATTTTTCAGATGAAGCTTGTAATCTGTGTAGTTTTAGAGAATCATGATAAATTTCAAGGAAACGATTGATCAAACACCTTCATTGCATATGTTTGTGTGTCCTTTGAATCTGTACACTTTATACACCTGTATGCTGCTTGAATGGGAATGAGAATTGGAAACAAAAAACAGACACAGTCAGTGGCTCATGCGGTATGTTTGTTGCCCAAGTGTATTGTATTAAGGTTAGAGTTGTAAAGGTTTTCTTAAACCTTTTTTGGTGTACATAACAAAGGTCTGTTAGATAGTCTGTCTGATACCAGGTCTATTTTTCTATAATTTTGATGTTCTTTTTTTAAATGTCAATGATAAATCCCCAGGCGCAAGGATTTCCTTTGCATCTAGATACTATCTCAAAATAATATTTTCCTATAATATCAAGAAGTAAAAACACACAATGGCACTTAAAATAAGCCAGAAAGTTATGACTGGCCTTATTGTTACCACAGTATGGAAGGAAAAATTCTTTCTACTTCCTCCTTAAGGAAAGCATTGACTCCCCAGTTTACAACCTCAATATTTCACATGACTGTTTATTGCTTGAAGGTACAAACTTGCATCTCCCATTGTGCTTAGGTGAAGAATTGCAGCTTCAAGGGTTCAATAGATGTTTAGTATTTTCTGCTGTCAAATGGTGGAGGTAGATTTGATGCCCTGTCACAGCATAAAACTTTGGAGCATTTTGTATTACTGCTTTTTTATTTTAAGAGGTTGTTTCAGAAAATTCAGTCTTAATTCAGAGGGAATATGTGCGTCTTCTGCACACAGAACTGAGACCACTAGGAGACAACCCATTCTTCCAATTTCAGTTGTACAACCACTTGGTGATGTCTTGAGACAGCTTATGCTTTCAAAACATGAATTGTTGACTTGGTATAATACAGGTATTTCAGTAACTATATTTTTTATTAATCAAGGACAGGTAAGCCATTTAGCATCCACTGCTTAAAAATCAAAGAAGAAAGTTGCCCTGATTTTTAGGCTTCTTACAGAAGCTTCCTCCCTACATATAAAATGTCTCTTCATTTTATTTTTAAGTCTTTAGAAAAGTATAACCAGCACACTGTAAAGTATTGCTTATTGCTTTAAAAGAGTGTTTCCATATTTGTGCATATAATTAGATAATTATGTGGTGAAATAAATGCATGCAATTTCAATTTAAACAACATGTTCCTGTACATTACAGAACTTGATTTATGTTGTTCTGCGTTGTTGTTTATTTACAAATTCAAGATCCAAGTACAGTCGTACCTCAGCTCCCGAACGCCTTGGGAGTCGAACATTTTGGCTCCGGAACGATCGAAAACCAGAAGTGAGTGTTCCGGTTTTCAAACTTCCTTTTGGAACTTGAACGTCTGGCGTGGCTTGCGCGGCTTCCGATTGGCTGCTGGAGCTTCCTGCAGCCAATCAGAAACCACGCTTTGGAAGTCGTAACGGACTTCCGGAACAGATTCTGTTCAACTGCTGAGGTACGACTGTACAACTTTATTTAGAACATTCCCCTGTGTTGCAGTCTCCAAGGCAGCTGTTGTCAACCTGCCGCTAGATGCCGCTAATGAAAACTACTCTAGGGCCTAGCACTTGTGTCACGCTGGCAGCACTAAAAGTCACTGGACTGCTACTCCTCACACTGGTGTGGTGTTAAGATGAGCCACACAGAAGCATTTTCTCATCCTAGCATCAAACTTCAGATAACTGGGTAACGCCTGTGTAAAAAAAGGATCTGGCCTTAGTGAGCAAGGAAGCCATTTGCTGCCTCTAAAGTTAGATCTTGTTACTGCTAAAGAAGCTCTGCTTTACTGTGTTGCTGGTTATACACTTGTTAAATACTGAGAAATATTTCGCATCAGACTTTTGAGTACTGTAGATGGGATGTTGCTAAGAGACTATGAAAATGTACTGTACGAAACTAAATGAATTTTTTTACTCTGGTTTTTCATGTTTAAAAAGATTAAATATGGGCATTATGTTGGCAAAGCAGACTTTGCTTGTTGTGTGTGATCTTTTTCTCCATCAGAGCTTAACACTGGAGTGAGTGGAAACGGAAAAAAATGTAAACCATTTGTTGCCTGGGACCATTGTCCCATGAACGTTTATTTACAGCATCCTAATAGGTGAATGTTTGCGTGGCCTTCAGCCCTCCCCGCTGCCTGGTCAACCTAAGGAAATAGTTGCAAATATGGAGTCGTCCTCTCAGTTAATTGAATGAGGAAGTCTGTTAAGCACGAAGGTTGCATTATGTGTCCTGCAAACACCATGCTTGCAAGACATGGATGGCATTTATTTACACTGCAGCATGCATTTATGCAACGCGGGTGGCGCTGTGGGTTAAACCACAGAGCCCTAGGGCTTGCTGATCAGAAGGTCAGTGGTTCGAATCCGTGCAATGGGGTGAGCTCCCGTTGCTCAGTCCCTGCTCCTGCCAACCTAGCAGTTCAAAAGCACGAAGTGCAAGTAGATAAATAGCTACCGCTCCAGCGGCAAGGTAAACGGCGTTTCCATGCGCTGCTCTGGTTCACCAGAAGCAGCTTAGTCTTGCTGGCCACATGACCCGGAAGCTGTACGCCGGCTCCCTCAGCCAATAAAGCGAGATGAGCACCACAACCCCAGAGTCGTCTGCGACTGGACCTAATGGTCAGGGGTCCCTTTACCTTTATGCATTTATGCATATTTAAGTCAAAACGCTTTGGGCTGATTCCAAAATAAGTCTCATTGATTTGTGTGTTAATGGTGGGGGAATCTCACTTTGTGATTGCAATGTGCAACACCACACCAGATTGGAATTCCTGCAAGACATGTCAGTGCATACCAGTGCCGGATTTACATATAAGCTAAGCAAGCGATAGCTCAGGGCCGCACTCTCTTGGGGGCCCCCAAAAAATTAAAGGAAAAAAACCCGGATGTACATTTCCAAAATGTAAAATAAAAAACAAAATAAAAGCTACATACAGCAACAGGGTTTTGTGTTGTGTAGGCTCCTATGATGTAAGCAATGGTCCCCGCCTGCTATATAAAGAGCCCCATTACCTTCAGTAGCTTGGGGCCTCATCAAACCTAAATCCAGCTCTGGTGCATACCATAGTCTAAAGTGCACATTGCATTTGTTATAGGCCACCATAAAGTACTAATGAACTGTGTTATTCCAGTGAACACATACATGGAAGCATGCCATACAAACCACACTTCAGTACAGTGGTACCTTGGGTTAAGTACTTAATTCATTCCAAAGGTCCGTTCTTAATCTGAAACTGTTCTTAACCTGAAGCACCACTTTAGCTAATAGGGGTTCTTGCTGCCGCCGCACTGCCGGAGCACAATTTCTGTTCTCAACCTGAAGCAAAGTTCTTAACCTGAGGTACTATTTCTGGGTTAGTGGCGTCTGTAACCTGAAGCGTATGTAACCCGAGGTACCACTGTATTCTGCATACATTCATGCATCCAAGCCATGTAGAATTTATATGAAATTTACCATGGTTCTGAACTCTGTGTTTCTGTGTCACTAAGGGGGGCCTGGGCAGGTGGTCAGCACTGAATTCAGCAATAAGAAAATGATGACATGTGATGATTATCCTAAAACTAAATCCAAATCCATATGATGATGTACTGATCATCCTAAATCTACATGTGCTCTACATGGCATGTGTAAGCAATTTGTTAATAAAATTCGGTATGCCACTTAATAATAATAATAATAAACACCATCTGTGCTATTTACAAAGAAATGGATAGGGCATTTAGGGAGTTTCCCTGTTTTAATTCAGACAGGGCTGATTTATTTAAAACAATAGTATCTCTCCGAATCTTGAGTTGACTTCAAACAAAATAATACAACACTATAAATGTCAGCAAAGCACAATGTTAAACAAGATGCTTCTAGCAATCACTAAAAACATATATGCTGTGTAGCAGCAGATCTTTCAGAATGTCTGCATTTTAGTTTTGCAGTTTGTAGTCCAGGCAGAACATGAAACTTTTCTCTTGAACAGCAGAGGTCTCTAGAACCCAGAAGTCTCATCCCTGCATTTTGCTTTGATCATGCCATCATTTCCTTCCTAGTTACTTCACACGCCTCCTTTGCTTTTCTAGTGTAGTCGGCACACTTTCGCACTCATGTCTTCAATATGTACCCAGCCACAATACACTCAAGAAGCAGTATCAGATTATTAGATATGTGTGTAATTACTAAGGACCCATCTGCACCACACTACATTGAAAGCAGTTTGACCGTTTTAAAATCCTACACAACATCCTGGGAACTGTAGTTTTAAGGGTAGTGAGAGTTATTAGAACTGTCCTATGCCCCTCACAGGGATGCGGGTAGCACTGTGGGATAAACCACAGAGCCTAGGACTTGCTGATCAGAAGGTCGGCGGTTTGAATCCCCGCGATGGGGTGAGCTCCCGTTGCTCAGTCCCTGCTCCTGCCAACCAAGCAGTTTGAAAGCACGTCAAGTGCAAGTAGATAAGTAGGTATCGCTCCAGCGGCAAGGCAAACGGCGTTTTCGTGCGCTGCTCTGGTTTGCTAGAAGTGGCTTAGTCATGCTGGCCACATGACCCGGAAGCTGTACGCCGGCTCCCTCGGCCAATAAAGCAAGATGAGTGCCACAACCTCAGAGTCGGTCACAACTGGACCTAATGGTCAGGGGCCCCTTTACCTTTTTATGCCCCTCAAAGAGCTAAAATTCCCAGTGTGGTTTAACAACTGATCCCAGTTAACCAGGTGACGGGGAACTGAGGCTTTCTGAGGGGGTCTCCTAATAATTCTCAGCACCCTTAAGAAACTATCTTTCCCAGGATTATTATTTGGGGGGGTGGAGAGAAGCCATGACTTCAAGATGTTTTAAACACATTGTGCAGGTGGCGCCCAAGAGTGGTTGTAAATATGGCCAATGGTTGGGGATAATGGGATTTGTAGCCCAGCAATGAGCAGAGGCCACAGTTCCTCAACCCCTTGGTTATACCTAATGCGTAGTTTGGTTCTTCCCTTAACACAGGATATGGGCAGAGGGCCTTCTCGGTAGTGGCACCCGCCCTGTGGAACACCCTCCCATCAGATGTCAAGGAAATAAACAGCTATCTGATTACAGTGGTACCTCGCAAGACGAATGCCTCGCAAGACGAAAAACTCACAAGACGAAAGAGTTTTTTGTTTTTTGAGTTGCTTCGCAAGATGAATTTCCCTATGGGCTTGCTTCGCAAGACGAAAACGTCCTGCACCTTTTTCTTAAAACCGTCAATGCATTCCTATGGGAAACCGTCAATGCATTTCCTATGGGAAACCGTGCTTCGCAAGACGAAAAATTCACAAGACGAAAAAACTCGCAGAACGAATTAATTTCGTCTTGCGAGGCACCACTGTATTAGAAGACATCTGAAGGCAACCCTGTTTAGGGAAGTTTTTAATGTTTGATGTTTCATCGTGTTTTTAATATTCTGTTGGGAGTCACCCAGAGTAGCTGGGGAAACCCAGCCAGATGGGCAGGGTATAAATAAATTACTATTTTTTAATTATTATTTTAACAAAACGTTACACAACACTGAAGCAGAATATGATTACCCAGAAGTGTTGCAGATATTCAAAGTACCTGGGGGTTCACTTTAATGCATAGACCCTGGTATTTGATGAAGAATATGATGTCCCCGTTTTCAGTTTTTTAAAAGCGTGTTTATCTCTTCTGGATTTTACAAGCCATGTCGCTGGGCTGAATGAGAGAACAGCTCCTCATTCCAAGCAACTGCAGCAAGCAGCAAGGAAGGTGGTGCAAGCCCAATAAGCTGAGCTATCCATGGGGATGGGGAAGAGAGAGAACCCCATAATGTTAAACAGGACAGGAAATTAAATGGAATCACTCATAGGCAAGAGATGAGAAACCCATCAGGCCTCCAAATGTTGGACCACAGCTCCCCATCCCTGCCAGATACCAAGTGCCTGCCCTCCAAGTTATGGGGAAATGCAGTGCCTCTGACAAAATAAAATAAAAATAAATCCATGTTTGCTAGGTGAGCAGAGGGTTAAGACACAAGTTCCCTTTAAATTCCTAGAGGGCACTTTGTGAGGTCATATCCTCTGCTTGCCCAGGTGGGAAAGGTAACAACAGGAAGATAATCCTTAGCATTCCTCTCACCTGGGGAACAGTCTCTTTGTCTTCCTGCAGCCATAGGGAAGGGATAAGAGGGTCAAAAACACCACCTTTGACCCTAAACCATGTATTTTGTCATCTAGACGTATATTTTGCCTGACTTATTTCATGGCTGTTTTCTGCTTGAATTGCATCTGCAGCTTTATGTAAGTAAACTACTTTATTTTTTAAAATATTCTTCCATTACAGACTTCTGTGCTGTTGTTTTGTTTAGAGGGATAAATAAAGGGGAAGAGCCAGCCTTCCTAAAGCATCCTGAATAATAATAATAATAATAATAATAATAATAATAATAATAATAATAATAATATTTATACCCCACCCATCTGGCTGGGTTTCCCCAGCCACTCTGGGCAGCTCCCAACAGAATATTAAAAGCCCTATAAAACACAACAGAAAGCTTTGTCCCAAGTTTCTGTGTAAAGGGTGGTATATATTTAATTCTGCTAAACTAGACCCTCATCCTATCTTACTGTCCAAATCCATCCTGAGACAGGTAAGATCAGAGCTGGCACAAAATCATCATTGCTATTTCAATATATATCTCCCTTTCCTTCAGGCACCCTTTCTAGCTGGCACACATGGTTCTCCTTCTGTCCATTTTGTCCTCGCGACAGCCCTAGAATAGTAGAGTTGGAAGAGACCCCGATGGTCATGTAGTCCAACCCCCTGCAATGCAGAAATCTCAGCACGAAGGCTCCCATCCAATTTGAAACCAAACTGGACCCTGCTTAGCTTTGCAAATGTGCCAGCAGTTTTATCGCGGCACGAGTTAGGCTGAAAGAGTGTGCTTGGTCCAAGGTCACCCAAAGAGCTTCATGGCAGAGTGAGGATTCAATCTCTGATCTGCCAGGCTCAAGTCCAACATACGAACCACAACACCACACTGGCTTTCAGCTCCAGGCCCCAAAGCTAACCAGAAGATGCTTATATTTCCCCCTATCATTTATCTCCTTTTCAGCCCATGAATGTTTGTATTTTCCTCCTCCTCCTTTTTAGTGTGCAGGAGTTCCCAGGCAAATTAGAAGATTTGGGGAGTTGTCACTTCTAGGCAGGGGTGAGATGCGGTAGCTGCTAAATTCAGTTCTCCTTCAGAACGATTAACTCTACAGGAGCAACATCCCTTTTGCATTTAGTCTCTTTAAGGTTTTTGCTTGTTTAAATTATCTCTGCATCTCTATCTACTCTTTAAAAAACCTTTTAAAAATTTCTTAATGTGGCCAGTCTTAGGCCAGGACTTGACTCCCTCCTGGCTTCCGGGTAACTTGACAATCAATACTCAGGAACAAATTGCACAGTCTTTTATCCTCAGGAACCTAGGCTGCTGTTTCTGGCTGGCTCAGAAGGGGGAGATGTAGCACAAGGAATGTCGCTGTCGGAACAAATTTTCCGCTGCCAAGTGAATTCTCCAAGGATTTGGTTCAAACTCTGCTTTTTTTTGGTCCACATGACCAGTTCTGGGTAGGCGCTCACATGGACAAACATAACGGATTAACCTAGCAATCAGAAAATCAGCAAGTCCTGTGGCTTCAATAGTTTAGCAGCCATAATCACAGAAGTGGCTTATTTGTAACTTTGGGGTGGGGTGGAGTGCAGAGTATAATCTGGTGGTATAATCTACACCGTACAGACATCCTCCGATGTCAGCTGAGCTCTCCACAGGAACACCCACGGGCTTGGTTCACGTGATCCTTCTCTTCCAAAGATCACACAGATGTGGGGGCTATGTGTGTGTCATCTGGTGCTCACATGGAATACCTGGTTGACAAATGGAGTCTATGGGGCTGGCTGGCAAAGGAGAGATGCTTTTGGGAATGTAATAAGCTGGTTTGTATTGTTCGTTTGTTTATTAGACTGGTTGGCTGTGTGTTACACTGAGGTTCTCAAGTGACACATTTAAAAGTGTCAACATAGATAAGTTACAGTTAAACCTTGGTTCCCGAACAGCTCCGTTTTGGAACGTTTTGTCTTCCGGACACCGAAAAAACCCGGAAGTAAATGCTCCGGTTTTTGAACATTTTTTGGAAGCCGAACATCCAACGTGGCTTCGATTTGAGTGCAGGAAGCTCTTGCGGCCAATTGGAAGCCATGCCTTGGTTGTTAAACATTTCGGAAGCCGGACGGATTACGTTTGACAACCAAGGTTTGACTGTACAGTGGTACCTCGGGTTAAGAACTTAATTTGTTCTGGAGGTCCGTTCTTAACCTAAAACTGTTCTTAACCTGAGGTATCACTTTAGTTAATGGGGCCTCCCGCTGCCGCCGCCACGCGATTTCTGTTCTCATCCTGAAGCAAAGTTCTTAACCCGAGGTTACTATTTCTGGGTTAGCAGAGTCTGTAACCTGAAGCGTTTGTAACCTGAAGCGTCTGTAACCCGAGGTACCACTGTATAATAATGACACAATCATACAAAACACTTGGAATTCCATAAAAAATGTACAAAATGCATCGCCGCCACAAGGAGCTTAGGTAGTGCACTAACAGCAAAGATACTAGCACCAAGTCACTCCATTGGGTCATAGAATCGTACAGCTGGAAGGGACCCCGAGGGTCATCTAGACCAACCCCTGCAATGCAGGAATCTCAACTAAAGCATCCATGATAGGTGGCCATCCAACCTCTGCGTAAAAACATCCAAGGAAAGAGAGTCCACCACCTCTCCTGGGAGTCTGTTCCACTGCTGAAGAGCTCCTAACTGTCAGAAAGTTTTTTTCCGAAAGTTTAGTTGGAATCTCCTTTCTTCAGACTTGAAGCCATTGGTTCAAGCCCTACCCTCCAGAGCAGGAGAAAACACAAGTGTTCCCTCTTCCATGTGACAGCCCTTGAGGTATTTGAAGATGATTATCATATCACTTCTCAGTCTCCTCTTTTCCAGGCTAAACATACCCAGCTCCTTCAACCATTCCTCATAAGGCTTGGTTTCCAGAGCCTTGATCACTGAGTTCTGTATTGTCAACACTGGCTGGCAACAGCTCTCCAGGATTTCAGACAGGAGACATTCCCAGCCCTGCATGAAGATGCCAATGACTGAATCTAGGAGCTTCTGCATACAAGACAGATGCTCTATCCCTGAGCTATGGCCCTTTCACTTTTCCTTCCACTTCCAACATATAATTCTGTTGGCATCCCCAACCAAATACTGTATACGAATGAGTGTTATGTCGCAGTATGTCAGGCTTCAGGGATGATCACAGCGAGAGAAGAAAGAATCTAATTCCTAGGAATGGCGATGCTCCCAATTAAGGGTTCCACCCACTTCCTCCCTAGTCACCCACGTCACCACCATGTCTTGTACCCTGAGCTTGTAACCACTGTGCTGTCTGTGCTGCCACTTTATCAGCTCTTTTTGACCTTGGGCTGAGTGGATTAATGCTTTTCAAACAGTGAATCTGTTAACTCTCCCTACCAGTTCTTCTCCTCCTAGCTGTTCCCCATCCAGTATTCCCCAGCTTCTGCCTTCTGAACTATGTCCTTCTGCAAACCACTGTTCCAAATCTACACTGTTCTCCTGTTCCTGGGTAGATTCAGGATCCTGAGTAGGAGCAGGGGGAGGGGGAGGATCCCACCATTCCTCCTCAGTGCAGCCCTCCTCAGCTCAGTCCCTGGCACAGTAACATATGACCAAGACAGACTATGTTCCCACCTAGCACAATATTGACAACTTTGACTGCCTCAGTGTAGGTTTTTCACAAGATCTGCTATCTGATCCTTTTTATGAAAGTCGGAGATGTTTAATCAATAACCATATGCAAATGTTATGCAAATTACTTCATAATTTACATCTACACATGTAGATCATCATAAGCAGATTTTAATGCAAACTTATTTTGCCCTCTTTTCTGGTGATCCTCCCTTTTGGGAGGCTCGTTTGCATACATGCAAATTGGCATTGTGTGAATGGGCACTCAGTCAAATGGTAAGAAACATAAAAGCAATTAGGGCTTTGAGACGGAGTTCCTATGCGAAAGGATGATCCTCAGCTTCGGAGCAGAGGATGACGAACCAATGAATTTACAGAAATGTCAGGAAGAAGGAGAATGACATAACCAAAACTTATGGGGGGGGGATGGGACTCCTGAACATTACAGTGATAAAATAAGAAAATCATAGCCACAGAGATGAATAATGATCAAAGACTGAAGTGAAATCAAACCGCAGAGCAGAGGGAGCGAGAGAAAACAGCAGGGGTGACACAGAGGACAGAGGGGGGGGCTATATCTTTCCAGATGAGCACCCTGAATCAAAGTGAAATGTACAACTAATTCAATCCACCCAAGATGTTTCGGGGGCAGCTGAGATGCGGCATCTCTTGCAAAGTTACTCCAGCTGCTTCACACACCACCTTGCAATTCTTGCCAGGGAGTGAAGAATGGGCTGGCTGGAAACAAAGGGAAAATAACCCCCAAAGAGCCCTCCCACGTCCATATATATCTCTCTATCATCACTCTATCTCTATCTATCTCTATCTCTATCTCTATCATCTCTCTATCTCTATGTCTATCTCTATCTCTATCTCTATCATCTCTATCTTTCTCTCTCTATATATGTAAAGGGACCCCTGACATTAGGTCCAGTCGTGGCCGACTCTGGGGTTGCGACGCTCATCTTGCTTTATTGGCTGAGGGAGCTGGTGTACAGCTTCTGGGTCATGTGGCCAGCCTGACTAAGCCACTTCTGGTGAACGAGAGCAGTGCACCGAAATGTCGTTTACCTTCCCGCTGGAGCAGTACCTATTTATCTACTTGCACTTTGACGTGCTTTCGAACTGCTAGGTTGGCAGGAGCTGGGACCGAGTAAGAGGAGCTCACATCGTCGCAGGGATTTGAACCGCCAACCTTCTGATAAATAAAACCAAATGACTCAACCAAATGATATTTTAAGGAAGCCATTCTTATTGGGAAGTAAGCCCCATCAAGCACATCAGGATAGGGCTGGGGCATGTGGGGCTCCCCAGATGTTATTGGACTCCAACTCCCATTATTCCTAACCATAGTCTATGCTGCTACTGTATGCTTGTAAAACGTGGACCACTTATAAACGCCATCTCCAACTCCTTGAAAGATTCCATCAACGGTGTCTCCGAAAAAAATTACACATCACCTGGGAAGACAGGCAAACTAATGCCAGTGTACTGGAAGAAGGAAAGATCAAAGTCGAAGCGATGATTCTTCAGCATCAATTTCATTGGACTGGTCATGTTGTGAAGATGCCTGATTATGGCCTTCCAAAGCAGCTACTCTATTCCGAACTTAAAAATGGAAAGCGTAAGGCTTTCAACAAAAAAGAATTAAAAACTCTCTCAAGGCAACTTTTAAAAAATGTGGTATATACACCAACAACTGGGAAACACTGGCTTGCGAGCGCTCCAATTGGAGAACAGCCTTTACCAAAGGTGTCATGGGCTTTGAAGATGCTCAAACTCGGGATGAAAGGGAGAAACAAGCTAAAAGGAAGGCACGTTTGGCAAACCCTCACCATGATCAGTTCCTGTCTGGAAACCTATGTCTCCACTGTGGAAGGACGTGTGGATCCAGAATTGGGCTCCACAGTCACTTACGGGCTCACTTTTAAAACTGTGTTTATGGAAGACAATCTTACTTGGCTACGAGTGATCGCCAAAGAAGGAAGATTCTGCTAGCAATGGCAACATTTGGAAGGCTCTACCATCCTTGCAGCAGGACCTACTTCTGACTAAATATGGAAGAGATGGTACTGTTAGTAATCATTACTTTTCTGGCTCTGCCTGCATGAACCAGATCCCTCCCCATCGACACCGTCATTCATTACCCGATGACTACAAGAAAACAAATGAGGCTGAATTAATCCGTTTCCAGATGAAACTCATGGCCTGTTAGCCTTGTATCTGTTCTCTTATCTGGGGCAGGCCAAATAAGATGTTCCTTAATGCTATATAGCCTTGGCTGAGCACAAAAATGGAAGACCGATAGGCTTGGAGCGGGTGGTCCTTGTGTCTGAAAGGACGACAAATGCTTGTTTGTTTTCTATGTAGTGCCCACACCGTCCAGATCTAGTTGCTGTATGTGCCCCTCAAAGTGCTTCCTGAGAAACTGATTTCATTCTGAAAAGAAAAGCTTGTTGCAGATGGAGTCTGTGTTGCCTCAAAGTGTTTCCACTGAGAAACAACAACTAATAATAATAATAATATTTATACCCCACCCATCTGGCTGGGTTTCCTCAGCCAATCTGGGTGGCTTCCAACAAAATATTATGCACTATATATTTAAAGAAGTATCACACCACTTTAAACAATCATGGCTTTCCCTCAAAGCATCCTGGGAGCTGTAGTTTGCAATAATAATAATAATAATAATTAATAATAATAATGTATTATTTATACCCTGCCCATTTGGCTGGGTTTCCTGAGCCACTCTGGGTGGTTCCCAATAAAACACCAAACATTAAAACCTTCCCAATACAGGGCTGCCTACGGATGTCTTCTAAAAGTCAGATAGTGGTTTATTTCCTTGACATCTGATGGGAGGCTGTTCCACAGGGCGGGCGCCACTACCGAGAAGGCCCTTTGCTTGGTTCCCTGTAACCTCACTTCTCGCAAGGAGGGAACCGCCAGAAGGCCCTCGGAGCTGGACCTCAGTGTCTGGGCTGAACGATGGGGGTTTGTGTCCACTGCTGCCCAACGATGATGTGGGTGGGCGCACACCCAGATTGCAATCCCCACTTCCTGCTTCGTTCAACTGGAGTGTGTGCAGGAAGGAAAAAAGCATGGGTAATTGAATCAAAGGAGGATTTCCAAAAAGGTGTCAAGTAACCACAACCACCTTTGTGGACAGCAGTATCTAGAATCAATCCAGATGGAAAGCAGCATGTTGCAAACAATTCTGGATTGAGGAAAAGCTACGTTCTTGTGCTGCAAATAGCTTAATATGGACACAATCAGAAAATCTTGTTTATTTATTTTTTTAAAGATTTTTATTTGATTTTACATTTTACATTTGCATTCATATGTAAATCATAATCATATACAAACAGGATTCTCTGAATCCCTAGATTTCCCTCCACCCCTCCATGGGTTCAATAGTTATTCTTTTTCCAACTGCATCATATAATGTTCTCCATATTTCCTTCAAACTGAATTGTTATCATAGTTCTTGTTACATTGCAGGTGTTAAAATCCTGTCAATGTTTTTAATGTTTACAGTATTTTTCTAAATAGCTTATAATTTCCCCCCATTCTTTATTAAATTTATTGTCTTCTTGGTTTCTGATCTTCCCAGTCATTTTTGCCATTTCGGCATAGTCCATAATCTTTGTTAACCATTCCTCTGGACCAGAAGTATCCTTGCAGTTGTTGATGCGTACATAGTCTTTTCTGCTCCTTTGGTATTTCTGGACCTAAAATTCCTAATAAAAAAGCTCCTGTTTTTTCCACAAAAGTTATTTTTAACATTCCCCCCCCCCAACTCATTATAAATCATTTTCCAATGTGCTTTCGTTATCTTGCACGTCCACCACATATGGTAGAATGTGCCCTCTTCAGAGAATCATTGTTTAAGTTCGCTGTGCAGATATTTGTCATATCTTGACACAGAAGGGTAATTTTTTTTTTATTGTGGCAGCTAGTGTTACCATTTGATGTGCTAGCTCAACGGCTTGTGCACATAGCGGCTTGCACATGTTGTTGTTGTTTAGTCGTTTAGTCATGTCCGACTCTTCGTGACCCCATGGACCAGAGCACGTCAGGCACTCCTGTCTTCCACTGCCTCCTGCAGTTTGGTCAAACTCATGTTCGTAGCTTCGAGAACACTGTCCAACCATCTCGTCCTCTGCCATCGCCTTCTCCTTGTGCCCTCAATCTTTCCCAACATCAGGCTCTTTTCTAGGGAGTCTTCTCTTCTAATGAGGTGGCTAAATTACTGGAGCCTCAGCTTCAGGATCTGTCCTTCCAGTGAGCACTCAGGGCTGATTTCCTTCAGAATGGATAATCTTCTTGCAGTCCATGGGACTCTCAAGAGTCTCCTCCCTCTATTTTGCAGTGTGCTTGGAGGGCACTATGCCACCCAACACATGAGTGATTGGAAGGGTTGGGACTAGCTGGTAGAATCATGCCACACAGAGCCCTGGCATAGCTAGGAATATTTGCACAGAGCCGAAGCAGTTACTTCTCAATGTGCACATTCAGGACATGTGGGTAGGCAGTCATCTGCAGCATCTGGTGAGGATTTTAACAGATTGCCGCAGCTGAAAGATAGTTGATGGCTCAGGGGAGGGTAGAATGCAAACAACTTCCCACAACACCTCTGTAAGTTGCCACTCGGTAAATGGCGTCTATGTGACATAAACTTGTTTGAGAACAACCGTTTCTCACAGCGAGATTCAGAGCCATTAAATCTGCAATCCTAGACACATTTGCCTGGGAGTAAGTCGCATTGCACTCAGTAAGGCTTACTTTTGAGTCGACACATCAAAGAATGCGCTGCAAGACTGGTGTTCTAAATGAATTTACTCTACACCCCACTGAAGATGATGGGACTTACAGTACATTGGAGTCAATGTGCAACAGCTTGCACTGTGAGTCTTATGACATTCCTCTCCCCCGTTACATGCAGCTTTTGTCAATTTAGTTTTCCTCTTGACACAAAAAAATTATTGCTCACATGATGACAATATAGTCCAATAGTTATTACCTCTGAGGAAAAAATCACCGCTGTTGTTATTTTTTAATAACGGTTATTACCTGACAAAATAATAGCAATGCCATTTCCCCAACGGCGGTGTAATTGTGGCAAATGGTTTTTAAGGAAGCTCACGATGAATGACTGAGAGGCCATCTAAGAGAGTGGAACAAAAGACTCTTTCAAGTACAAAGTAGGTGGGTTTGAAGATTGCCATAGGTAAACATAATATTAATAAGCATTAGGGAAGGCATAAGAATGCAGAAATACCCCAATGCCAATCTGCAAATCAATAACTCGCCCACACTTTGGTTCCTATGCCCAATTCTAGTTGCCCCAAGTGACAAGGTTTGGAAAAGGCACAGTCATTTCCAATACAAAATGGACCCAATCCGGAAACCCAGCATGCATGTTATTGTGTAGGACAGAGGTTTTCAACCTTTTGGGGTCCACGGATCCCTTGACCAACTATATTCCTTCTGCATCACCCCTGTGGGGCTCAAGAGCCAGCAGCCCCTCCCCCCCTTTTGAATACCCTCCCTTGTGGAGTGTTCCCTCAGCCTCCTCTCCTCTCTCCTTGGGAGTCCCCTGGGCAGCCTCAGCTGTCGCCCCCTGGTCTGAGCTTCCCCTCTTCCCCAAAGAGAGGTGCCTCCCCACCCTGCCCTACAGGGGCCTGAGAAGCACCCCCTGGCCAGCCCCAGAGGCGCCATTCCCCTGGGAAGCTTGTAGCCAAGGCTGCTGCAACAAACAGCTGTGCAAGCCTTGGGGGGGGGGCAGAGATGTGAGAGGACATCATAGAATCATAGAGTTGGAAGAGACCACAAGGGCCATCGAGTCCAACCCCCTGCCAAGCAGGAAACACCATCAGAGCACTCCTGACATATGGTTGTCAAGCCTCTGCTTAAAGACCTCCAAAGAAGGAGACTCCACCACACTCCTTGGCAGCAAATTCCACTGTCGAACAGCTCTTACTGTCAGGAAGTTCTTCCTAATGTTTAGGTGGAATCTTCTTTCTTGTAGTTTGGATCCATTGCTCCGTGTCCGCTTCTCTGGAGCAGCAGAAAGGGAGGGAAGGAAAGAAAGAGGGACAGAGGCCAATGTTGCCTGCGGCACCCCTGACCATCATTCAAGCCACCACAGGATGCCACAGCACACTGGTTGAAAACCACTGGTGTAGGAAGATCTCCCCTTTGACAGTCCTATGACAGTTGATGAGGGGGAAAGCACAGGAGAACTTTGGACCAAGTTTACTGGCATTAATTGTACTACCAGTGTGGTGTAGTGGTTAAGAGTGGTAGACTTGTAATCTGGTGAACCGGGTTCGCGTCCCCGCTCCTCCACATGCAGCTGCTGAGTGACCTTGGGCAAGTCACACTTCTCTGAAGTCTCAACCCCACTCACCTCACAGAGTGTTTGTTGTGGGGGAGGAAGGGAAAGGAGAATGTTAGCCGCTTTGAGACTCCTTCGGGTAGTGATCTCCTTCGGGATATCAAATCCAAACTCTTCTACTATCTTCAAATTGTTTACTGGTTGCGTGTCCCATGCGTTGGTCTTTCCATGATTTTGCCCTGAAGCAATGTCAGACGAAATGGCCTAGAATTGAGCTCAGTGGTGGAGAGACGAAGAGCACACAGCATGAGATAAAAATGTTTCCCACATTGTTCTCTCTCCAGATACATCTATAATGGACACAACACACTCCAACTGTTCCTGTTTATCGCCTTGGCTGGAAAATATCACTTCCTCTTGTTGATGGATCCTTCAGGTAATTGAATGACGCTGAATCAATATTTCTTTCATGCACACTCACATGTTTGTGTGGTTATAAATGGAGAAAATTTATTCCCAGACTTTTTTTCTTGCTCAAGAAACAACAACAACAGCAACAACAGTAACAACAACTATACCACCACCACAACAACAACAACTATACAACAACAACTATACTGCCCTATACCCACAGGTCTCAGGGCAGTTCACAGGATGAAATTACAATATAAAAACACATTGAGAAGATTAATTTGGCATTTGATTTTAATCACCTTTGTCATATTGCCCGGAGAAGCATTATTTCCCAAATCCATGTACAGTGGTACCTCTGTTGTCAAACGTAATCCGTTCCGGAAGACCATTTGACTTCCGAAACCTTCGACAACTGGGGCGCAGTGTGCGGTCGCCAAATTCAACTCAGAAAATTGAGAAATGCGCCTCGGAAGCCGTTCGACTTCTAAGGCATGTTCGAAAACAAAAGCATTTACTTCTGGGTTTTCGGCGTTCGAAAACCAAAACGTTCGGCTTCTGAGATGTTCAACACCCGAGGTACCGCTGTAATCTAATATGCACATTAGGGAACAGCAGCCTCATATCTGCTTCAGATGTCACAGAAAGAGCACTAGGTCATGTGCAGGATAGAGTCCATGGTCCGACCACTGTGCACTTCTGCCCCCTCTTGCTTTCTTGGAGGTTCCACCCAGCACATACATAAGCCATAGAAATCACTATAATCCGATTGCCTTTGATCAGAATGTAATGATGTTGTTAAAATATTGCTTTGAAACCACATGGAAATGTCTCAGCTGAAGCCCCTTCAGATGTGGTGCGGCCGGCTCTACTGTTAGGGAAAATATGGTGGATGCTTCAGGCAGCAGACACTGGAGTGTGTGGAAGGGCAGCGGCAGCTGTCCCTTCTGAGTTAACTTCAGACATTCTCCTCTGTCGGATGACAGGACTGTTAGGATATTTCCGTTCCACCTTAAAAGGGAGCAGGATGTTTGTGTCACAGCCTGCGTATTTTCCTGTTTCACAGGATGTTTCTGTTGTGTCTTTGCTTTCATTTCTCTCTATGCCGGAGCACTGAAGCAGGCAGTCATGTTTTTCTTTGTTCTGATCAACGCAGAAATAAACTTGTAAATAATGCAGTTGTAGAGTCCCATGGATTGTGTGAGCAGCTTCAAGGAATGAAACCTGTAGCCCCTCTGTTGAAATTAGAGTGTGTCCAGTGCTGTTTTTTTGGGGGGGGGGGATGCAGGGGTACACATACTCCTAAACCAGACATGGCCAAACTTGGCCCTCCAGCTGTTTTGGGACTACAACTCCCATCATCCCTAGCTAACAGGACCTGTGGTCAGAGATGATGGGAATTGTAGTCCCAAAACAACTGGAGGGCCAAGTTTGGCCATGCCTGCCCTAAACATTTTATGAATCTAACGGTAGAAGAAACAAAAAAATTTTAGTTTCTTCTCTAGCATGATGAATCGTCAGTTCCCTTGCTACCCCTGATAGCGGCCTCATTTCTTGTCATGGTGTTTCCCGAATCTCAGGTGGAAATGAGCGTTTAATGTGTGAAGTAGGAGTTGGAATCTAGCACGGTGATTGGTCAGTTTTTTTGTGTTTACTGTATTTATTTTCCCCGATTTGAACTATAAAATGGTGATTTTCTTGAGTCAAAATGAGAGTACCCCTAAACATTTTTTTAGAAAGAAAGAAAAAAAGCACTGAGTGGGGCTATTTGCCAGGAATTTCCCAAAGCAGGTTCTAGAATTGTATTGAAGCAAGGCAAAAACAGTTAATTGAGACCTTTGGCACCCCAGTCAACATGGCCAATGGTTAGAAATGACAGAATTTGTACAGCAGCAACTTCTAGAAGGCCAATGATTCTCCTGCCTTGATCTAGAGCAAACTGCTCATAAACTCTCAGAACTATTCCAAAATAAGCATTGCTTTATTTGAATTAAAAGGTAAAGGACCCCTGAATGGTTAAGTCCAGTCAAAGGCAACTATGGGGTTGCAGCGCTCATCTTGCTTTCAGGCTGAGGGAGCCGACATTTGTCCACAGACAGCTTTCTGGGTCATGTGGCCAGCAGGACTAAACAGCTTCTGGCACAAAGGGACACCGTGACAGAAACCAGAGTGTACAGAAATGCCGTTTACGTGTATTAAGACACTTGGTGGTTTGCATTAGCCATAAGAACACCTATATGTTTTATTTGTTCAACTGAGGCTGAGTACAGTACTTTTCGGAGGATCAGACCTTGAACACTTTTGTCTTGCATTACTGAAAAATTATTGGTGATGTGAGTAAAGCACCATTTTCGAGTGCTTTTGGACACATTTGGAAACCACTTTGCCTGAAAGTGTGTTGATGGATGTGCTTTGGAGGGTTTATCTTGTTTTAGTCAAGTGGCATTTTTGCTAGATGACGGCTTCCAGTCTGTTTCATAGCAGCCTTTAGACTTGACCCAGCTTCTGTTACGCGTCAGTCAAGGTCCAGGCCTCAACCAGACAAATATTCAGTCACCAGTTGCTCCTCAGCTCAGTGGATACGCTCTGTAATTTCCATTCAATTACTATAATTTGTGTGGAGAAAACCTACATATCTCCAAACTATTTCTATAATGAACTTGAGCATTTTATGGTGATGGTCAAGAATAACAACAAGATATTTTTGAAAGCCTGTTTGGAGAGCTTTCTTGCAGTAATCAGTAAGAATCTCTCATTCCTAAATACTCGTTGCTCTTTTTATAGGACAGCAAAGTTGTCGTTGTGTTGTTGTTTTTTAAGTACTGTAGTTTATTAAACCTTCAGCAGTTGAAGAAATGTGGTAAACTATAAGGAAAACAACCAAGTTAGAAAAGGGGGAAGGAACTTGCATCAGAAAGTTGCGCAACTAAAAATTTATGTGCTGTTACAAATATACATTATTTGGATTCTTCTTTTCCATTCTAAAAAAATGCACCATTCTGCCATCTTGGAAAGGCCAGAATTTGTTTTTTTAACATCCAAATAGCACTACATAGTGACAGCACTACAAAACAATATATTGTATTAATGAAAAGCTGCAAACATTGATACTGTACATGTTGTCTTCTTTATTCTCTTTTAGATAGACAAGGGTATTTGCCATAATTTTCTATGTAAATTGAGGAGGGGTTTCGTTATTATTTATTTATTTATTTATTATTAATTTCTTATTAGTTTTATGTTATGACAATATGCAGCAAAAACATTATATATTAAATATCTTATGTAAAAAAAAAAAGCAAAACAAGTGAAATATAAAATAACAGAATGGGGGGGAGAGAGAGAATATATATGAAAAGGAGTGAGGGACAGCATAACGAAACCTCCAGATTGCCATGAATAAATTAACAGGGAAAATATCGCCATTTATTTTGTCATTCCAGAAATGCAAAAACAAGACCCACCTCTCAACAAGTTTGTTTTCAGGATTATTAAATATTGTGTTTCTCTCATATGCAAGTTTTATCATTAAGATAGTTTTCCTTAACAAATCAATTATGGTAGAGGATCTTCATTTGTGTGCAATATACAGTGGTGCCTCGCAAGACGAAAAGAATCCGTTCTGTGAGTCTCTTCGTCTAGCGGTTTTTTCGTCTTGCAAAGCAAGCCCATTAGCGGATTAGCGCTATTAGCAGTTTAGCGGCTATTAGCGGCTATTAAAGGCTTAAGGGATTAGCGGATTAGCTGCTAAAAGGCTATTAGCGGTTTAGTGGCTTAGAAAAAGGGGGTGGGGAGCGGGGAAAAATCTCAAGACTTGCAAGACATTTTCGTCTTGCGAAGCAAGCCCATAGAGAAATTCGTCCTGCGAAGCACCTCCAAAACGGAAAACCCTTTCGTCTAGCGGGTTTTCCGTCTTGCGAGGCATTCATCTTGCGGGGCACCACTGTATATGGTGACCATTTTGCATGGGGGCTCTGTTCCTGTCTGCCCCCCCAAAAAAGTTGATGGAGCGTGCGTAAGCCTGCTGCAAGTGAACTGGTTATGTTCCCTTAAATCCACTTCTGATGTGCAATGTATGTTTTCGAACAGTTAATACTATTGCCTAGGCAAGGAAGGAGATGCATTTTGGATCTGGCTGAGGTTTCTCGAAGGCGCTCACATCAAGGCCGCAAAATGCTTAATTCAGCTTTGCAGACCTCGCTGCATCCCAGACTGTATTACTTTTCAACTTCCAGCTGACTTGGTTAACCTTGTCCTTGCGCACAGAAGGAACCTCACTGTCGTGCTCTGATATAGTGTGAGCTCAGAAAATGCTTGTAACAACTGGCGGGCCTCCAGAACTGTTAATGCGTTTGGCTGTGCTACCTGCTGTGTTTTTGGAAAGTGGGGGAACAGTAAAATGAGGTTACGAAGCACATCCTTTTGCAAACAGCCGGGAAATAGTACTGGTCGAGTGGTTAGGTCACATAGTAGAATCTTTGAAGGCTGTGAGTTCCAACTGTTAATTGATTCCAAACAGCCCTAATCTATACAGTGAAAATGAGACTTTTGGATTGGTCTGGCTGCTGAATAGGATCCTAATTGCATGCACCGTTTTTTAATAAAAAAAAGTGTGGGTGTCAACATAAATAATAGAAGTCAGAATGCCTTACAGGCAGGTGGTTCTGCACAGGAATTAGTTTGGACCTGCATTTATGCATTTTGATGAAGATGGTGCTGCTGCCGCTGAGAGATTTGTTTTGTTGTTCCAGAGCACTGCTTCACCCCTTCCCTGAAGGAAGTTGGGTTTTATTGTATTTATTATGAATGCAGTGGGCAATACTGGTCTTCTGGCAGCTTATAGTGTAGCCTTATGAGGCTTTGCCCCCGGGTGGGAAAAATATTGCGCCCGGGAAAGGGAAGTGGGAGCCAACAGACACTCAAGGAATAGTTTCGGAGAAAAGGCTTTATTTCTACCATCCATGAACTGGTAGAAGGAGCAAGTGTGATAGTTCACAAAAAGCATGCACAGGTTCCCAGTCATGTGCACAGAGCATATATTCCCCTTCCAGTTCCCTCCCCCTTTCTCCTCCTCCTTCCACAGTCCTGCCCATGAGTTCCTCTGAGCATGAACAGAAAGCTGTCTTGGGACTATTGTGGACTCTTGGCACCCTCCCCAGGAAAGGGGAGTGAGAGCAGTTCGGCATGTCCAAGAAGTTGCAACTAGAGTGAGATAAGATTCAGTTCTCAGGCCTGCTTTGAACAGAGCCTATTCATTAGCTTTTTGAAGCCTTCTCGTGCTGATAAAAACTAATGAATACAGTGGTGCCTCGCAAGACGAAATTAATTCGTTCTGCGAGTTTTTTCATTCTGCGAGTTTTTTCGTCTTGCGAAGCACCACTGTGTATTGACGGTTTCCCATAGGAATGCATTGGCGGTTTTTTAAAAAAGGCACAAGACGTTTCGTCTTGCGAAGCAAGCCCATAGGGAAATCCGTCTTGCGAAGCAACTCAGAAAACAAAAAATTCTTTTGTCTTGCGAGTTTTTCGTCTTCCGAGGCATTCGTCTTGCGAGGTACCACTGTATGTACCAGCATCTTGTGAGAATCCACAGAAAAGCTATAGCTGTTTGATTTTTAGAAGACAAAAGGAATTTTGGACAGTTTTGAGGCTTGGTGTGATTATTGAGTGTGGGGGGTGACTTCGGGCCTAGGTGGGGTCACCTGTCCTCACCTTCCTTCAATAGTAGTTTAGTAGTAGTAGTAATAATAATAATAATAATAATAATACCCCACCCATCAGACTGGGTTGCCCCAGCTACTCTGGGCGGCTTCCAACAAACAACAACAACAAATTACTTGTACCCCGCACATCTGGCCGGGCCTCCCCAGCCACTCTGGGCAGCTCCCAACAGAATATTAAAAACACAATAAAAGATCAAACATTAAAAACTTCCCTAAACAGGGCTGCCTTCAGATGTCTTCTAAAAGTCAGATAGTTGTTTATTTCCTTAACATCTGATGGGAGGGTGTTCCACAGGGCGGGCGCCACTACCGAGAAGGCCCTCTGCCTGGTTCTCTGTAACCTCACTTCTCACAGTGAGGGAACCGCCAGAAGGGCCTCGGCGCTGGACCTCAGTGTAATAAAACATGAAACATTAAAAACGTCCCTAAAAGTTGTATAGTATCAGGACTGCATAGCCTTTCTTCCTCAGAGCCTGATACTGTTTTTTTCACATATACACACTATGTATGCTCTGCTTACTTTATACTGGGCTGTACCTTAGTTGTAATGAGTGGTGGGCGTGGGTGGGGGAGCTTGCAGAAGACAATAGGGCTGGCCACTTCCCCCCACAATAATTCTAGCACTGATTGGCAGGCCTATTTGTGTTAGTTGAAATACTTTGTAGAGAATGTGGGAGTTCAGGCTAATGGCAAGAATGCCCAGGCCGCTTAGTGTGACTTCAATAACATTAGTCCTCCTTGAGTGCTAATTTCTGTTTCAAAGTGCACAAAAGAAATGTTAAAACGTTGCCCACGAGAGATCAAACTGATTATGTCAATACGTAATCTGCTAAACAGCCCCTATGTATATTTTTAACTTAGAAGATTGGGAGAACATATCAAACGGAAGCCATTAAATGTGTCCTGAAATACAGAAAATGGCAATAAAATTTCTAGAAAATATTTGCTGCTTTGTACACGTGAAAAGGATCTAGGGGGCTTAGTAGACCACACGCTTAACCCGAGTCAATAGTGTGATGCAGCAGCAAAAAAACCCCAACCTAATGCTATTCTAGGAGGCATAGACAGAAGTACAGTGGTGCCTTGGGTTACATACGCTGCATGTTACAGACTCCGCTAACCCAGAAATAGTACCTCGGGTTAAGAACTTTGCTTCAGGATGAGAACAGAAATCGTTCTCTGGCGGCACGGCGGCAGCAGGAGGCCCCATTAGCTAAAGTGGTGCTTCAGGTTAGGAACAGTTTCGGGTTAAGAATGGACCTCCGGAACGAATTAAGTACCATATGTTCTGGCATACGAGATGACTTTTTATTCCTGGAAAATCACCCCCAAAGTCAGGGGTTGTTTTATACGCCGGGTATACGCATTGCGAAGGAGAGGGAGCCGGTGAGCAGAGCCGCCCCTTCTGCCATCGCTCTTCCTCCCTCCCCACAGAATGGGACACGGAAAGTCCTTCCGAGCGTGGCGCTTGCCTGCCCTCCCGCCAAACGCCTCACCTCGGGATGCTGCTGCTGTGATGGAAGAGGCAGCAGAGGGGTGCGCGCTCTGGCCCTGGCGACGCTCAAACTCTATAACTCTGAAACTGAACAGCAAAAGTTGGGGGGTCGTCTTATACACCCAGTCGCCTAATATGCCAGAATCTACGGTACTTAACCCAAGGTACCACTGTAGAATGTCTCTATTCTGCTTTGGTCAGATCACACTAGAAGTGCTGTGTGCAATTCTGGGCACCACAATTTAAGAAAGATTTTGACAAGAATGTGTGCAGAAGAGGGCAACCAAGATGATCAAGGGTCTGGAAACCAAGCCTTATGAGGAACAGTTGAGGGAACTGGGTATGTTTAACCTGGATAGGACACTGAGAGGAAATATGATAGATATCTAAAAGGTTGCCCCATGGAAGCAAGCTTGTTTTCTCCTGCTCTGGAGTGTAGGACCTGAACCAACTTTTTCTGCCCACGGTGCTCCTGAAATTCTATTATGTATAGCCACATAGTCCAGTCACTTGTAAACAGAAGCAAAAAATGTAGTTGCCCCTTTTCTTGGGAACCTCCCTCTTCCTCAAAAGAATTGTGCACTTTTGTGAGTCTCCCTGAGAATGTTTCCAAAAATGCCCTCTCACTTTGGTGGCCTGAGGAAGTGAGAGAAGACCTCCTTTGCCCAGCCCTTGTAATAATAACAGTGTGGGATTCACACACACACACACACATGCATTTTTTAAAAAAAAATATTGTGTCTCAAGGCTCGAGAAAGTTCCCAACCTTGGGACAAGCCTTTTTCCAAGGCGTGAGAAACTGGCACAGGCTGAAGCAACCTTCTTTAGCTTGCTCACCAATTACCCTGAGCACAGGTGCCTGTGCCTGTGTGAAAGAAGGTACACTTGTTGATGTGTACAGCTCTGCTGGTGTGTACACAGACTGCCCACTAACTAAAGGCTGCATGTGAAGGCTGCAAGTGCAAGAGTACAGCTCCACTATTTGTGCAGCTCAGCATAGCGGGAGCTGGCGTTTGTCCACAGACAACTTTCCGGGTCATGTGGCCAGCATGACTAAGCCGCCACAGAACACCATGAGGGGAACCAGAGCAGCACACAGAAATGCCGTTTACCTTCCCGATGTAACTGTACCTATTTATCTACTTGCACTGGTGTGCTTTCGAACTGCCAGGTTGTCAGGAGCTGGGACAGAGCAACGGGAGCTCACTCCGTCTCGGTGATTCGAACCGCCGACCTTCCGATCGGCAAGCCCAAGAAGCTCAGTGGTTTGGTCCCCGGCCCCACCTGAATGGTGCAGCGAGACATTTAAAAGAATGATGCAGCAGGGAGCGTTGCACCATTTGGGTTTCAATCCAGGCAGCATCACATCCGTGCTGGTAGGAGATGCTTAAAAGTCCTCAAGCACTCTAACAAGCTGATTTTAAATTCCTTAAAGAAGAAACGGAGACGCCAACCACTGATCAGTTATAAGATTTTTTCCTTTTAGAATTCAAGCTTACACAGTAATCTATGCCCACTATAGTCATAATTACATATTAATATCTGCATACAAAAGCTATGTAAAAATTATATTCTTCCCCCAAATATACAAATTTTCTCTTCAGATAGTTTAAAACATTTGTGATCACATATTTTAATATAGCTTAGGCTGAAAAAATATTACCCATCTAGCATATCACTTAACACTGTTTGGAAAACAGAACAGAACAGAACAAAACAAAACATTTTTTTTTTTATAATAAAAAAAAAGATCCTATTCCAGAATTCTCTGTCTTTCAAATAAATTCATGTAACTTCAAACAGCCTCAGGGCATGACTCCAAAACACAGAAAGGGCAACTCTAAAACCCACCAGAATCTTTCCTATTTTTATTTTGTAAAGAATATAGTATTATATTGGGGGGAATGAAGCCATTTTGAGGAATTTTAAAATTAAGAACATAAAGAAATAAGAGGGGAAATTACTCATTCATGCCCTGATATGATCTTATCCAACACTAGTGTAATTAAATAAAGTGTCTTTTTAATGTTTAACATTGTGCTCAGTAATTTACATCAATTCAATCCACACCGCGATGTAGATTTACATTTGATTGTCTTGTGCATAAATAAGGGTTCGCTTTTAAAAGTTAGGTAAACTGTGCAAATAGACAGTCACAAACAGCTTATTACTTGCACAATATTGCTTTTGAAGGCGACATCGTTGAATGTGGATCAATACACACAAGCAATGCAGACTCTCTTTGCATTTGCTAACATTTATACAACACAGTAAAAACTTTGTGAGAAAAGGCCATACCTTTTTTGTCATTGTGATTTTTTAAACTTTATTTTTTTAAAAAGCAACATTATTTTTGTTTTTAAAATAAATGTGCTCGCTTTGTTTTAAATATTTTACGTGGAAAATAAACCTCTACCGCTCTAGGATATCGTGTCTCTATAAAAATTTATATAAGGGTCATATCGTAGTAGTATCAAAAGGGAGTATCTGATAAATCTAGTTATTTGAATAAAGTTACAATAATAACAGGACAAACCAAAACTTCTCGCATAGGTCTTTGCTGTCTCCAGAGTTGCAAAAAGGCAGGCGAAGAAAACTTGCTTGTTAACGTAGCACATCTCAGGGCACAGTGTCTTTGCAATATTTGTCTCCCAAACCTCTCAACGACCGTGCGAGGCAAGGGGCAATTCTGGAATATAAGGCTGAGAGACAAGTGACTTGCCCAAGGTCACCCAGTAGGTCCTTAGCAGAGCGGGAAAATGTTGGTGAACCAAACAGTCTAAAATTCTTATCACCTAGATGAGGGACCGAGAAACCTCAGCCTTTCGCTTGTGGATGGACTCCAGCTCCCATTGTTCTAGACCACTGGCTGTGCTATCTGAGGCTACTGGGAGCTGGAGTCCGTGAACATCAGGAAAGCCAGAGATTCCCCAGCCCTGACCTAGACCAAACTGACTTTTCCAAACAAAGCAAAAAATGGATGCGTCTTCCCTGGTTTTGATTCTCATTGCTGACAGTGGGGGAAAGGGTTAGCCTTGCAAGCTATTTCTGAAAACCATAAGACTGGTTGGTTTTGCTTATGATTTATGCAGCGAGAAGAAGTCTGTATGACACCTACAAGTTAAGAGTTCCATAGCATAAAGATAACATCACTAGCAATGACACGCTCCTCTTGCAGTCAGTAGCTTTGTCCAGGCAGATTCCGGAAGAGTAATCTTCCTTCCAATCCCATTTTGATTTTGCTTCTCCTTTTCTGTGCTCCGCTCTGCGATGGAGTGATTATTTAGCACAAAGATAAAATCACAAATGTCCAATGTCTAAATTCCGACATCTGTATTTTGGCACAGTGTTGTTACTTTTAAGAAACTGCTATCTCACCATATAAATACATTGTCAAGAAATTACAGAACTCAGTTGCAACACAAACCCAGTGCAGCTTAAACATCTGTTTGTTTAGAGCAAGAAATAGTAAAGATGACACTTTTTTTTAATAAGGAGTTTTTTTTCATATAGAGAACACTCCACTTGCTACTATACCTAGAGCAGAAAGCAAAATTGAGAGCCATGTGGCACTGTCAACAAGCAGAAATAAACGCTGTGCAGTGTAAAAAATCATCTTTGTTGTGTTCTGCCAAAAGGCTCAATCCACACAGAAAAAAATACTGGGTGTAGGATTTGCCACTATGAGTAGTCGGTTCTGAAATCTACCCAAGACGCTGGCCAGGATTTGACAAAACCTTATAGTTTACCAACCTTGGCAGGACTGAGGACTATGTTCATTTTTTTAAAAAATACCCCACACATATTTAAACAAACTAAGGACTCAAACATAGGTCCCAATTCTGCTCTCTCCCCCTGGTGTAAATGAACAGTGAAATCGCTGAAAAGCCTGTGGAGCTACAAATGTAAAAAAACCGGAGTGACTGAAATAAGGATTTAACACCCTTACATTTTGCTAGACCGTCTCCGAAGTACAAAATGGCTATTGAGTTGTGATTGATGACTTGATGGTAACTTAGTGAATTGGGCTGCACTTACCTAGTGAGTCCCATTGAATTAAGTAGGACTTACTTCTGAGTAGACATGCTTAAGAGTTGCAGCCTTAAGTGTCTCTGAAGCATAGTGCGCATTGCTAACCAACTACCACTTAACGTTTTTGTCTAAAAAGGTGCTTTAGAATACTGAGTAACAAAGAACTAGTGACCTATGATGTTGGACAGTAGTCCTAAAGTGCCACCTGCAGCTCTGTGCCTCCCGTTCTCATCCATGATGGGAAATGCTTCATATGAACAGAAGGATTCCTTGTTGCAAATGGCGGAAAGGGTGTTCCTCAGCCCTTAGAAAACAATGGGAAAGTTGTGGAGCTAGATGTGCAATGGGGCCATTTGGCTGGGCTGGCAGAAGATGCTTTTCCTCCACTGCAAAGGAACCTTTGGGTACATCCCTTCAGTGTGTGATGATTATTTTTGTTTGGAGAAAGTATTAAAAGTCAGATTGGGACTTTGGGCCAGAGTAGGGGAGCCCCAGTGCTTTTCCCCCTAAAAAAATGTTCAGCGGTACTCTCATTTTGACTCAAGAAAATCACCATTTTATAGTTCAAATCGGGAAAAATAAATACAGTAAATGGACAAAAGTACAAAGGTTCACAAAATGTTTAGGAGTATGCATACCCCTGCCTACCGCCAGGGAAAAAAGCACTGGTGAGACCCATAAATTGATGTTCCTTTTATTTCAGGCTGTAAGCCTATACCTACTTAACATGAGAGCAGGGGCCATCAAACTGAATGGGACTTGCTGGCGAGTAAACATGCATATGATTTCAGCATTAATTTATTAGTGGGCTGGGAGGGGCTGGAAGGCAGAAAATGTGAGCAGGGTCACGTTTTACCCTGCACCCTGACCTAAACTGGCTACCCACAAGCCGCTGCTTGCACCGTTATGGAAAATGCGCATACTGGACAGTAAAACCTCGGTTGTCGAACATATTCCATTCCGGAATCCCGTTTGGCTTCCGAAACGTTCAACAACCGAGGCGTGGCTTCCGATTGGCTGCAAGAGCTTCTTGCACTCAAGCAGGAGCCGCGTCGGATGTTCGGCTTCCGAAAAACGTTCAAAAACCAGAACACTTACGTATGATAACGGAGGTGTTCGGGAACCGATTTGATTGTACTAGGACCAAGAGGGCAGGAAGCAAGCAGTAGGCAGAGCAAGAGCCAATGACAGGTGGAGCCAACTAATTTTGGTTTTGTCCCCATCCTCCTCTCTGCTGACTCTCCCTGCAAGGCAGAGGCAGACTTGTAGGAGCCTAAGGTGGAGGAAGCAAGTAGCCAAGACCAGCCCCTGGACCGGTTGTAAGACAGAAGACATGCAGGTCTTCTTGGAGGAACTGAGATTGATGGGGCAGCCGTCCCATTTTGGTAATGGAGCAGCCTCCATGGCTAATGGCTCAAGCAAGAACTGGGAAGTGGGATTTTGATCAAGAAAATGCCAAATGGTTCTCATCTTACTACCCTAGGGCTACTTTTAAAAGATGTGAAGGGAGACAGTTGTCTTTGTGTGTCTGGGGCGCTGAAGGCTTTCAAGAAAAACAGCTCTTGACTAAATGGCTTTAAGGATGCCCCCAGACCCAACAGCCTTGCCGTATTTCATTTCACGTTACTCATTTGTTCCCTATTAATCCAGTTTTAAAATTTACATGTTTCCTCCGCATGCAGGGTTCTCTGAATTGGGGACTCGAGTCTTTGAAATTTATATTAAGCAATGCTGAATTCAGGTGATTATGCCAGACATTCCCCACATGCGCTTGATGATATGTGCTGAGAAATGGGAAGAAACAGGGAAACTTCCAAGACAGGACTGTGAAGTGCCTGCATTTCTGATATCATCAACTGCCCAGTTTAGCATCTGCTAAAAGAATCTGGCAAGGCCAAGGAGGAGTTGGGCCATCATGATGGCATAAATGCTTGATTCTGTAGGGTTAGGGAGGGTGCAAGTCCTATGCCCAAACTTGGCCCTCCAGATGTTTTAGGACTACATTTCCCATCATCCTTGACCACTGGTCCTGTTAGCTAGGGATCATGGGAGCTGTAGTCCCAAAATATCTGGAGGGCCAAGTTTGGCCATGCCTAATATACCAATCATGGGTGGTTTTCTGCTTTTTACCAACAGTGCAATGCTATATATGTCTACTCAAAAGTAAGTCCTATTGCATTCAGTGGGGCTTACTCCAGGTAACTGGGCACAGGATTGCAGCCTGAGGTTACGTTTTGTATAAAATATGCCAGGAAAGGTTTTCAGACCATGGGAGGCAATAACCATGAGGAAGTTATCAGCAGCCCATGGTCTAGAGGACACCTTAAGTACTGCTCACCCACATCTATTTCCATAGATGTAGATTGAACTGCAGCACTTTCAAACTCCACTTATCTCCTTATTAAGTAAGCTGACGAGGGCCGGTTCCAACTTGTGATGTATTTGCCTGTAATATTTGTAAAGCAGGTATTTGACAAGACACATTTATCTGGGCAGATGGTTGATCTATTTTGAATTTGTTCGTCTTTTGGAGAAAAAGAAATTCCCTGAGTTGATCCAATTGAATTTTTGGATAAGCATTTTCAAATGACTTAAGCTGGTGAAAGAGACCAGGTGAAGCTTACTTTGAAATTTTGCATATTCTTATGCTATCAGAAGCTTATGAAACAAAAGGCATCACAAAAGCTCACAATTGCCTCTTTTATGGCAACAACTGTCCCTCTGGAGACAGGGGATATTAGGTTCTGTAGACGTATCTGGCACCCGAGAGAATATTATGCAACCTCTTGGATGCCTCATTCATGAATTGATCTATGTTAACACTTTTCACTATGGATGTGGGTTATTACTCTTGCAGTAATAACTTTTGTAATGACTTTTGTTTTGCAGCAGTTAAAAAACAAAAGGACTCAACATGATGCCTTTGTTTCTTCTGTGACTGTTTAGGAGCCTCTCATTCTCCCCCCCCCCAACCCCAAATTCATATAGACTGTGAAAAATATATACGGCATGTTTAGGCATTTGCTAACATGGATCACAACCTAACCTAAGTCATCGAAATCAGTGAGTTTAAGCACACCTAACTCTGTATTGGATTACGGGGCCATGGACTTGATTAATGTCCACCATGTGATGACACGGTTTGGTGCATGAGCACTCAAAAGACTTCCTTTGCTAATGGAATGAAGCATGGCTGAAAAGAACTCTACTGTTCTCATTTTGTCCACAGTGAAAGTCTTCCTGAGTACAGAATTTTTCCAGAGTATACAATGGTGCTCTGGGTCTAGACTTCTAGCGATTGTTCTGGACCGACACGGCTCCCAAGGGTTTGCGGAATTGTCGTCGTCTTCTTGCAACAGAAGACGTAACACATGCCGCTTCTGGAACTAATGTTGATTGATTGCCAAAGCAGTTTGCTATGTGGCGTGGGAACTTGTTGTTTCAGAAGTGCAGGCACTAAGCCCCTGCTGGCTGCAGCACGGACTAGATTCACGTTTCCTGGGGTCCTTGCCCCGGGTTACAGTCACTATGAGAGTGATTGTAGACAGGCAGTGAAAGGGTCTATCGCCTTTGTTACTTACTGATATGTGAATGCACAGGGTAGTATGGAAGGATTCAAAAAGCGTATTTTGAGAATAAGCCTAACAGGGAAATGAAAAGAAAAGGGGGGGAAAGAGAAGGGCTTGCCTGATGCATCATATAAAAAATGAGAGCAGTTCACAGCAAATAAATTACCGTATTTTTCGCCCTATAGGACGCACTTTTTCCCCTCCAAAAATGAAGGGGAAATCTGGGTGCGTCCTATGGGGCGAATGCAGGCTTTCGCTGAAGCCTGGAGAGCGAGAGGGGTCAGTGCGCACTGACCCCTCTCGCTCTCCAGGCTTCAGGAGAGCCCCAGCGCCAGTCCCACAAGGTCGGGGGACAGAGGGAGGCGGAACGCTGCCATCTCACTGTCTCCCGAAGTGGTTTGGAGGCTGACGACGGGGAGACCCCGCCGCCAGCCCCGCAAGCTCCGGGGACAGTGGGGAGGTGCAGCGCATCTTCCCGCTGTCCCCGGACCTGATCTGAAGGCGGGCGGTGGGGAGAAGAGCGTTTCTCCCCGCTGCCGGCCCCACAAGTGCCTGGGGGGGGGGATAAATTTTCCCCCCTTTATTTCCCCCCCAAAAACCATGGTGCGTCCTATGGGGCGAAAAATACGGTAGGTGTTCCATGAACTGCATATCTAGCCTGTTTAAATATCACCATCAGAACAGCCCCACATGCACTGATTCTGGATTAACAGAATACAGCAGCAGGAGAGCTTGGTCCTGCACAGTTTGGTACTAATCTATCAGAGGAAAAGAATTGTTTTCAGGGAAGGGGGAGAAAAAAGGAAAATCAAGTCTAAAATGCAACCCATTATCTTAACTAGGGAAAAGGATGAAGTGTAAAGGGCTTGGTTGGCGTAACTTTTAAAGCTGTTTTCCCTTTATGGTCAGTTTTATAGAGATTTCTATAAAAGGAGAGACAGTAGTCATTTCAAATACTCTGTGGTCGCATCTATACCACACATTAAAAGCACACGGCTTTCCCCAAAGTATCCTGGAAGTGAAATTTACCTTTCGCAGAGCTGCAATTCCTAGCACGCTTAACAAACTACAGTTCCCAGGATTCTTCAGAGGAAGCCACGTGGATACACGGTGTGGATGTGACCTGTGAATTTAGCCCACCCCTGCAAATGATTTTTGAATCTGGGTCTCGGAAAAGCATTCAGACAACCCATTTTCACCTCAAGATTCCGCCCACAATGTCAAAAAGGCCACTAGGAATGGATGGGAAGTCCCTACTGTGGTTGTGGGAATGGTCATTAAACTGCTAGAATGAAGTTGTAGAGTCTTAAGTACAAATACATTTGTATTTTAGGGCTATGTCAATTTCTCTTGCCTACGTTTCCGGGAGTAGCCAACATGGCCCCTTCTAGATGTCACGGACTCCAGTTCCCATCATCCCTGACCAGTGGCCATGTTTGCTGGGGCTGATGAGAGTTGTGATCCACAACAACTGGATGCCACCATGTGGGCTGCCCCTGATTTATATGCTTTGAGTTTATAATAATAATAATAATAATAATTTATTATTTATACCCCGCCCATCTGGCTGGGTTTCCCCAGCCACTCTGGGCGGCTTCCAAAAGAATATTAAAATACTATGATACATCAAACATTAAAAGCTTCCCTAAACAGGGCTGCCTTCAGATGTCTTCTAAAAGTCTGGTAGTTGTTGTTCTCTTTGACATCTGGTGGGAGGGCGTTCCACAGGGAGGGTGCCACTACCGAGAAGGCCCTCTGCCTGGTTCCCTGTAACTTGGCTTCTCGCAGTGAGGGAACCGCCAGAAGGCCCTCGGTGCTGGACCTCAGTGTCCGGGTAGAGCGATGGGGGTGGAGACGCTCCTTCAGGTATGCTGGACCGAGGCCGTTTAGGGCTTTAAAGGTCAGCACCAACACTTTGAATTGTGCTCGGAAACGTACTGGGAGCCAATGTAGGTCTTTCAAGACCGGTGTTATATGGTCTCGGCGGCTGCTCCCAGTCACCAGTCTGGCCGCTGCATTCTGGATTAGTTGTAGTTTCCGGGTCACCTTCAAAGGTAGCCCCACGTAGAGCGCATTGCAGTAGTCCAAGCGGGAGATAACCAGAGCATGCACCACTCTGGCAAGGCAGTCCGTGGGCAGATAGGGTCTCAGCCTACGTACCAGATGGAGCTGGTACACAGCTGCCCTGGACACGGATTTAACCTGTGCCTCCATGGACAGCTGTGAGTCCAAAATGACTCCCAGGCTGCGCACCTGGTCCTTCAGGGGCACAGTTACCCCATTCAGGACCAGGGAATCCTCCACACCTGCCCGCCTCCTGTCCCCCAGAAACAGTACTTCTGTCTTGTCAGGATTCAATCTCAATCTGTTTGCCGCCATCCATCCTCCAACCGCCTCCAGACACTCACACAGGACCGTCACCGCCTTCACTGGTTCTGATTTGAAAGAGAGGTAGAGCTGGGTATCATCCGCATACTGATGAACACCCAGCCCAAACCTCCTGATGATCTCTCCCAGCGGCTGCATATAGATGTTAAAAAGCATGGGGGAGAGGACAGAACCCTGAGGCACCCCACAAGTGAGAGCCCAGGGGTCTGAACACTCATCCCCCACCACAACTTTCTGAACACGGCCCAGGAGGAAGGAGCGGAACCACTGTATGACAGTACCCCCAGCTCCCAGCCCCTCAAGACGGTCCAGAAGGATGTTATGGTCGATGGTATCAAACGCCGCTGAGAGATCCAGCAGAACTAGGAAACAGCTCTCACCTTTGTCCCTAGCCCGCCGGAGATCATCAACCAGTGCGACCAAGGCAGTTTCAGTCCCGTGATGAGGCCTGAATCCCGACTGGAAGGGATCCAAATGGTCCGCTTCTTCCAGGCGTGCCTGGAGTTGTTCAGCCACCACTCGCTCAATCACCTTGCCCAAGAATGGAAGATTTGAGACTGGGCGATAGTTGGCCATCGTGGCCGCATCTAAAGATGGTTTTTTAAGAAGCGGTTTAATAACCGCCTCTTTCAGCGGGTCTGGGAAGACTCCCTCACGGAGGGAAGCATTCACCACCCCACGAAGCCCATCGCCCAGCCCTTCCCAGCTAGCTTTTATAAGCCAGGATGGGCAAGGATCAAGGAGACAGGTGGTTGGTTTCACTCGTCCAAGCAGCCTGTCCACATCCTCGGAGGTAACAGATTGGAATTGATCCCACGCAATTTGACTAGACAGGACTCTAGCACTCTCCCGCCCCGGCCCTGCTCCCACGGTGGCATCGACCTCTTCCCGAATCTGAGCGACTTTATCTGCAAAAAACTTTGCAAAATCATTGCAGGAGATCATGTGGCCCGTACTGGGCCCCGATGTAGCAGGTGGTTCCGCTAGATTGCGAACCACCTGAAAAAGTCTCCTGCTGCTGTTTTCTGCAGATGCAATAGAGGCGGTGAAGAAAGTCTTCTTCGCCGTCGCTACTGCCACTTGGTAGGCTCGACATTGAGCTCTAACCTGTGTCCGGTCAGCTTCAGAATGGGTCCTCCGCCACCGGCGCTCTAGCCGTCTCAACGATTGTTTCATTGCCCTCAGATCCGTGGAAAACCACGGGGCTGTCCGGGCTCCATGCAATCGGAGAGGGCGCTTCGGAGCCAAACAGTCAATAGCCCTGGTTAACTCCACATTCCAGCGGGCCACCAGGGAATCAGCTGAAAGGCCATCAACATGGGATAAAGCATCCCCTACCACTCTCTGGAAACCATTTGGATCCATTAAGTGGCGGGGGCGGACCATCCGAATCGGTCCCACCTCCCTGCAGAGGGGAAGGGTCGCGGAGAAGTCAAGTTGCACCAGGAAGTGATCTGACCATGGCACTTCTTTTGTTTCGCTTTTACTTAGTGTCAGATCACCAACATCCATTGAGGTAAACACCAGGTCCAAGGCATGTCCGCGGCTATGGGTTGGGCCAAACTTATTCAGGGACAGCCCCATGGAGGCCATGCTTTCCACGAAGTCCCGAGCGGCCCCTTGTAAGGTCGTGTCGGCATGGATATTAAAATCCCCTAGGACAACCAAACTAGGTGTCTCCAGGAGGACATCCGCCACGACCTGAAGCAGCTCGGGCAGGGAATCCTTGGTGCAGCGGGGAGGTCGGTACACCAGAAGGAATCCTGTACTGCCCCTATTGCCCAACTTCCAGAACATGCACTCAGAAAACTGGGTCTTCCCAATAGGACGCCTGGTGCAAGCTAATGACTTCCTAAAAATCACTGCAACCCCCCCTCCCCGCCCACAAGGCCTGGGTTGCTGTGCGTAAGAGAAACCTGGTGGACAAGCAGCGGCAAGAACAGGTTTTCAGAGCAATTCTGACTCTTCCTTTAAATTCTCCCAATCCAGAGTCGCAGAAGTCATCGGACATGCAGAAAGTGCTCGCACACACTCAGAAATGCCTTATTCAAATCTTGTGTGTGCCTATGGGTTTTCTGCATCTATAGAAATTAATGAGGTAGCCCTTGCAGCAGTGATGGGGAAGCTGTGCTCTCCATTTGCTGCTGGGTGCCAACTCCTATCAGCTCCAGCCACCAGTGGCGTAGCGTGGGGGGGGTGCAAGGGGGGCCGGCCGCACCGGGCGCAACATCTGGGGGTTAGGGTTAGGGTGCGCAAATCCATGGGTTAGGGGGCGCAAATTACTTCCCTTGCCCCGGGTGCTGACAACCCACGCTACGCCACTGCCAGCCACCATGGCCAAGGGTCTTTGGGAGGACAACCACAAGTTCCCCATCCTCATTTTACAGGGGGGTATTTTTGGTGTGCCTATCAGAGTTCCTGCACTCATAAGAAATGAATGGATAGAGCCCAAAACTATCAGGTTTCTCCGGCTCCTCCCTAAAAGCCTGGATGATTAATATAGTCGTACCTTGGTTGTCGAACAGAATCCGTTCCAGAAGTCCATTCGACTTCCGGAAATGTTTGAAAACCAAGGCACGGCTTCCGATTAATAATAATAATAATAATAATTTATTATTTATACCCCGCCCATCTGGGGTATAAATTGGCTGCAGGAGCTTCCTGCACTCAATCCGAAGCCGCAGAAGCCCATTCAGGTTCCAAAGAACGTTTGCAAACCGGAATACTCACTTCCGGGTTTGCGGCTTTCGGGAGCCAAAACATTTGAGAACTAAGCTGTTCGAAAACCAGGGTACGACCATATAGCAATTTCCCCTATTTAGCAACATGAAGTCAAATTTGTTTTAGAAGACTTGGGGCAATGTAGGTTCCAAATGTCAGTTCTTATTCTAGTAGGTGTGACTTTCATTCACACATCCCAATAAAATATGGTAAATAGAAACAAACGAAGGACTTTCCGCACTTTTTGGAGCACTGACCTACTAGGTTTTTTTTAAAAGGATTTAAAAATACAAAAGGTTTTATTTATTTACTTGTAAGATACCCATTCTGATCTCAAAGCAATGATGGCAATTATGGAAGTCTTTGGCTAAATTAAGATGCACTCTCTTAAGAACTACTAAACACCATGGTTGCAATCAGGTGAAAGTTAGGCATGGTTAAGTCCTATCGATTTCAGCTGGTACTTAGGCGAGCCTAACACTTGCTAGATTGTAGCAAATACCTCGTGTCCTGAAAGTGAGATAATACTGTACAAAATATGGCAGAATTAAAAAATATAAAGATCTGAGTATCTATTTGTTTCCCTACTGGTTCAGCTTATTTTCCCACCTCTCTCCAAGCAGTGATGAGCGTGAGCTTATGAGCACCTGAATGCTGGTGAATGAAACGGATTCATTTGTATTTCCAATGTCAAACTTTCAAAGGATTCACATCAAAAGGACACACACACACACACACACAAATGCAATTGTCACAAGTACCCGCATTGAAGGGAGATCATCAATCGTGCCTATCAAAAATAATCCTCCAAACAAAAAACAAGGTGGAACAAAATGGAAATGGACACAAAAAGAGAGAGAGAGAAAATACTAGGCAATGGAATGAAATGACAGACACCCAGTAGTGCTATAGGATTTTCGAGAACCTCTCCAGTCTTTTTAATCCTCAAAAACTTCCAGGAACAAAGGGGGAAAGAGTTCTGTTGGGCATTCCACCTTCATGTGCAGGAAGCGGCTAGCATGACAGGCGCCAATCATTCGTAGGTCCGTCACTTTCATCAGCAGTTTTGGCCAAAAGTGTGCAATGTGATGCTTTCTGTAATTAATGTAGTGTTCAAATGCCAGGAGGAAGCCCTCTTGGCACTTTTCTATTCTCTCGACGCTGACAAGACCCGGACGATCTGTGTAATTTAGACGAAAGGCATAAGTTATTTCCTTACATCCACCCCGGACTACTTAAACAGTACCTTCTGCAGAGCTCAGTCAGATTTTAATAAATTGATATTGCTCAGTGGCAGGTGCCCACAGTATTTCCCAATGCAAGTTGATTCTGACACAGCTTCCCTGAAGCTTCAGAGAACCAGAATTGTCTCTTGGGCAAAACATCCCTATGAACATGGGATCCCTAGATCTATCCCTAGAACATGGGAGAAATTGCCAATTGAGAATTTTACCTTATATGTTTTGGTAAAACAATACAGTGGTACTTTGGTTTTGGAACGTAATCCGTTCTGGAAGACCATTCGAGTTCCGAAACGTTCTAAAACAGCCGACAGCTAGGCCTCCAGAGCTTCCACTCAGCAGAAGCTGCGTGGCATGTTTGACTTCCGAGACACGTTCGAAAACGGAAGTATTGTATTTACTTCTGGGTTTATGGCGTCCGAAAACCGAAATGTTCGACTTCTGAGACGTTCGAAAACCGAGGTACCGCTGTATATGTGCACACTAGGCTTAATTTTGCTCTCCCCATATTTATTTCCCTAGAGAAGTACTCTAGGAAGGCCAGTGTGGTGTAGTGGCCAGAGTGTAAATTACTAAACTATTTTCATACTCACCTGAAGACATCAGCAGTACCGCCTGTAGGAGAGCGACTTCCGTGTCATCTAGGTTGAATGATGACAATGACATGCCCAGGTCAAAAATGGCATCTGATACAACTCCAAGGCCCCCATTTTTCAGCTGGCCCCTGGTCACCGCCATCTCCCCATTCAGGGTCAAAGTCTCGCTCTCGGGGTCATAGCGAACTGCTGCTCTGAGGGACATAATCTCCATGCAACAACCTTTCAGAAGGATGATCTGGTCTTCACATGGCAGCTGCGGAGAATGGCAAGTGAGAATCAGTTTTCCTGCACTTAAGTGAAAGGCTAAATGCTAAAAAGTAAAATAAATATTGGCACCACCCCTGTATGCAGTTTCCTTTCATTCCTTCCCTTTATCACTTCCTTTGAAGTGATCACTAAAACCTGCCGAGAGAGTATTCCTAATGATGTGATCCACATGCCACCTTCAAAGAAGTCATTGTCATTTTTCACCCTTCACTGAGACTTGGGGATTACTGGAGAGTCAAGATGGGATAGGTATACATTCAAAGCAGTTTAATTTATTATTACTATTTTGATGATGATGATTGTATAATTAATAAATCACTATCTATTACAGTAATATTATTGCAATGTGTCATACTTGGGGCTGCTTTTGAAAACGGCAGCTCATTCAGAAATCAGCAGAATTCATATTATACCAAATCTGGCACAACTGCACTAGCTACCGTTTTAGCTGGTTTTAGTTGGTTTTGACCCATAAAGTCTTAGGTGGCTCAGGACCTCAACAACTGCTTCTCCCCACATAAACCAGCCTGGAACCTGCGATCATCATCGGAGGTCCTTCTCTGTGTGCCTCACCTGAGGGACATGAGAAATGGCCTTCTCAGTGGTGGTTCCCCACTTATGGAAAGTTCTCCTCCGGGAAGCACAACTGGTGCCATCTTTGTCTGGTTCTAGGTGCCAGGCAAAAACATTTGCATTTAGGAAGGCCTTCGGTCATTAATTGAGATGGTAATTAGCTATGTTTTCTGCCTCTTTATTGGGCTCATCCTTTGATGTGAGGTGGGTAGGATATGTATCTTTTATATATATTTCTGGATTTGCACTTTAAATCTTTTTTGCTGCTGCTTTTATAATTGGTTTTAATGTTGCTTGCTACTTTTATTATTATGATGTAGGTTGCTTTGAGACACTTTGGTGTAAAAAGCTAACAATAATAATAGTAATTAATAATAATGTGAATGACCCAGCAATGGTACATACTTGTGTTATACAACCGCTATAACCATCTTTGTCCCCCACAAAACCTTCAGCCCATTGGCCAATGTAAATTCGAACCCTTCAGGGTAGGAGGCCTTCTTGTTATTAGTTCTGTAGCACTATTAAATCACCCGTAGTCCATAACATAAAGTAGTTATGGGAACAAAAATCTGTTCCATTTTGGCTTCAGTTATTAAGTTATTTTATTTTCAAGTCAAGTTGAGAGGTGTGTGTGTCTGTCTGTCTGTCGGTGGGGTTGGGAGTAGTTATTTATAGTACTGACACAGTGATTACATTTAATCTCGACAAAAAAAACCTTCTGAGTGGGCGAAGGGATCATGGCTTAGCAGAAGTGAAAGCAATGTTCCAGTGGCCGAACGTTTTTGAAAAATGTAGTCTGCCTGCAAAGGAAAATTGACACTTGATTGTAATGTCATCTTTCCCCCGGCTCAGCTGCCAGCTTGAAGTGTAGAGTATCTGACTCATAGGGAGAGTGACTGATGCTACTGCTAAGAGGAAGGCACGCTTGGCTGGCAAATCCACACCGTGATCAACTCCTGCCTGGAAACCAATGTCCCCACTGTGGAAGGACATGTGGATCCAGAATTGGCCTCCACAGTCACTTACGCACTCATTGTTAAAACCGTGTTTATAGAAGACTATCTTACTTGGCTACGAGTGATTGCCAAAGGAGAAGAACTCAGTCAGGTTTCCCTACATCAGCTTCAATAGTTTACACAGGTTGGGGCAAATGGGAAGTGATGTTGTTTCATAACCAAAAAGAAGGGTGGGGGGCAAGAAAAGCAGAGAGAGAAAATGAGGGCTAAAATATATTCTAATTATCCAAAATGAACAGGGTTAGTTTAATAATTTTGAAACAAGCACATTCCCTTTGAGACTCATTTGGCACTTGCATGGTGTTGCAGAGTTTTGCTATCAGCTGTGTTGAGTATTCTGAAGTTTGGACAAAAGAGGGTGAATTGGGGCAGAGCGAATGGCTTAAGGGCAGCGGGAAAGCTGTGCCAGCCACATCTTTTGTTCGGGGAAATTACATGAAAGTGGCCCAGAATGGCCAGACTCACTTGGAATAGGGAAGCCATTTGCACGAAGTGTTATCCTCCCTCTCTTTCACTACAGCTAAGGATGATCTGAGATCTGTGTATGAAAGGAACAACTGAAAAAATGTTCTGGAACAGATAAAGGGACACACAAGAGAGAGTGAGAGAGACAGAGGGTGTTTTCACGCACGGGTGATTTAGCATCACCCGATAATTTTGTTCTGCTTTAAACTGGAAGCTGAAAAATGGACTAGCCCATTCTCTGGGCAAGTCTCCCTTTCTCCAGTCCCAAATGCTGAGAGATGAGGGTGAGGATTTTTCAATGGAACAATTGTGTTTTTGAGGAAAAGGTTAAATGCACTCTTCTGCCTCCTTGCTGCACTTCCAATCGTAGCACTTTGGATTAATCCGTGTTGTGATGTTATCCCTCTGGTTAAAGATCTGTTTTCATCTGTTTGTAATTTCCTCAAATGTCATCATTGGAATCCATCATATTTATATGCATGGAAAAATGACTTAGGGGAGTCTGTGGAAGGTAATGGAGATTTTCCTGGAGATAACCTGGAGATCTTTTTCTTTTTTTTAGTCAGAGCTACTAAGGAGACTATAAAGGACACACAATACAAAGTTCTCAGTATGTTGTACATGACCCCTGCAGTACTTCAACGGATATGTCCAACTATAGTTAGTACACTGGTCAGATTGGTTTATGATTTCATATTTGACATTCCAGATGACATCCAGGAATTTTGCCACATTGGGCCACAGGTAGCTACCCCAGCTATGCTATGTGATCACTTCGAATCTATAGACTCTGTATTTCTGCATAAAGGCCTTCTTAAGTCATCATATCCAGGGGCAAAGTTGTGTATAGCACATAACAGGAAGTCTCCAAAGAAACTACATAAAAAGCAGTGCATTAATAAAATTCCCACCCTGGGCTCCTTGGAGACTAAAGGCAGGGACTTAATTAATTAATTAAATTTGGGAGATGATGGTTACATACAATCTTACTCAGAATGGGCAGCAAGCAAGGGATCTATCTATCTATCTAATCTATCTATCATCTCAAAACCATGATTTCTCTTTACTTCCTAGGTGGAAGCCCATCAAATCTTTTGATCAAATCTGAATCAACTGACAGGTACCTATATTTTTGTTTCTGACTATGATATACAGTATATAACTTAGATGTGATATAGTTAGTGAGCTGGATATCTCACAGGCATGATATAATGAGATAGTTATATGTATGTTTATTAATTCCTAGTTCTTGTTGTAGTGTTGTGTGTATACTTTGTTGTCTGTGTTGTAACTCTTATCTCAAAATAAAATAAAATTCCATCTCAAGCTGTTTTTAGGGGGGGTAAACAAAGTTCACATTTACATGCAAAATAAATAAATAAAGGAGAAGGAAAGAAAAAAGAGAGAGGTTAAACTGGAAAGAAATCCGTACCTCACAGAACATAGGCAACTTTTTGGCAAAATCCACCACTCTTGTGATTGCTGGTGTGATAATTTTTGTAAACTGGCTGAAGGCTTCTAAATCTACTTTCCCGCCTTCTGGGGCATTTACTATTGGTGCTTGTCCAATATCCTCTGGCTAACAACAGAAAAGAAAAACATTGTAAGGAGACAATTTATTTGCAGTGGACATGGAATCTTCTTAAACTTTTGTGGAGCGCTGGCAGTTCAAACCCATCACTTCTTCTGTTTTGTTTGTAAGAAAGCCCCGTAGCTATTACTTAGCAAAATTAACTTTTGTATTCAAAAGAAGCCACTGTCTAAGACAAACTCTTGTACGCCTAAGTTTCTGACATGCCACTACTCATTTGTGTAAGCAGCTCAGTGCTTTGCAAATGTAGCTACCTATTCTTGTCTATTTATGTTATCTTGTGGAAGCCATTTAGCTGTTCACCCCAAAACCCTAAAGCGAGTGTCATTTCTCAGTCCCACCTAGGAAAACTTATCCTCCCCTGAAATCCAAAAGGAAGAGAAGTCCTTCGGCATTAAATTTGTCAGAGGAGGGGAATTTCTGACCTTTCCTATAATTTGTTGTCGTTTGCTAGAGGGACAGTGAGGCTTCACCAAAGTTCATAATAGCCAAAGGCTATTCCTATAGCTGCGCTAACCTGACAGGTAAGAAAAACAGACAGGATAGGAACCAACACGGGTTATATTCTCTCAACAGTTGATCACTTGGTTTGAGGGGTGAAGCTAAGTTCAGGAATTCAGGTCAAAGAGGCGAACGTTAAATATGCGTTCTGTTGACGTTTTTATGCTTTGCCCAATACATGTTGTTGTTGTTTAGTCGTGTCCGACTCTTCATGACTCCATGGACCAGAGCACGCCAGGCACTCCTGTCTTCCACATGGAAATTTCAACCACAAATATTTTCCTCTACAGTGGTACCTTGGAAGTTGAACGGAATCCGTTACGGAAGTCCATTCGACTTCCAAAACGTTCGGAAACCAAGGCACGGCTTTCGATTGGCTGCAGTAAGCTCCTGCAGCCAATCCAAAGCTGCGGAAGTCACATCAGACGTTTGTGTTCCAAAGAACGTTCACACACTGGAACACTCATGTCCAAATTTGCGGCGTTGGGGAGCCAAAACGTTCGACTCGCAAGGCGTTCAGGAGCCGAGGTACGACTGTATTAGGAAACAAAACGGTACTGCTATTCTAGAGCTGTAACTAAGTAAAAATGACAAATAGGAGCAAGTAGGATATGCAACAAAATGTTGCAGTGTGTTCAGGTTCCCTGCCACTCTGTTCTAATATCACCACCCCAGTTTTCTATTCCCTGCTCCCACAGGAACTCAGCATGCTCACTGCTCAGTGAAGTGTTTTGGCTTTTACCATTACATCCTCCTAACCCTACAATCTGCAGGAACTAGGAGCATGTCTGCAGGTGGGGGAGGCCTTCCAAAAAAAAACTGTGTGGCCAGGGTTCCCTCTCACCAGAAAGCCTATGCATGACAGGCAGGCTTCTCCTCTGCAGGCATGCCCTGTGTGGACATGGTGGGGGCTTATGCTGGCTGGGATATGATGTGATGCTGAGAGCAGGGCCAGCACCCAGCAACTGGTTTTCACTTCACATGATGATGGGATGGATGAATCTGGCAATTCTGGGTTCTCTCATTTTAGTTCTCTACATTCTTTTCCATTTTACAGTGGTTGGTACCTCGGGTTAAGTACTTAATTCGTTCCGGAAGTCCGTTCTTAACCTGAAACTGTTCTTAACCTGAAGCACCACTTTAGCTAATGGGGCCTCCTGCTGCCGCCGCGCCACCACCGTGCGATTTCTGTTCTCATCCTGAGGTAAAGTTCTTAACCCGAGGTACTATTTCTGGGTTAGCAGAGTCTGTAACCTGAAGCGTATGTAACCTGAGGTACCACTGTATATTAAAAAATCCTCAGTATTTTATTGAGAATTTCTCCCATTAAACACACTTTTTTTTCTATGCGATTTTGTCAAATACACACATCTTTGCAAAAAATAACAACAACCCACAACTCTAATGGAATGCATTTTTGTATGTTATTTTCACTAGTATATGCTTTATATGCACACTTTACCCCTAATGCAGTTTTTAACACGTTTGCTGGACTGGAGAACTACAAAATTTTGGGGGAAATTGCATTACAAAGGATTGCTGTGTTTCGTTCACACATTGTTTCGATAAAAGTGCAAGTTTGGTAAGTTCTGCTTTCCCGCTCGCTTCAAACGTCAGGGAAAACTGCACTCAACACACCAGCACCTCACTAGAATCACATAAATGCAGGGAAATAGTTATTACTTTTCATGTATTTACAGTATAACCAACTTTTCGATTTTAACAAATTCCCAAAGCAGTAACAAAGACCATCCATACTTACCGTATATACTCGAGTATAAGCCGACTTTTTCAGCACATTTTTAATGCTGAAAAAGCCCTTCTCGGCTTATACGCGAGGCGGGTGGCGGCAGCGGAGGGACGAGCGGCCCGAAAGGAGACCTTTCAGGCTGCTTGTTCTTCCTTCGCCGCTGCCGCCACCACCAGGTTAGTGGTGTGGTGAACTGGCTTACACTCGAGTCAGTAAGTTTTCCCAGTTTTCTGTGCTAAAATTAGGTGCCTCGGCTTATATGCGGGTCGGCTTATACTCGAGTATATACGGTAGATTCAACTTTGCCTTATTAGATTATATCCTCTTCCTGGGATGTGGGGGGGGGGGACCCCAGAAGACAAACCTGGGCCTCTAGTGGATAATAATAATAATAATAATAATAATAATAATAATAATAATAATAGAAGGTAGGCCCCCAGGTTGGGCTATTTAAATGACCAGGGAGCAGACCCAAGAAAGCCTGTTGACTCTGTCAACTCCGCCTCCTGGCCCAGCCCATGTCCAAGCCTGCACCCCCATTTGTCAATCCCGGGTATAGGTCAGGATCTGGCTCCTGCTAGATGGAGGGGGCTTACGCCCATGCCATTTATCAAGGCAGGAGGCCGATGCTGCGAAACACCACAGCACCAAAAGGGGTGAGCGGACTTATTAGGTTATATCCTCTTCCTGGTACAGTGGTGCCTCGCAAGACGAAATTAATTCGTTCTGCGAGTTTTTTCGTCTTGTGAATTTTTTCGTCTTGCGAAGCACCACTGTGTATTGACGGTTTCCCATAGGAATGCATTGGCGGTTTTTAAAAAAAAGGCGCAAGACGTTTTCGTCTTGCAAAGCAAGCCCATAGGGAAATCCGTCTTGCGAAGCAACTCAGAAAACGAAAAACTCTTTCGTCTTGCGAGTTTTTCGTCTTGAGAGGCATTCGTCTTGCGAGGTACCACTGTATGTGTGTGTTGGAGTGGGGGGAACCCCAGAATAGTGGATGATGATGATGATGATAATAATATTTATTATTTATATGCAGCCCATCTGACTGGGTTGCCTCAGCCATTCCGGGCAGCTCCCAACAAAAAATAGTAAAAGCACAAACCATCATCAAACACTAAAAACTTCCCTGAACAGCTCTCTTGAAGACGCCTGCAGTTAAATATTAGTTTCATTATTTTTAAAGCAACGTGCTCTGCAGGTTCTTGTACTGATTTGCCGTTATACAAAAGCAATCATTTCTCATCCAGGAAGGACCCTTGCAATGTGAAAATGTCTCTAGTTAAGGAACAGGCATGTAAAACCTGTTCAAATGATATTTCCCCTGTTCTCTTCTATTTCTGGCTTCCATTGATCTAAATTGGTAGAATATCAAAACTCGCAGTGACACTATGGTAAACAACAGGCCACATGCTAGGATAGTTCTAGTGACACCAGCCGTTTCCATGGATCATTATATTGAGAATTTTTGTTTGCGTACTGCAGAAAACATGTGAAACTCAACTTTGTCTTCATATGTTATTGCGCTCATTTGTTCTGTACTTCCTGTTGCAGAAACACGGTGGGCCTAAAGTGAAGAACTTTAGAGATCAAAGCTTCGGACCCAATTCGTCCATCAACCCAAAAGTAAATGATGCTAAAAAATCAGGTCAAGCGAGGAGTGGTTCTGGCGAGCTCCTCACACCATTGTGTAACCTACCAGAAATTTCCTTTTCTGTTTCCAATGGCTTCCTTGTGCATTGGTGGCGACATGGGCTTCTGTAACAATTTTGATAAGCTCCCACTCTTCGTCTGTTGGCTCAGGTTTCATCCCAATGGTTTTCTGTAACTCTTCCCGGCGTCTCTTCTCTCGATTCTCCTCTATCAGTTTCCTTTTCGCTAGTCGCTTGCTGTCATCCAACACCACTATAACAAGGAAAGGACATATTAGAGAAAAACGGATTGTGAACACTTCTTGGAACGGAATAATCTGGTTTTGGGGGGATTAGGGCGATCTATCTTGGGAGCCGAAAAGAGGTTTGATCTACCTGTGCAAAATCTATTTGTCACTTTCACCCATGCAACCGTGCACACCCTCTGGCAATCGAGCCAATTCCAAATAACTGAAACCGACAACAAAATGCCTCTTACAAAGCACTACAAAACTATGACCCCTTTTCTCGGTCCTGTACTCAGCACAAGAAGTTAAGCATGTTTAAAACTCCATGTTGATGCAAAGCAGCCTGGTTCGCCCAGAAGTCTGCATGTGCCCTAAAATTACAAGTTTCCTGTGTGAGCAGGGAGCAAAGTGCTAATTGCAAGGGACCAGGGAAAACTACAAGTGGTTCCAGCAACTAAATATCCTCCCATTAAGTGAAAACATCGTAGTATCCTCTCAACGGTAGTTCTAGTCTTGCGCCTAGAGCCTTCACAATGGCGTGGCTGGTTAGAGAGACTGCATACTATTTGCCTGGCTTATCTAGGAAGTTTCATTTTTGCACGTTATATTATCCAAGAGAGCAGAGCAAGAGCAGAGTTTATCCATAATTGACATGCTATTGGTAGCAGCAGTTCAACTGTCACTTCTGTTTTATGTAATGTAGTCCAACTTTACAGAGGCTATATTTAGATGGAGAAGATACTCGGGCTGTCACGTTCGTTTGGCTGCCGCACAGAATGACAGCAAGTAAGGTAAAGGTAAAGGACTCCTGGACGGTTAAGTCCAGTCAAAGGTGACTATGGGGTGTGGCGCTCATCTCACTTTCAGGCCGAGGGAGCTGCCGTTCGTCCACAGACAGCTTTCCAGGTCATGTGGCCAGCATGACTAAACCACTTCTGGAGCAATGGGATGCAGTGATGGAAACCAGAGCGCACAAAAACGCCGTTTACCTTCCCGCCACAGTGGTACCTATTTATCTACTTGCACCCGCTAGGTAGGCAGGATCTCCAGGGATGCGGGTGGCGCTGTGGTCTAAACCACTGAACCTCTTGGGCTTGCTAATCAGAAGGTTGGTGGTTTGAATCCGCACAACGGGGTGAGCTCCTGTTACTCTGTCCCAGACAGCTAGTGCTAACTGGCAATTTAGTTTATCAGGAAGATAATGGTCAACCGAATGACGGCAATAAATAATTCAGGGAAATGTGCAACCGTGAACCATAACTAATTGCTATCACTAGTCACATGGGTGGGATTAGAAAGGAACGGGGTGGAAAGGAACCCCCCCCCCAAAAAAAATGAAGTTTGGGCTTGGTTTTTATCAAAAACCATTGCCAGTCAGAGTGGACAATGCGGGTGAGCCTGGTGGGATGCAACTTCCTCCCCCCCCCCAAATAATTTTTATTTGATTTTACAAGTGTAGAATTATAACAATATAACATACATATTCATATTCAGAGATTTCTCAGAATCCCTAGACTTCCCACCTTCCTCTCCATGGGTCCTATTATCAACCTTTTCAACTGCATAGTATTTCATCATCCAAATTTTATGTCTCTCCATTTTGTCCATAGTATTTTCTACACTGCAAGTGTTATTGCAGTCCTGCGAATGTTTTAATCTGTTTACAGTGGTCTCTCTAGTAAATTATAACCCCCCCCCCAAGTTCTTTATGAAAGTTTTGGTCCTCAGGGTTCCTGAACTTTCTGGTCAGTTTTGCCATTTCGGCATAATCCAAGGGTTGCAACTTTCTATACTCCTTTACTTTCCTGTTTTGTAAAACGGGCTCCTTCTACCCTGTTATGTACTAAGCTTGGATCCTAGAACAACAGGCAAGTAGGATCCTAGAATGCAACCACTGATTGGCTTGCAGGAAAAGACCAATCAGGCTCCAGGAGGGAAGCAGAATGAGCCAATCAGACGGGACTCAATGTGTAAATAATGTATATAAAAGCCTGAGGTTTGGGGTGCAATTCAATCACAGTTTTACAAGCTGCAATAAAGAGCATGAAATCACTACAGGACTCCGAGTATATTTCATACCCCCACCGCCTTTTGAGGATAACTTTAGAAACAACTATCAACACTAGCACTTTGGGTTTCCATTTTGAGTTACTCCACTTATGCTACTTCAAGTCTTCACTAAGGGTTAATCTTGCAGCCATATGCTGTAGTTCTTTAGAAGTAGTGTAGCGCTCCTTTTCTTTCTGGCTAAAAATAAAACAAACAACTGCAGGATGACTCACGCAACAACAGCATCCAACTTCCCATTCTTCCAAATCTTTAAGCATGATAATTGCCTGCCCCCTGCATGATACAGCTACATAACACACACACACACACACACACACACACACACACTCCTAAGTTAGAAATTGTTCATATCCTTATTAACATACAGACTCACCAGTGCTAGGGGAAAGCCTAGTCTTTTCAACAGTAGAGAGAAAATTAAAGCTTTATGGAAAAATTAGCTGGGCATAACAACCAATATTCTCAACCAGCATATAATTATATAATAAAAAAAATGGGGGGGGACCCAAGCACCCAACAAACAGTGATGATTATGTTGTACTGAAATAAACACACCTAATGCAAACAAACAGCACAGTAAAATAAAGAAGCTTACAATCTGTTGCCATGCCAACATAGATGCATTTCTTGAAGCGACATTCCTGGCACTGGTTTCTTGTGACTTTGTCTATCACACATTTTCCTTCATATTTACAGGAGTAAGTTGGATGAAGGTTTTTCTGAATAGTTCTTCGGAAAAAACCCTATGTGGGGGGAAAAAAGAATGCAAAGTAGCACCTAGTTTGCCCACTTTTTATCATTTAGGTTACTTATAACCAAATCTTTATTTAGATATGCTGGAGTGTTTATCGCTGGACAAAGAACAAGATACATTATGAAATAAATTAAGGACATAGGAAGAACCCTCCTGGATCAGATCAGTTAGTTACCCACCTAGTCTAACATTTTGTTATCCCAGGAGCCAATCAGGTGCCTATGGTAAACCCAAAGCAATAGCAATCTCCCACAGATACGGGACATAATGTATAGCCATCATTTCCTTCCTCAAATTTATCATTTGCAAATTTAACAAAGAAAAGGAAGGGGGAAATTACTAAAGGGAAGGAAGGGAGGAAAATAAATAACATATGAATACTACTAGTAGTAACAAAAAACCACCACCCCTTCATATTACAGATACAGTAGCCATCATTACATGCATTTTAAGTTAAACATATATGTTAATACAAGCCCTCTCAAAGTCCAAAATAGGTATCCACACGAAAATTGATGCCTATATGAAATATGTTTAAACGCAGTCAAATGAATGGCCTGAGATCCACAGACCACTGTGTAATCAAAGGTGGATATTTATATTTCCAGGCTTGAAGTATAAATCTCATAGCAACCACTAATCCCCACACTAGAGGAATATAATATAGAAGCACCCGAACATGCAAATAGCAAAGACTTTGCCAATATAAAATTGATGTGAATAACAACTTCAGCCCCAAAAGTATATATCACTGGACAAGCCCACATAATGAGGCATTCTTAGCATTATACAGTATTTTTTGCTCTCTAAGACTCACTTTTTCCCTCCTAAAAAGTAAGGGGAAATGTGTGTGCGTCTTATGGAGCGAATGCAGGCTGCGCAGCTATCCCAGAAACCAGAACAGCAAGAGGGATTGCTGCTTTCACTGCGCAGCGATCCCTCTTGCTGTTCTGGCTAATGAGATTCAGAATATTTTTTTTCCTTGTTTTCCTCCTCCAAAAACTAGGTGCGTCTTATGGTCTGGTGCGTCTTATGGAGCGAAAAATATGGTTCCTCCAACAGATGTGCGTATTGGACAGTGCCTTCTTGTACAAACACTGTGGAGTCCAATATACTCAAAACTGTATGAGTCTGAATTTCAAGTCTAAGGAAACATTCCATATAGATTCTTAAGCAATTTTCTATTCTTTGGGCTCTTTGGTGCAATCGTAATTCCCTATTCCACAACTCTCTGAGTTCCTGAACTTTTACGTTACAAAGATCCGCTAAACATGTATAAGCAACAGCTTTGGTTTAGCATTTTGCAAGGATCCAACAATTTAGGAGATGCCAAAGCACTCAAAGCAGATGGGCCATAAATAGGTGCCAGCCATTCATCGGAAATGGATATTTAAGATGTAAAACAGGAAATGACAAAAATAAAAAATAAATCCACCTGAGGCTATTAGCTATCTAATGTATATATCCAACATCCAACACATTTCTTCCACAAAAAAGACTGCCCCTCTGTCGTCAAATCTGGATTAATCCATAAAGTCAATTTAGTGCAAGCATTTGGATCAAATTGTAATTGATAAGCTATCATATTCCCCTAGTTATTAAAAGTGAATCGTGACTGATAGCCATAGCCTTATCCTTTACAAATTATAATTTAAATCATATGACATTGTCTTATTTTAGCTCTTTATGTGGCCACGATCATGTAGTAGTTCTTGCTGTAGACTTACCTTGCAACCTTCACAAGTAATGCAGCGATAGTGATACCCCGTGGCTTTGTCACCACAAACGACACATAGCTCGTCCTTGTCTAAGTAACTGGGTATGTACCCTGTAGGGAAAGAGAAAGTGAGTGTCAGTGAAGAGGTTGAACTACAGGGGTCAGCAAACTTTGTCAGCAGGTGGCCAGTCCACTGTCTCTCAGACCTTGTGGGGGGCCAGAATATATATATATATATATTGGGAAATAAATGAATTCCTATGCCCCTCAAATAACCCAGAGATGCATTTTAAATAAAAGCACACATTCTACTCATGTAAAAACACCAGGTAGGCCCCACAAATAACCCAGAGATGCATTTTAAATAAAAGGACAGATTCTACTCATGTAAAAACACGCTGATTCCGGGACCGTCCGCGGGCCAGATTTAGAAGGAGATTGGGCCGGATCCGACCCCCGGGCCTTAGTTTGCCTACCCATGAACTAGAAAAATCATACATAATGCGGATCCAACACAGTTGTTCTGAGAGGAAAGTTTCTTAACTAAAAGGTAGGAGGCGCATAGAGAGACCAAAGTAGCACAATCAAAAGGTGACGACTAAGACCAAAAAGAAAGGTTACGGGAAATAAAAATGTACAGAGGAACATTCACTGCCAGAATCAGTATTATGCATAAAAGGCGCAATCCATCCAGTCTTAAGCAATTTTAAGCCCTGCTGATCTCAAGGCAAAATTTTCTATCACGTGCCTTCTTTCTTTTCTGAAATCAATAGGACTTGAAAGCGCCTCCCTTTGCCCAAATCATGCCCACATTTTGGAAGACAAAACGCAATTTGTGTTACATTAAAATGAAACATTGATTGAAGGACAGAACAAGCCACTATAATTCCTGGGTTGCATGGACAACTTGTAACAAATAACGCAGAGAAAATAAGCGCACAAAATACCTAATTTGTCTCAGTCTTTGCCAAGCAGAGAAACAATTATCATGTTACCAACATAACACAGAAAACCCACCAATTCATCAAGGTTAAAAGTGGAGAGGGCCCTTTCAGAGATCACCTAGATAAACTGGACATACTCAAATCAGCAAGTCACTGGAACTGCACAGGAAACTTTTCAACTTGCAGATCACATCAGTGCCCCTTGTCTTTGACTTGGTGGGTCACACTGGTTAATGTAAAGTTTGGGGGGAATGTGAAATATGATTGGGCCAGAAAATAACATTTACAGTGGTACCTCGGGTTACAAACACCTTGGGTTACAAACACCTTGGGTTACAAACACTTTGGGTTACAGACTCCGCTAATCTGGAAGTAGTACCTCAGGTTAAGAACTTTACCTCAGGATAAGAACAGAAATCGTGCAGCAGCGGCGCAGGAGGCCCCATTAGCTAAAGTGATACCTCAGGTTAAGAACAGTTTCAGGTTCAGAACGGACCTCCGGAATGAATTAAGTTTGTAACCAGAGGTATTCTGAACTGGAGTTTAAAGAAGAAAAGGGAAAGTACTCACAACAAAGCCCCGCCTATTTATGCTTCAGCATCTTACTGCACCAGTATCTTATTACTCAGCACTCTACTGGACTTATGGATCATCACCTAAAAATACAGAATACACTGCACCCACATTAAAGTAGTTTCTGTATCTTTCAGGGCAGAGACTTCCAAGTAGCCTATTTGCCTCTGGTAATCAAGAAATGCCTCCAGGCACCCTGGCAAGAAAGTTTTTGTAGACTGGAAGAAAGGAGTTGTTTTTATGCCTGTTTTCAGGCTGTGTATGTGCCAGGAATGACTTGCACCAGTTTGTATGCACCAATGGGCTAGTAACAGTGTGTATAGCTATCTGCCAAAAGGAAGAGGAAAGGCGGTGGAAGGGTTATATTAAAGTTTGGATAGCGGTCTGGTGTATTCTAGGCTCAGAGTAAATTGAAAGCTTTGGAAAGGGGTCAAATCCACAGGTAATAGTCATGTCCTGTGAACAGTGGCGTAGCGTGGGTTGTCAGCACCCAGGGCAAGGCAAGTAATTTGCGCCCCCTAACCCGGGGCAAGGCAAGTAATTTGCGCCCCCCCCCCCGCTGCACTGTCCCTCCCCCAGATAGTCCCTCGCTCTCTCTCCGCACCGCACGCCTGGCACACTCCCCTCCACAGTGGGCGGCGACCCAGCGGCTCGGATCGGATTCGCACAGCCAGCACTGCAGTGAGAGAGAGTGAGTGAGCCAGGTAGGGGCAGAGAGCTGCGAGCGCCCCCCCCCCCAGATGTTGCGCCTGGTGCGGCCAGCCCCCCCGCACCCCCACGCTACGCCACTGCCTGTGAAAGGTTCATCTAGTACGAAAACACCCGTGCAGAATGTGATAATGGAATGCCAAACTCATAAAGCTTTCGTAAGAAAGATCAGTAAGCAGAAGAAGGGAAGCTATTCTTCTGCTCAGGGATATTCCTGGCAAAATGTATGTGCATTTTTCATTCTAACCATGTCTTTCCACATACAGTGGTACCTCTGGTCACGAACGCTTCTGGTTACGAACTCCGCTAAGCCGGAAGTAGCTGCTTCTGGTTGCAAACTTTGCCCCAGGATCATAGCTGTCAACTTTTCCCTTTTCTTGAAAGGAATTCTATTCGGAATAAGGGAATTTCCCTTAAAAAAGGGGAAATGTTGGCAGCTATGCCCAGGATGCGAATGGGAATTGTGTGCCGGAGGAGCGTATGCAGCGGGAGGCCACATTAACAAAAGCACGCCTCAGGATAAGAACAGTTTCAGCTTAAGAATGGACCTCTGGAACGAATTAAGTTCGTAACCAGAGGTACCACTGTAGAATAAAACGTTTAGCTCATGATCAGCTCTAACACTTTGGGGAAGGCTTAAAGTGAAAGAAAGGCATTAATACTATGTGAAATTCTAACTTAAGACAATGGTAGGTGGTACCCCTCAAGAGTAATTATTGTTTTTGATTCTGTCCTGTAATTGGGGGGGGGGGGATTCTTCCTAATACTGTACACATTCGCCAAAGCTCCTAAAATAATGAATGGAAGAGAAACAAATTTCCCCTCAACTCAACGCACTCTGAAATATAGTCTATTTGTTTACTGCATCAACATGTTACACATTTAAGATGCAAGATGTTTGTGTAAGTTCACAAAGCGTTCAACCCAACATAACTCGATTCTGGACCGAGAACACTATGCATTATAATAGTAATAATTACAGGGCAATCGACAAGCATTGTGGAGCTTTGGCTATATTAATAACTCACATTCAGTAGTAATTCTGATAATAAAAATAATTGGAACCATTCCACAAAATGGGACTCTGCCATTTTCTATGGATGAAAGACTAGCAGCATGGCTTCAAGTGCCTTTTTAACTATACTGGTATAAACAGAGGGTTGTGCTACTACAGCAGCAGCAGCTGAAGCAAGATGCTAAGCATAATACCTAGGCCAAAGCGCCTGAACTTCTTCTCTAATGCTCCAAAATGTAGGTGCAGTGTTGCATCAACCAGGGAAATCCAGGGCTCTATTGATAAATCTCAGGTTGTTTAGTCATTTAGTCGTGTCCGACTCTGGACCAGAGCACGCCAGGCACTCCTGTCTTCCACTGCCTCCCGCAGTTTGGTCAAACTCATGCTGGTAGCTTCAAGAACACTGTCCAACCATCTCGTCCTCTGTCGTCCCCTTCTCCTTGTGCCCTCCATCTTTCCCAACATCAGGGTCTTTTCCAGGGAGTCTTCTCTTCTCATGAGGTGGCCAAAGTATTGGAGCCTCAGCTTCACGATCTGTCCTTCCAGTGAGCACTCAGGGCTGATTTCCTTAAGAATGGAGAGGTTTGATCTTCTTGCAGTCCATGGGTCTCTTAAGAGTCTCCTCCAGCACCATAATTCAAAAGCATCAATTCTTTGGCGATCAGCCTTCTTTATGGTCCAGCTCTCACTTCCATACATCACTACTGGGAAAACCATAGCTTTAACTATACGGACTTTTGTTGGCAAGGTGATGTCTCTGATTTTTAAGATGCTGTCTAGGTTTGTCATTGCTTTTCTCCCAAGAAGCAGACATCTTTTAATTTCGTGACTGCTGTCACCATCTGCAGTGATCATGGAGCCCAAGAAAGTAAAATCTCTCACTGCCTCCATTTCTTCCCCTTCTATTTGCCAGGAGGGGATGGGACCAGTGGCCATGATCTTCCTTTTTTTGATGTTCAGCTTCAAACCATATTTTGTGCTCTCCTCTTTCACCCTCATTAAAAGGTTCTTTAATTCCTCCTCACTTTCTGCCATCAAAGTTGTGTCATCTGCATATATGAGGTTGTTGATATTTCTTCCGGCAATCTTAATTCCGGCTAGGGATTCATCCAGCCCAGCCTTTCGCATGATGAATTCCAGGTTCCTAGTAAGGGCACATTGATGCTCCCTCGGCATCTGTGTCCAAACAGACAAGCCCTTCATATACAGTGACTGGAGGGAATAAAAGACTGCAAAATGTCAATGGAAACCAAAGTGATATCCCTGTTTTGGGTCTTGTCCCTAGTACCAGAGTGAGGAGGATAAATGCACTGGTACCCTGCTGCAGAATATTACACTATTCTGTGTCATATTATATTTTTTTTCCACCTAAAACCACAATTTTCACTCGGTAAAGTGAACTTTTTAATTGGCCGTTATCAACTAACATGGTGACAAATCCTTGCCAGTTACAATTTGTTGCTCAATAATGAGTAGTCACAGGGGACTGGCTACATTTTGGTCTGTTTTTTTGGTGTTTTTATTATGCATTTTGTGCTTTCAATCTGCATTTTTATGTTGTGAACCTCCCTGTGATCTTTGGATGAAGGGCAATATAAAAAATTAATCATCCTCACCCTCACCATCTTCATCTTAGGTAGGTCATTCCTTAATGGGTCTCCTTTGAACTTTTTATGCGGATGATTCATGTATAAGACTTGCACTCTAGTGTCATAATGACAGTGACTTCAGGTGGCAGCTGAACTGGGAGCCCAAAACTGTGCTTCACAACAACAGGAGAAGCCATTTTGAAAAGGACGAGGTTACAATAGCTAGAGAGTCTCTGGGGTGTCAAAGAGAAGTGACAGATTATGTCATGTTTACTAATTTGCTAAATGGAATATGAAAGGTATAATGAGAGGTCTAACACACTATGTACTAGTGCTTCAGTAACCTCAGGAAATCCAAGCCAAGCAGTTCATGTACCATTCTCATGTCCATGAGAGCAATAAGAAAACTTGGGGGGGGGGGGGTTGAAAAAATATATATGAAAAGCTTTGTTAGACATCATGTTCACTTCCCAAATGAATCAGGAGAATATTATCCCTGCAGAAAAATAAGCATACAGCCTTTGCTACTGGATGAGCTAACAGGCCTTTTCAACTGCTTAATTTTTATATTGATTAGCCGTAATGATTATCTATTTTTGTATTTTTTTAAATGGTGCTTTATGCTGTGATATTGTAAATAGCCCTGATGTGTTATGATACGGCAGCACAGAAATATTTTTTTAAGAAATAAATGAATTAAAAAAAATAAAATACTACCACACTTTGAAAAACTGTGAGCACTAGGGAAATGAACCACTGCCGCCACTGCCTTCTCGGTAGTGGCATACGCCCAGTGGAATGCCCTCCCAACAGATTTCAAGGAAATAAACAACTATCTGATTTTTAGAAGACATCTGAAGGCAGCCCTGTTTAGGGAAGTTTTTAATGTCTGATGTTTTATCATTATTATTATTATTATTATTATTATTATTATTATTATTATCATTAATTCTGTTGGGAGCTGCCCAGAGTGGCTGAGTATAAATAATAATAATAATAATAATATGCATGCACAGAGATTAATTTGCAGTATTTCTATGCCATTAAGTGGCTCATGTCCGTGACGAAAACTATAAACTACAACTACAGAGGTACCTCGGGTTACATACGTTTCACGTTACATATGCTTCAGGTTAGACTCCACTAACCCAGAAATAGTACCTCAGGTTAAGAACTTTGCTTCAGGATGAGAACAGAAATCGTGTTCTGACGGCGTGGCGGTAGCAGGAGGCCCCATTTGCTAAAGTGGTGCTTCAGGTTAAGAACAGACCTCCGGAATGAATTACCGTATTTTTCGCTCTATAAGACGCACCCGACCATAAGACGCACCTGGTTTTAGAGGAGGAAAACAAGAAAAAAAATATTCTCTCCCTCCCCTCTCTGTGCAGCGCCTCTCCAGCGAAGCGAAGTCAGAACAGCAAGAGGGATCGCTGTGCAGCCTGCATTCGCTCCATAAGACGCGCACACATTTCCTCTTACCTTTTAGGAGGGAAAAAGTGTGTCTTACAGAGCGAAAAATACAGTAAGTACTTAACCCGAGGTACCACTGTACTGAAACCATATCATTACAATGCCAAAATAAAAAAGCAGTCTAAAACGTTCTACGGGCAAGCACAGCAAATCAGATAAAGCAATTCAAAACACGAGACCGCAACAGTTTAAACCACTAAAATAACTTAAACCGGAAGGAAGATAAATCCCTACAGCTGCCCCTCTTCTGGTCATGGGAGTGGAGCTGTCTAGGGCTGGAACTGGGCTTCCCTCTTCCTGCCCCTGCAGTCTGGGGGACCTGGCTTATTAGACTACAGTACAGTGTAAACAAATAAACAAAAAACGAGTGTGACTTGCTTTATTAAGGTGGATAAAAAAATCAATTTTAAAAAAATATTTTTTAAAAAAAAAAATTAAATTAGATTTTTAAAATAAAATGCTTTTGGAGGAAAAATCTTTCTAAAGATAGTTTTCTATTTATGTAACATCATAGTCCAATGGCTATTCATCAGGAAATAAGCATTTGTTTAAAGTTTTTCATGTGTGCTAAAACTCAGTCTTAGGTTGTTGTTTTTTTTAAAAATTGTTTAACCACATCAGTTAACAAACATAGATACATATGCTATAATGTTATTGTTTTAGTTAAATAAAATGGTTAAATTGTTATTAAGGAAATGATTATTTTTCTCCTTTCAATAAAGTACAGCAGAAACGCTGTCCAAATATAAACAGTTAACTTATTAAACCTCACAATAATTTCATAATTATCAGTCTATGTATTTCTAATAGTATAACCAAATCAGTAATTTTTGATATAACTGTAAAAACTACTCTGAAAAAATTATTATTCCAAAAATGAAACCTTCATCTGGTTGTAAATATTTAGTTGATACTAGCAAGAATGAGTCTTTCTGTAAAAAAGGAAGATTTAAAACAAGTCTCACAAACTAAAGATTTAAATCGTGATTTAAATTGATTTGATTTAACTCAAATCCACCCTGCTTTATTGCGATATTCGTTTTATTGCAGCGGTCCGGAACTAAATACGCAATATTTCCGGGGCACACCTGTATCTTGACTTTAAAGAGATGGACTGGATCCAAAAGCATAAAGAATGAGACAGTGTGGTCTGCAACAGAGAGGGGAGTCGGGAGGGGAGAACCAGCTGGTAAATTGACAAAGATGGTGTGCTCTTGTCCTAAATAACAATTAGGTGCTTATTGTTAGCATACAACGATTTCAACATTGCTTCATAATGCGAAGGATATCACACAAATGCAGGTCAAGACTTGGGTAGAAGAGCCCAAATGACTCTTAATGACCTTGACCTTCATTGGTCTAGTATATTTATGGCAGTTGAAGGTAAAGCTGCAGTCTCGTCAAAGTCCGGACTTGCAAATCTGTCTAATCTGAACTCTTGGCAAGACAAAATACTCAGCGGGAGCAGATGCCCACACCTTAGAAGAATGTGTGCCATAATCCAATCCGAACAATCCCTCTTGAAATCTATTACACTTGATCAAGATCTGCAGGGCCTGTAGAACCAATTGCTCCTAGATAACATACAAAGTCTATACCCAATAATTATTTAGCGTTGTAAACGTTCAACCAAATTTGTTGGGGGCCTTTGTACTGCAAAATACATTTGAGGAGCCCTCACAATTTAATCTGAATTATACACCAGTATCCAATTATATACCTTCTGATCAGAGATTAAACCTTATGAGAAGAAATTAAGTAAAATATTAACACCCATCTTCAGAATACATATAAATTGTAGGTGCATCTTTATTAATTTACATAATGTTACATTAGAATGTGTTTTTTAACACCAGTCATTGTAAACCATTTTGAAGAAATTTCACAACTTTTCAACTCAAATGCAAAGGAAAAATGTTTCTTGCAAACTCATTAATGCAGAAATAAAAAAAACCAACTAAACGTATTGTATTACTGCTAAAAGTATTGTATACGATCTTTTAACAAGAGGTGTGGATTTTAGGGCCTCATGGAGCATATACAGTGACTATTGTTTTTTACTTCGAAGTAGCTGGTCCATGGATAAGCTATCTACCAGACCTCACAAGAAAGGATTCTATACAGATCTCAGCCAATGCTCTTTAGACCCAAGGAATCATCACAGAGATTTCCATTATGTGGCTGCTATAGAGGAAGCAGAGTTTTGTGTTTGTGCCTTTTTCAAGTTGGACTAATAAGATTTCTTTGAAAGACCCTTAGTCAGCAAAATATTCAAGACTGTATTGATAGTCACCTTTGTTTGTTTTTCCTAACCTAATTCAGAAAGAGCATTTTTCCCCCAGCCAAATCAGGGAGTAAGACATGGAATCTGAAGACAGCAAGACATGGATGTCCAAGTAAACATCATTGCAGTGTGCTTATGTCCGTTCCCAACTTGGCTAACTGGTGCTCACAAAATGGACAATGAGTCATCAGTTTAAGAGCATTTATCTTAATGCAACTCAGGTTTCAAAAGATGCACTTTTATTGCGCATTCATGATGATTTCTGTTATTGGGGTACTCAACCACGATTCCACTTCCAATAATGTTCGTGCCTGCAAACATTTTGGGTTGGTTATATTTCCAAGCAGGGCATATCCTGTTACTTCCTGCTAACATCCTCTACCTTTTCATACCATGTTACGGGTCGTCGTCCATCCTCCCCCACTGCTTATTTTTTGTGCCCTAGCCCCTCTGGACAGCAATAATTTGGTAGCATTGGGGAAGCGTCACAACGCAACTATTAAAGCCGAATAAATCCACCCTTAAGGTACTACTATTACTATGACCCCTTCTCCTTGTGCCCTCCATCTTTCCCAACATCAGGGTCTTTTCCAGGGAGTCTTCTCTTCTCATGAGGTGGCCAAAGTATTGGAGCCTCAGCTTCATGATCTGTCCTTCCAGTGAGCACTCAGGGCTGATTTCCTTCAGAATGGATAATGGAAAAGACCCTGATGCTGGGAAAGACGGAGGGCACAAGGAGAAGGGGACGACAGAAGACGAGATGGTTGGACAATGTTCTTGATGCTACCAGCATGAGTTTGACCAAACTGAGGGAGGCAGTGGAAGAAAGGAGTGCCTGGCGTGCTCTGGTCCAAGGGGTCACAAAGAGTCGGACATGACTAAATGACTAAACAACAAATTACTATGTCAAAAACATGTTGCAGAATACATCTGCAATAAAACACTGGTCCAGAGGAGATCTTTTTGGAAGGCTAATAGTCATCTTGAGGCCTTACTCTCTTTGTGTTGCTGATGATACTGAGGTTCAGTGCTTCCCCCCAGGGGTACTCAAGGGTACGAAGTACCAGTACCCCTTGGTGAGTACTGGCACATTTCCCACCCCCCAAAAAAGCACTGCTGAGGTTCAAAGGTCTCTTGAGCAGTTTTCAACAGTTCCACAAAACAAAAGTTGCTAACAGCAGAGACAGTACGCTACCAGAAATCCGGAGCAAAAATTATTTACTCCAATGGCAACACTGCTGCGCCTTGAGTACTAAGATTATGAAATCATCAAATAGCAATAGCTTTGTTATTTATTTATTTTTAAAATATTAATATGGTTAATTTTAAATATATACTTAGTGGCATATCTGTATACCCTTTCACATTTTTGCTGCTCTGTTATTCTTCTATCCTCCTTGACATTGTTTATGGGTCTACGAGACTCATATAAGTTTATTCAATTATTTAACTTCCACTTGGATTGGTGGTTTTTTTGAATTCCTTTGAAAATGCACAGCATGGCAATCGATACACTTACCCCTGTTTAATGAACTGTTTAATGATGCTTTGAAGTGCTCAAAAGGCTATTATACAGAGAAGAGACAACACTCTGGGTAATATCATGCTCTGGCAAAATAAATACCCTCTATGACGAAGATATGATCTGCATCTCAGCTAATGCTACTGTACATAAGCAAAGAAACTTTAGCTGCGATTACAAACAAGATGAGCTTCTGATATTGGGAAGACATCAAGTTCAGTAATTACACTGAACTTTTAATGTTTTATTTTAGTAAATATAAGATTATACAACTAGTGAATTAACAAACTACAATATGTACATGTTTGTTTACACACACACACCAGCAGTGGGTATCACAATAGCAATCATGAAATAATATCTGTACTTTTATAAATATTGGTAAGTCATGAAATCGTAACCATTCCCCTCCAATAGGACGCATAACCTAGTCTAGGAGTCGGCAAGGTTTACCTTGCCTGGGCCAGTTCACTCCCGCGGATATCGCTCCATGGGCCGGACTGCGTCTGCGCAGAGGTGATTTCTGGCACTGCGGAAGTGAGTCCCCGCTCAATTTAAATGACCGCCGTGGGCTGCAGGTTGCTGACCCCTAACTAGTTATATCACATCCAAAACCACCTTTCAAATATTTGCATGTTTGGTTTTGTGATGCTAATCTGAAGCAAACACACCATATCGATAAGCCTCTGAGGTATGAGCTGTTAGCAAGCTGCATGCCAGACATAGAACGCACCCGACCATAAGACGCACCTAGTTTTAGAGGACAAAAAAAAATAAATCTCTCCCTCTCTGCGCAGCGCTCCTTCAGCGAAGCGGAGCCCATTCCATTTCTCCTCCTGCTTCACTGAAGGGGCGCTGCGCAGAGAGGGAAAGCTGTGCAGTGCCTCTCCAGCAAAGCAAAGCCGGGAAAGCAAGAGGGATCGCTGCACACCGATCCCTCTTGCTCTCCTGGCTTCAGGGGTGGCCGCCTGAAGCCTCCGGAGCGCAGCCATCACTGAAGCCAGGAGAGCATCGGGTGGCCATCCCTGAAGCCTGGAGAGCGAGAGGGGTCGATGCGCACCGACCCCTCTCGCTCTCCAGGCTTCAGCGAAAGCAATGCGTTGCTTTCACTGAAGCCATGGAGCCTGCATTCACTCCATAAGACGCACACACATTTCCCCTTAATTTTTGGAGGGGGAAAAGTGTGTCTTATAGAGCAAAAAAAATACGGTATGTGAACAGAAAAACGGCAGCATGGCACAGGTTGGATAAAGAGCTTCCACATGTCTAGTACAGTTGACTATTTGCTCTTATTTTTCTTGTTGCAAATGCTCCAGTGGAACCTTATTACATTACTTTCTTGGAAGCGAAAAATACCTGTGTGTCCCTTTGTGTGGGAAATGAGTACCACTTTTAAGAAAATTACAGGGTATTCGTGCAGTTTTGTTCAAGCTGTGGGGTACTGCACGAGCAAATGGGTTAAAGGCCTCGTCCTAAGAGACCTATTCCCGGCCTCTGTGAAAAGTAGTGGGTGTTTGGCTACTCACAGAGGTGCAGATTGCAGGTTTTGCTCTTAAATGCATGTTCCTTGTCTTCAAAATTATTGTAAGTACAATGAGCTGCACTTGGGAGAGATACAAGTCAATATCACTCTAACACACTGTACCTCGTTAGAAACAATGAAAAGTGAGAATTGCCAACCAAACTCAATTCTAGCTCAATATATATATATATCTCTAGAATGTTAAGGTAGCATGAATCACTGGATAAACCAGAGGGAGAATCAGATTATATTCCCACCCCCATATCCAATTTGCTACATTTCCTTAGGCAAGCCACTTAAGATTGCCCTTCAGTCCTCGAAACAAGGGAGAGGATTCTATCTGTACTAAGTACCAGTATTATTGCTTATTATGATGTCGACCCTTGATGATGCTTAACCGGGGAAATCTAATGCTCGCAGATTTGCCATCTCCTTTCCCCCAATATTGGCCAAGCGATGGCCATTGAGTGAAAAATGGCTCCTTCTGTTAAAAAGCGCCGAATGAAAAAGGTCATCGGAAAAAGCTGCAGCCATTCTACATACTGATTATCCTGCAGACAGACTGCTACAATTTATTCCATGGACACACCACGCAGTTAAAATTATGTAAGAAATTCGTAGTTGCTTCAAATTTACAGAGAAGCAGAATAATAATAATAATAATAATAATAATAATAATAATGGACGTGCCCCTGTACCAGCTTTTCACGCTGTCTTTAGAGAAGACATGAGCTATATAGGCCCATGCAGCTCAATAAAGGAAGGATGCTTAGATGTTGTGTGGCAAATGCGAAAACATTGGACTGCAATTCTGGCTAGCCTGCTTAAATCCCATTGATTTGTAACAAATCAGATTCTCAAACCTTTATTGGGATATGTACAAAATTCCAGTAGGGTTCAACACACACACACACACACACACACACACAAATATAAGAAAAACCCTGCATCTAGCTCTTAATTCAGGTAGGTAGCTGTGTTGGTCTGACGCAGTCGAAAGAAATAAAAAAATTAAAAAATTGTCCAGTAGCATCTTAGAGACCAACTAAGTTTGTTCTGGGTATAAGCTTTCGTGTGCATGCACATGAGGGACGCGGGTGGCGCTGTGGGTTAAACCACAGAGCCTAGGACTTGCTGATCAGAAGGTTGGCGGTTCGAATCCCTGCGACGGGGTGAGCTCCCGTTGCTCAGTCCCTGCTCCTGCCAACCTAGCAGTTCAAAAGCATGTCACAGTGCAAGTAGATAAATAGGTACCACTCCGGCGGGAAGGTAAATGGCCTTTCCGTGTGCTGCTCTGGTTTGCCAGAAGCAGCTTGGTCCTGCTGGCCACATGACCCGGAAGCTGTACGCCGACTCCCTCGGCCAGTAAAGCGAGATGAGCGCCGCAACCCCAGAGTCGTTCGCGACTGGACCTAATGGTCAGGGGTCCCTTTACCTTTAAGGTGCTACTGTACAATTTTTTTATTTAATTCTAGCTCTTAAATTAGTGTTGTTTAGCATTCACAAATCCTCACTGCATGTTTCAGAAACCTGGCTACTAGCTCCATCTCATCCCCATTCCTGAGTGAACATAAGGAAGGCTACCTTACATTTGTCTGAATACCACTCCCTACTAACAACCGATTGATAAACTTAAGATCAAATAGTCTGATACCAGGGGCAGTGCAAAATAACTTGCACAACTGATTCCACTTGTCTCTGTCCACATGCGCATAGCCTCTCTACGAGTGGTATTTTCTGGAATCTCCCGTGTCGCATTGCCTAGGACAGCACATTCCGTCTCACTAGCATATAGGCCCTGTGTTGATTTGGGTTGGTCAAAAGGGAGAGGTAAGACGCCATTGGCTGTCCACCTCGCACCAAACCCAGACTTGAACATACACTATTTCTGATTTGGCTACTAAGTACTTGGAGTTTGTTGTCTAACAATCTGCGTTTCATTATCTCAAATGCAGAATTTTTTGATAAAGCCGTATGGGGTGTCTAGTGAGATTCCTAACAGCTGGATTTTATTAAACCATTTATCTATCTAGGTTAGCACTGTCTGCACTTATGTGCAGCCGGCAGTTCTCTAATACCTCAGACAGAAGTCTTTCCCAATCCTAACTGGAGATGCCAAGAATTGAAGCCGGGAACATCTGCAGACAATGCATATGATCTATTCATTGACCTGCACACAGTTAATGATTACGATACAAACAAATGCTTTGATGTTTGAAAGAGGGCTGCATTCTCCCCCTGGAACTTTTGAGCTCCCCACTCTTCACGACATAGCCCAATTTACGTTTCAAATGTCCATCAGCTTCGCTAGAGTTTTGCCGTCCAGTACAGAAAGAGGTCATGCTGTTTGAGAAAAACATATGTGAAGGGGTCTTCTAAATTCCGTGTTTCTTTAGATCCCATCATTTTACGCCGCCTGAGTACAGAACTGCAGTCTAAGGATGTTCAAAGTACATTCCTTGTACTTTGAAAGGCAGGATATAAAACAATATAAAGGATCACAGAGACAAGAGTATACTAGCACAGGCCACATTTGAGAATTATCTCATGCTTTTTGACGCTTGTGCATCACACCCAAAAATCAAGCATTCTACCTCTTTTCTCACCCACGATACCACCTTTTGACTTCTCCACATTCATCTGAAAATCTAAACGCAGCCCACACACAGTCTCCGTTACAAGCTTCAGATAAAAATGTGGACAAGGGGGTATGAGCGGATTCCCAGTCCGCTCCCTGCCTTCAGCAAAAGTCTGGAAAAGACTTCAGATTAGACAACCCACAAGTGAGAAGGAAGCAACATGACTGAATAACTGGAAGGAAGCAACATGATTGAACAGCACATCCTTTAAGTAAAACCACACTTTAACTCTTACCGCCTACTCCAAGAAGTTCCAAGTTATTGTTAGCTTTCACACATGGGTTACGATGACAAAATCTGTCACCTCTACCTGCTTTGCAAACTGTATACACTGTCATTGTAATGCTACATACAGATTATCTTGTCTGCATGATATGACACCTAAATTTCCACAGCTGACATCAAAGGCAGCTTTTTAAAAAAGGCTTCCATGTAAGCCTCCGTGCCAAAATTTGCAAACCTTTGTTCACACAATGTGTTTTCACTTAAATCCGTAGAATTGCTGAAAAGTACAGAACCATGAAGGTTCAGGTTCTTTTTGGCTTGGTTAAGATTTATTGGGAAATTATTGTTTCTGATATTAGAAAGAGCAACTTTTCTGGATGGTGCAAGTACTAAACCCTAGGGGTGCTGATGAAAAGGAGCATTCCTAAATTTCTGGACATTGTAGATTTGCCTTGCTTTGGTGTTTTTTCATTTTGCAATTGTGTGATTTGTATTCATACTGTATTGTAATTGCCATTGGCTATAAACAATAAAATTGATTGAATTGAATTGATATTAGAACGAGCTGCTGTGAGCCTCATGCTCACATGAGCTCCCCTCCTCTGCTGAACCTAGCACAGTGCCCTGTTACATTTGAATTTAGGAACTGTGGCTTGCTTAAACTATGTTTAGTGAAAAGAATCCAGGATTAAACTGGTCTTGGATAGAAAACTGTGCTCAGTTCAAAATCAACAGCAGCTCCTCCTTGAGATAACAAAAATGAGGAAGGGAGAGAATGTGAACTGAAGGCTTACTGTGGTAGAAACTGATTTCTGACTTTGCAATGAATCACAGTTGTGCTCAGTGGGTTTTTTTTCTGGGGGTACGCAGGAGTATTGTATGCATACCCGCCTAAACATATTGTGAATCTAAGTTTGGCCTCATTGAGGGGCAGTATTTCAATATGAGTAGGAAAATGAGAGTACCCCTAAACATTTCCTTAAAAGGAAAGAAAAAACACCGGCTGTGCTTATCTTACATTGAAACAAGTTCTGCAAATCACAGAAACATTAATCAAGAGGCTCAAATTCAGAATGTGTATTGATTATTGTTACAATTTGGGCTTGCATATTCGCTGTAAGAATAATCGATGCATAATAAATTACAGATTCTTATACCCAGCTTCTAGATTAATTTTCTGCCATTTTTTAGTCACAAAAAGAAAAGATAGCAAGGTGTTAAATACGATGAAAACACCATATAGCAAAAGCTGGGAACTTATGATTACAACGTAGAACACTTATTTTTTCAAAAATAGATGCTGTCCCACACATCACGTGGATCTTTTGTTCTCGACTTTTATTAGAAACACAATTTCTCTTTGGGGCTGTATTGCAAGGGAAAACAACATGCTGTATAACTTTTAAAAGGACGGGCTTTTCATTAGGATCAGAAAGGAAGAGATCTCTTCTGTGCTTGGGAATAAACTCAACAGCACAAGTTTTAGAAGTTTGTTACGAATTGTTCTGAGGGAGTGGCATTGCACAAACATAGTAGCAAACATAATTAATAGAAATGAAGTTATTAAGAATTGCCTGGAATGAGGGCAAAGCTCATGAACACCTGCTTTGGATCTTAATTTTGTTTTAATGAGCCAGTACTAAGACTTTGCTAACAAAAAAGGTGGAAGAAGAATAAGGGGGGGAATCAATTTTGGATCAATACTGTCACAAATGTTTCTTATTAAAGCCGTCTGTCCTCGGAGCAGGATTAAGTGATTGGTTACTTTTATAAGAGTTTGTCTTAAAGCTTCCAAGCAAAAACCACCAACAAACACGTATAAAGTTTCAAATACGATCGGTTTAGCAAATACAGTATTAGAATACTTTTGTGAAAGCCATGTTGATTCTTCACTTCTACAAACATATGAATCTGCAAGCCTTCTTTCCTTGTTCGTTTTTCAGCGGGCAAGAAAATATTAATTGAGGGATAGATAGCTCGCAATGAAAATGCCCTGAAACATTTATCGAAATAGCTATTCTAAGGAAAGGCAGCTTTCAAAAACTGCTTGTAATGTTTCCCATTATTAAATCCACTTGCTGGGAAAATAGTAGATTAACCAGTTGCAAAATGTTCACATAGACCTATATTATTTTAAGCCAAACACAGTTATCTCAAGTATTACTTAAAAAATATTAACATGGCCAGACATCAAAGAATTGTCAAATACAAGGACAGATACACATTTTACACTATTGCAAATTTGGAACAGCCAACTTACGTTTTAGGTGCTTAATTTCATTTGGGGGAGGGTGTTTTCCAACAGAAAGGTGACTAAGAATTTTTATGAACTGAACATGAACAGGAAGCTTGAAAAGTACTATTTTTGCACAAATGAGTGAAAAAACATATTGCTCCCCCAAATAATACAACTGTCTATTATATGGCAACAAATGAAAGCATTTGTTTACAGAACACTGATTTGCACATTTTCTAATCAAACACATATATTTTATGATAGGAAAAAGGAATGAAAAGAAAGGGGGGGGGGTCCAAAGAGTATTTTTTTCAATTTTTAACATGAACATTTTTTTAAATTGCAAAGTATTTTTAGAAATTAAAAAAATGTGTATCATCTTTAAGTCCCTACAACCCAAATTCTGGCAATATTTTTCATTTTACTTTTCCTCATATGGACACATATAGATAATTAGGTCTAATATAGCAGGAGCAACTAGTTATTTAATCCTACCAGGAAAAAGGGCTGTAGGTTTAATAAACCTATTGTAAACATGCTACATTGAACTATAGAAACATTTGAAAATAAGAAAGTACTGTTCCCTGAGCAGTTATATAAGCAAAGCTAGGCTTTGTTTGCACACAGATAGTTCAGTCTTAATAACTGAAGGGTATCATATTGATGTTTTACAGAACAATCCCATACATGTCTACTCAAAAGTAAGCTCCACTTAGTTTAATTGGGCTTGCTCCCATGAAAACATGCACAGAGTTTCAGTCTCAAGCAAGGTATTTCACCAAATGAAACATCTATAATGTTTCTGTTACAAAAAAGGAAATTCTAACACTATTTGCACACACCTTTCATAAACACTTTCTCAGCAATATTCTGTGTTTTCCTTACTGGGAAGTAATGTTATACTAAGATTCCGAGAAATAGACATATTTTAAGGCTTAGAAGAATGGGTATTCACTTTTCAATCCAGCCTACTTCACACTCAAACATTCAATTAATCGGACGTGGGGCAAAATAAAGTTCCATATCTACAGGTTTTTCCCCTAATAGTTTACATTGTCAACTATCATTGAGAGCCTAGAGCTTTAAGGAACTTTTAAGCATATGACCTTTTGTAACTTGTTTTTACACTTGGCTGTACATTTTAATATCCTTTTAAATAACATTTTAATCAATGCTAATTAGGCATAACCACCTTAAGATGCAAAAAATAAAGAAAATAATACATCTTGGCAATGTTATGAGTCGATAATGAAAACCTTGCTGAGGAGAAACTTTTCCACTCAATCTGAAAACGTACCAGCCAACACACGCACAAACATATATCTAGACAACAGGCTTAACAGCACAAAAATATACGTATATACATAAGCTTTCTGAAATTAAAGTAAAAGTAATAGCAAGTCTTTGTCTTTCACCTCCCGTTGCCCCCTCAAAAAAACCCTTTCCCAATCACCTAGCAACATCTGTCGCAGCTGCTGCTTTCGATTCTCAATAGGCAGTCTTCACATTCAAAGATGTAACTGAGCCAACGGAGAAAAATTGCAGGTGTAAAGCAAGCAAACGGACAAAATTCAGGTGGGTTTTATTTTTTTGTCACAAACAGAAAACCCACAAAAAAAATGGCATTTCCTACCTTTCTTCTGAGAGTAGGATGGCGATTGCCCTTGAGAAAAAGTAGGCTTTTCTTCGGTGAAATATTCAGGTTGGTTGTATTGATGCAGGGCCACGTCCATGTCGGAGTACTCACTTTTAAAAACGTTTCCAGGGTAACTACAGGTATACGGCTGATTCACCGCCCAGGCCTGTTCCATATAGATGTTATTATTGTGCAGGACCTGAGCATCGCAACTGCTGTAACTCTGACTATCTTCGATATAAGTGCAATAATCAGAGGGCTGCATGTAGCAGTTGCTGCTGGCAGCCGGGCGAGCTTCATATATTTCTTGCATACAGTAGTTCATTTTGCTATCCTATCGTCAGCCTTATATTTTACATATGCACACATGCGCTCACATGCATATACACACGGAAGCCTGCATACGCATGGGGTGGGCAAGAGAGATGAATACGCAACAACCAGGAAAGTCGACCGCAAAATTGTATGTTTAACTTTAGAGCGGTGCCCGATGTGCTAATACCCTATTTATATTAGGGATAGACTGAGAGCTCTCCTGCCAGTCAAACATATTGGAAAGCAGATTTATAACAGTCAAAGGTCTTAATCTGTGACTGTATGTTAATTCCTTGAGAAAGATGGCAGGTAACATTGGCCACCAGACAAAGAGGTAATGCCCAGACAACCCCACCGTTCCACAAGTTTGGGGGGTGGAATAATAATTTTATAAAGCTACTTCTGTCTCCTTTCAGTATGATTAGAAAACGATTACAAAGGCAAGGGCACAGAAATGCCCCTGGTGTTGTCAACTTAAGTGTGAAGCATCACAAAGTACACTCAGGAAATCCTTGAGACGATATGTTCAAAATCCAAAAATCAATAATCCTGGTTTTCAGCATTAACTCCTAGAAAATCCAATAGTGCTATGTTGATGACTCAAGCAGTATGTCCCGCTTTGCAAAAATTTAGCGTCTAAATCTGTCATCTGCTTTATTGATTTTGATTGACAGAATGATTTGCGTAAACCTTTCATGCCTTACATACACATAGGCCAAACTCCCCGCTGCTCACTAATTTAACACATTTGCAAGAAAGCAGCTTTTTCAAACTTCAGTGATTTCAGTAAGCAATTTTTATTGAATTCAACAGGTGGGAAATTTCAAAACAAGCCATCTTAATCAGCAACAGAATAGTGCTTAAATGTTAAAGTTAAGCTTAATTGGTTTGCCAGTTACATTTCATTAAATTGCTTTTTTCCTATGATTCAATAATGAAGAGCTGGCTGTTTCTACATCTGTCTCATTCACACACTTATGCTACGAACATTTCAAAATCATTATGCAAGGGAGTCGCTAATTAGATAAAGCCTCCTCAACTTTAAAAATAAGAATGTCTCATATTCATTTCAGGTCACACACAAGCTCTTATAACCAGCATTTAAAATAAAGGTCTCAAGTAATTTTAATGAATGCCACTATTACAGCAACAGTGCAAAACTTCTTACAATTTTTGTTGTTTTTCTTGTTTCGCCGGCATCAAGCAGTTCTCCGAAAATTTGAAATTTACTCAATTAAAAGGGGTTAAAGGAGTGACTGTAAACACAAAAGACTACATATAAATCAGCAACTATGTTTTCAAATGCTTTTCGTTAGAAGTTTATCATACTTCTTCCTTCTTTTCCCTGACAACTGTCATAATTTGGGGGGGAAACTGCTTTGCTAACTCTTCAGAAGGACAAAACCATAAGCTGTCCAATAAGAATCTTAAGGCATTATTTTCGGTCTATTATTACAGTTGGGTTTTCATTTGCACGCTCCAAAATGAACAAGGACAATTCTTGAGGGGCACTTCACATGGAATAAAGTGAGTGTCAAAAATTGGGAGCTTGTCAACTTTACTTTTTATAGGCTTGGATCCAGAGATGTTCCTACTCACAGAAGTTTCAGACTCCTGATTTTGTGTGATCCCCTTTTCCCCCTTTAACACACACACACTTGTGTGTCTGAATGTTCACCCCATTCAGAAAGGTCACCCGACTCTCAGAAGAGATACTGCTAAAGACTGAGGGGTACTGGACAAGGGGATTTCTGGATCCAAGCCATTTTTAAAATTTTATTTTGATGAAGGTTATCCAACAACGTCTAAGATGTAACTACATTCCACTATGGATTTTTGTGCCTGATAGCCATTCTACATCGGAGGCACAGAGGTTTAAAACCATTTATTGTGTGCTGTTTTTCACATTTATATTTCATTTTGAAATATTTAAATTGAGAGTTTTTAACTTAAAAATGTATATCAAGGTCTGCTTCTTCTTCTTTTTACAAAAGTAAATACCGTATTTTTCGCCCTATAGGACGCACTTTTTCCCCTCCAAAAATGAAGGGGAAATCTGGGTCCGTCCTATGGGGCGAATGCAGGCTTTAGCTGAAGCTTGGAGAGCGAGAGGGGTCGGTGCGCACCAACCCCTCTCGCTCTCCAGGCTTCAGGAAGACATCCGCAGCTTAGGCAGCCCTGCGGGAGTTCCCGCAGGGCTGTCTAGGCTGCGAATAGCAGCCTGCTTCCCGGAGCGCCGGGCGCGCTGAAAGCAGAGCGCCTGGCGCTTCGGGAACGCATCCACAGCCTAGGCAGCCCTGCGGGAGGTCCTGCAGGGCTGTCTAGGCTGCGGATAGCAGCATGGTTCCTGGAGCGCCAGGTGCGCTGAAAGCAGAGCACCCGGCGCTTCGGGAACACATCCGCAGCCTAGGCAACCCTGCGGGAGGTCCTGCAGGGCTGTCTAGGTTAGCAGCCTGCTTCCTGGAGTGCCGGGCGCGCTGAAAGCAGAGTTCCCTGCAGGGCTCCCCACGCTGCTCCTTTATTCCCCCCCCCAAAAAAAACCTAGGTGCATCCTATGGGACGGAGCGTCCTATGGGACAAAAAATACGGTAAATAACCTGGTTTAAAAAGAAAGCTGAATTGAGTAAAAACTTGGTACAGCTTATATCTTAAAACTGAATTGACATCTTCCTATCATAGACAATGAAGCCTTTGATTCTGTTGCTTAGGCAAAAAGAATTTTCAGCGCTGAAAGTCATCCATCTCCAGTTTCTGACTTTTCCACTAATAAGTGTTTACTAAAAGCTCAAGAATGTTAAGGTTTCACTTTGACACCAAACACTGTCCTCCAGAAACGTCTCCTGTTCCATTTCAGTTTATTTTATGCCAAGACACCTTTCCTGATCATGCCGTTGTTTTCTTCTGTTTTAATAAAAATAATAATATCGACACTAAATAAATCAGGATGATTGGCTCTTCCTAGTCTGTGGACATGTTTGATTTGTTGTTAAGTTTTTTTGTTGGGTATAAGCAAGATATATTTATTTTAAAGCACTAATATTCACCTAATATATGATCCATGTAGGCAGGCAGGCAGTCAATCCACTTGAGATATTTTGGGAGTGGTTACTTCAAAAGATTGCCGTTCTGTATAAAAAATAAAATAAAAAAACCAAGCCAGTAATCCTTTGCCTCCTGCAGGGAAAGTAGATTGGCTGACATGACTGCACTCAACATCACTTGAGTTTTCCATCCACTTCCAAGCGAAGTGGAGTGCTCTTTGTGTGCATTGCACATGTATAATGCAGCTGAGATTTAGAAAACATCTACCAACCAACATGTTTCTGTTTTCTATTACAGTGGTACCTCTGGTTGCGAACGGGATCCGTTCCGGAGGCCCGTTCGCAACATGAAAAGCTCGCAACCTGAAGCGTCTTATCTGCACAGGTGAACAGCGCAATCTGGCGCTTGTGCGCATGCACGAAGCGTGATTTGGCGATACTGCGCATGCGCGAGCGGCGAAACCCAGAAGTATCCCTTTCCGGTACTTCTGGGTCGCCGCAGGATGCAACCTGAAGAAACGTAACATGAAGCAAACGTAACATGAGGTATATGACTGTACAGCAACGGAACCACACACACACACACACACTTCAGTTTAAATACAGATGGCATGATTAAGCCAAAGTTAAGTCTTTTTGAATTCAATGGGAGTTAACTCAGCGTCCAATTCTCACCTATTGAAACAGTAAGGTGGTACCCAAAGTAAAAGGTAAAGGTAAAGGGGCCCCTGACCATTAGGTCCAGTCGTGGCCAACTCTGGGGTTGTGGCGCTCATCTCACTTTACTGGCCGAGGGATCCGGCATACAGCTTCCGGGTCATGTGGCCAGCATGACTAAGCCGCTTCTGGCAAACCAGAGCAGCACACGAAAACGCTGTTTACCTTCCTGCTGGAGCAGTACCTATTTATCTACTTGCACTTTGACGTGCTTTCGAACTGCTAGGTTGGCAAGAGCTGGGACTGAGCAACGGGAGCTCACCCCGTCGCAGGGATTCAAACCGCCGACCTTCTGATCGGCAAGTCCTAGGCTCTGTGGTTTAACCCACAGCACTACCCGCATACCCAAAGTAGTGCTTAGTAATTCCTTGTGCAAATGGAATGGCTTCTGCTTACACACCGGGAATTTGCCCTGCTCTCCTCGCCTCCATGCATTCCTGAAATCGGTTCTGGAGATTCCCTGAACCTTCTGGAGCACAGGTTGGGGATGGAGGACTGAGAGAAGAAAAAGTTCTGCTGCACAAGTGGAAGCTGTTCCACATGCACAATTATTTACTTGCATACTGCCCAGGAGGACCTTACTGTGCTTAAATTTAGCTGGATGGTGTCCTGAATTTTCTAACCATTAGTTGCTATAATATTTTTTTTAAATGTGAAGTACTAACAGAAAAATAGGGGCAATGGTGTTATAGCAAGAAATCTTAATACTTCTAAACATTGCCATTGTGAAATGGTTGAAGTTGCAGTTTACTTTTCTTGGGAATATTTATACCAAACAAATAATTTTTAATATTCCAGTATCTAGATAAGACAGGGGTCAGCAAACTCTTTCAGCAGGGGGCTGGTCCACTGTCCCTCAGACCTTGTGGGGGACCGGACTATATTTTTTTTTGGGGGGGGGGGAATGAACGAATTCCTATGCTCCACAAATAACCCAGAGATACATTTTAAATAAAAGCACATATTCTACTCATGTAAAAACACCAGGCAGCCCCCACAAATAACCCAGAGATGCATCTTAAATGAAAGGACACATTCTACTCATGTAAAAACACACTGATTCCTGGATCGTTCCCAGGCCAGATTTAGAAGGTGATTTTGCCGGATCCGGCCCTCAAGCCTTAGTTTGTCTACCCATGAGATAAGACAAAAATTGTGCATCACACATTATTTGGTATATCGCATGAGCTAAAATGATACACATCAAGTGCCAAGGTACAGCCATAGCTGGGAATATCATTTAAGATTTTTTTATCGGCGTCTTTGTGGGGATGAGTATAGATAAAACGGGGAAAAGGAAAACTCTGCATTTGTTTTCCACAACAAATAGCTATATGCCATTAATAACATACAAATACAAAGTAAAGAGGTAAATAAAGTAAACCTTGTGGGGACTGCACACAAGAAGTGAGCTTATTTTAAATAGACATTTGTTAATTACGCAACTAATTGGTAGTACCTGAAAGCTGTATATCGAGCCTGTTTAAAATACAATATGTGGGACCAACTTGCTATAAAGCATATTTGCTGATATATAAGATGTGATATAGAAAAGGGAGCTGAAATTATTACACTCATTTTACTTAGACATTCAACACACAGACCATTCAATAAGCTCTCAGGGCCGTTTCATTTCGGTAATTCAATAAATTATCAAGGTGACTTCAACCATCAAAATAGAACAAACAATTAACTAAAGTTTGAAACACAAAAAACAATTTAAATAAACTACACAAGTTTCAACAGAGCTGGCTCTCCTCGGTGCATTCAAGAAAGGAATATGAAAACTAAAATGAAATGAAATATTTCTGAAATGTACTGTTCTTAGAAGAACAAGACTGCAAACTGAATTAATTTTACATCGGTTTGAAAAAGAACAATTGATTTAGTTCTTAGTTATGCTACAGCAATTGCTGTAAACGCACAGACTGCTGAAGGGAAATCAATAGTCACAATATGGAGTAGAATCTGTTAATGTTTTGCTCTCTGAATTAATATTCTCTGATGCTCTAATTTTTTATGGGGACACTTAAAAATATTTTTAATGAATATATCAGGAGTACTTTTGCTAAGGGGACAAACTTTTATATTTTTACTGCGTAAGGGCTGAGCCACATGACAAAAGCTGGTAGTATAACAAGGATAAAACGTTTGACAAGAAAATACTTCTTAAAAATGCTTGCTTAAACAAGAACTGAAGTGGATGACGTTTCCACTTGAAATAAGTGAATATTTCAGATCTGAATGGAAAATTTGGTACCGTAGACAGTTACCGTAGAAACGTAGGCTGCACCATCACTGTTAAAATTAAAACGGCTTTCAAAGATGCTTGAGCTAATCTGCAGAATTTGACCCTTAAGATACAGCTGTGGAAGGATAGCTTTTTTATTTTAAAAGAAATATTTAAAAGTTCTGCCATCCTTACTTGCATAATACAATGGTCTTTGTACACTGTGCGGCATTGTCTGTGTGGTATATGGAAATATGTGGTACAATGGAAAAAGAAGATATAATATGGCAGCAATGATAAGATACTTTTATAACTGTGTTGGTTGGAAGACTTGGCACAGGTGTGAGGAGATCATTATTGTCCGCTCTATTTTTGACAGAAGTTGTCAGCTTTTTGTGCAAATGTAGCAAAAATGGCATCACCCGCACAGAAAGGTGAGGCATCGGCAGACTCAAGAGTAAGCTGAGGTTATCAGGAGTGAAAAATAAGCTTTAGGAGGAAAAGTCTACTCTCTGGCCCATCAAAAAAATTAGTTTCATGATCTGTGGAAACTCACACCCTACTTCAGGTGCCGGATTAGCCCTGGTTTTACTCATATAACAGATTTTTTTTAAATAAATAAATGGCCAGCTAACTATGCTGAGGTAATTTGCCTCAAAGCATCTGGAACAATAAATGGCACCAACAGCAATTTCACAAATATATCTGCTTTTATGTTCATTTCCCAAGATTATACAGAATGGGAATTAAAATGTAGAAGGTTCTTTAAAATACAAAGCATAATGGATGGTAGAAGGACATAGGTTCCTGAATAACTATGACAATTCATGAACTAAAAGGCTGTAATTTCCATTTGGAGGGCAGAACATGTTGTCCAGAAGTCATCCACAGCCCAATATGATTTTGCACGTGTTGGAAATGTACTTGTTCCTACACAGAAAAAGCTTGGTGTAATAAAAGATACCAGTGGCTCACAACTTGCCACGGCCGACTTTGCACTTCTGAGCTCCAGGATTGATGCGAAGAGTGGGGGGATTGCTGTTTTGGTGCTCTGTTGTCACTCCCTGCTCTGGCTGGGAAGGTTACATTTAACCAGTAGTCACATTTGACTACTGAGGTACTCAGAATATGGCTACTATTAGGCCCGGCCTTTCTTCCAGAGCTGGAGGGACAGGTGGGAGTTGAGATGGCCGTTTTGAGTGATGGGCACTATGACCTTTTGCCAAAACATACCAAGTGTGGAACTGGAGGACAGGATAGCATTGGGCTCCTGAGGTCCTCCAAAAACCCTTTGTAACTGCCAGGAAGCAGTCTGTCCTTCACCTCCAGATACAGTGGTACCTCAGGTTACAGACTCTGCTAACCCAGAAATAGTACCTTGGTTAAGAACTTTGCTTCAGGATGAGAACAGAAATCGTGCTCTGGCGGCACGGCAGCAGCGGGAGGCCCCATTAGCTAAAGTGGTGCTTCAGGTTAAGAACAGTTTCAGGTTAAGAATGGACCTCCAGAACAAATTAAGTTCTTAACCCAAGGTACCACTGTAGTATGCTGGGACCGGCTAATGGAGCATGGCGGTGTGCGCTTTGTTAATTACCCTGGGGAGCTTCTGGTGGTTGCCCAACCTAGGATGCAGACTACGGGAGGTATTCCACTAAGCTGTGCTCAGAGTAGACTGGCTGAAATTAATCAACCTAATGAAGACATTTTCATTCATTTCAATGGGTTTACTCATTGACTACAACCCACAGACCCCATCCTAGGTTGGGAAAGATGCTCCTTTAGGGTTTGGGGGAATGCCTACTGTTTCTGCTGCCTTCTTTTACCATTCAAGGTAAGTTTCTGAGCCCTGTGGCAAGGAAAGAGAGAGGTGATAGCAGTCATTTCATGAGTACGCTAAAGTTTGCGCATCATCCCTACATCAAATTACATCTGACTGCAACACTGGGAGGGGAGGCAGCTAGAGGCCTGCAAGATGCTCCTTTCTCTTATTATTTTCATATTCTTCTATTATTATAAGATCAGATTCCATTATTGATTTAAAAAGTAAGCCTCGGTGGCTGCTGAAAGACATATAGACATAATAGCAGGAAAGACCGGGAACAAAGATGAAGGCAATTCAGCTTTTCAGTTTATAAAGTACAGGGGGAAATTGCACACCTAAAGGTTGTAAACATAAGAATTTTGTTGAATATATAATGGTATCCATGGCCAGTAAAATATGATCCAAATTGAATCAGCTACATTTGATTTAATTTGCAATGAAGAGGCAATATCAATAGCATGAGCCTCAGAAGGCTGGGGAGACGAAACCATCAAGTTATTCAAGACAGTGGCCTGGCTCAGATATAATAACAATCATGGTTTGTTGGTACAAGCACAAACTTCAGATTCCCACACACATACAAATACACACACACACGGTCTCTTTTGCACATGGCAGGAAGTTTCCACTTTTTGATAAGCTGCAGTTTCCTAAGGAAGTTGTGTGCAAGCTTTTTTAAAACAAATTTTAAAAACCTGATTTAATGAGGTGCTGTGATGAAGCAACAGCCCATAGTAGGAGTACCCAGTGTGGTACTACCAGATGTTCTGAACAACTCCCAAAGCTCCAGTCACCATGGTTCATGGCCAGGGATGATGGGGTGTAGTTTGCTACATGCGGAGGTCTCTACAATGGCTACCATGGGGCTATAGATTCTGATAAAATCTTCCAAGCACTGGCCCCCGTGGCCAAACGTCCAACTGTGTTTTTGAAGGGTCCTTGTAGGGGCAGAGAAAAGATGGGGGAAAGTTCTCTTCTGCTTACTTGCACAGAATCCAGTGGGCCTTTTTAGTGCATAGAAGCCATGAAATCCAGTTACTATTGGATGACAAGTTCCGCCTGCTTCTTGTGTGCAAAATTGTGCTTCAGCTGCAATAGGAGTTAGTAAGTGGACCACCACCCTTTTAGAGCACTAGTGTGCTAGCCCATGGAACCTATTTTCAAGCAAACACATTTATCATCGCATACGATCCGCAAAGATGCATGCAAACCGAATACCCAAATCTACAGTATGCACTGCTCTGGGTTTGCTGGTTTCCATGTCTTTATTTCTGCTAAGCGCAAACAGCACTTTAGCTGCGCTCAGAAGGTATATTTCTTGCATATTTGTGAACTGCACTTTGCGTCTCTTAGTTACAGAGTGCATAAGCCCATGCCACCTGAAAGCCACTTCACACACTCTTACTCTTTTTTCCAAGACTGAAGTTAACAATAGTGTTATAAAAGCACATTCAGTAAAACTTAATGCACAAAGGACAGATACCTTTGTCTTGTCCACATATAGGATGTGATAACTCAGGGCAGAAAGGAAGCTTTTGATGGCCATGTGCACTTCGCATTAAACATGCTTTTCCTGACCTGAATATTTCGTTTACAGCACAATCCTATACACATCTACATAGAAGTAGGCCCCACTGATTTTAATGATACTTGCTTCCCAGTGAGTAATATAGGATCGCAGTCTTAGTATCATAAAAGCAGCATTGAACGTTACATATTTTAAAGCTACAGGTATTGTTGTTACGTGCATCTCTAAAGGGGAACAAACCCTAAAGAGCCGATTGAAAATAGTCCCATATCTGATGTATATTATAGCTTGCCGTAATATATTATTCAGTTTCTCCAGTTTCACACCGATAATTAACAGAGCACAAGAGACATAAAAAACCGGGAATAATAGACAAGTGACTTCAGAGACTACTTGAACCATGTCAATTCCTATGTTATTTCTAAGCAACTAAATGTCAATATCTTACTATTAGATTATAATTTGTAGAAATAAAACCATGTATCTCCATGGAAATGAGGGCATATACCTAGGGATGGTTTTTCACTGTAAGATTCTATCAAGGCTCCTACTTTGGATGGTTAGAGTCTGAAGATCCCGAGAATTAACAATTGTCTTCTCCCACAACTATGATGTAGAAAACTGAATTTACCACAGGTCTCTCCTTAACACAACTTCTAGAGGTACAGGTGTCCTCAATAAAAGTTAGAAGGGTCCTGTTCCCCTTACAGAGAGCCCAATATGTTCCTAAGGAAAAACCACCAATTACGCTAAAGATGAAAGAAAATAGTTACTAATATAAAACGCACCATATACATTGATGTTCCACTGAGATAAACCAGGCTTGTGACCACTGATATGCGGATTATTGGTTATAAGCAAGACCAACTGACTTATATTTTCAAGGCATTTGCTTTGCTAAACTGACCCGCTAGTTCATTTTTCACAAATCCTAAATTTCTCAAAGTGGCGCTCTCTCATTTTTGTTTTCCGTTAACAGCTGCATGAAGCAAGCTAGCTGACTTTTTTGAAACAAACGCGAAGGCATGTATTTATAAAAATACCCAATTAGCGAAAATCTCACTTCAAAGCCTGTTTTCATACACTTTTCAAAAGCTAGCTTCAACCGTTAGTGTTAATAAATGGAATAGCCCCGTGTGCAAGGCCACCAAATTCATTAGGCTCACATGTGTCTAGCCACATGTTAATAGATATTAGCTAATTAGACTGCTTATCACTTCACAATTCTTATTTATCCTCTTTGGGGTAAAATGTTTTCTTACATTTAGCAATGAAACAGGATGGAAAATAACAGAAGCCTTGGTGGAACTGTCTGGGAGTCTTCTGACAGCCCTCAGTAAGATGTTAAAGCGATCAACACCTGACATCTGTTAGCAAGGAGGCATTCTGAGGTAAAGGGCTCCCAAATCTGAAGAAATCAGGTGCTTAAACCAGTTTAACTTTTTCATGAGGTGATAGCCTTTGTGACATTATAATCTTTCCTCCTGATGTGACGCAAGGATTTAAGTAGAAGAAAACAACTACTGGGCCCCTCCTTTCACAGCAGGAGACAAGAGACTTCTTTTTTTAGGCACGAACATTAACAGATTATATACTCCAGTGAAAATAAAATAGGCATATAAATGAAGCACCACTTCTGTTGCCAAAAGGATAAAATAATTACATCTTTCGAGGCTGTCTGCAGGTGGAAAAACAGAATAGAAAGGACACAATATACTCTTGCCAGCTCACTGCTTATTAACATTCAGCCAGTAAACAAACTGACCATAAATCTGAGGAGAAAAACAACTAATTAAATTATATATCCATGATGCTAGAAAGTGATAGGGTGTATCTGACGCTTCTACTTAGCATTTGCTTTCTTAAAGAGGAAAAATAACACTAAAATATATGCAGCTGAACATGTAGCCAATCTAAACAGTAAAGCAATAGGCAAGACAAATTAAAATAATGATTGCTTGAAAAAAACAATGTTGATGATTACTATAGATGCTATTAATATGATACAATTTACTGTTTACGGCCTGACTAGATCACATATAAACTGAATTACAAAGATCTGCTACACTTTGCATAATCATTCCAATTACCTTTACATTTTGTCTCTTGCATTTGGTATTCCTTGACATTTGTTATGCCTTCAACATTCATATCTGTGTGGCCTGGCAGGATCACTGAGCTAGTCCATGCTCTCGAAGCATGCAGGAATTGTGTAGGCTGGTGTCCGATTCTCAGCATATTGTTACATTCACAGTGCCTTTTCTTACATAAATGCCTGTCTGTTATGTCTAGGATATTCCATTTATATTTTCTGCCAGGAAAGTGCATCAGCCCATCCCAGGATGGAAGGCCATGTTCTGGAGGCTTGACAAACACTGGTTGACAAGCGGTTGGCATTGCCAAGATCTTGTTTAGCTGTGGAGTTCTGGAAAGCAAATGTTCCCCCACTTCTCTCGATCGGGTGGAATTCACATGCATCGCCCCCTGAATGCACCGGTAGAAGAACGCAGAGGTTTTCCAGCAATGCACTTTCAGCCACCATGGTCAGTTTCCATTCGGTGCGGTTAGACACATCGGTTTCCCTTCTACGAAATCCAGCAAAGGCAGTGAGGTTTAATTGTGCACAGGTAGAGCCAACGGATGCAACTTTCGCCAGCGCCACGTCTACAACATGGGCCCTGGCCAAGTTACCATCAATTTATTGCCTTGCTCCTATGATCATTTGAGGTCTTGTGGGTCGAAGCTGGTCATGAACAATTTTCAGATGCTTAAAACACAAAACATCAAGGATTCAGCCTTGTTTGACTTTGTTCTTATTGTAGGCTGACCTGAGGGACACTCTGTTACCTAAGGCCAACATTCTTATGTGGGCACGCTTAGCAGTTCCGGTCCTGCTACTATTGCCTCTCTCTGCTCGGCTTTGTGGCCGCAAGATGGAATCAGGTGCCACTCCTACCTTGAGGGTTTTAACCCTGCTGGCCTTACGCACGTAGCAGGCAGCAGCAATGTAGAGCATCTCCCAGAGTTTTGACTTGCTAAAGTGTATTCAGCTACATGCTGCCAGAGGTAGCGGAATGTTGTAACCCAAGAGCAATGTATGTATGAAAAAAATTTACACGAAAGATACCCCGTGTAAAGGTCTAGCTTTCAATGTAGATAATATTAGTAATGGTTTCCTTCAGAGAAGTTTCAGTCATGAAAATCTGATGCAGATGGTTTTATTAGTCACGGCCGATGTTCCTGTAAAATGCCATTTTCAAAAAGCCATATCAGGATGGGCATATATTTGCAAGAAACTATCTTGAATCTATTATGCATTCTGTTTTGAACAACTGCAACAATTTCACTGGAGTGAAATTTTCCTCCTCATACAGTATATGTAAAACGGTAATGGTGAGCAATACAGTTAACTATAAAGCAGAATGCACAATTTGAAATTGTGGTATGGAAAACTATGAGCCATTCTCCCATATTTGTCTTCCTCTCATGTTTAGTAGCCACACATTTTAAATCTATAGTTTTCTAGCTGCAAGCCAAGGAAAAATATTAGCAACTGCAACCTTCTTCTAATTTGATGTTGTCAATAATATAAAGGCTGCGAAAGTGCCTAAGGAAAGTGTCTGACTAGACTAAGAATAATTTGCAGTGAACTTTAAGTAGAACTTCCTGTGACTGTAATGGCATTTGCTTTGTAAAAAAATGACACCTTAAAGGTGCTTGTCATAAATGTGTTTCTACGTTCATTAGCAATAAGGAAACTGTATTTTTGTTCAACAGCTATTTTAAGACCGCACTTTCCTGTGACATTCCTTTGCACATATTTTAATTGTGTACACCATAAAGTAAAATAAAAAAGTAAAATAAAAATACCAGATAAGCCCATATCATTTTGGTTGAGTTGAAGGAGTGGACTTGATCTTAATCCAGTGGCCTTCCATACACAAAAGCCAGTTTCAGTTGCTTTAGAGATCAGGCTAAACAATGAAGATCTATAGTAGATCCCCACTTTGGGACTGGTCGGTGGCCCTCAAACCTGAAACTGAACATGTTGAACATGACTTAATTTCACAGTCTGTGGCATTATGCCACCACTATGCTAGCATAATATGGGGTGCGCCAGTACAATAGCAAGAATGTGCTAGTATACTAGCAAAAACTGCTACAGACTACCTCAATGGGGCTGAGGAAGGATAGGGTGGTGGTGTCAGGAATGCATGGCTTCACAACTCAGCCTCGCCACTCTGGCTGCTATCGTACAAGTGGCTTCTGCAGCTAAACTGATGCAAGTCACTGAGTGCACCTTTAAAGCTGCATACCTCTTTAGGGACGCAGATGGCACAAGGGACACGGGTGGCGCTGTGGGTTAAACCACAGAGCCTAGGACTTGCCGATCAGAAGGTCGGCGGTTTGAATCCCCGCGACGGGGTGAGCTCCCGTCGCTCGGTCCCTGCTCCTGCCAACCTAGCAGTTCGAAAGCATGTCAACGTGCAAGTAGATAAATAGGTACTGCTCCAGCGGGAAGGTAAACAGCGTTTCCGTGCACTGCTCTGGTTTGCCAGAAGCGGCTTAGTCATGCTGGCCACATGACCCGGAAGCTGTACGCCGGCTCCCTCAGCCAATAAAGCGAGATGAGCGCCGCAATCCCAGAGTCGGCCACGACTGGACCTAATGGTCAGGGGTCCCTTTACCTTTACCTCTTTAGGAGCCACAGACCTCTTTGCGCTTATATATGCTGCTTCCCCCCTCAAAAAAGCACATAACGTTGTGTTCCGGTCTGATGCTACAGAAAGTGGCAGATGAGGCAAGGCAGGACAAGGCTGGAAGCGAGGCAAGACTGGAGGCAAGGCAGGATGAGGCCTGAGATAAGGCTAGGCCAGAAGCTGCAGGACCATGGATAGCTCCAAGCGAGCAACTTGTTCCAGCAAGGGTTGGAAGCAGATTGAGGCCTTTGAAGCCTCTGCCTCCAGATTTCACCCCTAAGAAAATTTCAGAGCCAGAAAGGGCCAACCCTTTGGCCTGAAGATGGGGCACTTTTTGTCTGTTCCAGAGCCTAGCATGCTCATGCTGGACTGGTGAAGTGCAGTGGGAGGTATCTGGTTCCTCAGGAGAAGGGATCTGTAAGGACCTGGGTTCTGGCCTTGGTGGTCTGGGGCCTGCTCTGGGTGCGACTTTCTGCAAGCCTCAGTCAGAGTGGTCCCCTGATCTCCAGTGGCCAGCTCAAAGCCCTGAACTGGGTTTGGCTGCTCAGCTGGTGCCTCTGCAGCCTCTAACTCTTGTGTCTGGGTTGCTTCTGGATTCAGGTGGCATGACACATACTTTTCAAATGAATGGCAGTAACAAACCAAGCATAGCAAGGGTTGTCTCTGTTGGAAGCAGCATCTCAGTCCCACAAAAGGTGTGATATGGTATCAGAGAAATGGGAAGGCACAAAAAGTGCTACAACTAAAATCTGAAGTGATTCATTGGTGAGAAGACCTTGGCTGACCATGGATTCATTTATGTAAGCATAAATCAGTGCACCTGACGCATAGTTAACATGGGATTTTTGTGATGGATATGTTTGACTGCAGGACAGACCCACAGAGGTTCAGGAGCAGCCAGTACAAACCTGCAGTTGCTGAATTCCTGACACCCAAGTTGCTACACTTGGTGGTATACTGGTATACTGTTGGTATACTGTTGCCCCCCTCAAAAAAGACAAATACTTTTGAAATTAACAGGGATCATAAACCAAGTATAGGCATGCTATCAGGTTTGGGTACATTTGCAAATGGAAAAAGAGAAAAATGTGCTTATTCACAAGATTTGAACCTGAAAGGTTTATAGGTCCTGTTTCCAATCACTCAATATATTTACAGCTTCAGATGGAAGCTGTAGAGAAGCTAGAAAGGTTTTGTTTTCAGGAGGTTTATATCTAAGTCTCCTGAGTTTTTAAAGGTTGTTAGTCATGACTTTTGCTGCTGTCAGATTTGTAATTTGTTTAAACATGGATGTTGTAAGAAATCATCAAGACACACACGCTTTGAATTTTGCAAAATTTCCTATTTCACTAAGACAATAATACACTGTTGACACATGGGGGGGGGGAATTATTAGCATGAGGATTTTTTTGTGGGGGTAGGTTGTAGTGTCTTTTGTACTACACAAAACTTTTCTGCAGTCCAATGTGATGAACTGCTTGATTTCCAGAATAATCACAGTTCATACAGCGAATGCATATATTATGTTTGTTGGTGTCTCCCCTCCCACGCAAGATTCATTAGTTGAAACAATTAACAATGAAGTTCCAAGGGAAACAAAATTGCACATACCGTATGTTATTCTAAGTGGATCTAGAGACCAAAAAATATGTAGTGAATGTTTGCACCAGTCTCATGCCTACAACAATGTACACACGAGCATATTCCTTTGTATGCTGAGAATTAGCCCCCATCACCATGTGCAGATGGAGAAATCCTTGTGGCCATTGGTTCCCCCAATCACTCCCCACACATGAATGGGTTCACTCCCCTCCTCAGTTTGGGCACATTGGTACACTTAGGCAGCTCAATGTGCCTTTTATGGGACATGAGAGGTCTATGCATGCCCTTCCCCCTTCACTCAGTTAACAGGTCATAGACTTTCCATTTCCCACTAGAGCCCACTGTGGTATTTGTATGTGTACTTGTGCTTGCACACTGAGTGGGAAAGGGGAGCCAATGGGGACTCTCAGTGCACAGGTGCAGTGACATGTGGGGAAGGCTCACATCTCATGTGCGCATCTGAGCCCGTTCTCACATGCGAACACTGAGCATCTTTCTCTTTAGTCTCCACCTCTCTCTCTTTTTCTTTTTTGATTGTGAGTCTTTTCAATTAATACCGTTAAACGTTTATTTGAATGCTATTGCTTGCACTGATTCTCTAGGAGAAGCTGAACTACAAATTCATATTACTATGGCGCTACTGAGATTTGTGCCTCTTTTAAAAAAATAAACTAATAAAAACGGGGACAGTGAAAACAGCTGCTTTCCTTAGTTTGGGTGGCATCATCTATTGCGTGTATCAGAGATAGGCTGTGCATCAACTGGGTACCTGTGTGGAACAAAGAAAGAGGGCTCTAAAATATCTTCTTTAACCCCCAATGAAAGATATATATGAAAGCTATAACAACATGAAAGAAAAGATGAAAAATGTGATTCTGAAATCCCAAAACTTAAGAGCTCTCCTGTTCCAGAAGTTAACAGGAGAGATGTGGGTGTGGGTGTTTTTTTGTAGCTTCAGGAGGGAGGGCACCCTGTGCACAGCTGTTAAATCTAACTTATATGCCTTCTACATCCCAACAAAGATGAGATGGGCAGTGACTGGGAGAGCAAGGCAGCAGATGCCTCAGATAGCAAAAATGCCTCGCGGGTGAGTTACTACTCCCATAGAATTTCAGCCCCATCTGTTTGTTTTGCCAGTTCCGGGAAAGGAAACACTTACTGATTGCTAGGCAACAAGCCATCTCTGTCCTCAGCATAAACTATTTGAGAAAAAGCAGCACACAGAAAAGGGTTTGCATGGTCCTTTCCATTACCTTCTCAATATTAGGGAGCAATATTTCACATTTTCAACAGGATCAAGTGGATCATTTTTCTTCCCAGGCTTCTTCCTCTATGGGAATAAGGCTCTAAGAATGGGTGCAATATCAGTCTTGAGAAATTGTTCACTGATCATAATGAAACTTTTGGCTGAACCAAATAAGCCTACAGTAAATGTAACCTGAAGCAATGAATACCACAGAAGATGTAAACAGAGGTCTAAAAATAATTTCTTATGAGCTCTGAATATCTATGCACTGAGTAATCAGGGAGGTCCAGCGGTAACCAATTTCACCCTCTTGCATCAAAATGAACCTCACACTTTTCTTTTGAGATCAGATCAATAGCTAAAATAAGATTGTTTCACAATGTTCCCAATACCACTAGTAAAAAGTGCAGGTAGAGAACTATCAAAAAGTTGCCTGCAGGAGCTTATTTCCCCAGACAATATAAAGTTATTAATTACACTTTGTGGTAATTTAAAATATCACTTTTCTGAAAGTGCAAAGTATTCAGTTAGTCTCAGAGCCTCGCAGTATAATCTGTTATATTGCCTCCAATTGATAAATTACACATTTATGGTAATATTTCTGATTAGAAACATTGATACTAAAACACCTAAGTCATAAACGCTTGGTGCAGCTAACAGACAATACACAAGGTTTATATAAAAGCTGCCCTCAAAACATACTGTTCTTTCATGAATAATTTGCACTGAATATTAACAATGCAGATATATAATAGCCTTCAGTTCAACAGAAAAGCCACTACAGCTTTACAATGAATGGAATCAAAACGAGATCACCAACACACAGACCAGCAACTATAGTGTGTAGTTACACACACACACACACACACACACACAAGTGTGAAGCATAAATAAGAGTCTAGGCATACAAATAAGGATGGAAAACACAAAAAAGAATGCTGCAGTTTTATAGAAACTAGTCTCTTCTTTATAGAAACGGTCTTTTGTCCTAGACATCATTCAGCTGGCAAAGTATAATCCTCTAAGATGTTATTGTTTTAACTTGCCCAGAAATAAAGGACGAAGGAACAAAGACAAAGTTCAGAACATGCAGAGTGTTCACCCATTTCTGAATGGCAAGTTGGGCAATCACACATCCAAGCATTCTCGCTGCAGTTAAAAAAAAAATCTTCTCTGACTGCTAAACAGGAGCACCCGATTAATTCAAAATTCTGTAGATGCACAAATTAGATCTCTCCTCCATATCAATGGCCTTCTAGGAACCGTGGGACTGAGGTGAGTGATTATTTTGCAGAGATCCTCGGACACACAGTCTTGCTTACGATCTACAGAAAGCGATAAGGGGTGTTTACTTCCCCCTTTTTTACGCTCTAAAATATGCGTGCATCTGAGGGCAAGGAAGTGGGTTGGCATCAGTGAGAGAGATCAACCAAGGCAAATGCAATCAGGCTTACGGCAATAGGTGCCCCCAGGTCAGTCCTGGAAGCTAAATGTCCATGGGCCAAATCATGCAATGCTAAACGACTGTTAACTTGTAGCAAAAATGCACATTTATGTTTTAAAGGAAGGAAGAAGCTCAAGCAGATCATCTTTCCTCAACATGGGTCCGATGCTACTGCCACATGAAGAATAAATTGCACAGTGGTCTTGTGGCAGGTAATTAAAACAGGAAGAACTCAGACCCTATATAGTTTTTTAAAATACATATATATCACTATGTTGTTGTTGTTTAGTCGTTGTGTCCGACTCTTCGTGACCCCATGGACCAGAGCATGCCAGGCACTCCTGTCTTCATATATCACTATAGAAGTGCTATAAACATATAGTCCTGCTTTCTGACACGTCAGCGTTAAAGAACTGATGGGTAGGCACAAGAGATAGTGTCATTTTGGTGGCCCTTCGAAAGCTTTGCAATGCTCTCCTTGTTTAGATAGACGTAGGGCACACTCAGTTCATACAGGGTCACAGTGAAGCCAATATCTTTTTTGTGAAACTAAGCAAACCTTGCCTGCTTTCCCCTTATTTTGCAGAGTTCTGTTGCTTTAAGCACCTTTTATCCAGTATACCTGAAGGAGCATCTCCACCCCCATTGTTCAGCCCGGACACTGAGGTCCAGCTCCGAGGGCCTTCTGGCAGTTCCCTCATTGTGAGAAGTGAGATTACAGGGAACTAGGCAGAGGGCCTTCTCAGTAGTGGTGCCTGCCCTGTGGAACACCCTCCCATCAGATGTCCAGGAAATAATCAAGTATCTGACTTTTAGAAGACATCTGAAGGCACCCCTGATTAGGGAAGTTTTTAATATTTGATGTTTTATCATGTTTTTAATATTTTGTTGGGAGCTGCCCAGAGTGGCTGTGGAAACCCAGCTTGATGGGTGGGGTATAAATAATAAATTATCATCATCATCATCATCATCATCATCCAAGTCTGGTTCACCTCCAATATCAGACCTTGGTGACATAAACTGCCTAAAGAAATGGATTGCAGCAAAGGAAAGCGAGATAAAGCAGACTTCTCTCCTTAGCCCTTTTTGTGTAAATACGACCACCAACCCCACTTTATATACGAACTGGCAATTGGCCAGTAAAGGGTAAAGGGACCCCTGACCATTAGGTCCAGTCGTGGCCGACTCTGGGGTTGCGGCGCTCATCTCGCTTTACTGGCCGAGGGAGCCAGCGTACAACTTCCGGATCATGTGGCCAGCATGACTAAGCCACTTCTGGAGAACCAGAGCAGCACACGGAAACGCAGTTTACCTTCCTGCCAGAATGGTACCTATTTATCTACTTGCACTTTGACGTGCTTTTGAACTGCTAGGTTGGCAGGAGCAGGGACCGAGCAATGGGAGCTCACCCCATCAGGAGGATTCAAACCGCCGACCTTCTGATCGGCAAGTCCTAGGCTCTGTGGTTTAACCCACAGCGCCACCCGCGTCCTTCCAAATACCTAGAGCAGATGGAAACCCTTATCCACTCACTTCCTTCTCTACCTTTCCTAGGAGCAAGAAGAACCTTCCATAATTGAGCCTCACCCCTTTCTTCCCAGGACATGCTCTGCTTCTTCCCTTTTGAGGTACATCACGAAAAGTCAGAATTACTTGCCTGCCTCTACCCTGATTCACCAGCAATGGTGATCTCTCTTCTCCTTCCTCCCATGTGCATACAGTCTATAGGTGCTTGTACAGACATTCATATCAATCTGGTGATTTCTGGCATGGTTGCCAGAACTACGCTACACCCCATTAACAACCGTAGCAGATATGGCTCACAAGAGTATCATCGCCTCTCAAATGGATAGGGAAACTGCATCAGTGGCGATGTGCAGAATGCAATGCTCAGATGCCTTGCAATGAACACAAAACCTCAGAACAAGCATGGATTACTACATAATGTGTAATATGAAGGAATACTCTGTGTATACCAGTGATTCCCAAAGTGGGTGGTATCATCCTCTTGGTACCTAAGGAGGTGCCAAGTGGCATGGAGCATTCAAATTAGAAGGTCAGAGGAGCAATAAAGGCATACCTCCAGAAAGGTTCACTGTTCACTTTAAGCATGCCACTCCCATACATAAATGAATGTTCTGGAACCTTCTGGAACCTTCTAACTGTTTCTGTCAGAATGATTCCCTAACACGGAGGTTTTCAGACTTCGAAAAGCTGGTATCACTGGATAAAGTTCATCAATTTTGTTGAATTAGTCCAGCTAAATAGTTTTAATTGGATTTTGAATAATTGTGCAATTAATTGTTCCTGTCTTGAATTATAACTGTGATTACACTCCTTAGTTGGTTGTGCAAACCACTATTCTGAATAATGCTTTTTATGGAGTAGAAGGGCACTGGGGGATGAGTTTATGGAACTGAGGGGGTGGTCGGTGGCTCCCAAATGCTTGGGAACCACTGGTGTGCATAGTGTCACTGAACAGGTGAATGGCGCACTGGGGGAAATGAGGTCAAATGGAGCTCTACATATTACAGCTTGTATTGCAGAAGCTCAACTTTGTGGGGGGGGGATACAGAAAAGCTCTTATGAAATAAATTCAAGTACCTGACATGCTGCTGGGAATCAGCAAAAGGTAGTCATCCTCATTTCTCGTTTTCACCAGTTATCACCTGTCAAGGATTTAAAAAGACAACAGTTTCAACAAGTGTAGCAAACAGAACAACCAGCTGTTTTAATTATTGACATTTTAATGTTTTGATGTGATTGTTTTATTCCTATTATAGTAAAGGGTGATCTCTCTTTCTTTTTCTTTTTACACTTTGCAAACTGCTTAGAAGCTTATTTTGGCATGAAGTAGTATTAACAACAACAACAACAACAACCTGTTTGCTACACGTTCCTTATATACCGTATTTTTCGCTCTATAAGACGCACCAGACCACAAGACGCACCTAGTTTTTGGAGGAAGAGAACAAGAAAAAAAATATTCTGAATCTCAGAAGCCAGAACAGCAAGAGGGATTGCTACACAGTGAAAGCAGCGATCCCTCTTGCTGTTCTGGCTTCTGGGATAGCTGCGCAGCCTGCATTCGCTCCATAAGACGCACACCCATTTCCCCTTACTTTTTAGGAGGGAAAAAGTGAGTCTTATAGAGCAAAAAATACGGTATTTATTAAATATTTATCTTAAACCTGTCTTTCAACCCCAGCCCCTCAAAATGGCTAACAATTAATGGTTAGATTATTACAAAAGAAACACAACTCAATACCAGACCACTAAGTACCAATGGAATCTGGTCCATTAGAATGAATGGGATGATATCCCACCAGCCTTAGTCTTCACACAGCCAGCCCCACTTGCCTGCCTTCTTACATGCAACCAGTATAGGACATAGCAGTGCCTGTCACTTTCCTCCTCCCTAGTCTCTGCATTGCATTCCCTCCAACATTCCTCAGGTGAAACTAGGGACAACTGACCCTCTTCAACCCCTCTCCCCAATTTTCGGTGTCCCCCGCCACTGCAGTACATTTCCTTCACCACTTGGGGCGATTACACAGGGTCCCCGGACGTTTCACCGTCTATTGATTCCTGTGCCACCACTTTATTTCTCGCTGCCACCACCCAGGCCCTACCTGGTACAATACTGAGTCCAGTCAGGGTTAAATTGGAACATAAACGTCTGTTTATTTATTGCAGTTTTACAAGCGTGTGGTTTCATAAATGGTATTGGTCCGTTACACTCATGGGTTGCCTATCCAGACCTGTAACTTCCGCTACCTGCTCTCCCTCATTAAACCACCTCTCACATTTACTTGTCTTCCTAGTTCCTGACTCAGCTTATTTCGCTACACTAACTCAACCTACCCACAGACTCTATCCCAATTCACTCCCACTCCAACCAACCACGCAACTCCCAACGAACTCTTCCCCTTCGCCCCTCCCAGAGCTGGTTTTATAGTCTCTCTGACTCCACCCCCTGGGTTCTGATTGGGTAACCAGTTTAACTATTTCACCTCCAGCACTCTCATATGTTAACGTCACACCACTACACCAACGGGATACAGAACACATATTTTCCGCCGTCCTAATCAGTGCTTTTTTTCTGAGGGATGCATACCCCTAAACATTTTGTGAATCTAAGTTTGGCCTCATTGAGGGGCAGTATTTCAATATGAGTGGGGAAATGAGAGTACCCCTAAACATTTTTTTTAAAGAAAAAAAGGATTGGTCCTAAGAAAACCCCTTAATCCTGGTTTTTATCTAATTTTCTTCTGTGGTAGAATAAAACCCTGAGGGGGTTTACATGCCTTGGCTGGAAAGAAAGAGAGTTTTTGTGCAGACATAGGAGACAGAGATTCGGAGTCAGAGAACAGGAGAAAGAGTAATAGATTGCTTTGAAGACATTTCTGCACCTGGAAAAGTAATTTTAGTCCCCAATTCCCCCCCCCAGCCCATATTTTGGCTTACCTGTCCTTTATTTTGCCCAACCAAAGGTGGCAAGCCTAACTCACATCCAGTCTAAAATGGTCAAATTCAGGCCCCAGTCCAGAATTGCCACCTCCTCCCTGGGATAGATGGGGGAAGAAGCTTGGTATCACAGGCATACAAGTAACACTTCCGTCTGCATTCCCAGTTGACCTGGCACAGCATTGTCATGTCCCTGCATTTCCTTTGCTAACATAGCTTTCCTCCCTCAAAAAGTAAGTGACAAGCTCCACTACCTGAAACGTGACCCACAAATTTAATATAAAATGAGACATATTCGTTCCTTATTGGCACCTAGTACTCTAAAAAGACACTTTTTGCAGCTGCAAACCATAGAACAAACCTTGGTTACAACTCATGGTTTGTCTAGAGAGAACTAAACCACAAGGCCTGGTCTGAAGGACACTTGAAGCCAAAACATGGCTTAGCAAAGCACAGCAATAGAACAACCAGGGAGTGCCTTCTCCATGGCTGCTCTCAGACTTTGGGACTCGCTCCCTATAGAAGTTCGACTGGCTCCCTCCTTGTTGTTCTGCCAACAGGTGAATACATGGTTCAACAGGCTGCTTCTAATGAAGCTTCGTGCTGTTTTTATTTTAATCATTTGTATGTTTTCAATAGCTTTTACATGGAGAGATATAGTTTTAATTGTATCCATGTTTAATTGTTTTTAATGTCTTTTCCCCCTATGTTTTTAGCTGTGTCAGGGAAAAGGAAGGGTATAAATATATATATTCTATCCTCTTTGGTAACCTGCACATTTGCTTTGTTTACCCTACCAGGCATGGCCAAACTTGGCCCTCCAGATGTTTGGGGACTACAACTCCCATCATCCCTAGCTAACCGGACCAGTGCTCAGGGATGATGGGAATTGTAGTCCCAAAACATCTGGAGGGCCGAGTTTGGTCATGCCTGCTAAGCCATGGTTTGGCTTGGTGTTACATGTAAACCAGGCCAGTTCCTCTAAATTGAGATACATTTGTGATGCCCACAGCTGATGAAAGCTTGTATCACATCATCATTGTCATCATCTTGGAAGTTGGCTTGGGGGTTATAGTGTGTTTTGCAGTTTTTGCTAGTAGTAGCCTTGTCAATCTCATTTTTAGGATGCTGTTCAGACTCTCCCGAAATGAAAGACATACTGTGTGTTTGTTATTTGCAATCATGAAATTTGCTTTCAAGAAAATGAGGTCTGGCTACTTCCTTTACAAGCTTTTGCTAATAACCACAACCCTTTAATGTCTCATATGCTTTCCCTAAAGGATGGAGAGAAGATCTGAAACGCTGTTGCTCCTAGTTTATTTCATTATTAGTTTAATGTGCTTATTTCTTATATCCTGCTCTACTTTTAAGGAACAGCTGTTTGGGGAGAACTTTATTTTGAGTGGATTCGTATAATGCATCACAATGCAATAAAATTCATTATTTGTGTGTTTTAATGCACACCGCTTGGGCTTCCTTTAAAGTAAAGCATTGACCTATTAATATAATGAATAAAAAATAAATTCCCACGAAGAAGCCCAGCAAATGAAACAGGACATTCTTTCTACTTAGATTATTTCCAGTGAGAAATCCCTCCATGACATTTATGAGGGATATTATCCTCTAGCTCCCCCCTGTGGGTATCTGATATTATTCTTTTGGAAGACATCCTGTTCATACGTAGCCTGAATTTAGCATGTAAACAATATATAAGGAAGGTAGCGTTCCGTTCAGAATGGGGCCACTGTTAGCAGAAGCTTTGATAACACTTTAGCAACCAAACCAAAGACTTATTTTGCTATCTCTTTCAGCCCGGAAAATCAACGTGTTGTTACGAGGTGCTATACCATACCAGTTCCTTAATATAAACCAGTTTACATTAGGGTTTGCATGGCATCCTGCCATTTAATGCTGAACATTAAAAATCAGACCTTCTCAAAATGGGGTAGAGATGAACTGGTGAGAAACGGTTAATTCACTCGAAATCTGATATTATTTTTAATACGGTAAAGAGCATTATTTATCAAGGCCAGGCGGTGGAGGCTATGCAGTACTTCCTACAAATAAACTCTGAACAGACGAGCGAGACTATTCAGTGCAATTGGTAAATGAACATTACTCATCCACCCACACTGGAATTATGTAGATCAATGGTAAAAGTATGTTTACACTGAAATCGGAAAGGCTTGTTTCCCAACAAGAGTAATACGTTAAGGAGTATGTCACTACTGCTAATTTGTCTATTAAGACATCGTTCTGACAAGACATTCCATGTTTGGTTATCCATATGGGTAACCCTAGTTTCTGTATGCGCAATACCAATAATGAAGAGCAGTGAAAAAGGGTTTAAGAAATGCAATATGTTCTCCAATTACAATCATTCTGGAACACAGAGATTCTATTTAGCTTATTTTCCACTGGTCCAACTTTCCCCCCTCTTTTTATTCAGAGACTTGCAGCAGTGCTCTAAATAATTTATCTCATGAATGAGGCACAGTTTCTCCCATTCCACGTGAAAGTGGAAATTTTGTTTAAAATTTTAGTAATAGCAGACGGAATTTTCTTCACAGCCCTTTCATAGCAAAAGACAAGTCTGACGTTAAACTTTCCTTGTTTTTGCTGAATCAGTTCAGGACACATTAGCTCTCGTTTAAATTTCAATAAGGGACAGTTTATCTTCTGTGTTAATTTTCATTACCATTCTTTCTGCAGTCAATAAATGATAAGTGGTTTTCTGTCACCATTTCCAGGGCATCGTGAATTACTCACTAGCTCTGGAAAAAGACTAATAAAAAGCCAACTCGCAATATAACAATTTTTAGGCAACTTTATTAGAAGACACATGAATCATAATCTCTAACTGGCAGTCTCACCTTTAAAAAAAAAACATCTCCAAAAAGGGCATACTTTAAGACAAAGGCAACTTTTTCTATTGTACATTGACCATCACTCTAGTGAAGAGTGACATGCACCCTCTGATAAAAGTTTATATTACTAAATGACATTTCATATTTCTTTTCCCACTTTTATTGATGTTTCAGTGGTTCAGGACTTGGACATGCTCAAGCTTTTCTTACCCAAATCATTAAACAGATAATGATTTGGGGGAGGAAAGCCATTCTTGGCTGATGGAAAGATATACCAAGTCTGAAGGAATTAATCTGGGTTGCCATACGTCCGCGATTTCCCAGATACATCCGGTATACTGGAGTCGGCAGCAGTGTCCACATGGAATGGACAAATGTCCAGGAAAATCCATACCTATGGCGGCACATGGAGGCAGTGCCGTTTTTGCTGATTTTCCATAAAAATAGCTCAAAGAAAGCTCAACAACTTTGGGCAGAACTAAAAATACATTTAAAGCACATACATTCCCCCAAAGAATGCTGGGAACTTTAGCAGTGTGAGGGGTAAACTACAGTTCCCATGATTCTTGGGGGTGGAGGAATCATTTGCTTTAAATGTGCTTTATATACACTGGTACCTCGGGTTACAAATGCTTCGGGTTACAAATGCTTCAGGTTACAGACTCCGCTAACCCAGAAGTAGTACCTCAGGTTAAGAACTTTACTTCAGGATGAGAACAGAAATTGCCGGCGGCAGCAGGAGGCCCCATTAGCTAAAGTGGTGCTTCAGGTTAAGAAAGGTTTCAGGTTAAGAACGGAGCTCAGGAACGAATTAAGTTCTTAACTAGAGGTACCACTGTATACCTGTGGTGGGCATGCAACCAGTTCTGATGGTGATACTTTGGGCCTAGTCAAGTGTTTTCGTAAAATTCAATTGACGAACTAACAGCAGGGGAAAGTCTCCGGGTTACATGCATCCCTTCTGTGACTGTACACAGAGTTTAAAGATCAAGTCAGAGTGCATAGCTTTTCCCTGCACGTTTAATCTCCCTGAAACTTTTCCGAAGATTGAAAGGAAAAAGACAGGTTTCGGGCTAGGGGGAAATCAGAAGTCCTGTTTACACAATGTGAACCATGCACCCAGAATATGTGGAGGGGAAAGCAAGACCAACCCTACTTTCTCTGTTCTGGTTCTCCACACACCTTCATCCAGACTGTTGTATGAAGTGGGATATGGCAAGAGGGAGGGAAGAGAGAATGGGCACATGCCTACCGCTATTATGTTGAAATTCTCAGTGTAAATACCTGTCTTTTGCCCCCAGCCAGCCTAACCACAGCTCCAGAGGGAGAGGTGATATTAATCAGGAAAACAGCAGAAGGAAAAAGTTAAAACTTGTCCTCCATCACCACTTTCAGGGTCAAAATTAGCAGCAACCCCCCCCCCAATCAGTTGCTTTGAAGTTCATAAAAAATACCCCAGGAGGTCCACTCACGGATCAGTTTGTCCCTCAGCCTCCTGTTGAAATTACTGAAATGCACAAGCAGTTGAAAAGAATGGTTTCATTTTATATATATGAAAAAAATACATTCTCAGCAAGATCTTTACAAGATTTTTCATCTAAGTCATTTAAAAGTTTTCCAACATGGTTTTTCAGAATACTCAATCATTCAAAAGAGAAAGAGAGAAACAAATACTGTATCCACATACTATTATTATTTTTTAGCCCTCACAGAAAAACACAAAGCAGACCCACCCCCAGGTATCCCTATTTTCCAGGCACAGTGCTGGATTTACAAAAGTCAGCCCGGTTTTGGATTGGATCCTGGAATGTCCCGCTTTTCCTTAGAACGTTCCTATTTTCATTGGAGAATTGTTGGAAGGTATGGAGTTATGTGACCCACAAGCAAGGAGATAAGTAACTACACAACCTTTAGAAGACATCTAAGGAAGGGGGAAATGTTTTAGACTATTGTTCTCCAGTAAGTAGGGAAAGATCTGCCACTGGGATGTGGACTCCCCTAAGGTAGATCACATCAGTGACCCTGCTACAGAACATATATATGGAGGGGGGGGGGGAGAACACTACGTCCACCATGTGGACACATGTCAAAATATTAATTAGGTGAAAGGCACTGTCATAACAACAATTTGAAAAGTCTACTTTCAGTCAAGCTTCTGCTTCTAAACTTCTATGGTATAAAGTTCTCTGTGCTTAAAAGTTATGCACAATTAGGCTAGAATCCCTGAAGTCTTCCTTATGGGTGAATGAGCACAAAGTACTGCAAACTGGTGTCATTTATACTCTATGGAGCTGGAAGAAGATCTAAGATGCTTTTGGCCTACTTATGGAAGGCCCAGTGGGAACAATCTGAAGTTGCCTCCTCTGATGCTTGTTTCTTATGTTTTTCTTCTTAGAAATGCAATTTTTACTGACTTGGTTTCAATAACACCTATCAAAAGCTCTTCATGTTTGCATTATTTGATTTGGTCCTCATCTGGGGAACCAACCCACATAAAGTATGTGAAAAGTATGTTTAAAAATGCCCTCACTTAATGTGCAGCAACAAAAACGTATTCTGAAGATTATTTGAACTCTTCGGTGTGTGTATTGAAAACTTTGTAAAGTGAAAGAGATGGATTGGACAATTTTCACATAGGCAAAGGTCATACGGTTTATGTAATCTATTAGAATAGTGAATCAGCTATGTAATCTTTGTCTATTTCCTCAGGTGACAGTCGCATGTCTTCTGCACCCGGTGAAGTTTTTGTTTGGAAAGAAGGCAAGTGAGAGAGGTCTACAAGATTAGGCATGGTGCATAGAAAGTAAATAGGAGAGCCGCTAATCTTTGAAACATTTACATCTGCAATTAAAATCGTATTCCTTTCATTATTAATGTTAGCAATTAGATATTATTGTTCTCATAAGGAAGAAATGTTCTCATTGACAGATCACTCACAGCATAGCGCTATAGTACTTTTGTATAAAAGGTCACAATTTAAATTTACAGAACTAAATATGGTCTCTTTTATGGTAATAGCTACTCCTTTGAATGAAACTGGATGATAAACTTACATTTCTTCCTACATTTATATTTTCACAGTGCCTAGCTTCACAATATGAAATTTTGCTTTAAATGTCAAATGGAATATGAAATGCAGCAATGGTACAATAACAATTTAATGTAATTGTACAGGTACACACTCGTATAATTCTGTATATATTTATGGGAAGAGAAAAAGAATATTGCTGATTACAATCCAGGATGCACATAGTGCTATTTTTCTAGAAAAAGAGGTGCTAGAATTCACCACTTTCCTCGTTCTCTTATAATGGCAATGGTGCCCACGTGAGAGGTGCCAGAACTTTGTTCCCTTTCACAGATCTAGTTGTACAATCCTTAGAAATATGACCCTCACCCCCTTCTCTGATGGGGTTTTCTCATTCAGAATATTCCAGAGTGGTCCTGCATCAAGAAGCAATCTTTTAACTATCACCTGCTGAAATATAGCACCCAAATATTTTAGGGCTATTAACTTTTGTTGTTGTTGTTTAGTTGTTTAGTCGTGTCCGACTCTTTGTGACCCCATGGACCAGAGCATGCCAGGCACTCCTGTCTTCCACTGCCTCCTGCAGTTTGGTCAAACTCATGCTGGTAGCTTCGAGAACACAGTCCAACCATCTCGTCCTCTGTCGTCCCCTTCTCCTTGTGCCCTCCATCTTTCCCAACATCAGGGTCTTTTCCAGGGAGTCTTCTCTTCTCAGCTTCACGATCTGTCCTTCCAGTGAGCACTCAGGGCTGATTTCCTTCAGAATGGATAGGTTTGATCTTCTTGCAGACCACGGGACTCACAAGAGTCTCCTCCAGCACCATAATTCAAAAGCATCAATTCTTCAGCGATCAGCCTTCTTTATGGTCCAGCTCTCACTTCCATACATCACTACTGGGAAAACCATAGCTTTAACTATACGGACCTTTGTTGGCAAGGTGATGTCTCTGCTTTTTAAGATGCTGTCTAGGTTTGTCATTGCTCTCCCCCCCCCCCCCCCCCAAGAAGCAGGCGTCTTTTAATTTCGTGGCTGCTGTCACCATCTGCAGTGATCATGGAGCCCACGAAAGTAAAATCTCTCATTGCCTTCCCTCAAATTGATAGAAACATATAAGCTAAATACTTTGGCCCAGCCTTATAGGCTGTCAAAGGCTTGTGAAAGGGCATGCCTGTTTAACAAATAGGTAATTCACTGTCTCTTGATGCCTGGAACAGAATTATTCTGGGGTGTTTTTTTTTTTCAAATAGCAAATGTAAGCTTCCTTTGCAGCTACACCCTAAAATTCTAATTTAGAAAAAAGTGATTTTATGAAGGTAGTTTCCTAATAATGAGTTGAACGGTAACACGTTTGTGTGTGCTTATGCCTTGCAATCCTCTGGGATGATCAAATTTTCTTTGCAACTCGTCAAAAAAATTGGCACAGTGGAAACAAGATGGCACAGAAATACAGAGTTAACAACAATTCACACCCTCTTTTACAATTTAATTTCCCTCGTGTTCAGACATGAAGAAAAGCAAATAGGTTAAGGAGTGTGTAACAGCATACAGGAAAAAAATATTAAAATCTTTCAGTTTATAATATAAATTTTCTCTGCAGCACTTATTATTCAGTTAGATATTACTAAGCGTAATGTACTAAATGTTCTACCAATAAATTAGTAAACAGAAGGATACTAATTTAGCATTTCAACTTAGATTTTGTTTTGCTTTAATATATGTCTGCAATGTATATATGTAATATTAAAAATATTTTAATGTCTGCAAACTCACAATTAAGTATTCATGTGTTTTTTAAAGTTATATTCTGTTAAGGAGAATGGAACTTTTTTTGTTCATTTTTTTAAAAAGTCAGCTACTTAAAACCTTGGTTTTAGTGTAATCTATTATCAAAAATGAGATGTTTAAAGAGAAACACAAGCAGAAGATAAGAGGTGAAAAACACAGGTTCATATATAACAGCTTTATTTATTTTTTCCCTTTGGTAAAAAAATAAATAAATCCTAAAGGTTCTACAGAGTTGAAAATTCTCCACTACCACCCAAGACATAGTGACGACTGGTAAAAATATTTAAAATGTAGCATTGCTTCCTGTGCCAAAGACACTAATAAAGAGACAGTACCAATAATGATGCAGAAATTTAACACCCAATAAATGCTTTATTTAGATGTAATTCTGCCTACACTGCGTAATAAAAACAAAACACTGGTCAGAGTTTTCACACACCCTTTTCTGGCTCTCTCAGACTGTAACCGTGTTTCTAGTCTATGTAGATCATCACCACCACCATCATCATCAGTCTGTGCATGGAAGAAACATGTGGCATGTGATCCAACCAAAGCTGGGGATTTTATCATAATTCCAGTGTATCTCCATATAGCACAGCAACTCCCAGGAAATCTCATTCAATATTCACTCCATGAAGAATGGAACAACTTTGCATGGTCAGCACAATTTTTTCCCTTAGGTATTTAGTTTAAATGATGGGACATGATTAAGATGTTTGGCAAACTGCCATACCCACAAGCCCACAGGAGTGGAGGTGATGTCAAAGGTACTTCCCAACTGAGAGTTAACTCTTTATTGTCAAAGTCACTTCTACGCAGTTCTGGAGACCTATTGGTTGGTGCTCTTATGGAGCAGTTGCAGCAACAGAGGACCACCCCCTGTCAGGCTACGGGGAATCAGATCCCTCCCCTGGTGGCAGCAAAGAAACAGATAAAAAAAGATGAGTTCTTCCAAGTTAGTCTATTCAATAATCACAGCGAGAGACAAAGGAATGCGGTTTCTCTTGAGAAATGGTGTTGCTTCAAGTAAAGTCCCACTCCCCCTTTGTCTCCCCTACTCTACGTCACCTCTGCGTCAGCTAATCTGAGCTTTCTGCCTCTGAGCTCTCTGTTCTCCTACCCTCAATGCCCGTCTGGTCCTGGGAGAAGGGGGGTCAGGAATGCTTTCCACGGACACCGAGTCTGTCAGCTGTCTCTCCCCCAGTGGTGGTGGTGGTGGTGGTTGTTGTTGTTGTTGTTGTTGTTCCTCTTCTTCTTCTTCTTCTTCTTCTTCTTCTTCTTCCTGTTCCTGTTCCTCTTCCAATATTTCCCAGCTTCTGCCCTCTGCAGCCTCTGAACTATGCCCTTCTGCAAACCAATGATCTAAATCTATACCGTCTCCTGTTCTTGGGAAGGTCCAGGAGAAGAGGGGACAGTTCCCACCATTCCTCCTCTGTCCAGCCCCTGACACTCCCCCTCCATCAGTTTATGTAGCTTCCCACATGCACAGCTGGAGACTATGCCTGGATGGAAACTTCCATTGCTCATCCCTTTTAAGTCCCCTCTTGGAGACAGTGGAGAGGCTGGGGAAGCACCCGGTCCTTCACTTGCCTGACCTGCCTTCTTGCTCCTCTTCTTCCAACCCATCCTGTGCTCCACCCTCCAGCTCTGAAGCTCCCCCTGCCTCTGATTCTTGCCTCCTGGGTTGTACAGGTCCCCACAAACCACTTTCCCCTCCTCCCAAGTCAGACACCAGTCCCCCTTCCCCTGGCGCACATTCTCCAGTGTCCTGCCGGTCCCTGGCAGGTGATCAAACCTGTGTGAAAGTCCAAGGATGCCCACATGGCAGACTGAACCTCCTGGCTTTTTTGATCCTTACTTGGGATAAGGCTAGCATGGAAGTGTACTCCAGATATGGGCCTGCTTGGCTCCAGGAAGAGCTGAGGCTCCCATGTGTGCTATAGAATTCCTCTGTCTCCTGGTCACTGGTGTAACTCAGTGGGGAATCCTCATTTCTGGCTTCCACTTGACAGCTCCCCTGAGGGTCTAAGCTGCTACCTCTACCCTGCTCCAGCTACAAGTGACCTCTGCCTTATTCAGGACTGGCAGAAGCAAATACCCTGTTGGAGGGGATTCCAGGAAACAGGGAATTGTGTTCACATGTGGTGTGAGTGTGAATATGTACAATTTTTTGGGCAAAGGGTGTTTAAGGAGATAGCACTGGGTTAAAGCCGACCAAAAGCCCAGAGGTAGCATTATTATCAATTTATGATGGGGTGGAAGGTTCACAGGCTATGAAGGACTTGCTCACAAATTTACTGACAGCTGCACAAATTATTATAGCCAGGAAGTGAAAGGGGAAAGTGGAATATAAGATGGAAGAATGGTATAAAAAGGTGAGGGATATAGCTATTGATGATAAATTAACATGTGCCATTAAGGTAAGACGGGGAATTTGCAGGAGAAATGATTTTGAGGAGGTATGGAAGGTGTTTGTAGAATCTGTACTGTTAAAACAGAAAGGGGTCAAACCATCGCAAGAGGTGTTGAAGTTTTGGGAGGTTGGATAGTTACAATGGAATGGTCTCGGTGGTGGGGTGCACATTTTTATTCTTATTTATTTATGATTATTACTTTGTCTAAATAAATGAATAAAGCAAATAGCCAGCAGGATTTCTCTTCCCTAAGCAGCAGACCCAACATTGCACGGAGCCAATGCCTGACCCACAGTCCCCAGCGGAAGCCCAGTGAACTTTATGACATATGCCCTGTATCTACAAACCAATGTTGGTGTAAATAAGGTAGCCTCGTAAAAGTGAAAGAGCACACAGAACTCTCGCTCTCTCTGGCAGGCGCACACAACGCATGCATGCACAGAGTATTCTATGCGGCACAGTCTGGGCAGAAAAGGTGAGAAGGACAGTGTGATGAAAGTTTGCCTTCAGTCAGTGAGATCGTCAGTTTTCCAGGCTAGTGCACACAAGCTATCAACTATATTTATCCCTCTTGTTTACCCAAGGGCTTGCATACTCAACCACACTCACATAGCTTCTGACTCACTCACTCAAGTTTTCACATGAATTTAATAACCTCGAGTCGGGGGAAGCCACGCAGCGGGTTCTTTCGAAAGCAAGAGCCAGGCTTTCTGCTGCGTGAGACAGGCGGCTCGTCGCTCTGAAAGCCTCAAAACAGGAGGCCGAGAGAAGGAGAAACTGGGTCACAATCCTGAGCCTCAACTGCATTGCATATTTAACTCCCAAGTGTCTCTCTTGACAACGAGGTGGTCTCGTTTCCCTTTCCAAACTATGGCTTTGTAGTGGCAGACATGCTGTGCTCCAAATATGGCTTTGTCATTTCTGCAGAATGCTGTGACTTATTAAATTCTTAAGAGCTTGCATCTTTAAGGCATAGAATCATAGAATTGTAGAGTTGGAAGGGATCACAAGGGACATCTAGCCCAACCCTCTGCAAGGGCCTTCTCGGCAGTGGCGCTCGCCCTGTGGAACGCCCTCCCATCAGATGTCAAGGAAATAAACAACTGACTTTTAGAAGACATCTGAAGGCAGCCCTGTTTAGGGAAATTTTTAATGTTTGATCTTTTATTCTGTTTTTAGTGTTCTGTTGGGAGCCGCCCAGAGTGGCTGGGGAAATAATAATAATAATAATAATAATAATAATAATAATAATAATAATTATGCATGAATCTTTCACCCAACATGCAGCTCAAACCCACAATGCTGAGATGAAGAGCTTCATACTCTACTAATTGAGCTATCCCAGGTGATGTTATCAGGTACACAGAGAGCTACCTTGTAATAAGAAGTTGATTTTTCCATCTTCAGTGGTACCTCGGGTTACATACGCTTCAGGTTACATACGCTTCAGGTTACAGACTCTGCTAGCCCAGAAATAGTACCTTGGGTTAAGAACTTTGCTTCAGGATGAGAACAAAAATCGTGCTCTGGCGGAAGCGGGAGGCCCCATTAGCTAAAGTGGTGCTTCAGGTTAAGAACTGTTTCAGGTTCAGAACGGACCTCTGGAACAAATTAAGTACTTAACCCGAGGTACCACTGTAGTACTGTCTACCCCAGGGAGTGGGGAAACCTGGCCTGTGGGACAACCTTAGCCCACCAGGCAACTCTTCACCAATCAGGTGACATCACTTGTCAATCATCTGTTGCCTCAGGGCCTTGCCATGCCTCCCTCAGATCTCTACCCTGATTGCCAGTACCTCCCAGGCCATGGCCTCTCCCAGCACCCACGCGGTGATGCCGGGAAATGACACGGGACCTTCTTCCCGCAAAACAAGGCTGTGCCGCAGAGCTACAATCTTTCCCACAAGGAAGATGTTCTTCAAAGAAGCAGAAAGCAGCATCCTTGTTACATGTGGGGAAAGAGTCTTGCTGGCCAAGAAAACTAACAGATCACTGTGAAAGATAATGAGATTTTCAACTCAGTGCAATATTGGCTTGCTTGATCATGATGCAATATTATTATTTTTTCGAGCCCGTTTCAAAATCGTATCTCAGCTGTGTAAAAGTGCCTTCTTTGCAGGACTGTGGGAGGATCTCAGCCTTTGCGAATCTCCCCCTACTTTAAGACTGTGGCGCAAGGGATTTCAACTGGTGTCCAAAGCACGCGATAGCATAACAACGCAATGCAACTGACAGGTCAAATTTGGCCCATAAACAAGAACTAGTAAGTATTGGGCCCACGGAGCTACAAAGGTTCCCCACTCATGGGCTAACAGCTGAAACCATCAAGGGGGCAATATGCCAGATATTGAGGGGTGGGGCTGTTAAGGTGCCTTTCCTCAGTTCTTGACAGGAAGGAAGCAACTCCTATGCTTACAGCTGAGGAAGAAAGAGTCAGGGCGGGTCTCCAGTACACGCTGCCATCAAGATGGATTTTTGGGGTCTGATGCTTCAAAATATCCACATTAAAGCAATATTTATTTTTAAAACATATATCACATCGGGGGGTTCTTCTGTTTCCCCACAGTGTGTCTTCTGAAACTCTTACTATAGCTCAAGGCTTTAGTTGTTCCTATCTCCAGCATTTTTTATTATTTTTATTATTATTATTATTATTATTATTATTATTATTATTATTATTATTATTATTTAGAAAAAGAGGTGCTGGAACTCACCATGAACACCTCCCTTGTTTTCTTATAATGGTGACGGCACCCACCTGAGAAGTGTGGGAACTGAATTCTAGTGAGTTTTTCCGGCTGAGAAAAAGCCCTGCCTTACCTAGTTCAAGACTTTATCTGTCATTCTCTCTGTATAATAAGTGTATGTACTGCAGTTCTCCTTCTTTATTAGAGCTGTCTCTATTTTCTGGAACCCAGCCCTGGTAAAACACTCTCCATTTTGTCCTCATTTCTGCCCATTGGGGAAAAAAATTTTAATTTGCCTTTCAATATCCTGTTAGCATCTATCTTCTAACAACATGCTTCTCAGGGTTTCTAGAAGCTAAACCTCTTGAGTGTCTATGCCCATTTATGCATGTATATGTACATTAAGACACCTCACGGTGCACAAACCTACCATTTCAAATGTTGGTGAGGCTCGTTTTGAGTTGCCGATAGCAGCAGGGCAAGTTTGCTTTTTCTTTCTTTCTTCTGAAGACATCTTTAATCTAAAGAACAAACGCTTCCCTGCTCTTAAAGCAGAGCAGGACAAGTTATTGCATGACCACAACAGACAGAATGCTGCTTTCAGCAATGAGAACAGAATATTGCAGCACAACTAGTCATTGCTAAAAAATGGAAATCTCCTGTTAGAAACCATTTTTCATCAGTGGTACCAAGAGGTCTGGGGCAGAGCACCGATGGAGAAATGGTCACACCAACTACAGCTCTGCAAAATGGAACTGGAACCATCAGTTTCAAAACACCTGGTACATTTTTATCTCCTTTGCAATTAAAGAAAAAGACATTTGCATTCCTCCAGCTACACACTGACAGTTGTGGCTCAGTACTCTAGATTGATCCAATTAACTTTACTTCCTTATTTTTCTTTTCTATTGTATTGAACCAGATTGCAACTTATAATGAAATGTTTGTTCTTCATTGTTATTGCTATTAACCTTTGTACTTTTCTATTGAAAATTCATAAATATTCTTTTTTCTAAAAAAAGGAATGATATATTAAAAACGTGTCTTATCCGTGATATGCATGTGGCTTATTTCCATGTTCATTCTGTAAATTGTGTGATCTCAGTCATATCCTATGATGATGATGATAATGACGATAATTTAATTTATTTGCTTCTTGCAGTGAGGGAACCACCAAATTAATACCTTTTAGCTGTTCACTTTTTATAAAAATGACAAGCTTGCAACAGTGATTTTTCTATAAACATGTCTCCTCCTGATGGTGCTATAAAGTCCATGGCCAGTTTTCAAACTCAGGGTTATTATGACACCAATATTTAACGGCAAAACACCTTAGAGTCGCACTGGGGCCGACTGTAGTAGCTCCAGCCCTTTTTGTTCTCCACGAGCAGACCAGAGGGAAGTCTGCCCTGACTCGGTCTGCTCCAGGAGCCCCCCAGGCCGCCGCGGATAGGCCAGAATTTGAATCTGGGTTTGGCAGGAACCCAGTAGGCTCCGCGATGGTCAGGGGAGCGGAGCGATGGCTGGAAGGATGGGAAAGCCCAGCGCCGGGCCACAAACGACGCCCTCTGCCGGACTGGGTGAGCAGCCATTTTCTGCCTGCTCTTGGAAGGGAAACAGAAGAAACCAAGGAGAATGTAGATTGGGGCTTCAAGGCAGACTATTTCAAGGCTCAACAGGCAAGCTTGCAAGCAGGCAAATTAAAAGATTTGAGATGCTGTGTTTTAAGGAATTTAAAATAAAACGCTCTTCAAAATTTCAGGTGCCAAAGCACGTTGTTCTGTAGAATCACAAGGCGTCCTGGTGAGCAACACTGCAAACATTTCATGTCATTGTCAACACTTGAGCAAAAGGCACCAATTGACGACACAACACTGAACCGCTGAAAGAGCTTAACCAGGCAGGGAATCTTACTACACACAATAGGAAATGGGTGCACTTTTCATAATATACTAAAACCAAATCCTTAACTTGCTTCACAGACACAGTCTGTCAAAAACAAAAGTGGGGAAATGTAGGGAGAGATTTTTTTAAAAAAAACAAACACACACAACACACACACCTGCAAGAGATTGGTTAGCATAATCACAACAGTTCATTTTAAAAGAAAAGAAGAAAATAATGCTTAGGAAAACATGGGGTGTGGTGTTTTATACATTAGGGCTGCCCACAGAGAGTCCTGCTTAACTTACTTGGCTGTTAATGCATGGTGAGCAGTCTTCTGGTATCACAACTACCTGCCTCTCGTTACGGTCGCTTATGAGCCTACTTCTTGCATTAGCTATATAAACAACATTTCATACCATTGGTCCTGCTCCTGCTATTGCACAGCTCCCCATCCAGAACACTACACACACACACACACACACACACACACACACACACTTCCTCCTCATCTGGAAACCTGCATGATGACTGGGGTTTTAAACATACAAAAACCTTTGCATGAAGGCTTCCCCCTAAGGAGATGGTGACACTGAATGCATGGATATAAGGTGGGCAGGACTGAGAGCCATTATGCAATAGTGGCAGCCATTGGCATGTCCTCACTGCCTCTTCTGCACATGGAAACAGCTTCACATGAATAATGCACCTAACCATCACAGGATACTCCTGCTATTACTATATACAGTGGTGCCTCGCAAGACGAAAAGAATCTGTTCCGCCAGTCTCTTCGTCTTGAGGTTTTTTTCGTCTTACGAAGCAAGCCCATTAGCGGATTAGCGCTATTAGCGGTTTATAGCGGCTATTAAAGGCTTAAGGGATTAGCGGATTAGCTGCTAAAAGGCTATTAGCGGCTATTAAAGGCTTAAGGAATTAGCGGATTAGCTGCTAAAAGGCTATTAGCGGCTTAGATCAGCTGATAAGCGGCTTAGATCAGCTGTTAGGCGGCTTAGCCATCAGCTGTCAAGCGGCTTAGCTAACAGCTGTTAAGCGGCTTAGGGGCTGGGGGGAAAGGGGGGGAGGGGAAAAAAACCTGCAGAACTCGCAAGACATTTTCGTCTTGCGAAGCAAGCCCATAGCAAATTCGTTTTGCGAAGCACCTCCAAAACGGAAAACCCTTTCGTCTAGTGGGTTTTCCGTCTTGCGAGGCATTCGTCTTGCGGGGCACCACTGTAGTTATTTCTACAGGGTCTAAGGTTCTCTACTCTTAACAGGATTCGTTCTAGTGTACCTGCACTGTACTTAGCATTCACTCCCACTAATGGTTTAAGCAGAAATTACAAGAGAAGGCAGTAATTCCACAATGGTGGGTACTCTTGGCTTTTCAAAATGCCTTGAAAATCAAATCAACAAAATGAAAATGATGTAGTCTTAATCATAAAACAAAACAAACGAATGAAGGGGTTGGGGGGGGTAATAGGTGCAGAAACTGTAAAATAGGAATTGTAAAAACTAAATAAACAAACTGAACCAGAATACTGATCAATATCCAACAGACAATGAAGAAGGTCGATCAGCTTGTTAATACATCAGTATGGTGCATGCAGCTAAACAGATATCAAAAGCCCAAATGCATTCCGGTCTCAAAATATCTTCACCAACACAAAATTATGCAACCTTCTTTAAAATAAACCTATTCCTGCAGGCTATTATAAAATTCAAAGTCAAAGAGTAAGCAAGCATTCAGGTAACATTTGAGGTGGAAGCAGGAGAAGAAACCTAAAGCACTGGAGAGGTTTAATTCCTAAGTTGTTCAGTTTTTAGCTCACAGTGTCTATAGGAGAGATAGTCAATGTGGTCCCTTCCAGATGTTGTGGGACTTGAACTCCCTTCAGCCTCAGCCAGCAGGGGCAATGTTATTCATCAGGGATGAAGGGAGTTGCAGTCTGGCACAGGAGGGCTGCCGTAGATGTCATGCATATCTGAGTGTGCTTGAATGATGCTTTTCCTAAACGAAGAGCCTAGTGCAATCGATAAAAATAGAGCATTAGGGTTCAACAGGGAGGTCCTCTGTTCAAATCCTTGTTCAGCTAGGATTCACTGGAATATCTTGGTCAAGTCTTTATGTCTATACTTGCTGTATGATCTGAACAGTAAAACATTTTCTTCATCAACATAATTTTGTAAGAATAATGAAAAATGTGCTGTTTTAAAATTTACAAAGATATTTTGAAAAACACAGAAAGATGTAAAAAAATAAATAAATAAAATGAAGAGTACCTTTGTGAAAGCATTGTCTGGCTGATACTTAACCACCAATATCCCAAACGTTTTACCTTTGCACTGCTCTGTGGAGTTTTCACCGTGGAAGTTAACTCTGAGATGAAGAGACAAGAAGGCTCTGGCACAGTAACGCTGTGTCTTATCAAACATTCACTTGTTGTCCCAGAAACTGCATCTTAATGGGACTGCCATATTTTATTCATCCCATGTTTCATTTATAAATACGCAGTATCATTATCTGAGTTTGTCAAACTGCTCACTTTAAAATTTCATAGAATGCTGCTGCTTTGAGAATATGATCTTTCCAACAGCAGCAAGTGCATATTCAGTCCAACACCTCTCTTTTAAAAAAAAATCATAATGAAGTACATATATACCTAAACCCAGTGCTTTTTTTCTCTAAAAAAATGTTTAGGGGTACTCTCATTTTGACTCAAGAAAAATCACCATTTTGTAGTTCAAATTGGGAAAAATAAATACAGTAAAGGGACCAAAGTACAAAGATTCACAAAATGTTTAGGGGTATGCGTACCCCTGAGTCCCGTCCCCCCCCAAAAAAGCACTGCCTAAACCAATCTCATAAAGCTGAAATGTGCATTATCATCATTTTATTTAATCAGCACTGGCTGCCTTTTCCAGGCTTGATATAAGGAACTGGTTTTGACTTTTAAAACCCTCTATGGCTTGGGACCTGTGAAGTGTTACACCCTTTCCCTGAGACTATTCTGCTTCTAATGAGTGACTAAGTCTTCAAGGTCATATACCTGACTATGAGTTTGGTGGGAGGGAAAGTTCAGTAAAACATGAGGAAACTCCTTGCTCCTATGCTGCGCATAGGCATTTAGGCTATGCTGCGCATAGGCATTTAGACCGCAAGCACTGCCTCTCCCCAGATGAACTGATCCAGACCCTGTGATCATCAACTGAGGCCCTTCTTTGAAGAGGTCTGGAGGGTGGGAACACCAGAACGGGCCTTTTCTGTGGTGGCTCCCCATTTGTGGATGTGGAATGCTTTCCTCAGGGAGCCTCACCTGATGCCATAATTATGTATATTTAGGCGCCAGGCAAAATCTTTCTCCTATAACAAGGCCTTTGGCCTTTAACTATTGGTGGCCTTTTAGAAGTGGGTGGGATGTTTTTAATGTATTTCTCTCTCCTCTTGGTTTTAATGTTCCCATTTGGGTTTTATTGTCTGTTGGTTTGGTTGTTCTGGGCTGCCTTGAGCTGGATAAAGCAACTTCCAAATTTAATTAGAACCACCACCACCAATTTAGGCCTTTTTGTGGGCCCACCAGTTTTCCTTTAAAGAGCACTGTGGCGATCACACAGGGTCCCCGGACATTTCACCGTCTATTGATTCCTGTGCCACCACTTTATTTCTCGCTGCCACCACCCAGGCCCTACCTGGTACAATACTGAGTCCAGTCAGGGTTAAACTGGAACATAAACTTCTGTTTATTTATTGCAGTTTAACAAGCGTGTGGTTTCATAAACAGTATCAGTCAATTACATTCATGGGGTGCCTATCCAGACCTATAACTTCCGCTACCTGCTCTCACCCATTAAACCACCTCTCAGATATTTACTTGTCTTCCTAGCCCCTAACTGTTCTTGACTCAGCTTATTTCGCTACACTAACTCAACCTACCCACATACTCTATCCCAATTCACTCCCACTCCAACCAACCAACCAACTCCCAACAGACTCCGCACAAACTCCTTCCTTTTCCCCTCCCAGAGCTGGTTTTATAGTCCCAGTGACTCCACCCCCCTGGGTCCTGACTGGGCAACCTGTTTAACTATTTCATCTCCAGCACTCATATGTTAAAGTCACAAGCACGTGTGAATTAAATTAAGGTTGCTTCCAGAGGCAACCTTTTTATTGCACATCCATCCTGATTTGAAGGTGGGGGATAGCTGACATTGACTATTCACTGAACACCCCTTCCGATTTGTGGAGAGGTCAAACAACATTGCACTAAGCAAGCGTTATCACACACTTTCCAGTGCATTTTTCTGTCCCTTTCCTTATTGCAAAAAATGGGGCGGGTGTTCTGGGGGAAGGCGGTTTGTTGCACAAAGCTCCAAAACCTTTTTAATTACACAACCTGAATTTTCCAGTATGGGATTAAATCCTACCCGAAAATACATGATGAGAGACATAAGTTCTTCAAATCGCAAGTGCAATGCTGGGAACTTGAGCGCTGGGACACTTGGGAAATGTGTGCCAGGGATCATGAAGATGCCCAAATTAAGGGCATCCCATCTATCTCCTCCCACTTCCAAGGATTCTGGAGAATCTACACTTGGACTAACAATGCAATTCTATGCATGTTTACTTGGAAGTAAATCCCAACAAGTTCAATTGGGTTCTCTCAAGTAAATGGGATGGTGCTTGAGGAGGCTATATACTGAAAGTCAGTACCATTAGGAGGTTGTGAATTAAGTCTGGTTCAGATCTATAACTTCCAAGTGATTTCATATGACATCTGCATGGGGAAATGCTGGAGAATTTTAAAAGAAGTAATCTGCATCTATTTAAATACTCAAGATATAAACGATTACAGACTATGCAAACAAGCCAGCTCTGTGTCTGAATCTTCAGTACAAATTAGTCATTAGAGAATTGTATTCTTTTGGCAGTGTGACGCGGAAAAAAAGTCGCTTCTTTCCAGAATAGTCTAGTATTCTTTTGGATAAATCTGGGGTGGGGACTGTTCTTGTTGTAAAGGTTTTTGGCTTCAGAAGAGTGAAGAGCGAGTATCCACTGCTATCTCTTAGCCATGCCAAAGCATATGGGAGATGTTTTGAAACACTCACCAGTTAAATCCATCAAAAGATGCAGCTCAGCTGACAGAAAATGACAGAAGGAATGGCATTCACGTAAATCACAAGCATCACTTGGATGCTTCCCAGAGAGCAATTACAGCTTCAGACAAAACCAAACGCTACTGTTGGGGGAAGACCTTTCAGGGCGATGGACAAAGTCAGACAACTGAAGTCCTCGGAATGACAGACCTCTGTGGAACTGGGAAAATAACACTAAAATTAAAAAGTAGTGTGGTGCCATGAGAGGCTATTAATCAAATATAGAGTCATGTCTTGTAGTGTAATTTTCCATTAGGCACAAGGTCATTTCTAAATAGGGCAAAGGGAACATGCATGCACAGAGGACGCTGTTTTGCACAACTCCTTCCAAGCACATATAAGAACATTTAAGAAAGAAGATTTAGACACACAAACACTGAAAGTCACTGAAGAAAACTTTACTTTCTCCAAAGCTGTTCTACTGCAGAGCTAAAACTAGCAAAATCTCTTACAAAGTGCCTTGCTTCCCTTAGCAAGCAGAGTCTCTCCGTGATTACAAATTGACGCTAAGTAAACTTGACAACTGATTTGGAAAATGGTTCATGCTGAAAAGCAGCAGGGTGGATCTTCCAGACTCCCACAGCACCCGCCTCACTTATACAGAGACAAAGGTCTCATTTTGGTTATTTTATACCAGGCTAATATTTCCAACACCATACGGTTACAGTGGTACCCCGCTAGACGAATGCCTTGCAAGACGGAAAACCCGCTAGACGAAAGGGTTTTCCGTTTTTTGATGTGCTTCGCAGGACGAATTTCCCTATGGGCTTGCTTCGCAAGACGAAAATGTCTTGCGAGCCTTGAGATTCTTTTTCGCTCCCCACCCCTTTTTCTAAGCCGCTAAACCGCTAATAGCCTTTTAGCAGCTAATCCGCTAATCCCTTAAGCATTTAATAGCCACTAATAGCCGCTAAACCGCTAAGCCGCTAATAGGGTTGCTTCGCAAGACGAAAAAACCTCTAGACGAAGAGACTCGCGGAACGAATTAATTTCGTCTTGCGAGGCACCACTGTATTTCCATTCTCCGCTGTGTGTTGTTTGGAAAGTCAGTTGGGTTGCTCTTACTGCCTCTACAGCCTAGATGGATGTTTCTCAAAAGTCACTGAGGATGCAGATAAGACATACCGTATTTTTCGCTCTATAAGACGCACCAGACCACAAGACACACCTAGTTTTTGGAGGAGGAAAACAAGAAAAAAAATATTCTGAATCTCAGAAGCCAGAACAGCAAGAGGGATCGCTGCGCAGTGAAAGCAGCAATTCCTCTTGCTGTTCTGGCTTCCGGGATAGCTGCGCAGCCTGCATTCGCTCCATAAGACGCACACACATTCCCCCTTACCTTTTAGGAGGGAAAAAGTGAGTCTTATAGAGCAAAAATACGGTACATCACTGAGGAAGCACACTGTACAGATACAGAATTGCCTGCCCATCAAAAGTGGAGACAGCACTGTTCTGTTTCTGGGTTTACCACAGACAACTATGGCTACCGTGAGAAGAGGAGGCTGGTCTAAATTGGCCATTGGCTTCATCCAGTACACTGTTCTTATGTGACACCGCTTATTCCCGTTTTCAGCAGAACTTGGCAGCACTGGTCATAAGCCCACTTCTCCTTATCAGGCACAATTTTGCCCAAGAACCTAAAAAAGCCCTGCTGGGTCAGGACAAAGGCCCACCTAGCGCAGAATCCAGTTTTCACCATGGCCAACCAGATGCCTGTGGCAAGCAGGGCTGAGCCAGTGTGGTGTAGTGGTTCTGAGCGATAGACTTGCAATCTGGTGAACCGGGTTCGCGTCTCCGCTCCTCCACATGCAGCTGCTGGGTGACCTTGGGCCAGTCACACTTCTCTGAAGTCTCTCAGCCCCACTCACCTCACAGAGTGTTTGTTGTAGGGGAGGAAGGGAAAGGAGAATGTTAGCCGCTTTGAGACTCCTTCGGGTAGTGACAAAGCGGGATATCAAATCCAAACTCCTCTTCTTCCTTCTTCTTCTTTCAAAACAAATGTTCCTTTTACAACAGGAACAGCAAAGCAATGAGCGAACATTTCACGAATAAACAGTTTTGCCTGAAGATTGGGGAAGGAGCAAGGCATATGACTGAGATTAGCTTCCAAATTGCTGCTCATTAGATGATGCATTTTTTATTATTATTAACTCATATGAAGAGTTCTCCATAGAGAATAGGGGAGGGGGCACAGGAAGAGGGAAGGTAGGAGAAGCTCATGCAGACAACTGCAGTGCCTGGAGACAGACCGACAGGTTGTGTATCCACAGCAGTGAGCAGAGGAGGAATGAGAGGAAACACCATAGTGCTGCTTCTGCAGCAGCAGCACAACCAGATGCCTTCATCTGCCCCAACTGCAACAAAACAAGCCTCCCCCATATCGGTCTCTACAGCGACTGCAGGCACTGTAACTCTTTTTAAAATATTAAATTATTTATACTTTTCGAATTTCTACATTTCATTAATTTTACAATCGTTTTAACATTTCAAGGTCTGACTTCCTTTCCCCTCCTTCTGCGGTTCCCTAAATTTATTTTTTAATATCTTCTGCCTATCCAAATTCATTTAATTTGCTCTTTTAATTATCTACTTTGAATATATATTCCTATGAAACTGCAGGTTATTACAATAACCCCACCAATGTTTTTAGCTGTTTATAATTTATTGGTAAATATACAATAAACCATTTCCATTCATTTATTTAAAAATTGCTATCTTGATGTCTTATTCTTCCGGTTAAGTTTCGCCATTTCTGCATATTCCGTAAGTTTTTGTATCCATTCTTCCTTTGCTGGGACTTCTGCTTCTTTCCACTTTGGGGCAAGTAGCATTCTTGCTGCTGTAGTCGCATAAACAAATAAATTTCTATACACTTTAGGTAGTTCTGTCCCTATAATTCCCAAAAGAAAAGCTTCTGGTGGTTTTTTTTAAACAAAGGTTATTTTAAACAGCCTTTTCAATTCATTATATATTATTTTCCAGAAAGCTGTAACCTTACTACAAGACTACCACATGCACTGTAACTCTCCAACATTTGACTTCACCTGCAAAGGCACTCCTCCATCATTTCCGAGACAGATGGATGCCAACAGCATCACTCCCAGCCCAACCTGGAGATGCCAGGGACCGGACCAGGGTCCTTCTAGATGTAAAGAAGATGCTCTACCACAGAGTTTTGACCGAGCTACAGGAATTGCTAAGGAAGAAACATACTAATCAAGTTAGATGACACTTATTTAAAGCCTCGGACCACTAGCAACCAGCTTTCATGGTAGCAATCTGCTTTCATGCAGATTTCAGTTTGGCAGTGAGAACTGGCCCAAAGTATTTAGCAAGAAGTCAAGAGCAACCTATTTTTGTGCCACACAATTCACCTTCAAGATGAGGCAGAGAAGCACTTGAATGAAGTATGTAGTTACTCGGAATCAAGAATATACAGGAGCAAAGAATTGAAAGCCTCCCGCTGAGCAATTGCTTTTTCCGGTACAATGAATATTTTCCTGCCGGAACCTGCTACTTTGGTGTCTCAGCAGCATTCCCCGTAACATGCACTGAATAAAAATCAAGAGATGCAAACATCTAGCGAACAGCTGCGCTATTGAAAACTGGGTTCATCAACAAGGCGATGCCAAATGGCCAAGGAGAATTTTTCTTTCCCCTCGTCTACTTCAGCTTCTTCACCTGTGCCTTACTGTAGCGACAGCTTTGTAGTGCTTGTTCAAAAGTGTCTAAAGGTGGGCAGGGCAGATGCAGTGTGAAGTATCAGGGAGATAAGGACAGAGTCCTGTGTCAGAGAAAGTTACAGTCGTACCTCAGAAATTGAATGCCTTGCAAGTCGAACGTTTAGGCTCCCAAATGCCGTAAACCCGGAAGTGATTGTTCCGGTTTGCAAACGTTCTTTGGAACCCGAACGTCCATTGCGTCTTCCGATTGGCTGCAGGAGTTTCCTGCGGCCAATAGGAAGCTGCGCCTTGGTTCCAGAATGTTTTTGGAGGTCGAATGGACTTCCGGAACGGATTAAGTTTGAGAGCCAAGGTATGACTGTATTTTGTATACCTTCTATTTCAAATACACATACGACAGACACATACCAACACCAAAACCTCCCAGAATGAAGAGGCCAGCAAGCACAACTCATGGTAGGATACTCCTCTTGCCTTGCACAGTTTGCTCACATACTGAAGATAAATAACATGCAAAAAAGGGACTGCTGAGATACCACAAGCCATATTTTCTTACAGCCCCAAGCAAGTAGACGTATCAGCACCAACAAGACGTGCCTAGTGTCTGACTCAGAAATGCAATTCTTGTGTACTTAAGAGCACCACCAACAAAAAAGAAAATTCAGCATCAGTGTATATAAGGAGCTTTAGATTTATAAACTTGTACTTTTGCCCAATCCAACTAGTTTAAATGTAATCCCCAGTCTCCAGGGAACTCTGGGAAGCGTTTGGTGAGATATACCAGTAATTTCTCAGAGATAATTTTAAGCACATTCAGCAAATTAAGATTTCCAGGGTTAACTGGGGCAGCGGGAAGAAGGGACAGCATTTAAACAGATATAAAACCAATTTATTTTTTTGAAGCATATTGAAGATGTTCCTTCTCCAGCCAGTTTTGTAAGTGGATATTTTTATCCTGGTCTGTATCTTTATTGGGCTAGAAAGTTGTTTTATATATGATTTGATTCTTGCCATTTTACTGTTAAATGGCTTTGGAGTGTTTTGTGGGGAGTCAATCAATCAATCAATCAATCAAGGTGTTGGTACTGTAGATATTCCAAGAAGAGTATCAACACAATAAACAAAAACCCTGTCGATTCAAAACAAATAATGTCCACCACAAGTTTCACCAAAGTGAAATAGCCCGACAGCGCCATACTGCATTTAACACCTCAGGTAAGCTAAGACGGGAGATTATAAACATCTTAATTGAGGGTGGAAAGGAGAGTTATTACAAAGATGAGTCTTCTGATACAATCCGGGCGTGGGAGCCAGAAGTTGGTCTTCAAAGCCTGTGTACCCACACATTACTGGTTTTCTTTGAAGAAAGCAAGTTATTTCTCTAAAATGCCGGAAGTTGATTTGGTGAAATGTCTGGCTGGATACAAAGACTCAGTACGAGACAAATTTAGCTACCATTGATTTATAAGCTCATTAACACAATTTCTCCCACAGTGAAGAAAATCACCCTTGCTCATTAAGGTGATGGCTTGCAGTTTTACAGTAATCATAGTGACTTTTAGGTATCTGGTTTAAAAAAGAAAATAATTGAGTAACAGAATATTCAGACTGCCTGACCTTGGTGTTCCTTTCTTTTAAACCAATCAAATATGATCTTTGTGACCCTCCCTCCCCCATTCCCACTGCTTATGGCATTGTGAGTTTCCAGGTGTATCTAGGGTTCGTGTTCCCTTTTGGGAATGAGGCACAGAGGAGACTGTGCTGTCTTTAAGATATACGGTTTATTTACACATATATTCTGTACAACGTGAGCCTGTTATGATGGGTGGGTTTCACAGCACCAGCACCCACCAAAGGGGTTTGCTCTTCCCATAGCCACAGGCTTGGATTCAAGCAGAAATCAAACATCGTGCTCTGCCTCTCTGAGTTTCTAGTCTGCAACTTTACTTCTAGGTCACGTTACAGCAAACTCTTCTTAAGTGCTCTACTCTAAACTCTATCCGGAAACTACAACTAATCCCGAATGTGGCAGCTAGTCTGGTGACTGGGAGCAGCCGCTGATACCATATAACACCAGTCCTGAAAGACCTACATTGGCTCCCAGTACGTTTCCGAGCACAATTCAAAGTGTTGGTGCTGACCTTTAAAGCCCTAAACGGCCTCGGCTCAGTATACCTGAAGAAGCGTCTTCACCCCCATCATTCTGCCCGGACACTGAGGTCCAGCTCCGAGGACCTTCTAGCGGTTCCCTCCCTGCGAGAAGTGAGGTTACAGGGAACCAGGAAGAGGGCCTTCTTGGTAGTGGCGCTCTCCCTGTGGAACACCCTCCCATCAGATGTCCAGGAAATAAACAACTATCTGATTTTTAGAAGACATCTGTAGGCAGCCCTGTTTAGGGAAGTTTTTAATGTTTGATATTTTATTGTGTTTTTAATATTCTGTTGAGAGCCACCCAGAGTGGCTGGGGAAACTCAGCCAGATGTGCATGGTACAAATGAATTTTTTTATTTTTATTTTTATTTTTATTTTTATTTTTATTATTATTATTATTATTATTATTATTATTATTATTATTATTTGAGGGGGGCACCCATTTGTCGTCTCACACCAAGCCCCCTTGATTCTTTGCTCTCTGAATGGCCCATCACCCAGGCAATCAGGAAGCTAGCCTGGCTTAATTAGCTTTTAAGACTTGCTGGATCCATGGACTATAGCGGTATGGCAGCCCATTTAATACCCAAAACCTTTATAAAATTCTAACACTTGCTGGATGCAGGGATTAAAGAGGTTTGGCACCCACAAACTCATAACAGTATAAATAAATCCTGAATCATATACTAAAACCTTTTCTTTTCTGGGGATGACAACCCAAAAGCATGCCTCATAATTCATAATTCACACATGTCGCTTTTGTGGATTTAGAGGTTGTGAACATATTGATTTATGGAATCTATGCCATTGTTTTTTATAAAGCAACCAATGGTCTTTTAAATGTGTTAAGAGAGGGGTGATTGGTTTGTTTCTGTGCTTGTTTTTGTTACTTTTTTTTTAGTAATGTATTTTTATGTTGCAAACTGCCTTGAGATCTATGTATGGAGGGCAGTTAATAATAATAATAATAATAATAATAATAATAATAATAATAATGCTATAGGCATCTGAATTGTAGCAGCTATTCTATTACTAATACAAACAAAACCAATGCATGATTGAACACTCAATTAAGTATTCTTAACATCTTTTTTTAAAAGTTTTTTAAATGGTTATTTCACTAAGATGCTTGCTTCATATACCACGGCAGAATAGGCTGGAATAGAATGGATAGGTTTGATCTTCTTGCAGTTCATGGGACTCTCAAGAGTCTCCTCCAGCACCATAATTCAAAAGCACCATTTCTTCAGCGATCAGCCTTCTTTATGGTCCAGCTCTCACTTCCATACATCACTACTGGGAAAACCATAGCTTTAACTATTCAGACCTTTGTCAGCAAGGTGATGTCTCTGCTTTTTAAGATGCTGTCTAGGTTTGCCATCGCCTTTCTCCCCGTCTTTTAATTTCGTGACTGCTGCCACCATGTGCAGTGATCATGGAACCCAAGAAAGTAAAATCTCTCCCTGCCTCCATTTCTTCCCCTTCTATTTGCCAGGAGGTGATGGGACCAGTGGCCATGATCTTAGTTTTTTTGATCTTGAGCTTCAGACCATATTTTGCGCTCTCCTCTTTCACCCTCATTAAAAGGTTCTTTAATTCCTCCTCACTTTCTGCCATCAAGGTTGTGTCATCTGTATATCTTAGAGGCAAAACACATCTTATACACGGAAAAGTACAGTATTTTGCTCCATTTCTAATACATAGCAGCATCTTGTGCCTTATCCCAGCAAGGATGGAGAGTCCGATTCTGCCAATTTGAAACAATTCCACTTTCTTGGTAACGGGACTGGGTTTTAACAGCATGCTCAATTCATCAGCAACCGTTGTTGTACCAACATTTAACAGTTTCCTTTCTAGTGAAAAAGGGGAGGTTGAGGGTTGTTTAGCATATTCATGAAAAACAACCAACAGTTCTGCCTGCTGCCACTTGCTCGGGCAAATCATTAGCTTTGACTATTCCTTTTTTGTTTGCTTGCTTGTTTACATGAATTAACAAAATGCATTTGATGCAAGCATTGAATTTGCGGCGGGCCACAATAAAAAGGAATTATAAAGTAGCTTTTACTTCATGGTGAGCCAAAGTATGGTTGGGTAATACGTTATCAAAACCACAATATTCAAAACGGTCTATTTCAAAACAAAGCCATCATTGGATCCCCAGGGTCGTAAAGTAGTTTAATGGCAGGACTTGGGCTTTGCATGCAGAAGGTCCCAAAATCAAATCTTGGCATCGCCAGGAAGTGCTGAGAATGTCCTGTCTAAAACCCTGGAGAATACTAAACTAAATACTACTGCATGTATACCATTTGACACAATACATTGATAAGCTGATGTTCTTTCTATGGCTCTGAAACTGATTCCCGTATTTTTCCATGTATAAGATTAGGGGTTGTTTTTTTACACAAAAAAAAGGTTTAAAATTGGGGGTTGTCTTATACACAGGTAGTGCTGAAGGGTGTTTTCTTAATTTGGAGTTCCCAAAAATAGGGGGCGTCTTATACATGGGGGCGTCTTATATGTGGGAAAATATGGCATTTTCAGGCTGTAAAACTCCCTCCCTACTGAACTGTAGTTGATTGCAACATCATTGGCCTTTAAACTTTTAAAGCAAATTTTTCTTTTAGGATGGCCTTTCTTAAGGTTTGTTACTGCTGTTTTCAGCGAAATATTTTTTAAAAAACATTTTAGTGCTTATTGGAATCTAAATCTCTGCTTTTATAAAAGTTGTAGTTAATAAACGTAGTTTATCTGGTCAATGTTGGCAAAGTTTACACAACTGATTTCATGTGTTTGTGCGTGTGTGAATGTATTCAATATTCTATTTTATTATTATTAAACCATAAGCCACTTTGTGCAGATCATTCCTGAAAAGCTGGCCCATGAATGTCTTTATAAATAAATAAATATTCCAATATTACACTTTCGTTTGTGATTAAGCTTCTCCCGCTTCAGGAATACAGGATGGAGGCAAGAATGCCACGCATGGTCTTCCTTTCTTAAGCTAACAGTTGCAGAGATTCACAGAAATCTTGGTGGCGGTTTCAGTATGTAACTTAAAATCATTGCAATGGAAGCATGGAGCCAGTGCTTGCATGGGGAAAAGAAAAGAATATACTGTTCCAAGTTCAGCGCAGTGCGCCAACCGAGCCAAAAGACTGAAGGTAGAGGCCACAGAGCGTAGCTTCCTTACGCTCTGGTTATTTTCTATGACGTTACTCCATGTATAATTAACCAATCTTCCTTATACTGCAAATCATTTATGTCATGGGGAAGTATTATTATCCTTCAGAATTTTCGGTAGGAAAAGTCACCGAAAGTTTAGAGCCCTTAATTTGCAGTGGGATCAGCTAAAACAAAAACAAAAATGTCCAGAGGTTTGCACGGAAAACCGGATTGCTGTCAGTATTGTTTTTTAGAAAGAGCTAAAGGAAAGAATTTGGTAACTGCAACTGCCGAGAGGAGGAGCACCGTAACCGACATTCAAGCTTGGTAATTGCACTCTGCGGCTCCAAAGTCTGACCATGACAGACTGACGCAGGGAGTTAACTTGTCATTTGTGCTCCGGGGGAAAAGTGTTTGTATTCAAGGTTGTGGGTGGGGTTTCTTAAATATACTTGGCAGTGTTCCAGTGGCAGAAATCAGCAGGGTCATTAAAGTAAGAATCATCTGCAATATTTAACATATCGTGCTCCAGATGCCATTATGTTTGCAGAGAGTGTCAGTCCAAAGTCTTTTTCATGATTGTCAAGGTCTTGCTGGATGCAAACGAGGGGTGGGAGGCAACCCCCCAGGGAAGAAGGCTCAGAGCCAGGGGTTTGGCGGTGGGATGAGTGGTGAGAGCAGACTGGCAGGAGGTGTTGGAAGCTGAAGAGGTAACAGGATTTAGTGAGCAGGAAGAGTCTGCGGCAGAGAGCAGTCCAGAATCGGATGCAGAAGTAGAGGCTGGAGAGGAGGGGGCCAAGAGGCAGAGATGGCAGGCTGCTGAAGAAGCCGGGGGGGTCTCCCCCTCCAGCTGTGACCAGCTTCCTTTCCCTCCTGGTCTCCCAGAACCAGAAGAGGTATAAAGAGGGTGGAGCAAACACAGGCAAGATGAAGGAGCCTCAGGTGTTTTGGAAGGAACCAGGGGCAGAGGAAAGTTGTGGGATCGTCAGTCCTCACAACCTCCTCATTGGACCAAGAGCTACTGGAAGAGTTGTCACGATCACTAGGCCTGGCCTCCTGAGCTGTTTGTTTCTTTGAATGAAGAGTTAACTCCACTGACACTGTGTGAGTTATTACTAACCTGCTCCTGGCTCTTACCTCTTGACAATGATAAGATCAGTGCCAGGATACAAGGCGTAGGAGGTTTTGCAGAGGTAACTCAGGTTGGTGGGAAAGATATGATCATCATTATTAGAAACCTGTATGGTTCCAACTGCTCGGAAATGCGATTCAGTTAGAAGATAATTTAAAAGAAGTGAGAGATGTCACACACACGTGTCTCTACATGTGGCATGGCAAAAAACCATGCTGTCCAAAAAGAAGAAAATGTATTATCTAGCAAAATCCCAATGTTTAGACTTATTCACACACCTCAGTCCTTTCCTAAACAGCTCAGGGAATGTTCCAACTTCTTTCCAGAGAGTCCTGTCCTTCTTGGAGATAACTAAAGGTATAGCTTCCTACCAAAATGGCAGCCTCCAAATGTTGTGGACTGCAGTTCTCAGCTGCAGTCAGCATGGTCAATAATGAGAATTTTGGTCCTCAACCTACTATGGTACGAAGCCTGCCTCCCGTAAGTTTTACACAGCCAAACGAACCACAGTCACTTGTTCTCCTCATATGTCTACCATGTGTTTTCTGATCATTTGAATTCAAACCTAGCTGGCTAAAATGCATCTGTAGTTAGTATGCGGGGGGGGGGGGGGTTTGCCCTGAAGATGCTCTTTTCAGATGTTGTTCATTTGTATAAGTGCTAGTACAATCTTCCATGGAACCAGAGAGGTTTATACTCTCCTGCCACAGGAAATTTATTTTATTTATTAAATTTATATGCAGCACTTCATCCAAGGATCACAGGACCATTTTACAAAAGGTGTTTTCCCAGGCTGTTCTATCTGCCAATGCTGCTGCGATCTTAAAGAGCATCGTATCCCACCCAGGGCCAAACTAGGCATTACTTTAATTGAAAAAGCCAGGAAGCACGCCAGGAGTTTTTCTTTCTTTAATTATAGGCATTGGGAGGCTGACTTGTATTGGACACACAAGGGAAGAAGGCTTAACCTTTCATCTCCAGCTGCATCTAGATGATGATTTCCTTCTCCCTGTGGTGCAATTAGCCCTGTGGTAGGAGAGGAACCATCCCATTGGAACAAATGGGACTTTTCCTGTAGGCAAAATTCCTGCATTGAAGAGGGTTGGATTAAGTGACCCTCAGGAGTCTCTTCCAGCTCTACAATCCAACAACAACAACAACAACAATAATAATAATTTATTTATACCCTGCCCATCTGGCTGGGTTTCCTCAGCCACTGTGGGCGGTTCCCAACAGACTACTAAAAACACAATAAAACATCACCTTTTAAAAACTTCCCTAAACAGGGCTGTCTTCAAATGTCTTCTAAAAGTCAGATAGTTGTTTATTTCCTTGACATCTGACAGGAGGGCGTTCCACAGGGTGGGTGCAACTACCAAGAAGACCCTCTTGCCTGGTTCCCTGTAACCTCACTTCTCGCAGGGAGGGAACCGCCAGAAAGCCCTCGGAGCTGGATCTCAGTGTCCGGGCTGAACGATGGGGGTGGAGACACTCCTTCAGGTATACAGGACCGAGGCCGTTTAGGGCTTTAAAGGTCAGCACCAACACTTTGAATTGTGGTCATAAACGTACTGGGAGCCAATGTAGGTCTTTCAGGACTGGTGTTATATGGTCTTGACGGCCATATATACCCTAGAATTCTTCTCTTCTCAGCTGCTGCTTCTGCTGTTCTTGAAGTTGAATTGAGCAGAAGTGAATAATTATTCCTTCATTGCAGGAAAGTTGGGCTACTCAATAACCGTTGGGGATCCCTTTAAACTCTCTTGATTCTATGATCATGTGGTGGCATCGGGTCCAATCCAAGCCCAGTCACTGCACTAATTCAAGGTTTTCACAGTGATGTGCTTGTCCTCCCAGCCTTGGCCGCCATGCTTAGCAGGGCTGTGGGTTCAACAGTGTCTGGATTTCTCCCTGGGTGCAGCTCTTTGCTACTGATATCGGATCAGAGACAGGTTATAGAAGAAGAAAAGAGACTTTGGATTTGATTTCCCGCTTTATCACTACCCAAAGGAGTCTCAAAGCGGCTAACGTTCTCCTTTCCCTTCCTCCCCCACAACAAACACTCTGTGAGGTGAGTGGGGCTGAGAGACTTCAGAGAAGTGTGACTGGGCCAAGCTCACCCAGCAGCTGCATGTGGAGGAGCGGGGAAGCGAACCCAGTTCACCAGATTACGAGACTACCACTCTTAACCACTACACCACACTGGCTCTAGGTATTTGGCCGGCAGCAGAATAATAATTTCCACTGATATTTACGTTTCTAATTGTTCTTTGATCCTCTCTCATCAAACAGAGTTTGAAAGGGTTCCCTCATCTCTCCTCACACTATACTAATTCTCAAGATTTGAAAACTGAGAAAGTGGCAAGATTCGCATGCTTTCATACTGTCTTTGATATTCTGGAAGAAACACTGTCATCTGTCTTCAGCTTAATTTGTTTCCCAAACAGTTTGGGAGTTATGGCTGAATATAGTATACGGGCTGAACATCTTTAGAAGCACAACAAACTAAAATAATCTGCCAAATCTGTTTATCCGTTCCTCCACCTACATGTGCTATTTGGTCTGTCATATTTTGCAGCACAATAGTGAACGTGCATTAGCATGGCACAATGTGTTTGTCTTTTTTCCCCACTTCCGAAAGTAAAGTAGAAAACTTTACTCTATAGTCCATGCCATGGGGTCTGAAAACGGGCTTGCTTTTACCATCTGTGGTGATTAAATGAGCTAAGTTACTGTATCCTAGTGAAATTAGCCCATGGTATACAAGTAGCTTTCACCCACCTCACCTTAACTGCATAAAGTGTAGTCTATTATATGTAATATTCAGTTTGCAACTATAGGTTAGGATTCAAGAGACCTGAAATTGACCAGAGAAGATCCATTAATTATTGAAATAACTTTGGGAGCACACTAAAAAGTTGCAGAACAGATGCAAAAAGATGTAAATTATGCAAGGAAAACAATATTGCGCTTTAGATTTCACTTACGGATAAAACCATTCAAACAGGCCAAGGTGTGATTTACCTTATGCATATTATACACCAATATTTTTAGCTTGCCATCAGACACTGATACGTGATTGATCATATTCCCATTGAAGTAACAATCTTTGTGTAAAACAATATTTTCCTCTTTCATCCTGTGATTAATTTGTTCTTGAGGAACCTGCAACACTAGTAAAATTATTTCCAGGGCCGATAATGAATAGTCATCACTTAAAAAACACCTTAATTTTGTGCACAAACTTCCAAAAAATACATAATGTGAGCAACAAGATGACATAACAATTTGACAAGTAGAACAAATATTTGTGAAATGAAAGTTAGACATGGAACTGAATGAGAACTTTGCATTGTGTCCATAGTCCTGTGAATACTTGCATTCACAAATTAGCATAACTAAAGTACATAGGGTGGTATTCAAATATGTTTTATTCAGAGTTGACCCATTAAAATTAATAAACATTAATTTCAATAGGTCCACTCTTGAGTAAAACCTGGTTCAATAATGCCCATAGATTATAGAGTGCCAGAGCTAAACATTTAAAAAATCATTTTATTTCAATGAGAGTGCTTAAGTCTTCTATTGAAACCCGAGGTATGAGTAAGTGTTTAACTTTAGATGAGCCATGGATGTTCCATATAATTTGGTGTCAACAGTGAATTTGCACATGCTGATAAAATAGTCTCATTTTCATTCATCCTACTCCTACTGAACTCAAATCACTATCTTCGGGCAGATGTGAAAATATCTGTGTCCATTCATTTTCTCAGCGGTCACAGAGTTCTGAAATATGGGCGTCAGCTTTCCTTTTAAAAAGTGAAATGATCCTGACTCATATTTTCCTTCATTTAATTGTTTCATGCTGCTTGGTAGAAAGGAAGCAAAAAATATTGTCAACTTCAGAAAGATCTGTAAAATGTTAGAAAGCCATACAGCAGATATATTCGTAAATTATTTCAAATATGGGGACACCTGGTGAACTTTTAAAGTAGAATATTGGGGTGGAGTTGATTGAGGAATTAAAATTAAAAAAACAACATTAGGAGTAAGTACATTATGCTTACAGCAACTGAGTAAAAGAAGGCCACCAGGTTCTTAAATGTCAAGAAATATGACAGCACAAAAATTAGTCCTTCCCCTGAGGGAAGCACAAAAGAATGAATTATGTGGTTGTAGCCAACATAGCACTGAGTTAAAGTAACTTCTTCTGCGGCCCCCGCTTGGTTCCAATGGGGGGGTCATGGTGGTGACGCCTGGGCTGGTGTGGCGGGCTCCATTTACCCTCCATGCCCTGCCACCCCTACCGCAAGCACCAGCAAACCACGCTATGCCACTGGCCACGACCCTCCGAATAAAAGGCAAAAACCTTGAAGGAAATAACTTGAGGTAGCATAGGTATGTCTTCAACTCACTGTGCTATCTCCCTTACTGAAGAATATATATATTTAACATTTGCAAACTGCTTCCACTTGGGATTGCATTATTCGCAGTTGAAGTCAATGCTACACAGCATTGCTTCTGTGAACAAGTCTTTCTGTTACATTGTAAGTGAAGTATAAACTGTCATTTTTCACATTACCCACACCTTCATATTCTCTATTATTCTTTTTTTAAAAAAAACAAAAAACAGCTAACTAAAGGTCTCTGAGGAAGAGGACTGTTTCGAGAGTGACCTTGGGCAAGTCATTGTCTCTCAGCTCTTAAGCCACCTCTAGAGTTGCTGTGAGAATAAATGTGAGGTGAGAGGCAGTTACAAGGCAAGGAGACAAAAGATATAAAGAGAAGTATTAAAAGAAGCTTTATGAAAGAGGCAGTACAGCGCTGATATGCCATCTTTACAATCAACTGCAAACAACTACTGCATTGCATATAGAGGGGAGCAGTTCCCGAACCTGGACACAGCCAACCTTCATAGCTAGATTGATATCAAAGACTACTCTGGTTGGTCACCTAAGTCCCACCCACTTTGGCCAATCTGAATTCCAGTGGATGGCGGGCTATTCTGCCTCCCCTTGCAGCCGACCAAGGAAATTCCCCAACAGGCCGGCCTACAATGGAGAGGCCTTTCTCTCTCTGGAGCCAAGGTCCTTCTGCGAAAGGCCACAACCACTGCCAACCCAGTGGTAGTGGCCTCTCACAGTGGTAGCGGCCTTTTTCTTTGCGTCGCTTTATTTATTTATAATAGAGAACTTTTCAATAAAATATTAACATTGTCTAAAAATGACGGCACAGCAGCCCTAGCAAACACGACTAATGCAACCCTTACTTGAGCTTCGGTCCCATTATATATGGTCAGTTTAAGACCAAGCACAGGGCACCCATTCGTTCATTTTATACAATTCCATTTCCTATTCTGTCCATAAAGGGTATTCTGTTGAGAGCCGCCCAGAGTGGCGGGGTGACCCAGCCAGATGGGTGGGGTATTAACAACAACAACAACAACAACAACAACAACAACAGTAGTAAGTACAGTTTTAGGGGAAAGACTGACACAAAGGGACCTACAACAGCATGAGGGTTTTTATTATTATTATTACTTTGTTTTTAGGTAAATGAACAATGATGTACACAGGTAGGATCTAGGAATCTTAACCCAAATCATTGGCACTGGGGGCCCAGCCACACTGAAGACATTTCAGTTTAAACTATGAAAAATTCTGATTATCCTCATGTGACCTCAATGGCATCTCGCCAGGACTCGGCTCTCGTTGGCATTTAATCTGAACGTAATCCCTGAAATCTCTCCTGTATTGCTAGGTTGCAGGGGTACTAGACTCAGGCAGTGGACCAAGGCTTACGCTGCAAATGTTGTTCTCAGCTCGTGTTATTTCCTTTACCTTTTTCAGCTACAGCAGACGATCTGTTTGAATTTTGCTTTTGCTTTTTTGTGTATGGACTTGTTCATCGCAGAAGCATGTTGTTTAAAAATAGAAAGCAAATCAGGCATAATAATGCACACAGAAATAATTGCCCCTTTGCACTTTAGATGAGTCATTGCAGTAGCTTGGTTTGTTTTTTTTTTTTTTGGTAAAAGAAATTACCCTCACAGAAGAACCATACATACATACATACATAGCTTCTTCGGGTAAAAAAGTGTTGCTTCTAAAGATAACACAAGGAAACAAACTAAAGGTGTCAAAGGCTGAAACATGAGAAAGACATAATACTGATACTGTATGATCTGAGAAAGTCTTTTAAATGCATTCTTAGTTTCACTTGATGATCTCTTACAAAAAGTAGCTCCAGAGGTTACACAACTAAGACAGGCAAACGTATTTAAAATGTAGGTGACATGCATAATAATAACTACAACAATTTTATTACTTGTAACCTGCCCATCTGGCTGGGTTGCCCCATACACCTCTAATAAAACTATGCACAGATAGTCTGGGAAATTCAGCAGAGCCAAGAGTGTCAAACAAATGTATATGCAGGGTTGAAGCCACATGAATATACATTGTCCATAGTTTATAGGTTTCTTGCAAGAAATTATTTATTACAGTCACACCCCAGCTTTCCTCAAGGTGGTATACACAGTCTGTTTCTTCTACTTTTACCCTCAGAACAACCTTGCGAGGTACAGAATCATGGAATCATAAAATAATGAAATTGTAGAGAAGACCTTGGGCCAGTCACACTTCTTTGAAGTTTCTCAGCCCCACTCACCTCACAGAGTGTTTGTTGTGGGGGAGGAAGGGAAAGGAGAATGTTAGCCGCTTTGAGACTCCTTAAAGGGAGTGAAAGGCGGGATATCAAATCCAAACTCTTCTTCTTCTTCTTCTTCTTAGCAAGACTTCAATGAGAAGGGAAAGGGAAAAGAAGCAGCTGGCTGGCAAGAAGTAAGGAGGAAATTTTCATGCCATGCCAGGAATCAGAGAAACAAATGGCTATAGCTATATTCTTCCCCCCTTGTCTTCAAAGTTGGGCTAGACATAATTTTGATCCCTCCACTGGCTAAGCTAAAACTATTCAACAGAGTTTTAGGAAGGCAAGAAGTGAACTAAGTGGTGGATACTAGTGATCAGAAAACATGTTTACCAGAAGGAAGCTCATCTCAGGATACTTGACAGAAAAATATTTTGTCCCTTATTTTGCATGATTGACACCAGCACAACCGAGGACTTCCTAGTTTCCAAAGACTCACATCAAACAACTTTTAGCACGTGAATGCTTTTTGCACATGAAGGAGCAGACCTGATGTGTAGCCAAAAAGTTCACAGAGTTTTTAAAGTGAGCACAATTCAAGTGTCCCCATTTCCTTAATAATCACATATCCAATATAAAACAGTTGGTCCTGTAGCCAGCCTGCCCGAGACGGACCCCAGTCTTTGTTCTCCCTTCTTCTTCACAGCACATGTTGCTCTAAAAACTCTATTTTCCTGTCACCTAAAACAGCACATCCCATCACCATGGCAACCTCTATCTGCCCAGGCCCAAGATTCCTCTTAGATTGACCATCAACAACACCTTCTGTCATGTGAATTCCTCTATCCCAGGCGAGGCCCTGTCTTGGACGAAAGCTTGGCTTGTTCTTTTCCACTGACCTTCAATCTTCTCTTCAATACTCCAAATACTCAAAATTGTTTTCTAGGGTTTGGGGTGTCCCCCTTCCAAAAAATCTGTAACAATATGCAGTGCTTTTTTCTGGGGGTACACAGGGGTACGCAAACCCCTAAACATTTTGTGAATCTTTGTACTTTTATCTATTTACTGTATTTATTTCCCCCGATTTGAACTATAAAATGGTGATTTTCTTGAGTCAAAATGAGAGTACCACTAAACATTTTAAAGAAGAAAACACTGACAATATGTGTGTACACACACACACACACACACACACACACACACGTACATGCATGTACAGTATGTTCTAACTATGCATATACATTCATGCATACAAAAATGTACAGCAAACCTGTACTTTAGCTTTCAGTCTCTCCATAACTGCTATCTAAAGCAGTCTAACTCGCTTCCACATGACTGACATCATTTCCACCGGTTGTGTGACACATTTCTTTAGCCTCTGAAATACTCAGAGAGCTGCAACACACATACACACACACACACACACACAGCCCCACCAAGTTGCAAATAAATAATCACAACATAAACCCCAGAAGCAAGTGCTTCATGCACAGCTGCCTCACAGCTCCGCGGCCTAAGCCTGCTAACGAAACGAAGTTCATAGCTCGGCCAATCCCATCAGCCACCAAGAAGAGAAAATGCTTTGCATAGCCTACAGCAGCTATTGTTAGGCGATCCAAGAGGAGGAATTAGAAGCTAGTTTCTGAAGAAGTCTCGGATGATTATTGTCCACGCAAAATTAGATCTGCGTCTGAGAAAGTCAAATTTTGAGGGTGGGGTGATGACGGGGACCATACAACCTGTCAAAATATGCACAGCAAACATGCAGGAAAACGTCTTCGCTGCTTTGCATTAATAACTCTTCTCAAAACGCTTCTTAAAAACAGTGAACTCGGGACAAGCAGGGAATCATCCACACCCACATTCCTGGTTTTCACAAGAGCTTTTCATTTCCCATCCAGCATCTGCTCGTTATCATAATAGAACATATGAAGTAACAGCTAGGGATTTGGCATCTTCGCAACGCTGAAAGTGCAATATCTCACTAAAAATGCTGTTGCTGTTCCTTCTCTAGCCAATGGATGGGATGGCCCCTACCTTGCCAGGATGTTCTCCCTAGCAGATAGGAGGAGCTTCTTCCCAATGGTCCTTGGTCCTCTGGCTGATGGCAGAGGTCAAAGGGCACCTCCTTTCTGCTCTCTAGCTGCCCTTTGCACAAAGGAAGATTGGACTCTGTGGCTGATCTGACAATCAGGGGAAGGTTGGCCCTTCATTATGGATCTTCTCAACAAACAGGGAATCTGTCAGGCAGGCTCCATCAGGCTCTTTCTTCAACTGTCATCAGCAGCCATTGCATCAAGAAGGGAGATGGGACAGAAGGCCTTCTCCATGCTCTCTGCATAGCTGTCAACTTTTCCCTTTTCTTGCGAGGAATCCTATTCGGAATAAGGGAATTTCCCTTTTTTAAAAAAGGGAAACATCTATGGCTCTCTGTCAGAAGGCCAGCAACTTTTGGCTCCTCCTCCCCTTGAAATCTTTGGGAGATCCAAAGTCAAACACTTATTCATGGGACAATTCCAGGGACATCAACTGGGGTAAATCCATCCATTCATAAGACCCTCACCACATTGGAAAAAGGGCTGGATACTGATGTTATTAATAATAATATTTCCCCCATATTTTAAAAAAATTCCCCATAATATCCTGCCCCCCAGGTTAAATACTTCCTTCTTCACAAGTATATTCATAGGCAGCCTATAGGAACTGTAAAGCACTTTTATTTGCTATTCCTTTTTTTGGAATAACTTTTTATTGGGTTTTATAAACAAGAATAATGCTATACAAATAAGTATACAGAAATACCTTGGAAGTCGAATGTAATCTGTTTCGGAAGTCCGTTCAACTTTCAAAATGTTCGACTTCCAAGGTGCAGCACCGGACGTTCAGCTTCCAAAAACCATTTGAAAACCGCAACAATCACTTCCAGTTTCCGATTGTTTGGGAGCCGAAACGTTTTGAGTTTACAGGAGTTTGGCTTCCGAGGTTCCACTGTACCATGTTTTCTCACGTCATTTGTACATCACAAAAATAGCATAATAAATGTAGAGTAATATCTACAATATATGGTTCGTTATTAGTGGTCAATGTATAAGTTCTTGGTTCATGAATTGGTTTAAACAAAGGGGAAATTACTTTGTAAGAATTTCTCATCAAGAAATATAACTATGAAAATTGATATGTGTTTGTCCCTGTGTCTTCACGAGTATGGTTGTTCTGACTACTATGAAAAGAACTATCGCTTGGCAACATATGGGTAGCCTTTAACAAAAATGCATTAATGCTCCTTGAGGGCTTGGCGTACTCTCTTGCCTGCTATTGCAACGTGACATCCTTTGGCTAGTAGGAGGTGCAAATATTTAATGACTGAGAGGTGGGGGGGTTGGGGGAGAATAGCTGTGAATCAGCTGAGAGTGAAGCACAATCTGATGGAGGATCGTACGTTTTGCTGCTGGGTAAAGGTAAAGGTACCCCTACCTGTACGGGCCAGTCGTGACCGACTCTAGGGTTGTGCGCTCATCTCACTTAAGAGGCCGGGAGCCAGCACAGTCCGAAGACACTTCCGGGTCACGTGGCCAGCGTGACATCGCTGCTCTGGCGAGCCAGAGCCGCACACGGAAACACAGTTTACCTTCCCGCAATAAAGCGGTACCTATTTATCTACTTGCACTTAGGGGTGCTTTCGAACTGCTAGGTGGGCAGGAGCTGGGACCGAACGACGGGAGCTCACCCCGCCGCGGGGATTCGAACCGCCGACCATGCGATCGGCAAGTCCTAGGCACTGAGGTTTTACCCACAGCGCCACCCGCGTCCCCTTTTTTGCTGCTGGGTAGCAGCCATCTATTTGCTTCCAATAAACAGAGCAAATATTACACAGGTACCATATGCTCCCATCCAAATGCAACCAAACCCACCAGCACTGCCCCCGAGTAAATAGTTTGTGGAAGTGGAGTGTGCTTCAAATTATCATTATCACTGCATTCATTTAATTGTACAGATACAGTGACAATGAGTAATTTTTCCAGAGCATCATTCCCCTCACTGGCTTCTAAGAAGGCTTCTAAGGTGCTTCCTGCTTGCAGGACTGTTTCTTGATGGTGCCTCTGCTACTGGAAAGTCCACAAAGTGGATAAGGCTTAATTGGTGCCATGCTTTGAAGATCATACACCAATCAACCTTCTCCAAGTTTTATCCGGAAGATATTTTTTTTAGGTAGGATGATGGATAATAAGAGACAGAGGGGAAGATAAAGAAAACAGAACAAAACACCACATTTCCTCTCTCATTTCATGCAAGGAAATATTCTTTACAATTCCACTATCAGAATTGTACACTTATTCTTGCTGCTAAGAGTACTGTGCAGACACCTGGTGCTCTGATAGGTCGACTGCTGCCGAAAATACAAGTTATCCCTGTCATGCCAGGCCTTCCTAAATGGAGCTGATGGGAACGAGAGTTCAATAACTTCTGAAGTGCTGCAGGGTCTCCATCCGTGCACTAGGCAATAAAAAGGACATTTTGGCCCGTGTCAAAAAGGGCCTCTTTTAGGGGCAAAGCCTGTTCTCTAATAGCCAAATTTGATTTATTGGCTGTCTCTGGCTGCATTACAGGCAGCCCCCTCCCACCTGTGCATTAATGTTAGAACTATGCAGAACCTAAGGACACCCAAACTGATTATTATTATTAATAATAATAATAATAATACCCCAACCATCTGGCTGGGTTTCCCCAGCCACTCTGGGCGGCTTCCAACAGAACATTAAAAACAGAATAAAACTTCAAACATTAAAAACTTCTCTAAACAGGGCTGCCTTCAGATGTCTTCTAAAAGTCAGATATTTATTTCCTTGACATCTGGTGGGAGGGCATTCCACAGGGAGGGTGTCACTACTGAGAAGGCCCTCTGCCTGGTTCCCTGTAACTTTGCTTCTGGCAGTGAGGAAACCGCCAGAAGGCCCTTGGAGCTGGATCTCAGTGTCCAGACTGAACGATGGGGGTGGAGATGCTCCTTCAGGCATAATGAGCCTAGTCCGTTTAGGGCTTTAAAGGTCAGCACCGACACTTTGAATTGTGCTCGGAAACGTACTGGGAGCCAATGTAAGTCTTTCAGGACTGGTGTTATGTGGACTCAGTCAGCCAGTTACCAGTCTAGCTGCCGCATTCTGGATTAGTTGTAGTTTCCAGGTCACCTTCAAAGGTAGCCCCAGCTACAGCACATTGCAGTAGTCCAAGCAGGAGATAACTAGAGCATGCACCAATCTGGCGAGAGATGTAATGGCTGGCAGAAGTAGATGTAGATTTATCCCTGAACAACCACTTCTGATTTCTTGAAGCCATAACCTAATTCTATATAAAATTGTGTTGGATGAAAAAAAGCCGACACAAGAAATCAAAGCACTTGAGCTGGATTCCATCAAAAGCAACATGCCAGCTACCCATTCCAGGAGGTGTGGTGCTGATTTGCCTGAGGGACTGAACAGTTCTTGTTATTTTCAAGAATCTTTTCTCCTCAGGAGTATAGTGCTCTTGTCATTAATCCACCCTCCTTAACAAAACCTGAAAACAGGCATTTCCTATTGCGATTGTTCTCTTCTCTGCCAGCTCAAGTTTTAAGTATTCTGCACACTGGCAATGAAAATTTAGTGCGTGACTCACCATCTCTCAGGTTTGGGAGTTATACTGAGTCAGACCTTTGATGCATCTAGCTCAGCATTGTCTAAATCAAGGATAGGGAAGCTGTGGTCCACCCAAAGGTGGTTTCAGGGTAGTGTCTGCTGCAGGGGGCACCACAGCAATGGAACAGGGCACGGGGGGGGGGGTGTGTGAAGCATTTAGTGTCTTGTAGGGGACCACAGAAATTTGAGAGCCTGAGGTCTGCCAATGGATACTCCTGATCCATGACCGTTGGCCATGTTGGCTGAGGCTGATGGGAACTGGGGTCCAGCAACATCTGGAGAACCTCAAGTTCTCCATCTATGATTGGCAGTGGTTTTCCAGGGCTTCAAGCAGGAATCTTTCTCTGCCCTCCCTATAGATGGCAGGGATTGATGTCAGGACCTTCTGCATGTAAAACCTGTGGTCTTATGGTCCTTCCTCTCCTGTTGAACTTCTCTGATCTTCTGTACTCGCCGGTACACCTTCTCAGACTTACAACCATTGACCTGCTTCTCCTCCGCCACTTGGTTCCATTGCTCTGCCTAGATCCTACACCCACTTCATGTTTCTCTCCCCAAACCATTGTACGCTCCCTTTCCTTCTACCACTGTGTCTCCAGTCTTGAGTTAACTAGGAAAGCGGGTGCCAGGAACTGACAATCCCCCATATTTCTTTCAGTAGCAGAGGAGCCCTGAGCTGTGCCTATAGACTTTTTAAATACCTGGACCAGGCTTCCAGTTCCAAGCATTTCTCCTGGGAAGTAGCACAACCTTAAAGGGTATGTCCAGTTTTTGCCCTTGTGCAAACATGCACATAGAGCTGAACACTATTTTCAACGTCACACACCTCGGATCTGTTCTATCGCCTGCCATCAGTATTCAGCAGCGGCATGCATTTTTTCTGTGCTAAGTCTGCAGGCACAGGAAGACCCAAGAGAAAGCACAACAGCTTCCTTCAGCCAGCACACTCGCCTTCGCAAAGCCCCCTCCCCAACTATGCCAAAATCCAGATTTATTGCGCGTGGACGCATTTCACAGCTTGAAACCTTATTTTAACTGTGGCCGACACATCACATAATCTTTGATGCCAGATGCGTTCTCTCTCCGGGTTGTGGGCAAGGCGGGTCCGTCCCAAGTCATTTTGCTGCACCCTGGATATTAACAGCTGCTGTTTTATTTTCATACAGTAGTACCTTGGTTCTCGAACGACTTAGTTGTCGAACAAATCGGCTCCCAAACGCCGCAGACCCGGAAGGAAGTGTTCCAGTTTGCGAACGTTTTTCGGAAGCTCCTGCAGTCAATCGGAAGCCGCGCCTTGGTTTTCAAATGGTTTTGAGAGTCGAACGGACTCCTGGAACGGATTAAGTTCGAGAACCAGGGTGCCACTGTATTTGGAACTGCGGGTTTTATATGCGTCAAATGTTCCAGAGACCCTTTTGGCATTGTTGCATGTTGTGAGATGGTCTGGCTTCTCCATTCGGTAGGAAGGGCGGGGTGTGAATAAATAAACAAAGGACAAGATGACGGCGGCAGCCCCCCATCTCATTTCATGACCATAAAAGTCAACCAGACCGTCAATTAATTGGCAGCATCCTCCACTACATCCAAGACCAACAGGCTACTTTAAGGATGCATTGTTCTACAGTACTTTCCCAGTGCTTCACGCTGCCTGTGGCAGCCACTTCACCTTGCCTAATGGCAGGGCTGGCCTTGGGGTAGGTGGCCCTTTTGCATCTTAGTCTAATTCTGCCACCTCCCAGAGAGTTCTTCTTCTTTAGAAGGTCTATACTAAGAAGATATGAAGATAATTATTTTCATTTGCTTCTTGCATCTCCTGCCCTCCCAATCGAAGTGTACAGTATTTCAGACAGCACATTTCCTCCCACTTAGAGCTTTTGTTCATCGCCACTTACTTTGATCAGAAAGCTGAAGTACCGGGATCTCTTGCATGCTGTGGAGAGAACAGAAAAAAAGTTAGTAATGATTATATATTTAAATGTGCTTGCAGGCTTTCAGCAAGAATGAGTTTTTAATACACCACGTTTAAGAAACATAGACATGCTTTTGCTGTGAATATTCAGAAACGTTGGGGTTTTTTTTTTTAATAAAGAAGATCAAACCTAAATTTTGACAAAAGGTCAGTCAACACAATCTTCTTCATTCAGCACAGTCAGATTATTCAGTTTTTGATTTCTGCCTTGGATACTCATAAATGGATCTCATTAAAAAGCTAAAGAACGAGGGGCAACCCGCTTACTTGTCCACATGGAAGCCACGTTTGATAGGTGTTTTGGCTCTAGTCTTGATACAAATCTAGATAATGAGGTTCAAGCAAAGGAGCACTTGAAAGCATTATGAAAGGCTTCAAATGGTAACCCAAAGGTTTCGAAGCTCACCCCATGATTTTCACAGGCTTTCTCGTGCTTCTGAACAGTGAACGTTAAGGAACAGAAGAGCACCTGACAAAGAGACTTTTGTTACAGTTCCCAACATGATAGTAACTATTCCTGAAAACAAAATGCATGGGAAGCTCAGGGTTTTTTAAAAAATAAAAATCCACGACACGTAAAAGTGCGCTAGAATCAAAAGCCACATACACATTTATAGCACTTTTATTCCAATTTAAGACCAGGGTGGATAAAAATCAAAGATTTTTTAAAATTAAAAATTAAAAATGGATTTCAAAAAAATTAAATCAGATTTTAAAAAAATTTAAATCTTTTTTTTATTTAAATTGGATTTTTAAAATAAAATGCTTTTAGAGGAAAATAATCTTTCGAAATATAGTTTTCTATTTAGGTTACATTATAGTTCAAAGACTATTCATCAGGAAATAAGGATTTGTTTTAAGTTTTTCATGTGTGCTAAAACTCTGTCTAAAGTTTAACCACATCAGTTAACAAACAAGGATACATAAGCTATAATGCTATTGTTTTACATAAACAAATTGTTTAAATTGTTATTAAGGAGATGATTATTTTTCTTCTTCCAATAAAGTACAGCAGAAAAGTTGTTCAAATATAAACAGTGAACTTATTAAACCTCACAATATTTTCATAATTATCTGTCTATGTATTTCTAATAGTATAACCAAACCCACAATTTTTGATATAACTGTAAAAACTCCTCTGAAAATTTATTAATCCAAAAATGAAACCTTCATCTGGTTGTAAATATTAAGATGATACCAGCAGGAAATTCTTTCTGTAAAAGAAAGAAAGATTTAAATCAAGTCTTACTGACTAGTGATTTAAATCGTGATTTATATCAAATCCACCCTGTTTAAAACTCATCCTGGGAACTGTGGTTTGCTAAGGTTCCCCCCCCCCCTTACTTCTTTGTGATGCATGCTGAATTTTAATGTAATCTGATCTGGCTGTGGGTGTTAATGAACCGTAGAACACACACACACACTTGAATATCTAAATAAAAGGAAGATTCCCTTTCATTTGACTATGTTACACTTAGAGATGTCCCTTTGCAGAGTTAAACCAACAACAAAAATATCACTTGCCATCTTCAGTCACTTCTTCCACAGCACAGATGGGACTTTCACTTCCTCCTCCCTTGAGTGTAGGCAGGGAACAAGTGTAAAAGCTATGTCAAAGAGTTAGCACCATGCTAATCTCTGGTTCAGATGGAATGAGGATCCTTCAAGCAAAAACATGGGTTCATGGGCTCCCCCCACTTATGAGGTGAAGATGGCTTAAACAAAGGAGACTTCATCCTTTTGAACAAATCACAGAATTGAAGAGTTGGAAGGGATCCCAAGGGTCGTGTAGTGCAACCCTCTGCAATGCAGGAATCTCAACATGACAGGAGGCCTTACAACCTCTGCTTAAAAACCTCCAAAGATCACCTCTCCTGGAAATCTGTTCCACTTTCCAACAGCTCTTACTGTCATAAAGTTATTCCTGAGATTAAGTTGAACCCTCCTTTCTGGTAACTTGAAGCCACTGGTTCGGGTCCTAGCCTCTGGAGCAGAAGAAAGCAAGATTGCTCCTTCTTGCATGTGACAGTCCTTTAGATCTCTGAAGGTGACTATCATATCTCCTCTTCTCCAGGCTAAACATACCCAACTCCCTCAACTGCAAGGCTTGGTTTCCCGACCGTTGATCATCTTGGTTGCCCTCCTTGGCACACGTTCCAGCTTGTCAATATTCTTCTTAAATTCTGGTGCCTGGATCTGGACATAGTATTCCAGGTGTGCTCTGACTAAAGCAGAATAGATCGGGACTCTTGCTTCCCTCGATTGGGACACTATACTTCTCTTGATGCCGAAAGCGCAGGTCGTTTTCACACCAAGATGATAATAAATTTCAGCCTAATCCTACTTTGAATAAACTACCTATAATTGGAACAAACTATGGTTTCTCATAATTGGATGTAAGGAGGTTTGGTCAAAATGGCGAAAGGAAACCTAAAAGTCCTTCCCCACATACCAGGGATGGAAGTGAGCATACAAACTCAAGGCGCTCACCTGCCTGTCCTTATTACAACAAACCATGGTTTTAGCACTGCATCTTAACTGAGCCACTCTGTGGGCCCTGTCCCAAAACAGCCTCTTGTTGCAAAAGCGTCACTGTGCACGGCAAAATACAAGAAATTTATATTTAAAGCGAAAGAGGGAAACGTAGCTCGACTCCCTCACTTTACAAAGAAACAAGCCAGAAAAAGTAAATAAAAGGGCACAGGGCTCTTTTTGTTTGTTTGTTAAATGGTCTATTGGCAATCCTAAATGCAGTAAGTGCAGGCTTGAAGGATTTCCTAGCTTAAACAATTTTGGTAAGTTGTCCAGAACGCCACGTTCTTGCAAGAATCCAAAGCATCTTTTACCGGGGTGGGGGGGTGTTGTTGTTATTCTAAAAGCCCTTCGTTTGCTGCAGCCAATTAAAGAACTTCGATTTCGCATAAGCAAGCTCACAGCCAAGAAAGGGCTCTCTGGATCCACCACAAAGATATTTAATAAAAAGGGGGAGAGTAGCCTTGCCTCATAGGCTTTCTGTGTGGGCTAATTAATGCCTCTCTTTTGGGGGGCAATTTTCGGTATATAAGCAGACATACATAACTGAGGCGGATAACGTGCGCAGACATGTGTTTTAAAGCACTGTTCTCTCCCTTAAAGAAAGTGTAGTCGTTATTTATCCATGTTGATTTCATTAGCATTGAAGGGTGTTACACACGCGCTCTTGTATCTACGCAACAAGGAAAGGATACACAAACATCCCAAAGGACAAAAGACTTTCCTAAGTTTTTTCTTTTGGCAAAACAAAAACAGAAAACGACTGGTACTTCCTTTTCAAACACCCCAAAGCTCTTCTTTCAGAGAAACAAGCAAAGTGTCAAAACTGCACCAAACTGGGGGGGGGGGGGGGGAGAGAAATAAACCTGGTAAGACGGTTTGAAATCGGCTATAGTTTCCAAACAGTCTACATTTTGCCAGCCAAAATGGAACCAAATTAGACTGATAAAGAAGAATAATAGAATGCCCATGTTGTTGTTGTTGTTTTTAAATCCTCCCTTAAATTTTATTTTATTCACGAGTTGCATACGTTTCAAGCCAATGCTGGTTATGCATAATGTTAACTGCTTAGCCTGTATGATTTGACCCTGAAAAAGCGTAGAGTTTTATATTATTTTTAAAAAATCAGAATATTTGTTTAATTATCAAAGCAATGACTGCATTGATAACAATAGAAATATTTCTGTTCATACCACACCTTGAGAATTTGCTATGAGGTCTGTTTTCATATTAGTCTGGTTTGGACATCACACAAAACCAGAGTTTAGTGTCACAAGAACAAACCTTAGGTTCACACGCTCCCCCCCCCCCCCGCTTCCATCTCTCCTCCTCTGGCACCGCCATGATGATTTTGGAAGTGTTTTGCTTCCACTATGCTTAACCGCTTGTTGTGTTACAAAACCTGACATAGCATGGTCAATGTTAACTATGGCTTGTTTGAAACCAGCCAACTTCATACTATAGGCTGTGGTAAAAGGTAAAAAGTAAAGGACCCCTGGATGGTTAAGTCCAGTCAAAGGCGGATATGGGGTTGCAGCCCTCATCTCACTATCAGGCCGAGGGAGCCGGCGTTTGTCCATGGACAGCTTTCAGAGTCATGTGGCCACCATGACTAAACCACTTCCGGCGCAACGGGACACCATGACGGAAACCAGAGCGCACGGAAACACTAGTCACCTTTCCACTGTGGCGGTACCTATTTATCTACTTGCACTGGCGTGCTTTCGAACTGCTTGGACAGGGCAACAGGAGCTCATCCCTTCGCGGGGATTCGAACTGCCAAACTTCTGATCAGCAAGCCCAAGAGCCTCAGTGCTTTAGACCACAGCGCCACCCATGTCCCGATTATAGGCTATGAAGCTGACTTGTTTAAACAAACCTCAGTTAACAATAGTTAACATTAACCAGTTAAGGGCTCAGACAAGACAGTAATTTCTGGTAAACTGAACTCACAGGTGAAAGCTTCTATTCTGCTCATCACACCTGCACCAGAGAGGGGAGTGATTGAACACAAAGCAAACTATGACTCATTCTCATCACACTAAATTAGGGATTAGCATGATGTGATGATGGGCATTATGTTCAGTAGCAACCTACAAACAGTACAGGAAATATCTGCGTTATCACAGCAGTGGTGATGTCATCTATTTCTATTAAAAACTACACCAGACACATGGCCCTAGTGAATGAATTCCCAGTTATTTATCCAAATCTACCTTACCCTTTTGAACAGAATTGAGCATGAAAATGTGCCTGCGTTGAACGGGTAGCACAACATTTCCCTAAGTAGAGTGAAGAGCAACAGATCTCAGCATCATTGCCATGTGAAACAGAAAAGGCAAATACTTTTCAGAAACATCTCTTAATAATTAGTTATTGTACACCAATTAGCTCAACAAGGATCCCCCCAAAATAAATAAATAAATGCATTTAGCCTATGCTGGAAAAAGTCAGCATGAATCAGAATGAGTTACCATCCACACTCACAGACTTAAAACACCACACTAATCGACTGACCTTTCCATTTTCTGTGAACTCTGGCTAGCTCAATTTGTTGTTGACTCAAGAAAACCTGAGCAGAGACATGCACAAAGATATCACTGAGATTAATTCAGATCCACACTCTTAAGCTCGCTGAGGGGAAATGAGCGCTCTTGCTAACGTGTGAGGAAAGGAGCAGAAGTTCTTATCTGTGCTCATTTGCTACATTATCATAATATACATTTCAAAACAGAAATGTAAAAAAGCCAGATCAGATAACATTTGGCAGAAATTGCCAGCATCTGCCGAGAGGAAATAAAAGCAGGATGGAAATGGCTATGAGTCGTGAGGAAAAGCATCTCAGCCTCTAACACTCTAAGCCTGACATTAACTATCAATCACTTTTATTATAATTTCATTTGGAAATGAAAAGGCAGAGGAGAAGGGAGGCCTTTTTCATCCATTGGCCAAAGTGCTCTTTGAAAGTACAGGCCCATAGCTTAAGATTGCAGGTACAGTGGTACCTCAGGTTACATACGCTTCAGGTTACAGACTCCGCTAACCCAGAAATAGTGCTTCAGGTTAAGAACTTTGCTTCAGGATGAGAACAGAAATCGTGCTTCCGCGGCGTGACGGCAGCAGGAGGCCCCATTAGCTAAAGTGGTGCTTCAGGTTAAGAACAGTTTCAGGTTAAAAACGGACCTCCGGAACGAATTAAGTACTTAACCCGAGGTACCACTGTATTCTGTTTAAACAAATAACTAGTTCAAGCCAGAATAGAATTGTGGGTAAAAATTGCAGAAAGTTATGCATTTAAGGTAGAGGTCAAAACATGAAATCTAAAGAACAATTCCCATCTGACCTGCCACCATTCTGCCCAAAGACTCATTCAGGCGATGATATAATTGAGCAAGGCTATTAATTTTTTCTGAATTCCCTCCCACACCATTTCATGTTACCGATGTAGCAACTCAAGTGAAAGATGTGTTTGAACCAATGACAGCATAAGAATTGGGACTCTAGATACAATCCTGTCCATGCCAGCAGTACTCCAAAAACAGGACTACCAGAAGAGCAATTGTTTGCCACCATATACATTTAAATTGTACGACCCCCCCCCCTCTCTCTCTCTCATAGTTCTTTCATAGTCTTATACCAACATGTTCACAAAAGGACAGAAAGCAGAAAACACTCCAAAGGACAACATAAACCAGGCACCCCCAACCTTCGGCCCTCTAGTTTTGGACTACAATTCCGATCGTCCCCTGTTAGCTAGGGATCATGGGAGTTGTAGGCCAAAACATCTGGAGGGCCGCAGGTTAGGGATGCCTGGCATAAACTAAGGTATAATTGACCAGAGAGATAATTGGTACCATTTCTTTCCCAAAGGATGCTAAATAAGAGCATATCAGATAATACTTTTTAGTACAGAGATGAAAATATCAATACTGGATTTCCCCCTACTTTAAGAGGACAATTTTTGCTTTGCTCATTGTGCTCTAAGCAAACTTGCTCTTGAATGTTCATTATATCTATCTATACAGTAAATACCAGTTCAAGAATACTTAACAAAATAGTTGAAGAGAGGGAGGGGTGTTTTTTTAAGGCTGCAAGCCTATGAACATTTATCTGGGAGAAAGCCCCATTGCTTAGTAAATTCAGTGGGACTTACTCCTAGCTAAAATATATAGGATTGTGCTGTAAATGTTCATTTGTGATTTTTAATTAGCAATATACCAAAAATTATGACTGAAGTATAATATCCGGAATAAACCTGGGAGTATAACTTGTGAGAGGGACACGGGTGGCACTGTGGGTTAAACCAGAGAGCCTAGGACTTGCCAATCAGAAGGTCGGTGGTTCAAATCCCCGCGACGGGGTGAGCTCCTGTTCCTTGCTCCCAGCTCCTGCCAACCTAGCAGTTCGAAAGCACGTTAAAGTGCAAGTAGATAAATAGGTACCGCTCCGGCGGGAAGGTAAACGGCATTTCCGTGCGCTGCTCTGGTTCGCCAGAAATGGCTTAGTCATGCTGGCCACATGACCCGGAAGCTGTACGCCGGCTCCCTCGGCCAATAAAGCGAGATGAGCACTGCAACCCCAGAGTCGGTCATGACTGGACCTAATGGTCAGGGGTCCCTTTACCCTTTACCTTATAACTTGTGAAATGAGTCTTTAAAATCTGCTGAGATACTCATACAAGTAACAGATAAATTAAACTGATTCACAATTGCAGCATGACCTTTAGACAACACAAGAACTTTGCAAATATTATACTGAATGCAAGAGAGAGCCACAATGATGTTACACTCAATGGGATTATGTCATAGTTATTTTTTTGTTAAGTGAGCCAATTCCTGTCTACCCTTCTCAGACACAAACACACAAAATATTGATAAAGTTATGCAGGGGGGAAATGAGCACATAACACGGCCTTCATTCTCTTGAACAAACTGACCAAGAATTGATCTGGAAGAGAGGAAGGTTCACCCACCGAGTCTAAGGAACAGCAAAACCTACTGGATAATTAAGCTCTTGGTTAATCAAAAGCAGGGAAATTCAGTCAGCTGCTATGTATTAACAACTTCCAAAAGGGAGACCATAGAAAGGACATAAGTATGGATTAAAAATTAACCACGATTGCCAGAAAGCCTGATATGGCAATTCCACCCACAGAAACATGTGCTCAGACCTTTCTGCCAGCACATGGCATACATTCTGCTGTCTTTAACAGCATCGACAGATACAGAAGCAATTATACAAAAAAGCCAACTTTCTCTAGAGTAGGATGGAGGAGAGGGAAGCTGAGTCAGACTCTAAGAATACAGTTCCTGGGATCTGAGACACTTCTCCTTCACTCTATATTCTCTTTCTCTGTTTCAATATTTTCAACTCAGTAAGAGACGCTCTTTTAGATTTATTGCTTAGAGTGTGGCGCTGATAACACCAAGGCTGTAGGTTCGATTCCTGTATGGGACAACTCCATATTCCTGCATTGAAGGTGTTGGACTAGATTGGGCGCACCCGCGTTTTCCGGAATCTGCGTCTGTGCAGATGTGATTTTCGGCCCTGAGGAAGTGAGTCCCCACGGTGCGCTGTGCCAGTTTAGCGCAGCACGCAGGGACTCGCCGAACGGGCGGCTCAGTTCGCGGGCGGCTCGGGAGCCGGTTAAACGATCCCCGTGAGCCACTTGTGGCCCACGGGCCTTAGGTTGCCTACCCCTGCCATACACACTGCCTCCATACACCTCCCCAGACTTCCATACAGACTGCCCAGGCATGCACCCAAGGGAGGCCGCTTTGGTGCAGTGAACACAGCAGTCTGACTTCACTCCCAGAAGCACACTCCATTCCCTCTCAAGACAGACAGGTGCCAACAACAACAATCAAGCAACGTTAGGGTTGTCCAGATGTGGTAAATGTGCTCGGCGTGACCTCAAGGGATAGACAAACGCTGTCCGCCATCTTTGTTCTACAAACATTCCATTCACACAAGGAGACCCAACCTCTGCATGTTCAGTAGAACTGCTAATAGAACCTTATGCATAAGACTTCTATGCACCTAAGGCTCTTTCTGTATGGTGGAAAGATCCAGCTTTTTCCCATGCCAGTTCAGATAGATAGATAGATAGATAGACAGACAGACAGACACACACACACACACACACACACAGGATTCTGCTTCCTCATCTATGCATTCATGAAATGTAAAATTGCGTCAACCAGCCTAAAGTCGTTGATCTTATAGTCATCCTGTGATGAACATGTCCATGTAAGGCTCACCCTTACTTAATTAATTTTTTTAATCTCCTTCAGAAAATTATGTACGTCTCCGTGCATAGGAACTAGCAATTTGGGTAAATGTTGGGCTTAACTCGGTGTTAGCATAAATTTACATTTTTTTCACATTAAAATTGACCCAAATGCTCCTTACCTCACAACAGCATTCTGTGTTGCTTGCTATCTTGACAGAGAGATGGGTGACTAAATACTTTTAAAAATAGTACAAAATATCTTCTTAATTAAGGTTGTTTTTTTAAATGTGAACCCAGACAGGTGTTATTCAGCAGTTTATCAACCACCTGCTCAGGCAAATGCCCTTGAGGCCATCAAACTGACATTGAATGTGTTGTATTGGTGTGGTGGACATTTGGCATCTATTTTCTCTTCATTTGTTAAGTTTTTCACTCACGTGTGCCTTCACCAGCAAATGCCAGACACACACCGAAGACCCAACACCCAAGGCTGGCCAAATTATCTTGGCACTTAAAGCAGAAAATCCCATAAGCGCCTCACAGCTCAGACTAAAAATACATTAAATAACAATTTGTTAGTCTTTTCATCTGGAAGGACAGATCGTGAAGCTGAGGCTCCAATACTTTGGCCACCTCATGAGAAGAGAAGACTCCCTGGAAAAGACTCTGATGTTGGGAAAGATGGAGGGCACAAGGAGAAGGGAACGACAGAGGACGAGATGGTTGGATAGTGTTCTCAAAGCTACCAGCAGAGTTTGACCAAACTGCGGGAGGCAGTGGAAGACAGAAGTGCCTGGCGTGCTCTGGTCCATGGGGTCACAAAGATTCGGACATGACTAAACAACTAAACAACAACAACAACAAGTCTTTTCATTGCTTATCACTCTACAGCAAGACCAGCTCAGAGTGTCTTCCAGATCTCATGACAAATGATAGGAGAAAGGCTTAGAAAACCAGTGTTTTAGCATATTAGGTCAGGACTGGGGTCACTCAGGTTCAAATCCCCACTTGGCTACAAAGCTGACTTTAGTTTTTCCTCTCTTGCAGGTCAACTTACCTCAAAAGCTCCCTGAATGGAAGACAGGATAAAGTATAATAAATGATAGCAATAAAAAAATGAACAAAGTGCAATAAATCTGATAAACAATAATAGTTCTGAAGTTACATTCTGAAGTCACAAGCCCATGTCTTAAATATTTGTTACAGAAAGATATGCACACTTTATTTTTAAGAAAAGAGCAACTTTTATCAGATTCTCTACCTAAGCCTTTTGTGAAAGTGTTTAGATGTTAAGTTGTGGATGTGGCTATATAAATGCTTCACGAAATCTTTCCAGTGACACGGGACACAGCCCTTAGGGGGTTTTTGGTAACTCTGTTCTTCCAATTACTCAAAGTCTGTCCATATTTTTATCACTTCTGTTATAGGAAAGTAAAATGATGATGGGAAACGAGACTTTGACTACATTTTTTAAAAAAACTAACTCAGTAGAGAACGTTTGAGGAAAAGGAGGAATATGCAGAGCCCGGGTTCTAGTAGGGAGAACAAAATTATCTCTATCCACTTTGCATCATGTACAAGTGAGGAGGAATTAAAGAACCTTTTATTGAGGGTGAAAGAGGAGAGCGCAAAATATGGTCTGAAGCTCAACATCAAAAAAAGGAAGATCATGGCCACTGGTCCCATCACCTCCTGGCAAACAGAAGGGGAAGAAATGGAGGCAGTGAGAGATTTTACTTTCTTGGGCTCCATGATCACTGCAGATGGTGACAGCAGTCACGAAATTAAAAGATGCCTGCTTCTTGGGGGGAAAGCAATGACAAACCTAGACAGCATCTTAAAAAGCAGAGACATCACCTTGCCAACAAAGGTCCGTATAGTTAAAGCTATGGTTTTCCCAGTAGTGATGTATGGAAGTGAGAGCTGGACCATAAAGAAGGCTGATCGCCGAAGAATTGATGCTTTTGAATTATGGTGTTGGAGGAGACTCATGAGAGTCCCATGGACTGTAAGAAGATCCAACCTATCCATTCTTAAGGAAATCAGCACTGAGTGCTCACTGGAAGGACAGATCCTGAAGCTGAGGCTCCAATACTTTGGACACCTCATGAAAAGAGAAGACTCCCTGGAAAAGACCCTGATGTTGGGAAAGATGGAGGGCACAAACAGAAGGGGACGACAGTGTTCTCGAAGCTACAAACATGAGTTTGACCAAACTGCAGGAGGCAGTGGAAGACAGGAGTGCCTGGTGTGCTCTGGTCCATGGGGTCACGAAGAGGTGGACACGACTAAATGACTAAACAACAACAACAACAACATACAGGGTGGATTTGATTTAAATCAAATTGATTTAAATAACGATTTAAATCACTAGTCAGTAAGACTTGATTTAAATCATTTTTTTAACAGAAAGACTCATTCTTGCTGGTATCATCTTAATATTTACAACCAGATGAAGGTTTCATTTTTGGAATAATAAATTTTCAGAGTAGTTTTTACAGTTAAATAAAAAAATTACTGGTTTGGTTATACTATTAGAAATACATAGACCGATAATTAGGAAAATATTGTGAGGTTTAAGAAATTAACTGTTTATAGTTGGACAACGTTTCTGCTGTACTTTACTGGAAGGAGAAAAACAATCATTTCCTTAACAACAATTTAAACAATTTATTTAACTAAAACAATAACATTATAGCATATGTATCCATGTTGGTTAACTGATGTGGTTAAACAATTTCATGAAAAACTTATAACAAATCCTTATTTCATGATGAATAGCCTTTGGACTATAATGTAACTTAAATCTTTAGAAATATTTTCCCACCAAAAGGATTTTATTTTAAAATTCCAATTTAAATTTTAAAAAATCTTAAAAAAATAAATAATAAATCACTGATTTTTATCCACTCTGCATTAAAGCAACTCACTCTCTTTTTTTTCAAAGTGCATTTTTTTCAAACTGTTTCAAAGTGCATTTTAAAAATCTGATTTAAATATTTAAAAATCTGATGTAATTTTTTTAAAAAAAAACCTGATTTTTATTTATTTTATTTATTTATTTTAGTGATTTTTTTCCACGCTGCCTGTATCCTATCCCTCTCCCCAACACCCTGCTTATCTGCCTCTTTTGTCCTGGCTCCAGCAGCATTGAAACAATAGGGCACAGGACTCTATGGAATCTCCCTGCACCGAATAAAGTAGGGTCTCTCTGTCATTCTGCTATGCGTGCAACTCTAGACAAGGCCTCACGAACTCCTTCATTTATACAATCCTTTTTAAAAAAACTAACACTGCTGCCTTCTGTCGCTCTGCACAACATTTTGAAAAGTTTATTTCAGAAGAGGGCATCTGTTTTCTCTGGAGGAAAACATTACCTTGCATTTGTGAGTCTTGCCTTGCTTTTCTTCCAAAACATTTAACAGAATTTAAACACTGTAAAAACTGACCTTAGAACGAGCCCATAAATGAGAGACAAGATTGAGCAGGAGGATGACAGAAACCATATCTGTTTTCAAATATATGCGCAGATACAGGGATCACAGGTCTTCTGTTCTTAGCATCTGAGGATAAAAATAAAAATAGCATGAATCAGCAAATGCTTATCTCACAGACAGTATGCGTCTAGAAACTGAGCAGACATATTGAAGTATGAACTCAGAAGACATGATTGTACCAGTTGCTCACCGGAAAGTTCTACTGATCAGAATGAAGATCTAATCTGCCAAGTCTGGACTGTATTTTACTTGACATCACTCCAATTTATCATCGTCATAGCAAGATGTCTATCAGTATATACATCTGGTCGCACAGTATAAGAACCAAAGTGGAAGTTCACACATTAATTAAAAATAAAATAAAGTACAGTGGTACCTCAGGTTACATATGCTTCAGGTTACAGACTCTGCTAACCCAGAAATAGTACCTCGGGTTAAGAACTTTGCTTCAGGATAAGAACAGAAATCGGGCTCCGGCGGCACAGCGGCAGCAGGAGGCCCCATTAGCTAAAGTGGTCTTCAGGTTAAGAACAGTTTTAGGTGAAGAACAGACCTCCGTAACGAATTAAGTACTTAACCCAAGGTACCACTGTAATGAAATTCTGTATACTCAAGCACTTTTATATTTACATTTAACTTTAAAAAGTAACTTTTAAAAACTAAATTCCAAAGGGACAGTTTTAACTGTGGTTAGAAACTAACAAATTAGGGATTTATTTATTTTTAATCACATTACAATCCTATGGAACATAGACTAATTCTTTTTATTTATGTATTTATTTATTTATACTTTTCAAGTTTATACATTTCACTAATTTTACAATCATTTTGATATTTCAAAACTTGACTTCCTTCCTCCTCTTTCTGTGGTTCCTTAAATTAGTTTTTAATATCTTCTGCATATACAAATTAACTTAATTTGCTCATTTATTCATCTTCTTTAAATATATACTCTTATAAAACTGCAGGTTATTACAATAATCCTGACAACATTTTTATCTGTTTGCAATTTATCTGTAAATATTCAATAAACCATTTCCATTCTTTTATTTAAAAAATTGTTGTCTTGATTTCTTATTCTTCCTGTAAGTTTCACTATTTCTGCAAATTCCATAAGTTTTTGTATCCATTCTTCCTTTACTGGGACTTCTGCTTCTTTCCATTTTGGGGCAAGTAACATTCTTGCCGCTGTAGTAGCAGAAGAGGTAACTATTGGAAACTGGGGAGAGGGGTGGGTGGAAGTCCAGTGGTTTGAAGAACCCTGTAAAGGTATTGAGATTGTTTGTGGAGTAATGCAAATAATAATGTATGTTAAAACTTTTTAAAAATAAAATTTATTTTTCAAAAAGAAAGGATTGCAAAATGGATTAATCCGTTCCAGACTTTTAAAAACAACCTCTAAAACGGCAATTTAACATGAATTTTACTATCTATCGAGACCACTGATCCATAAAATGAAAGCAATAAACAACATACTGCAGTCACACAATCAATCAGTAGCTGAACTGTGTTCCACACAGCCACAAAAACAAAACAAAAGAGCCGTAAAAACAAAAATGCAAAATAAACAGCAAAAACCGACAGACCTCAGCGTAACACTCAAAACGGAAGTGTGGCACTCAAATCAGAAGCATGACACTCAAAATGGAGCACGTTTGGCTTCCGAAAACAGTTCACAAACCGAAACACTTACTTCCGGGTTTGCAGTGTTTGGGTTCCAAGTTACAGTGGTACCTCGGGTTACATACGCTTCAGGTTACAGACTCCGCTAACCCAGAAATAGTGCTTCAGGTTAAGAACTTTGCTTCAGGATGAGAACAGAAATCCTGCTCCGGTGATGCGGTGGAAGGGGAGGCCACATTAGCTAAAGTGGTGCTTCAGGTTAAGAACAGTTTCAGGTTAAGTATGGAACTCCGGAACGAATTAAGTACTTAACCCAAGGTACCACTGTATTTGAATACCAAGGCGTTTGAGAACCAAGGTACCACTGTATTCAGTTACAGCAGCTCAGCTTTCCTCCTCTTGTTGCCCTCCAGCTGTGACAGACTACAACTCCCAACAACCTCAGGCAGCATGCCAAATGGTCAGGAATGAGGGGCTTTGTAGTCCAAAATATCTGTGTGTGTGTGTGTTTGCACGCACGCACACATGCGTGCCAGGCTGAGAGCATTTGCCCTAGCACATGCCACAATAATACATTTGTTAGTCATCAGGGTGCCGCAAGACAAGAATTCAGTCATGAGACTCGGAGTTGACATGGATCAATTAAGAAACAAAAACAAATCTGGTGCGAAAGATTCCGACCGCTACACAGAAACGCAATGGTTTGGCAATGTCAATGCAGACTCTTCTCTTGATAGGTTTCAAGTCTAACTGCATTACAGTCGTGGATGAAGAAAGTATGTTTTTATTTCTGTTTTCGCAGGACGAGAAACAACGCGGTTATTTTCTCACACAAACTGTGCTAAGTAGCAGGACACCACAAGTTCCAGGCCATAGGTTAGAGAAACTAGACAGGACATCAGATTAAATGTGTCAAGAGCAACAGGTTTTCTAGCATGCAAAGAAAACAGCGGCCATAAAGATGCAGGCAGACTATCTAGAGGAGGGGTTGGGAACCTCGGGCCTAAGGAGAAAATGCAGCCGTCCAGGCCTCACTGTCAAGCTCACAATTCACATCTCTCTGTGGGATTCCCCCCCCCTTTTTTTTCTTTTTTTTTTTTTTTTGCCTGGCTGTCCTTGAATGGCCAGACTCCCTCTGTCTTTCCTGGATGGAGAGAGATGCTTATATAGAAACCTCTGACATTTGCATGGTGGAACTTGTAAGAGTCCTATCAACCAGCACGAAACCTCTGGAATATTGCAGACCCTCCAATATTATCCAGGGACAATCCCGGATTTACAGAAGCCATCCTGGTTTCTGCTTGGATCCCAGAATGGCCCACTTTTCCTTAAACGTAAAGGTAAAGGGACCACTGACCATTAGGTCCAGTTGTGGACGACTCTGGGGTTGTGGTGCTCATCTCACTTTACTGGCCAAGGGAACCGGCATACAGCTTCCGGATCATGTGGCCAGCATGACTAAGTTGCTTCTGGTGAACTAGAGCAGTGCACGGAAACGCCGTTTACCTTCCTGCTGGAGCGGTACCTATTTATCTACTTGCACTTCGAACTGCTAGGTTGGTAAGAGCAGAGTTTGAGCAACGGGAGCTCACCCCATCGCAAGGATTCGAACCACCAACCTTCTGATCTGCAAGCCCTAGGCTCTGTGGTTTAACCCACAGCGCCTATCTTCATCAGAGAAACGATGGAGGGTTTGGAGTTATCCAATCCCTGAGCTAAGGAGATAAGTAACTACACAACCTTTAGAGGACATCTGAAGGCAGCCCTGTATAGGGAAGTATTTTAATGTTTGATGTTCTATTACGTTTTTATTTATGAAAGATGCCGTCCAGAGTAGTTGAAGCAACACATTCAGATGGGTGGCGTAACAACAACAACATCATCATGATGATGATTGAATAGGACGTCCCTATTTTCACCAGAGAAAAGTTGGAGGGTATGATATTGCCCACAGTCAAACTATGCTGCACCTGACTCTAAAATCTCCTAGATCATTCAAATACAACAGCAGTTGAAGGTACCACGGCAGGTGTAGTAAGGACATATCAGTTTACATAACTAATCTATCACACTCTAGGCCAACACAACATCCTTTTGCTAGAGCTATCGTGACAGCAATGGAAGCAGCCATCTGGGTCAAGGGCAAGCAGGGCCAACAGGGAAAACCATTCAGGTGGACTCATTTGAAAAATAACGTATAAACTGAATTACTTTCAACTTATATATATATATATATATACACATATATATATTCATTCCCCTCAAACACAAATAGGTTGGAGGGAGCTGTGAACAGTGGCATTTCTGTCACACAGAATTCTGGCCTAGAATGGAAGAAAATAGCCAGTTATTTATATACTGCCTCTTGGCGTTTAAAAAGGTCCCATGGTGGTCTATAATATATTTTTTTAAAAAAAATAATTTGCATAAAATATCTCTATGCCAATTTGGATTTCAGGACAGTGGACATTGCAAGAATAGCACAGCACGGCCGAACAACAGTAACAAAACAACAGATAAAATCCTTTAAAGCATTCTAAGGTTTGCACAATCATTAAAACGGCAAGAAAAGCAAACTAGAAGCACTTAAAATAAACTGGAAGGGAATTCTACAAATGTAGAACTTTAATCAAGAAGGCTCCGTCTGGCATCCCGGTGGAAGGACACAGAACAAGACTTCTGAAGATGAAGGCCTTTCTGGAGGACATTCTTTTTTACTAGGCCTAGCTTCTTTCTTTCTTCACATCACATATAGATGACTGGAGAAGGAAGGAGACCATGTTCTTACTTCCAGGGGAACTCCCCCCGGGTGCACAAGGTTTGCGGATAGCTTCCTGGAGCCTGGAGAGCGAGAGGCGTCGGTGCGCACCGACACCTCTTGCTCTCCAGGCTTCCGCGAAAGCCTGCATAGGACGCACACACATTTCCCCTTCATTTTTGGAGGGGAAAAAGTGCGTCCTATAGAGCGAAAAATACGGTATTTTCAGAGGAAGAAGAAGAAGAAGAGTTTGGATTTGATATCCCGCTTTATCACTACCCGAAGGAGTCTCAAAGCGGCTAACATTCTCCTTTTCCCTTCCTCCCCCACAACAAACATTCTGTGAGGTGAGTGGGGCTGAGAGACTTCAGAGAAGTGTGACTAGCCCAAGGTCACCCAGAAGCTGCATGTGGAGGAGCGGAGACGCGAACCTCGTTCACCAGATTACGAGTCTATTGCTCTTAACCACTGCACCACACTGGCGCTCAGAGCACCTATGTTTCACGGACGAACCTCATATTCTAACTCCATTGTAAATCCAACCTTTCCTGTTTGGAGGACTGAGTGGGTCAAGCACAGAAATGAGCCATTTCACATAATCCTTAATGGAGTAAAAATAATTCATCGACGCAGAAATACAGTTGAACTGAACGTAAATTACGTATCCATTGTAAGAGAGAAAAATTCTGCCAGCTTCAGTTCTTCTGCAAAGAAGATTCTGCATCAGCAACTGTTATTTGGCTGTCAGAAGTGAAAGGCACCCTCTATCTGAGAAAGTGTTAGAAGTGGTAGTAATTCATTTAACCAAATGCCTGCATTCTCCTGCGGAGAGGTGAAGCAGCTGCTGCTTAATAATTCAGACAAGCCTGGAAGTAATAAAGGCCCATCAGTTTACAGTTTGTACAGAATAAGAATCAGAGTCGTCCCCCACCCCTCTGCACAACTGAATCAAGGCACCGAGTATCAATTCTAGTGGGTACACAAAAAACCCAACAGTTGAATCTGAAGTCTGCCACCTTCCGGGTTATTACCAATGTCAGTCAGAGGCTTAGATGAATCAGCACATCTAGAACAAAGTGATTCATTGACAGGAGAAAGCAGAAAAGAACATTTGTGTTTCATTAGGGCCCAAGACATGTACAGTATCTTCATTCTGAGGATTCTGCACATACGAATTTTCATTCAGACACAAACTTCTCAGAGAGGAAAACCTTACTGGATCAATTGATGTGTGTGCTGAAATTTAAGCCTGTTTTAAAAGTTCAATCTGATATACTTTTAATGCAATTGTTTAAGGGAAGGGAGAAGACAATTTCTAGATATTTTGTCACTTTTATCTCTTATAGCATTTTTACTGATTTTTTAAAAAAGTTATATTGTATGGTATTTTTGACACAGAGGTGCATATTGTACCTATGGCCATGCTCTGTGTGAAAGCATGATTTTATTGCCTCTGGCAATAAATAATCATCATAGTGGTGCAGAAAACCTGAAAATGTGCTCAGGTTCTCCTTCACTGTCTTTGCCCCTTGGTAGGGGTGATTCTTTTACAATTTATCCCCGGTCCCCACAGAATTCCATTTTTTCCTAGTGTAGAATTCTAGATCTTATGCTGAAGAATCTGAAGCCTTGGTGTCAAAATAGGTTGTTTATGTATACCACTACTGCGGCCCATGCTTTGTTAGCCCGAAAAATGGAAAATGAACGAGGTCCCAGCCAAAGAAGAGTGGCAACTTAAGTTGGCAGAATATGCGCAGCTTGCAGACTTAACATACAGAATAAGAGAAGAAGAAGAACATATGTTTAAAGAAGATTGGAAAATGTTTATTGAATATATGGGAAATAATTGTGTACAGCTGAAAACACTGGCAGCATAAAGATAAATTCAACAGTGTAAACAAGTTATGATGGATGTAATAATGGAATACTGAATGGTATAGTTTCTGTAAAATATGCAGGGATTTATGATATGTAAAATGAACAACGGAAAGAGAAGAAAGGAAATCATTGATATCTTAAGGATGTAAAAATGAGTACTTTAAATTGTAAAACAGAATAAATACATAAATACACACACACACACACACACACACACACACACACAGTGGTACCTTGGTTCTCGAACTTAATCCGTTCCAGAAGTCCGTTCGACTTCTGAAACCGTTCGAAAACTAAGGTGTAGCTTCCAATTGTCTGCAGGAGCTTTCTGCATTTGAGCAGAAGACGTGTTGGACATTCTGAAAAATGTTTGAAAACCGGAACACTTACTTTTGGGTTTTTGGCGTTCGGGAGCCGATTTGTTCGACAACTAAGCAGTTCAAGAACCAAGGTACCACTGTATATATAAAAAGAATCTGAAACCTAGTAACATCCATTTTTCACACAGCTTCCATTATGCCGGCCTGCCCTCTCTCTATGGGGGTCCGAGAGGCCTGTGCCCTAGGGCGAACTATGCTTTCCGGTGGAATTCCATGTTTGGACACACTACAGTTTTCTTTTTCCGAAAGTAGCAGTAGAGCTACTGGGGCATTGGGAAGGGAAGAGGGGTTGCCCCTCCCCCCCATGCATAATTTCAAACTTAAATGCCTCCCAGAAACTATCAGCCACAGAAAGAAATAACATGCATGTGTGCAAATCTTTTCTTGACAAGGATGACTACCCAAAAGACCACAAACAATTATACATTGCTGGAGGTCTGTCCTTGTGTGCTGTCTATATAGCACCGTCTTACAAACCAGCTCACAGAGGTAACTAGCCAACTAGAAATAAAACTACAGACCTGTTAAGAGGCTAGTAAACTGCAGTTCTGTGCTGGTTCCAGCAAGCATCAAACAACAGTCCTTCTATGAAGCAATCGGGCTGTTTTCCACCAGCCTGCTTGGTTTTCATACTGGTCATAGAGGAAGGGATTTTTCTTCCTCTGTGGCTAGCACAGAAACAAATGAAGTGGCGAATAAATTAGGAGAGCAAGAGAGAGGGAGCTGTCTCTCCTCTACCGGTCTACTCGCTTGCATGAAATTCCTGGTCGTCTGCAGCAACTAGTAAAGTTGTTAAATAAAAGGCTAAAAAGCACATTCACACTCACTCTGCACTAGCTTATACCGATTAAAAGCCAAGACAGGATGCACGGGATTTGGGGGGGATAAAGGAGTAGACCAGGGGTCAGCAAACTTATTCAGCAGGGGGCCGGTCCACTGTCCCTCAGACCTAGTGGGAGGCCGGACTATTGGGGAGAGGTAAACAAATCCCTATGCCCCGCAAATAACCCAGAGATGCATTTTAAATAAAAAACATTATACTCATATAAAAACACCAGGCAGCCCCCACAAATAACCCAGAAATGCATATTAAATAAAAGCACACATTCTACTCATGTAAAAACACACTGATTCCTGGATCGTTCCCAGGCCGGATTTAGAAGGTGATTGGGCCGGATCCGGCCCCCGGGCCTTAGTTTGCCTACCCATGGAGTAGACAAATGTAATAGTCCTTCAATACACCATAAATAGCTCGAAATACACCTCGGCTTTCTCATATAGGTAAGTCTCATGCTTCCCCTCTGAACATACGCATCCGATTTTTTCCAGTGTGCCAGTCCGTCTGCCTACATGTTGCTAGATGGCTGACAGCAGTGACTGGTCTGGAAGCAAGTCACCTGAAAGAAAGAGTTATTCTCCGCATTACCTCAATGTGTGATCAGGATTGATAATACTCGCCCTCCCCCGCCCAAAAAATAAATAAATTCAGCTGCCACATTCAGAGTGCATTTTTGGAGTGCACACGTTACGCAAAGTGAAAATGCAGAGGTCTGGCAACTACTGAAAGTAGTAATTCAGAAAAGCACTTTGCAAGCCATACCCAAGGAAGAACGAGCTTGGTAATTGCAGGAGGCGAGCGTGTAGATAAGAGGGAACTTACTAATGGAGAAATGTAAAACCAAAGGTGGAATGACAAATTCCAAGATGTTCAGTGCAACGTTACAAGCAGGAAACACACACCAAACCCATGTAATGAGACAACTAATTGCAAAATTCGTAAGTAGTCTGTTTTTAGCCTTTCAATTTGGAACCCGTTGCAGTCCTAATTATGTCATCAAGAGCACAAACAAGCCTGAAAGAGCCTTAACTTTAGCCTCTATGGTACCAACCAGCCCGTTTCTTTTCCTCAACCTACACTTGGTGGCAGAAACAGGTTGTGGTGGGGTACAAGATGGTAAATGAAATCTCAGATCTATGGGGCGATGGAGAGATCAACAGAGGAACTATAGCAGTTGCCAGGGACCGTGCAAAATGTCTGGCAAAAACAATGCACAGCAGCACCTCGGGCCTAGTAGAGAAGTTTATCAAAGTCCCAATACAGGATCTCTTTCTCACTGCTAGTTAAATTTTGAATAAGGAAACAGAAGAGGATATCAGAGAGGGATTGTGATGGGGGCTATTTTATAGCGTTTCAAGCTAAACAACTTGACCAGAGTAGTTTGGACTTTATTTAGAATGGGTTGGGGTGAGGTTCATAGCTGTCAAGTGTCCCTTATTTGGCGGGAGAGTCCCTTATCCCAGCGCCATGTCCCGCTGCTGTCCCTTATTGATGAGGCTTCGTTTGGCTGCTGGCTGGGCTTTCTGTCTTTGGCTCAGAAGGGCTCAGAAGTTGAACATACCTGTGCCCAGAAAATCCCTTATTTTGGAGAGCTGGCTTTTGAACTCACATTCCAAAGCTTTGCCCCTACCACCAAATATCAGAACGATCATAGGGCAAGATTGATGATGTTATTCATTCTTCCTTCCTTCCTTCCTTCCTTCCTTCCTTCCTTCTCCAATCAATCAATCAATCAATCAATCAATCACCCTATACCCACAGGTTTCAGGGCAGTTCACAACATAAAAATCACAAAATAAAAATACATAAAAAATAAAAACAAAACAAAAAACCAAGCCATTAACCCCCAATAAAGCTTGAAAAGGAACTACAATAATATAGAGATATAACTGTTTTGTTTTGCTTATTAAAGTAAACAAATGGTAATGGATGAGATCAAACTGCAACAATGAAGTGGGTTTTGCTTTTGTTTAGTTTTTAGTGAAAACGCTGTTGTGTTCATGTCCTGCTAAACATCTGGTTAACCACTACGAGAGAAGAATATTGAACTTTTGTTCTGATCCATCTTTTTATGGATGTGTGGAGAATAACTTAAAATATGCAGATTTACCATTATGACGGTGTTCCAACTGCAGGCATGTTAAATGTTCTACATAAGCTATCAAATAAAATTTAACAAGGACACATGGAAATGCACCAGAAAGGGAGGGGGTGGGAAACCTAACTAACTAAAAAGCAAAAGGGAACAGGGAGGATTACAGGCGAGGTAATGGCATTTTCGAAAAAAGGATGTTAGGATTTATAGCGAATAACAAGCTGAACATTACTCAACAGCGTGATGCTGGAGCACTGAAAACATGCAAATTAGGGTGCTTAACAAACATATCCCTATGTTTACTTCATTCTCTTTGGGCAATTACCAAAGGATTTATCAGTAGTGGAATATTTATGTTTCACAGACTGGAGAGGGTTGGATTTAAAAATATAAATCAAAGCCATTGTTGTCCCAGTGGTGGGAGATTCCAGGGGTTTCAGGTAAGCACCCAGGGTTTGTGTTTCCTTTTGGCAAAGCACAGACTGTGGTGTTTTTAGGTTATATGGTTTATTTACACATATATACAACCTGAGCCTATGGCGGAGGGGTACACAACATCAACACCTCCAAAGGCCTTGTTTCTCCCATGGCCACAGCCTCAGATTCAAGCAGAAATCAGTCATAGCTTTCTCTCTGCCTTACCAGCCTGCAGCCTTTTTTTGCACCCAGCTTCTAGCTCACATAGCAGCAAAACACAGCAGTAAAGGTAAAGGGACCCCTGACCATTAGGTCCAGTCGTGGCCGACACTGGGGTTTCGGTGTTCATCTTGCTTTATTGGCCAAGGGAGCCGGCGTAGAGCTTCCGGGTCATCTGGCCAGCATGACTAAGCCGCTTCTGGCGAACCAGAGCAGCACATGGAAACGCCGTTTACCTTCCCGCCGGAGCAGTACCTATTTATCTACTTGCACTTTGATGTGCTTTCGAACTGCTAGACTGGCAGGAGCAGGGACCGAGCAGCGGGAGCTCACTCCGTCGCGGGGATTCGAACCGCCGACCTTCTGATCGGCAAGTCCTAAATTCTGTGGTTTAACCCACAGCGCCACCCGCAGTACTCCTATTTTATCTTACTAAGAGATGAGAGGGAGGGAGGGCCCCACCTATTTGCCATCTGCCACAGAGCCCCCTTTCCTCTGTCCAAATGGCCCCTTACCTGTCCTTTATTTCTCTTAATGGCCCATCTCCCAGGTGATCACCTCATGAGGAAGCTAGCTTGATTTACATTTTAACAGTTGCTGGGATTATAAGGATTAGAAGTCTGGCACCCACAAACTCATAATGCTATATGTGTGAAAGAACTGTACGGGATGGGCAGGGGGGAGGGGGAGATGGTAACTCTGCTAGATACTTAATTTCCTGACCGTATAATACATACTGAAATATGACCTGAAGTCTGTAGCTCAATTAACCCACTGCGTGAGTTTTGAGTTCTCTACATCGGATTCACGGATTGTCTTGGATTGGCTGGGATAACCTTTTTGAATTATGCACTTTTAATTGTTGCTTTGTGCTTCTGAAAGAATTCAAGTTTGGATTGTGTTATTACTGTTGGCCTAATATTACTGTTGGCCTAATATTATGGATGTATGTACTTCTCAACGGCATGGGACTTGCAAGAACATGCAATCCCTGGAAATTTTCCTTACTGTTGGAGGTACATTGCCTGAGGAACATGGACTCTATTCCTTTACTGTTGGACTCCATATCCCACTCCCACCAATTTGCTCCCCTTTGCCTCTCACAGGCCCTAGAATGTTGTGTTTCAAGAGTTGAAAGTCCTGTTCCCATTGCAGATAAAACCTGTTGAGACTAACTTCGAAATAAAAACTTTTCTTTCTTTCTTTTTGAGATTTTGATCTATAAAAATAACTGGGTACAACTAGAGTTTTTTCCAAGTTGGAGCTAATAAGTGTTAATTAATATAATTGTTATAATGTGACTCTAGCTAGTCTAAACTTCTGTTCCATACAGAATGCTAGCAGAATTCTTAAGTATAGGAACGCACACAGCAACAACACTCAAAGCCAACTGGACAGAAACCCAACTGGTACTGTAGGATTCTTGCACTAGTCCAGGCATAGGCAAACTCGGCCCACCCCACCCCCGATGTTTTGGGACTACAACTCCCATCATCCCTGACCACTGGTCCTGTTAGCTAGGGATGAGGGGAGTTGTAGTACCAAAATATCTGGAGGGCTGAATTTGCCTATGCCTGCGCTAGAACTTCCTTGCAAGTACCATAACATTGATCAATATAGGCTATTCACTAAGGGGCAATGCCCTGGAATTCCAGCACAGCTCAGAGAAAACCCATAGTTATTATTATTGTTTTTTGTAGAGAAGCGTTTAGTGACATTAATACAATCCACAGTGAAACCTTCCTATTTCTATTACGTAAGCTGCAATGCTAATATCATTTTCCCCCTCCACTACACTTTCTACTTCTCATAATATGAATCTGGCACCTTCTCTTAAGAGCCTTATTTGTCACAAGGCAGCAGCGGTGACAAGTCTGTGGCAGACTTGTACTGCAGATTATTCCAACCTGAACTGACAACTACACTCTATGAAAAAGATTGGATTCTAGTTATAATACAGCAGAACCAATGATATGTGGGAAAGTGAGATGCCTGGTACCTCTGGACTCCACTTATCAGAACAAATGAAATTCAAAAATGTATCTCATTATAGTTCTTCCTTTATCTTTGATGCAGTAAAATGAGTTTCCCGCTCTAGATAGTCGGCCAAGTACCCAAAAAAGCAAAGCTGAAGATGGAAAGGCTGCTTGGCCCTGATGCTATAGCAGCATCAGAAACATCCATGCTGCTACAAGATTTAATATCTGCAACAAAAACGAAAAACTTTACATTTGCACTATATAAAACCCTAAATGGAGGAAATATGATTTAGAATATGATCAACAAAAATGGAGTGAAGATTTAGGGGTACAGATAACAAATGATATATGGGAGTCAAGTATAAAATCAACAGAAATAGCCTCTATGGATCTAAGACTAAGACTTATTCAACAGAAAATAATATTCGGACTCCAGCAGAACTATACCAGAAGAAAATAACAAGTGCAGACAAATGCTGGAGATGTGGGAGTAAAAATGCGAACTTAGTACATATGTTGATTAGCTGCCCAATGATAAGATCATTTTGGTGCGAGGTGAGGATATTTATAGCAAGAGAAATAAAAATAAATTGTTATTTAGGGGAACTGAATTTAATTCTAAATTATATTCCGGAAACGTGTGAGATTTCAAGGGTTCAAAAAAATTTGATGTACTGTGCTATATTAGAAGCAAAAAAACTTGTTTTGAAAAATTGGAAGAGCCGCAAAAAGATTCCATTGAGCACATGGATTGATAATATGGACAGATTAGCTACATACAAACGACCCAAAATAAGAATGGATAGATATGAAGAAATTTGGAACGAATATTTAAGCGATAAGGCGGATAGTGGTGGAAAGTAGGGGGAAGAGAGAGAGGTGGGAAAATATTGTTAAAAAAAGGTGTAGTCATAGGTATATCAGTGTATTCAAATCTGAATTGTCAAATTGTGTTATTGTTGTTATTATGGTTTTTGTTGTATGTCTCCTTTGCGGTTGCTGTTTGTATCGAAAAAAATGATTAAATAATATATATATATATATACGAAAGCATATATATATATATATATATATTAAAAGATGGTCCTCTTTAATCCAAGTTTTTTTTTATAAAGGTAACTTTTTTGTTGAATGAAACATGAGGAAAATTCACCTGAGCTTAGCTATGCTGGAGGATGAGTAATACACAAATATTAAATAGGCGTCTTTCAGAAATAAGAACCAGAGATCTAATGAAATCTTGATCTCATTTTACTTTAATCCACACTCATCTCTATTTTCATAATTTATATGAAAACATGAAAGCCTTGCAGTATTATCTTCGTAGATTATTCAATCTTTAGGAGTCTACTTCCAGCCTCTAAAATGATTTGATTTCTAAGAGACCAGGGATGTGTCACAAAAGCGGACCTAACTGAGAGCTATCACTCACTCAAAGCACTACGAAAACTGCCTAATATTCAGAATGTAAATGCCACGGAGCAGGAACTGTTTTTGTTTAGTTAGGCACTTCTACAGTTTTTCCTCCCTGTGCTTAAAAAAAACACACACCCCAAAACAAACAAACAAAAAACAGCTGCAAGAGGCTGAAACTGTGAGCAAAGGACATTCAAATCACACAAGCAAACATACCGGTACATACGTTGCTTTTCCCAGGGAGGGGGGGGGGGAATCTAAAGAATCATAAAATTCTCCTTCATGTGTAGTTTGCCCTGTAAAGGCTGTAATTAGTAATAGCAGCAGAAGTTACTTACACTCAAAGCAGTTTTTTGACACGTAGCATACATGCATTCTGAATTTAACAGTTCCTGCAAAGGACTGTGGCTCTACTACTAGAACCTGCATTGTAAACTACGAAGCATACTATTCCTAGCTGGTCCTATTATAATAATAATTTATTATTTATACCCTGCCCATCTGGCTGGGTCTCTCCAGCCACCCTGGGCGGCTTCCAACAAAGTATTAAAATACAATGGTCTGTTAAACATTAAAAGCTTCCCTAAACAGGGCTGCCTTCAGATGTCTTCTAAAAGTCTGGTAGTTGTTCTTCTCTTTGACATCTGGTGGGAGGGCATTCCACAGGGAGGGCGCCACTACCAAGAAGGCCCTCTGCCTAGTTCCCTGTAACTTGGCTTCTCGCAGTGAGGAAACCACCAGAAGGCCCTTGGTGCTGGACCTCAGTGTCCGGGCTGAACGATGGAGGGTGGGGACGCTCCTTCAGGTATACTGGGCCAAGCCCGTTTAGGGCTTTAAAGGTCAGCACCAACCTTTCATAAGCCTGTTATCAAGCTGCTATTTGCTATGCAGGCCTTTCCCTCAGTTTCCCACATCACCATTCTTTTCCCCCTTTCCCCTTGCACTAGATGGGCACATACATCTTGATGACAGAAGGGTCCCTTGCATTGCCTGATGGTTTCAGGATTATGTCTTTGTATTCCATCATGTGGTAAGGCAGGGGCGAGGAACCAATGCCCCTCCAGATGTTGAAGGTGTACAAGTCCCCGCATCCCGGATGGTTAGCCATGTTGGCCAGAGAGGATGGGAGTAAGATCCCAACAATATTTAGAGGTTCAGTGGGGCTTTCTGAGCTATAGGCAATGATAACCAAGACTCGGTTTGGGATTAACACTCGTATTCTGAGGTTGTAGTAATAATACTAATACTAATAATAATAATAATACAGTGGACCCTTGGTCGTCAAACGTAATCCGTTCAGGAATTGGACTTCCAAAACATTCGAAAACCGAGGCGCAAAGGGTTGTTGGCAATTTCCATTAAGAAAATTGGAAAACGTGCCCCGGAAGCGTGTTTGAAAACAGAAGTATTTACCGTATTTTTCGCTCCATAAGATGCACTTTTTTCCTCCTAAAAAAGGGGGGGGGTGTCTGTGTGTCTTATGGAGTGAATGTGTGGTACCTGGAGCCGAATTGCCCAGGGGGCGAAAAGCAGATCGTGCTTTTTTTTTTTTTTTTTTAGAAAGAGGGAAGGGGGTATTGAAACAAGGCAGCTGATCAGCTGATCAGCAAGCAATCGGGAGGGAGATAAGGGACACTAGCGATAAAGGCGGCTGCCTGGGAGGGGGGAGGTAAAAGCACATGGATCCTCAGGATTTTAGCATTGGATCACCCCAAATTCACCATCAGATCACATAGCATGTTCATGGCTATCGCCTGCACCAAAAAATCACGCATCCATTGTTTTGTGGGGCCACAATGGCGCAAAAATGTGGTTACAAAGCACGGGTCCACATGGATCCTCAGGATTTTTGCATTGGGCTACCCCAAACTCACAGTCAAATCACATGTCTGTGGCCACAGCATGAACCACAAAAATCATACATCCACTGTTTCATTCAGAATATTTTTATTGTTTTCCTCCTCTAAAAACTAGGTGCGTCATATGGTCAGGTGCGTCTTATAGAGCGAAAAATACAGTGCTTCCGGGTTTCCGGCATTCGGGTTTCGAAACATTCGACTTCCAAGACTCTTGAAAACCGAAGTTCCACTGTAATAATAATAACAAGTTATTATTTATAGCTGGCCCATGAGAGTCCTCATATCAGCCCTAAAAAAAGTTAAGATTTTGCGTAGTGTCCACATCACACATCCAATCCTCCTTACCCTTTTGTCCCCAGTTCAAGTCACCCAAAGCCTTGAATGATGCAGGACTGCACAATTTGGAGTTGCTGCGCTTATGCAACGGTCCCAGATAAATTGCTGCTCCACTCTAACACTCTTCTCCATCATGGACCACTGGAGCCATCGTTTTTGTACACTTTACCTCAGCGTTGTTAGCAATCAGTGTGGTTAAGCAATTCTAAGCAATAAACAAGAAAAACAAATAGACTACAGCAAGGAAAAACTACCGGGTAATTTCATGCCAAGGATGTTTATAGTTTCTCTCAGACAAGCACCTTTTATACCATTATTCATGAGAGCCAAAGTCAAGACTAGCCATGCTTGTCCTCCAATAAACTGGTTTGGAGACATTGCGTTCCATTATAAAGAGCGTCTAGTTGCCCAATACCTTCAACCGTGTGCCGCAATCTGTGTACCTTGCTCATTTTTAAAAAAACTCACTCCAGGGAGAACATATTCTCCAGCGTCTTCCACAGGATCAAAACCAAACTATTCCACATGACAGTTCCAAATCTGGGTACAATTCAATCCCTCGCTGTGTACTCCAAAGAGCACATGCGGGCATAAATTGCGTAGTCGTACACTGCTCCCAAATGAAACGTCATCCATCCTGCCAACTCCATCCCAACCTTCTTGCTCAGCAAGGAAGCTCAAGGTAGAGAAGACACATCAAAGGCCTGCTGGAGGCGGCTCTTACCTGCTGTCCTGACCCCCCCCCCCCTACAGACTTTTTGCCTGGACAATGGAAAAAGATAAAAAGAAGAAGAAGAAGAAGAAGAAGAAGAGTTTGGATTTGATATCCCGCCTTTCACTCCCTTTAAGGAGTCTCAAAGTGGCTAACATTCTCCTTTCCCTTCCTCCCCCACAACAAACACTCTGTGAGGTGAGTGGGGCTGAGAGAAGCTGCATGTGGAGGAGCGGAGACGCGAACCCGGTTCCCCAAATTACAAGACTACCGCTCTCAACCACTACACCACACAATTCTCTGTCTGTCAGCTATTCACGCATTAACATTCAACTATTCTATTTTCTATTTTCTATAAGCCAAATTTTTCCAGTCTTCAAATCCAGGTATTACAAGTTGTTGTTGTTGTTGTTGATTGAATTTATATACCGGCCTATACCCAGGAGTCTCGTGGTGGTTCACATAATAGAATCAAGATATAAAACGACAGAATACCTGATAATAATAAAACAACAACTCAATAGCCCCTCCCCCCAAAAAAAACACATTTAAAAAGGGCATAGGATGTAAATCAGTTCAACCAAAGGCCTGGTTAAAAAGGAACGTTTTTGCCTGGCGCCTAAAGGTGTATAATGAAGGTGCCAGGCGAACTTCCCTGGGGAGAGCATTCCACAGACGGGGAACCACTGCAGAGAAGGCCCCGTTCTCGTGTTGCCACCCTCCGGACCTCTCAAGGAGGGGGTACATGAAGGTGGGCCTCAGAAGGTGATCTCAGGGCACAGCTGGAAACCTTCCCTTTTTTTGCAGGAAATTCCCTTATTCCAGCGTCGTTTCCTGCTGCTTCCCGCTGCTATCCCGGAATGTTAGATATCCCATAGACTGTCCCCAGGACAGGTGAGGCTGCTGTTCCCTTATTTTCAAATCTGAAAGTTGACAGCTATGTCTCAGGGTCCAGGTAGGTTCATATGGAAAGAGGCAGTCCTTGAGGTATTGCAGTCCTGAGCCATTTCAGGCTTTATGGGTCAAAACCAGCACTTTGAATTGGGCCCAGAAACTAATTGGTAGCCAGTGCAGTCGGACCAGGACTGGTGTAATATGCTCAAACCGTCTTGCTCCAGTGAGCAACCTGGTCACTAGCTGTTTCTGAAGTTTCTGAACCGCCTTCAGAGGCAGCCCTATGCATAACACATTGCAGTAATCTAACCCTGAGGTCACCAGAGCATAGACAACAGTAGTTAGGCTATCCCTATTTTCTCTTTCAGATAAAAAGTGCATAAGAAGTTTCCAATCCTTAATAAATGTCCATAATGATTTTTCTCTAATTAAGCACGCTAACACTGCCATCTACTAAGTCCAATAATGTTATCAACTACTCCGCCATAGAAGATAGGGCTATAGCTTTCCATCTTTGTGCATAGAACAATTTCCAATTATCATATATTGGAATAATAGTCCACCGTCCTCAAGCACTTTGAAAACAAACAGCTTTCTCTGCGGGAGGGAAATTTCTCCATTTTTAGGAGGATTTCCTCCCCTCTCCACAGCTTTCAGGGGACTCCCTGTAAAAAGGATACTCTTGTCATCTGACTGGTACTAAATCACATTTTCAAAGGACACTGCAACTGTTTGTCAAATGGAAGTCCAAATCAAAAAGAAGTGTGTATATTTGATCCATGTGGAACATAACACAGACAGCACAACATAAGACAAGGTACAATTGTCAAGAGGCTCGTATCAAAACTGTATAAAAATCATTGATTTGCAGGTGCTGTACTTTCTGCTTTTTTTATTATAAATGAGCTAGTCCAAAGAAGCTTCTTTAAAAGTTAGAATTGATCTGTGAGAGAGTTTTTAATTACAGTTTAATTTCAGAACAGAACAGCACGAGGTGTTTGCAGGCTTTTTCAATGGTGTTTCGGATACACATGATTTCACATAAACTCGCAGTGCCTTGGAACATAACCTCCCCGTAAATTGGGAGTTGCCTGTATTTATTCCAAATAATTTATAAAATTTATAAAGGACTTACGTAGTCCAAAACACTTTAGTTCTTTTCATCCCAGCAATCTTTTCCATGTGTAAATGATCCAAGTTGTACCCAGATCTACTCCAAATCAGAATAGCTTTACTATTAATTTAAACGGAGGAGATCAACTTGCACACAATTTTGGGGAAGACTGTCTACTTCCATGGGAATTAATGCTTGATTCCGACGCATCCAGGAACTCCTTGTGCAAATCTGGGACCAGATATGCATGGAATTCAACTCAAAGTTGAATAAACCTTCTGCCTTTTAAAGCTGAAATACACATGGAGCTTCTCACATTAAAATAAAAATTTTAAAAAAGCAATGACAAGTGTATATCTAAATTTGTAGATAGAATTCTAACAAAAGAAACTTGAGTCTTTTTTGGAACGTATGTTTAAATGAGCATAATGCCTGAACAATAGACAAGTCATGGATTCCTTAATCGCGAAGACAAAGCAACCTTCAATTAAGATGAAGTAATTCTAAAGCAAAATAGTGTAGTCGTTAAAAAAGAATCACCCACTTATTTTTAAAAGATAGTGGACAGTCCTCTTTTTTCTTTGCTGGTCATTCAGAAGTGTCAGAACATAGATAAGTGATACACCAGAGAATCAGTTTCCAGTGGTCTCCTCAGAACTTCCAGTTGCTGGGATTTTTGCAGACTTTTTCACTAGATATAGTTGGCTCCTTCCATGTGTGTCTTATCTTCTTAAGCAAGAGTGTATTCATTATCACTGAATATAGATTAGTTGTGCCTTGACTCTTATGACATCCTGAGAACACACTCGTTCTTTATAAATTTAATCATGTACAGCCACCTACAGAGAATCATGGGGTGGATAATTATCTAAGTTTCTCTGTCACAGTATCCGTTGCGCCAGTCATGAAGTGAGATGAGCGCCGCAACCCCATAGTCACCTTTGACTGGACTTAATTGTTCGGGGTCCTTTAGCTTTTTGTTGTTGTTTAGTTGTTTAGTCGTGTCCGACTCTTCGTGACCCCATGGACCAGAGCACGCCAGGCACTCCTGTCTTCCACTGCCTCCTGCAGTTTGGTCAAACTCATGCTTAGAGAACACTATCCAACCATCTCGTCCTCTGTCGTCCTCTGTCGTCCCCTTCTCCTTGTGCCCTCCATCTTTCCCAACATCAGGGTCTTTTCCAGGGAGTCTTCTCTTCTCATGAGGTGGCCAAAGTATTGGAGTCTCTTAGCTTTTTACCTTTACCTTATTCACAGTAGACCCACTAAAATCAATGAACATTATTAAGTTAGTTCCATTAATATCAATGCGACTACTCTAATGAAAACTTAGTCTAATGCAACCCAAAGCATTGGAAGCGACCTCAAAAGTCACCTAGTCTCCAGCCTCTGTTTAAAAACTTCTATTGAAGGCGAGTCCATCTAAATTAAATTAAATTAAATTACACTAAATTAAAATTATGAATCTGTAAATAAAGCCTGCTGAAAATATCGGAGCCTTTGATTTAGGAACATGATACGCTATCTTCAAAAGCAATGAGCTCATTTTGTGACTTAACCTCCACTTGCTATTAATTCAGTGGGCAACAGGGGTGAGCTGCCTATTATACTTTCTGGATTCACAGCAAAATCCTTTAGATGTTCAATAAGCCTCAGTCCTTACACACACACACACACCTCTAAAATCAGATTTTAGATTTTGCCATTAAAGATTGGAATACTATAAAGTATCCAATTTTTCAAGCCATTTATCATTTTTAAGTCTGCATGAGACTCTTCTTTCCATTTAATAGTCTACATTTTTTCTCCTCTAAGAGCCTTTTCAAATCATCTATGGAAATGTCTTTAATTTGTGGTCTCTGATCCACCCACACTTAGCTCTCTTTCTTTTAGAAGACCTTGATCTATTAGTGGAACCCCATTTCCAAGCAAAGTAAAAAGAGAGATTTGCTTCATAACTGTTTTATTGGGAGGGGGAAACCTAAGAATTTTACTGACAATTATGTACCAAAATCTATGTCCCAGCTACCTATAATGATACTGCAGAACAAGGGGGGAAATTACATGCCCCAGATAAAAAGGGATTGTTCTAATTCAATGGATTATATGATTGCTATAATAGCCTGACACAAACACATCATGGTACTTAGTCATCATTCTCTCGATAGCTAATTAAATTACGATTATTAAACAAAATTGGGTGAGTGCTGAAATCTATTGGTCACACCAAATAGTGTCATAAAAAAACAGTTTCCATGGAAGCAATCAGTTCCAAGTTTTACATTTTTGCAATGTAAAATCATGCAGCAACGACACCCAAGCTGGGCTCTGTTCTTCAGTGGTGGTCTTATGTATAAAAGATCTGAGCCAACAGTTTTCTTATTAAGCATTTGGAAGATGCCCTTTCCCTCAATTTCCTGCGTCTCAATTTACACCACATTTTTCTTCCTTTCTTCAGCACAGTTTCTTCAACACGGTGCCTTTTCAGAACGCAAAGTAAACTATCAACAAGCCTGGCCTGAGACATTTGGGCACCTGAGGAGAACCCCAAAAATGGCGCCCCCTCTGCTTGCCAGGGAAGGAGGGGTGAGGGAAGAGCTACAACAGGAACAAGAGGGGGAATAAAAATCTACACCAGGAGGAAAGACAGAAGGAGACCAGCAGCTTATCCGATTCACCAGGAGACCGCTGTAAAGGTTGCATTGGGAGGGCTGCTGAGGAGGAGGCAGATACAATCTCCAAGGAGAACCAGCCATGGTTTCCACCACCACAGCGGCAGCAGACAATGCATTCCTTGGAGGCCAGATCTGCTGCCCCTGAGGATCCTGCCACCTGACCTTGCCTCATGGTTGGCCAACTCTCTAGTAATACTACATTTAGGGCACAAAAAGTACTGTATAACCAATCGATGTGTGGGCAAGCAACCAAACAAGGTGTTCCCATGTGTGTCGAGGAGTTTCCTACTCCAAGTAACGGTAACATGTCAAAAGTTCTACTTTAGGCTCATGCCTGGGCTGAATCTAGACACATCAAAGAAGCGTTTCAATTAAACGCATTGTAAACTCATACAGGGAAATCTGGTTGGGAAAGACAGGACTCTACAGCGCCATCTGGTGCCATGGTGTTATATTGCATATACAACGCATATACAGTGGTATCTCGGGTTACAAACACCTCAGGTTACAAACACTTTGGGTTACAGACTCCGCTAACCCGGAAGTAGTACCTCAGGTTAAGAACTTTGCCCCAGGATGAGAACAGAAATCCCGCGGCAGCAGTGGGAGTCCCCATTAGCTAAAGTGGTACCTCAGGTTGAGAATGGTTTCAGGTTAAAAACGGACCTCCAGAACGAATTAAGCTCGTAACCAGAGGTACCACTGTAAAATGCTTTTTCTTTTACCAGTCCAGCTGAGTCCCTGGTCCACTAAAAGCACAGAAGAGAAAGCTGAGATTCGTTCTGTCACCTATGATATCCTTCAAGAACTCCTGCCCTCACTTTAACCTGCTTTAAACTCTTTCAGTATTTTAACTTTTGAAGGTTTTAAAGGAGGGCTGTGATTCCCCCCCTCGATTTTACTGTCTTATCTTTTGTAAACCACTTTGAGGGTTTGTTTGTTTGCTTGTTTTTACAATCAAGCAGTGTATAAATTTTATGAAATAAATAAAAAATAAACTGGAAGATGATACTTTCTTTCTTGTCATGCTTACAGGCATGTTGCTTACTAACAGGGTCCCCCCCCCCCCATCTGGAACTCAGTTCTGGCACTTCTCAGGTGGGCACCCATTGCCATGATAAGAGAACATGAGAGGCGTTCATGGTGAGTTCCGGCACCTCTTTTTCTAGAAAAATAGCATTGCTTACGAGCAACAGGTCTATTGTTCACAGTCAACCGTTATCTGATTGGAACTAGCCAAAAACTTAAGAGCATTAATGCAGACACAATGAGAGATGTTACAGAGGCAATTGAGACAGAGGCTCTTGGGTACCATCTTGGGAGAATTCGGTTAAAACTGAAGCTCAACCACGAACTCGCTGGGGTTCCTTGCAAACCTGTTACTTTACACGCCTAACGTACAGGCTCAGCATCCACATATTCCTTCAATGTAGACTGGATTCCTTTCTTTCTAGAGCTGCAGAATGGTAACCAGATATTAGGAGGAAAGAAGAATAGCTGGGTGTGACTGTAATGCATTGCCAGTGATGGGAGCCTCTACATGAATTAACTGTCTTCCTTTGTGAAGGCAACGGGCCACTTCATCATTAGTGAATCATCTAATCTCATTTCCCAAGAAGAACTCATAGGCATATTTTGTCAGATGTATTCTGAAACCTGTCTTTACATTGTTCTCTTAATAGTATATAATTTGCTACATAACCCCAAATATTTCAGTTGTGTGCGCCATGGAGAAATCCCATCAGGAAAATGTGCTACTTCTGCTGGAGGCTACTTTCAGCAAGTTGCTTGCTCTAATTTGGCCTCCACGGTAACTGCATACTTGCTGGAAACTGCTTCCTGAATGGAGTTTTTGTTCAGGATTCATTTGTTCAGGAAAAGGAAAAACACTCCGTAGTAAACATATGGCATTCTCTCTGTTCGTTTTATGTTTATTGGGCAAGGCCGGAGAAAAACAAGCAAGCAACTTTCTTTAAGTAGCTTCCACCATAAAAAACACTCCTCCCCCCACCCCCGAATGATCTTCCTGCAGTACTACAAAACTGAAATATTGGATTATGCAGAGCAAATGATATAGTATTAATTGACATGTTTCTGAAGGAAGGTGGCAAAATATGCCTAGCAACTCTTCCTGATAAGTCAAATTTGAGTGTTCCTTAATGACAGAGCAACTAATAAAGCAGAATGGCGCTTGGACAATCCAGTATAATTCTACCACTAATGCACTATTATTGTGTCAGCGACATGTCACAAAATACACCTGCAAAAAACACACACACCAAAACTAAACATAAAACCAGTCTGGAGGGTCCCACTGCCATTGGAAAGAGCAGCTTTGAATCCAGGAGCTACATCTGCATCAATTACAGCTCTGAACTAGCATTCTGTACCTCTGGTTAAGAACTTAATTCGTTCTGGAGGTTCATTCTTAACCTGAAACTGTTCTTAACCTGAGGTACCACTTTAGCTAATGGGGCCTCCCGCTGCCGCCGGAGCACGATTTCTATTCTAATCCTGAAGCAAAGATCTTAACCTGAGGTACTATTTCTGGGTTAATGGAGTCTGTAACCTGAAGCGTCTGTAACCCAAGGTACCACTGTACTTTGTATTATGTATGTGTGGAAAGGAAGCTGCAGTGTCTCGACAATCTGTAGGGTTACAGTGTCTACTGTCTCCATGTCATGGGAGCTAACTCCTAGGGGTCTCAAGGCCCCCAATAAAATATTTGAGAGAGCTCCCACTGCCGCAGCCGTGTTGATGAGCATTGCCATTCAAATGGTGTGTGTGCACTGCGTCATGTGATCGATTATGCGGGATGGGGCTTACCTGGGCCCCCTCAATATTTTATTCAAGTTGGCACCCTTGCTCCATGTTTACATTGTCAATGGGCATTTTAGATCAGGTATTAGCAATGCTGTGGATTTAACAGCCACCAATGAAAGAACAAATACAGTGATGTAATGAATATACAAGAACGTGCAAGAAACAAAAGTATTACCAGACTGCTTTTCAAACATACTGTTGTTGAAACAATAATATATGATATCAAAAGGGGAAATATCATCGGGTGGGTGTGTACTTAGGTGATTCCGCATTTGTTATTGGAATCCATGCCTGGAGGTTGTGTGTGTGTGTGTGTGTGTATAAGGTGAATAAAATATGAGTGATTTTTTTAAACATAAAAAACCCAACTGCTAAAAAAGGCAACCTTGATTGTGAATTATTATGCACATGCCTGCTTAAAACCTTTATATTTATGAAAGCAATTTTATGGGGAGTGTCAGTGTTGAGCTGGTGTTTTGAATAAAAGCACAAGACAATACAGAAATGGAAAGTTCAAATATAATCAAGGTATAATTCAGGGAGAAAAATGTTTTTAAATGTCTCCCGTGCAATTATTTTAAGCGCAGCACTCAACGTGAGCCGTGATGCCTTGTTACATAAGGTGACAGAAATTATGACTAAGCACGAGGGGAACGACTACCCCTGCCAAAATCACAGCTGAATTATAACAGCACAAGATGAAGTATGAGTTTGTGAATGCAATCCTAAAAAACTCTTTTAATTCAAAAGCAGAGCAACTGACTAAAGTGAAGCTCAAGTATAGTAAATGGAAGTTCGGAGCATGTTGTTGAAGTGGTAAATTCAATGCAGCTAAAATTAGTGTAAGTTAGGGTTGGGGGAAGAAGTCAGTTTTGTTTTGCATTGTAGTTATACACTACCTGACTTGCACCTTCTTGAAACAGTGTGCAAAGCACAGCTATCCCTTAAAAATCTGCACTCCTCTGAATTTTGTGATGTGGTTCACCAACCAAATAGTATGTACAAAAATGCATTTCTTTGATGGGATTGCATAAACACCCAAATATAAAGTGACGATAGCATGCAAAAATGTGTCATACTAGGGACATTGCTTGCAAAAATGTGTATACTGGCATTGAAAAATGTGTGTGTTGGGAGAAATGTCCATTTGACCAATGCAGAGTTCAAAGTGATATTTGTCTTTAAAAGGTTCTCGTTCTTCCATTTTCACTTATGTGGAATTAGATGGTTTTCTGAAAAGCAATTTGAAAGTGAAAAGGAGCAAGAAAAGTAAAATGCCCCGTGCAGCATTTCACAATGCCAAATACGTACATTTACTGTGTAATTGCTTGTGGTATGTTTAAGGTATCACATACTCAAAATGAGCAAGTGTACTCAAAATGAGTGAGTAAAGTATTCATACAGTCCTACTTTCAAGATTAAGATGATTTAAAGCACAATGTACTTTATATATCATAAGTGTTTATATTGCTGCCATTTTGCTTTTAACAAGTATTAGCAAAACAACTTGCCTCTTTTCTGTCTCGCCCAATTTCAAATGAATAATCTGGTTTTGTCCGCTCCTCCGCTGTCACCCTCCCTAATTAAATCACTGTATTGTGTGAAATTGGCATCTGCAACCCAACGATGAAATCATGTGATATCAAATTGGAATTGCATAATCAGAAAATATTCTTGCCCTCCAGGACTTGCCATCTTCACCCCTAGGTCTTGCTCACCAGATGTCAGTAGCATCTGGCAAGCAAGACTTGCAGAAGTCACTGCCAGCAGTGAAAACATGGAATATTATGGCAACTCCAGCTCTCAAATAACACTATTCATACAGCTAAAAACACAGAGCAACTAGGGGTGGGTGAGAAATCAATATATCACCCAAAGCTAGGTTGAAGTCAATATTGTGATTATCAGTTTCATAATTTTTGACCTGGCAAAAGATAATGAATCACACACACGCTACACAAAAATCACAGCATGGGAAAAACCATGAAGCCAGCCACTGCTTCTCTTGATTCTTGCAAACCCAGTTAACTCTGCCAGCTCTGGTCTTCCCTGCCTCGCGCAGGGAGCAGCAAATCAAAAAACCAGGTGCCAGCAAAAATCACGATGCTAGAAAAACCGTGAAGCCAGCCAATGCCTGTACCATCCTTATTTCAGACAGCGTGATATATTGGTATATCGCAAAGTTCAGCTGGTGACATAGCTGTCAACTTACAGATTTGAAAATAAGGGACCAGCAGCCTCAAAAATAAGGCATCAGCAGCCAAAATAAGGAATTTTCCAGGCACAGGTATGTTCAACTTCTGAGCCCCTCTGAGCTAAAGGCAGAAAGCCCAGCCAGCAGCCAAACGAAGCCTCATCTGTAAGGGACAGCAGCGGGACATGGTGCTGGATAAGGGACTATCCCGCCAAATAAGGGACACTTGACAGCTATGGCTGGTGATATATTGCGATGCTGAAAACCAGGTATCGCCCAGCCCTAATAGCAACCATTTTCAACATGGAGATAGGGAAGAACAGTACGCCATACATTGGAAGGTACCATTTTTCACGCTAACCTAAAGGACAATAAGCTTCTCAGGATGCAAAAGTATGCACCTCGACTGACAGCTAGTACAATGAAGCTACCACCATCCTCATTTGTCCCTTGCTTTTGCCTCTAATTTCTGTTTCCAAAAAATACCTTCAATGTTTCATCCCTATTGCATTAAAAGCATATAAAATGGGGGTGGGTGGTGCCAGACTCTTCTAGACCTAGAGAGTAGCAAGCTGTATGGAGCGGGCTTGAACTCAAGGATGGAAACAAGAAGGGAAGCATAATTTCGTGCCGTTGTTTTTTAACTTTGGCACACACTTTGCTGTAAATTGAAGTATGTAAATATGGCTGGTCTCATATATCATAACTCACTGCAACTCCAGACATGACAGTGGCATGCTGCAGTCATGGAGGAATTTTAAACGGCAGTCAAGCCCAAACTAAACTGAAGCATTATGCTTAATGCATAACTATATTGCAACTCTGCATAATGAACGTGACAAAAAGGGTGGATCTTCTTGAGTTAGTAAATGATGCTGAATACTACTCTGCATTAAAAGTGACACATTGCTTTACTCAAACTTAACAGAACTATGCAAGCGGATCAGCACAACTATTAAGTAATTGTTATTATTCACTCCTCGCAGAATTTTATCACCAAGAGACCTAAATAAAGCCTAGTGATTCTTCTACAAACAGCAAAAGGCATGATCAGTAGATGCTATATTTACAAGCTGTTTGAAAAACAACCCGTGCCTTATCTACATTTTAAAAACTGTATGTTTAAATTAATTACATTGTAAATACAGTCGTAGCTTGGAAGTCAAACAGCTTAGTTCCCAAACATTTTGGCTCCCAAACGTCGCAAACCCGAAAATGAGTGTTCAGGTTTGCAAATTATTTATGGAAGCCGAACGTCCGGCGCAGCTTCTGTGGCTTCCGATTGGCTGCAGGAGCTTCCTGCAGCCAATCAGAAGCCACATTTTGGTTTTCGAACGTTTTGGAAGTCGAACTGACTTCTGGAACAGATTCCATTTGACTTCCAAAGTACAACTAGTATAGATTTTGCATCCCAGTCAGATGGGCTGGGTAATAATAATAATAATAATAATAATAATGAAGAGGACGTCCCTATTTTCATCAGTGAAATGCTGGAGGGTATGAGCTTAGTCATATATACCAGTGCAAGGGGTGGGGGACAAGTAGTAGGTCCCAGATTCAATTTCTGACTTTCCTAGCTTAAAGGATCAGTTAACAGGTGATGGGAAATACCTCAGCCTCAAATCCTGAAGAGCTTCTGCCATTCAGAGCCCTGAGCTATATGAACAAACAGGCAGGCCTGGTTTAAGGCAGGTTTCCATGTTCCTATGCTCCTTGCCCAGCTTACAGAAGAGCGAGATGTGCCTTCCCTGAGACCCCAGAGCTAACTATTTTCTGGTTCCCATTCAGTTCTTGTACCCTCTCAGTTCTAGTACAGTGGTACCTCAGGTTACATACGCTTCAGGTTACATACGCTTCAGGTTACAGACTCCGCTAACCCAGAAATAGTGCTTCAGGTTAAGAACTTTGCTTCAGGATGAGAAAAGAAATCGTGTTCCGGCGGCATAGCGGCAGCAGGAGGCCCCATTAACTAAAGTGGTGCTTCAGGTTAAGAACAGTTTCAGGTTAAGAACGGACCTCCGGAACGAATTAAGTACTTAACCCGAGGTACCACTGTAATCGTTTTTTTAAAAAAACATTATCAGAAATGAATGAGCTCTTAAACATGAAATAATAGTGTTCCACTTAAACTAAGTTTGGCTCTGGCAAGAGAAGTAATTAACACTGGTTTCTAGTGTGCTTTCATAAGTACTTTCACATTTAGTTCTTCAACACGGCCTAGGGGAATCTGAAAGAAGACGGATTCGAAACACTGGAAAAAGAGGAAGAAATTCCTGCTACTGTCCACAATGAAGAATAGTATTAATTTCGTCTTACCGTTGCTAGTAATAACATTGAGGTGAATCTTAATGTTCGCCAAAATGAAAAGATTAAGTTAAGCACATTTTTAAAACCAGCAGATCCAGAGTCTCCCACATGCTGTGGGCACAGAGGAAAATACCCATTTACTTTAATGGAGGAGGCAGCACCATGAGTTTCTGGGGTTACCCTCTCCACAACAGGGAAGAAGGGAAAAAAATTATATAGTCTGAAACACCAGGCTGCAATCCAGCAAAACACACACATATCCAGACCCCATGACCTAAATAGTCATTTCGCAAATATAACATGGAAAAATCTGTCTGTACTTGTGGGAGTCCCTTGCTAGATTGTGACTAATGGCTGCAGTCACAACTCTCTCTCCTCCCCTCTATTTCAACTGTGTTCAAACAAGCAGTTTGAATATTTCCAGTCACTGTAAAGTGGTGCTATCCACTCATATGGTCTACTCTGTTCTCAGTAAGCCACACCAATCCACACAGCACATGGTATCACAAGTCCATAGCATAACCTTTTTAGAACTTCAAACAACCTTTCTAATGCTGTCTATGAGCATTAAAAATAAAATGCAGGCTCACAATGTTTCCTGCAGCAGGTAACTAGTCTTACCAATATTTTAAAATACATTTGAAATGTTGTTGTTTTTTAAATCGGTTGTTGTTAAATCAACTGTTGTATTACAGGGAACCAGGCAGAGGGCCTTCTCGGTAGTGGCACCCGATGTCAAGGAAATAAACTATCTGACTTTTAGAAGACATCTGAAGGCAGCCCTGTTTAGGGAAGTTTTTAATGTTTGATGTTGTACAGTGGTACCTCGGGTTAAGTACTTAATTTGTTCCGGAGGTCCGTTCTTAACCTGAAACTGTTCTTAACCTGAAGAACCACTTTAGCTAATGGGGTCTCCCGCTGCTGCCGTACCACCAGAGCACAATTTCTGTTCTCATCCTGAAGTAAAGTTCTTAACCCGAGGTAATATTTCTGGGTTAGTGAAGTCTGTAACCTGAAGTGTATGTAACCTAAAGCGTATGTAACCTGAGGTACCACTGTATTGCATTTTTAATATTTTGCTGGAAGCCGCCCAGAGTGGCTGGGGAAACCTAGCCAGATGGGTGGGATATAAATAATAAATTTATTATTATTATTATGTTGATGTTGTTGTTAGAATTTGTATACCTCCATTCATCCGTATATCTCAGGGTGGTTCACAATATAGAATGACATTATAAAAAACACAAAATATTTAATAAAAATACGAACGAAAACGTATACCTATAATTCCTTCTCCCACAACCCACTCGAAAAAGGGCACAAGGCCTGGTTGAAGAGATATGTTTTCGCTGATGCCCTTTCTAAAGCAGAGGTCTAATAATATAACTGCATCGGCAACAGTAAAAATCGTTTCAAAGCCACACAATATTCTCCGCTCTCTCAGCTTGCTTTCACACCTTTCATTACCTCTATCAGTCGGAGTGAAAAAATGAGTCAGCACAGCAGGATACTGGTAAGCGGAAGGCTGGTCTTCCCTGTAAAGTTGATGATGCAGCCTGCAACATGTGGGGACTGCAGCTGTATTCAGTCCCTGCCTCTCAGCAGCGGCTGAAGGGTAATGAACTCCCTCTTCCTTCTGAGGGAGTCAAAAGGAAGCTCATTTTTTTCGGCTCAGCACCAGCCACCAACTACTGCCACAAGTCACATGCTTCCCTCGCCAACCTGTGAACTCTGAACCAGCAGTAATTTCTGAAAATTAACTGCTGGTGCTCGATATCTGCCTGTCCTACGATCAAATTAAGAAGCAGTAACGCTTGCTCTGTTTATCTAGGTGTGGAGGAAAACTCATCACATGTCGCAAGCTGGAGGGTATTTTTAACGTTGTTAAAAATCGTCCTGGTGGGAATTTAATATTTAGATTCTACCTATTGAGTTCTCGAAAGAGCAGGGATTTGGAAATTCAAGGAAGATGTCAGAAACACATAGGATGTCATTAATGCGTCCAGAATTTCCCAGACAAAAGCCAGGATTTTCACTTTCTGAAATATGGCAACCCAGATCAAATTTATATCAAGGGCCAACCTAAGCAACCCTTAGGTACATTCCTGGTTATAACTTCGATTTGCTCCCAGGGGTTTCTTGTTTTCTTCAGGAAGAGGGGTGGATATACCGTATTTTTCACTCTCTAAGACATACTTTTTCCCTCCTAAAAAGTAAGGGGAAATGTGTGTGCGTCTTATGGAGTGAATGCAGGCTGTGTTGCTTTCACTGAAGCCAGAAAAGCAATCCCTCTTGCTGCGCAGCAATCCCTCTTGCTGTTCTGGCTTCAGGGATAGCCACACAAAGCCTCTTCAACAACATTTGATTCAGAATATTTTTTTTCTTGTTTTCCTCCTCTAAAAACTAGGTGCGTCTTATGGTCGAGTGCGTCTTATAGAGCAAAAAATACGGTAATTGATGCTGATGCTGATGTGATGTAAAGCTTCACTTGTTCCACTGCAGTCCTTCTGTGTACTTGGCATAGATTTATTTTATCTCTTTCCAGTTGAATTCACATACAGTCAAACCTCGGTTGCCAAACACCTCTGTTTTTGAACGTTTCGGCTCCCGAACGCTGAAAACCTGGAAGTAAGTCTTCCAGTTTCCAAACGCTTTTTGGAAGCCGAACATCCAACACAGCTTCCGCTTGAGTGCAGAAAGCTCTTGCAGCCAATCAGAAGCCGTGCCTCGATGTTTTGGAAGCCGAATGGGCTTCCGGAACCAATTACGTTCAACAACCAAGGTTTGACTCTATAGTGGTACCTCGGTTTAAGAACAGTCTGGTTTAAGAACAGTTTACAAACTCCACAAAACCAGAAATAGTGTCCCAGTCTAAGAACGGAATCCGAACGGTAGAAAGGCACCGGTGGCAGGAGGCCTCATTAGGGAAAGCGCGCCTCAGTTTAAGAACGGATTCGGTTTAAGAACGGACTTCTGGAACGGATTAAGTTCATAAACTAAAGTACCACTGTATTGCCTTAATTACTCTTAATTATCAGTTACATTCCTCAAGAGTGGCTTGGAATAATTAAAACCACAAGTTCATAATAAAATAAAATACAAAGCAAGCAGTATAAGATAAAAATGGAGACAGGCTCGACAGACAAAAATAAGAATCAATAGTTAAAACACGAACTACTCAGTAAGGCCAAAGCCTGTCAGAATAAAGGAGCGCTGGTCTTGAAACTGAGGGTGGCAAGGCGGCAAATAACCCACAATGTGTTATTTGGGAAACTAATAATGTGTTATGCGGGGAAACTCAGCCAGATCGGCGGGGTATAAATAATAAATTTATTTATTTATTATTATTATTATTATTATTATTATTATTATTATTTGACGGATGTGCTTGATGCCTGCCTGATGGTTTAGACCACAGCGCCACCCGCGACCCTATAGTATAGGAATACTATGTTGGTGTTAGTGTATGCATGGGAGCTGAATGTAGGAATAGTAAAAAAGAGGTAATAATTTATTTGTGTGCCTGTATGCATGAGAGAGGGGGAGGGGGAATTGGTAACGAACACTGTAATTGTTACAAATAAACAAACAAACAAATAAAATACATCTGTGAATTTTTGTGCATCTGTTCTTGGAAATCTACATTTACCCCCTTCAGCAATAAGCGTTTAAAAAGTAATCATAGTGGACTTCAGAGACAATCACCTTCATATGTTTTCAATGTCTGAAGGAAACAGTTTATTCAAGCCTAAGTGCGCATACTTAAACATTCTCTCAAGGGTTACGTGCAGACAAACGGAAAACAAAATTTGGAGCAGCACGAAGCATAACTCATTATGTAAAGTTATGAGATACAGTTTGTTACATGTTTGATTACCCAAGACTTTTTATAATAAACACATTTATTTTTATTTTTAGCTTGCATCACTGGCAAATATGGTAGCCTGCAAGATTTACTATGTGGCCTGGAGCCTGAATGCACTGCAGTGGTGTTTATTTCAATGTCTACACAAGAGAAGTGGAAAATGGAACATGTACATTGGCTTTTAAGGAGCGCTCTCTGGGGAAGACCAAATAGGAAAGCTCTGCAAAAGAGTGTTCCAAGTACTAATTTTAAGAAAGCAAATCTCTGTCTGCTTTTCACAGCAGTATACAGTCTTCTTCAGTCTATTTCAGATTGCGTACTAGGAGACTCTGCCATCGCTTCAAAAATGACCAGGGGTTTGTCAATATGAAGATGTGCAATTTTGGACAAGCTTACCTAAAATACAGCTACCTATAGTTCCTTGTAATATACAGCTTCAGGGGACAACTGCGTAAGTCTCAGGATGGATAAAAATCAATGATTCTTTTTTTAAAAAAATCATTTTTTATTTAAATTGGATTTTTTAATTTTAATTGGATTTTTAAAATAAAATGCTTTTGGAGGGAAAAAATCATTCTCAAAATAGTTTTCTATTTAAGTTACATTTTGGACAAAATAAAAGAATTAAAAGGCAATGTGTGCTGAAACTCAGTCTAAGATTTGTTTTTTAAAATCAGTTAGCAAACATGGATACATATGTTATAATGTTTTTGTTTTAAATAAATTGTTTAAATTGTTATTAAGGAAATGACTGTTTTCCTCCTTCCAATAAAGTACAGCAGAAAAGTTGTCCAAATAGAAACAGTTAACTTATTAAACCTCACAATAATTTCATAATTATCTGCCTATGTATTTCTGATAGTATAACCAAATCAGTAATTTCTGATATAACTGTAAAAACTACTCTGGAAATTCATTATTCCAAATATGAAACCTTCCTCTGGTTGTAAATATTAAGATGATACCAGCAAGAATGAGTCTTTCTGGGGGGGGGGGGGATGATTTAAATCAAGTCTTACTGACTAGTGATTGAAATTGTGATTGAAATCGATTTGATTTAAATGAAATCCGCCCTGGTAAGTCTAGAACAAGAGTGAGGACTCTCAAACCTTGAGAGACCCAAATGCAGGCATAGGCAAACTCGGTCCTCCAGATGTTTTGGGACTACAAGTCCCATCATCCCTAGCTAACAGGACCAGTGGTCAGAGATGATGGGAGTTATAGTCCCAAAACATCTGGAAGGCCGAGTTTGCCTATGCCTGCCCAAATGCAACCCTCAAGACCTTGCTATATTGTCATCTAACTACACCCCTCTCCCTGAATTACGCCTCTCCCCAGGCTCTACTTCACACCCTCCTTGGGTACTTTTCCCTTCCTGGAATTGGGACAACGCCTGTTGCTTGCCTCGATGGAGACAGGTGTAGAAACCTCTCGACTTTTGCGTGGCTGAAAATCTGCTTACGATGCAAATATGAAAGTCACATCTATTTCCTCTGCCCACTTTTGCCTCAGACCACTTCTTCCATGGGCATGAGGTCCCCAAAAGGTGGTCCATGATGGACCGCAGCCCTCAGGCTGAAGAGCGGTCCCCCATCACCCTATCGTACACTAGTTTTTTCATGGCGCGATAGTGAAACCAGAGGCTGAAAAACATCGGCCTACCTAATTTTGTTTTCAAATAAGGCCTCTGTCAACCAAAACAGAGTAGAAGAAAATTAAGCTTGGTATCTCAAATGTTGTTAGATGAGCCTTTATAAATAAATTGCCAGTACCAATAAGGGAAGGGAGAATCTTGCCTAAAGCTATTTGGCAAGGTCATATAATGGGTAGTGAAATCCAATGGCTACAGCATAGGAGCAGATGAGTACAATTTTGTCCCTGATGGGCTGAATGGGTGGCCTTGGCCAAGGTCCAGTCTCTCTGCCTCAATTTTCTACCTCACGTATTTGAAAACTACATGGAACCACCACTGAGGAGGGTGGGTCACCTGTGAAAATTAATAGAATCAAACCAGTATGTAAATAACTCAATATATAAAGATTAGCATTTGTCACTGTGATCAGGAGACCTTGAGATGGTGTGCCTGGAGTTATACTAACTAAACAATGCAAAACATAGCAATTTGGGCAGAATTAGGCACTTTTCAGTAAACAACTCTTATCCTGATTTTCCCATGCAGCAACAAAGCTAAGTAATATTATTGTTATTTGTGTAAGATCATGTAAGAGCTGGTGTGGTAGCATTTACAAACTGAGGAACTTTGCCTGCTTAGACCAGGGATCAATCCCCCAGTCAATAAAAACACTATACATCCTATTATTGCCATCCCTTTAAAAATCATGAAGAAAACTTCTAGTACATGCAACTCGGAGAAAATGCTCATTTGCATCACACCTCTACAAAATATCAGAAACAAGAAGCTGGGGCTTCCAGTGTTAAGAAATATCTGCAACCCACAAAGTTCCTTCTCCTTTGCCATCGTTTCTAGCCTCTACTACATCTCCACTCACTGAAGCCAATGTCTTGTGTCTTCATTCCTTTTCTCTGTAAGCCACTGAAATGTTCAGAGTTTGCAATCCCATCTCCTTCCCCCAATGGAATCAACATAGTACAACATCAGTATCCTTTGATTCAGCCAGTGCAGAAGGCAAAGTGGTGAGGATGTCCACATGGGGAGGGGAGCTAGCAAGAAATATTTGATGTCAACCATGATGCATGAAGTTCACATCCACACACATCAAATGACAGCTGCTAAATACAAGCTACTCCGGAATATGCCCATAAGAATCAATGGAACAGTTAAGGAATAAGTAGACTGCAGCCTAAGAGGACAAAACAAAGTTGGAGATGATGATCTCCGGCCAGATACTAGTGGAAAGGCCATCATACCACAAAAACCATGACTGAAACTGGCTCTCAGTAACTCTGACCAAGTAGACTCCAAATGCTGCACAACTATGGAGACTCAACTATATTTTTCCCAACATCTTTCCCAGACTGTATTTGAGGAGGCTTCTTGCCAGGAAGTTGACGGCCTGATCTCCAAAATCTTCTAACCACAGGATCAGACCTACCCTGAGGAATCTTGTTTTGCTGTGGTCCATTAAATACTTGCTTTGTGGCTAAATAAAAGACACAGTGTCTGATGTTGCCAGTCAGACACCTTTAAGTCCCAAGTAAACGTTTTAAAAAGTGTGTTTAACACACCGTATATTATCACAGTCATTTCCTCTTCCTGGTATCGGTTCTGAACCCAACGCGTCTGACTTTAAGACCATGCCTTGATCAGTGAAATCATTCCAATGACTATGGATGAAATTACAACATTTTTTTCCAAAGAATTTATATACCGATAAAAGAAATGCTAGCAGTATCTTTTATTGCAATATACACCCACATACACATTCCGAAGGAAAGATGGATAACGTTGAATGTTATCTTTGTGGGCTATTAGGAGACCCACACTGGAATTTGAGCATAAATATATCCAGTTAAAACAATAAACAAAGCTGCCCCCCAACATATCTTGGCATATATTTGCTTAACTCATCGTTATCTGATCATCTGAATCATTGGTTCCCAATTAGGTAAGTATGTGGGCCCCCTGTTTTTACAAAAGTGAAGCTGTGGACCGCCTACTTTATAAAATTTTGATATCTCTATGGTAGTTTTCGTTATGTGGATTTCAGTCTACAAATCAAACTTATGCCCCTTTGATTCCAATATTCTATTAACTAGATGCAGGGCAACCGTTTCACTGCAAGATACTCAGAAAGAAACATCTCCCCTTCAGACTCCACCTCATTTAAGTCATTGTTTCATCGAAAGGAACTATAGTTTTTCGAGTTAGAGATTTCTTAGCATAGTATTGACAGCACCCACAGCAAGTGACATTACTCTGGGGAAAATCATAATTAAAGTGGTATAAAGCTGATATAAGTTTAGTAACATCAATATATCCAAAGATATACCAGTGGGACTTATTGCAAGCTTAAAATGATAGGCCTTATCAACATTGCAAGCATTATACCATATTTACTCAAATCTAATGCTCACCATTTTGGGCCAAATTAAGTTGCAAAAATAAAGGTACGCATTAGATTCAATGGCACATTTACATTCACCAGCAAATACTTTTTTTGGTTTCAAGGTTCTGAAAACTTAGGTGCGCATTAGATTCGATGGCACATTAGACTCAAGTAAATACGGTATCAGTTTTATACCACGTTAACTGTTATGGTTTTTTCCAAAGGAACCCTGAAAATGGTGGTTTGGTGAGAATGCTAAGATTCTTCTCAAAATTCCTAGCTGTCCTAAGTTTGCAGTGTAGTTATTCAGATGAAGTAAATGTTTGCTGCTAAAGCCAATGACATTTATACATTAAAGGGGTGGAAATTACACCCCACCTTTCCCTTCCGAAAGGAGTTGGCCAAAGCGGTTAACATGGGAAAAACAAACAGAAAAATAAGCTGTCATTAAAACGATTAGCATAATCAACCGAAAACAAAAGCAGCATGAAAAATGGTCCAGAAAGCCAAAGTTAAGAGTAGATAGATTAAACTTTGCAACAACAGACAGAATCAAAGGTTTGCTTAAAGGGTAATGTCTTCAAACACCAGCTGAATACAACTAGAGGTGAAGATCATTGGGCAGAAGATTCCTAACCACTAGACAGGCTGGCTAGAGGGACTGAGGACTGTGCTGAGGTGCCTGCTCACCAGCGGAGAAGAGTTCCACCGGCAGAGTGAACACCTCCACCACAGAGGGCCCTGCTGTACCCACAAAAAGTTATGTAGGCTTAGCTCAAGAGCTGCCTGTGTTTCCTGTTGGCCGGAGCTGGTGTCAGACCCAAGAACGTGGTGTTCCATTGCAGGAGTTGGGACAGATGTAGCCTTCAATCTGCTGGTTCTGTGGTTTCATCATTCTCCCTGATCAGAGCTAGCATAATCCCACCCCCCACTGAAACCAATGGTGAAAACCTGGAGGAAGGTAAGGTTCAGGAGTGAGGCAATGTGTCTCTCCACCTTCTGCCCTAGCTAGCACAAATACTGGGCTCATCTTATGTTCTTCTGCAACCAGGATGTTCAAGGTGGAGGAAGACCCACCGACTTGCACCAATCAGCCCCACTTAAGAGTTTACTCTATGCTTTTGGAACACTGCCATTGGCGGGGGTGAGGATTTTTGTACACAGCCACCAACAATGCCTCCAAGGCAGCGGCACGTTCAGGAAGGATGAAGCAGCAAATTTTAAAGGCCAGGTGGATCCACACAGGAGAAACAGAAAGCCCTTCAGGACACCTGGTCCAAGCTGGTTAGGGCCTTAAGTAACCGGTGACGTACTGGCCAGGGAAGAAAGTGTCCTTGAGCCTGTCTCGAGTCCTTTCCCTCACCCCTGAATTACTCACCGGCTGCACAGCATATCTGAGAAAGGTGGGACTCAAAGTATCTGAGGAGGAGTGCCTTTCGAGAAGAGGCCCTTGCTTCTTAGAAAGCAAGCAGCAGCTAGACAGATCTTATCAGGAGAATGATTCATCGCAGATGGCCCAACTTCTGCAGCCACCAACAAGAAAAGCATCGGATGGCGACTGTCGTGAACTTGGTACTGCTACTGCTTCTGTGCTATTTGTAATCAAGAGTCAGAACAAGGATGGGGAAACTGTGACCCTCCAAACACTGCCACACTATAGGTCCCATCTTCCCTGAGCGTTCTGTTGGGGCTGATGGAAGTTGAGGTTCCTCAGTCTCTGGTGGGACCATAGGTTACCCATCCTTGGGCAGGCTACTCCCAAACTGGATTAATTTTGGCCAGCAGCTATCTCTCCATCTAACCCAGGGCGGTCCAACCTTCCATACCAAGCAGGCCTCAATAGTACAGAACCTGCGGGCAGCCCACTGCCTTGTTATTGTGAGGCCAAAATTTAACACACACTGCCAGCCCTCGCTGCCCTGCCAAGGAAGGAGCTAAGGATGTGTGAGGCTCTGTGGTGGTCATGTGGGGTGGTAAAAGCTTTCTGGGAAATGATATATAATGAGCTGAAAAAATGTTTAAGATAGCTTTTGTTAAAAAACCAGAGGCTTTTCGGTTAGGCATTATAGGTGCGGAACTACCAGAAGAAAATAAACAACTGTTTACATAGGCAACGACAGCAGCAAGGATGCTTCTTGCGCAGAGATGGAAAGAAGAAGAAGTACAGACCAGAGAAGAGTGGCAGAACAAGCTGATGGAATATGCAGAATATGCATCAGGAAGACCAAGTATTCTTAAAGGACTGGAACAACTTTCTAACATATTTGAGAGACCACTGTAAACAGTTGAAATCATTGGCAGGAATACGACGACACTTGTAAAGCAACATGGATTTTGGATAATAGGATTATATAATAGATAGATTACAGTAAAAGATGCAGGAATAAAACTTAGAATTTGAACCCGTGAAGGGAAGGAAGGAGATCTCAAGGTTCAAAAGAATCCTCTTTTTAATGTTTGAAAATGTTATGTTTATGGTGTACAACTTTTATGTAAAACTAATAAATATTTATTTTTTTAAAAAAAAAGTTGAATAAATTATACCAGAAACTTCAAGCACTGACTAGGTTTTCGGAAGGAGGCTGCAGGCCTAACTAGGACCCTGTCCAAGCCTCACGCCTCCTTCCCAAAGCCCAGCACCTCACTTACCTGGCTTTGAGAAGGCAGCACAAGGGCTGTGGAGGTGGGCATCAAATGTTGCCGAGGGCCACCAAAAAAAGGCCTTGAGGGCTGTATGCATGTTGGACCGCCATGATACCCTATCTCACTGTTTTCTCTTGAGACTGGAATATTTATTTTTCCATATATATCCCATCTTTCCTCATAAGAGCACAAGGCAATATGGAGTGTTCCCCCTCGCCTCTTATGTCCTAACAACAACCCTCCAAGGTAGCTTAGACTGAGAGAAAATGGCGGCGCCAACCTCACGCAATGAGCTTCATGGCTGAAAAGGTTCCCCACCTCCCACCCCAGGTCTTCAAGCTACAGTTTCTTTATTACTATGTTGGCTATCTTGAGTTGAAGGAAGGGGGGGGGGAATAAATGTAATAAAGAAGCAATGGATTATTTTATTGATATTCATAAGCTGCCGGGGGGGGGGGATCTTGTTGAAAGGTGAGCTATAAACATTCATAACTAATAATAAATAAACTGTGAACATTTCTGAGTCTGCTGTTCCCTAAGATGCACTTTTTAAACTGAAGAATTCTTCTGTTTTTGCCTTGTATTTTTATGCTGCAAACTGCCATCAGATCTGTGGATGAAGGATGCTAAACAAATATAATAAATAAAAATAAATAAATATTACTATTAATAGATTTGGGTTTCCCTCTACTCTTTTTTTAAAACTTGTTAATTAGTGCAAACTTTTTTTTTTTAAGTACAGCATTTCTCCTTGTTTATTTGGCACTGCTGCAGAAATAAATCTTGCAAAGGGATGCCTTTTCCAAAGGAGGCAATTCTGAAGCGCTGCAACTGACAAGCACGAAAAGGGAGCCACCCACCTTCCGCAGGGAGGCGTCTCTCCCGCACCCACCACCCCGAAGCCAGGCGGACAGGCGGCAGCGCAGCCGGGGGTCCCCGCACTCCAGCCCGCGTCTCCGCGCGCCTCTCCCTCCAGGATCCGCGCTCACACAACTTACTCATCATGGAAACTTCCACCCGCTCCGTGCATCGCGCCCGCACCAACTATGCCAGAGACCTTTCTTTTAAAAAACACAGATTTTTGTCAACAACTGAGCATACGCCGCGCGGAGCCATCAAGCCCTTAATAATAATAATAATAAAAAGGAGGAGGGAGGGAAATGTATTTTTAATTGCAAAAAATAAATAATCCAAAAGCCCTGTGATGAAATATTCTGCTCCATCCAACGAACGTCAGTCTGGAAAACCCCGTTCGGCTGTTTGAAGGGGGGTGTCGGATTTAAACGCACACACATATAGATATAGATATATAAATACACACGCGTTCTGCAGCTACCCCCCCCCCCATCTTTCCAATTGTAAAGACTAAAATGCAGAGAGATCGAGGCTCCCCTTCCCCGGTAAACAATCGCAAGGCGTTGCGTGGGAAGCGCGACCGCGGAAAACCTTCGGGGAAAGGGGGAAAAAAAGACAACAGCACAACCCACCCGGGCGAGAGCGATGCGCTTCAGACGATCGAAGCCAAGCGGGTGCTAAAAATACCCAACATCTGGCAGCGCGGCCAAGTCCAGCTGTGAACTCCTGCCCCAGAAGTCCGGGTCAGGAGGGGATCCGGCGCGTGGATCCCCCTCCTCCTCCAACAACAACAACTCCGGATTGCTTTGCTAAAAGGAAAAGGGGAAAAAAGCCCGGGCACTCACTCACCGCGAGCAAATCCGTCGCGGGTCTCCTCTCGCCTGCGCGTCCTGCCCCGGCTGGGGCTCCTGCCCGTCGAGGGCGCGCTGCTGCTGACGCCGCCGCCGATGGGGGAAGTCCTGCCGCCTCCTCGGCCCTGGGCTCCTTCTCCTCCTCCTCCTTCGCCGCCTTCTTCTTCTCCCCACCTGAGTCCGCCCCAGCCCCACTGCCTTCCCCAGCCGGTTTGTCTGTCTCGGCGCTGGTGACCTGGTTTCCCCCTCTCTCCACGCGCCCCACCGGGAGCCGGAGGCGCGGCGGCGGCGGCGAGGAGGAGGAGGACTCAGCTCCCGTCCGCCCGCCCCACGATCGCCTCGCCGGGGGTGGGGAGGCAGGCGACGCCCGCGCGCAACGGGGAGAAACGGGCGCAGCCAGCCAGGCGCGCAGGGCGCAGCCAGCCAAGCGCGCGTCACGCGTGGATCTGCCCCCTGGGGACGCGCAGCAGGCGAGCCCGCGGGGAAACCGGCCTCTTGGGCTAAGCCAGGGCTGCCCACCTTTAGGAGCGGGGAGAATCGGCACCCCCGGGGGTCATCTAGACCAACCCCCGGTGGCTTATCCAATCGGAAACGGGCGGCTGCGCCAGGAGCCCCGGCGAGGGTCCGGCTGCCCTCACTCCCCTGGGGCTGTGCGCTTCGTATCTGCCCCCCCCGGCTGGCAAAGGAAGGCGGGGACAGATCCCTTTCCCAAGGAAGGAAGCCGGCCCAGGAATCCTGGAGGGATCCTGGGCTTGAGATCTCCCCACCACCACCACCCAGTGTCAGACTGGGCCAAGGCGAGGCTTCGCATGTGGCGCTGCTGGCGCAGCACTTCCGCAACTCTCCCAAGGGAACCTGGGCCGCTCTCCAGAGGGAAGGTTTATACTGTATTGCGCTTTTTTAAAATTTATTTAATGCAATAAGACGAATCTCCCACGCACGCCCCGGGAAATTTTGGATGGGTTAGGCAGGGTGGGGCAAGAGCTTAGATGCAGGTCCTTATCTATTTCTTATTATGGGATTTTTAGCAAACGACAAAAATAATCTGCCGGCAAAGGTAGATTGCACCTTTGACATAAGCGTCTCCCAGAAAGCTGCCACCACATTTCTCAGGAAACCAGTTTTTATAAAGATGAAGGGAGCACAATCTGCACAGAAACCCATATATGCTAATTTTACATTATTCAGCTGTGTCAGATAGATTTTATTTTTTTATTTTTAACTGATTTTATAAAATAAGGAACATTGCAAATGCACTGGAAAACTGCAGTAATTTAGCAATTATTTCTTTCAATGGTTAAAAAGCAGTTCAGGTTTAGAACTGAGTTTTAAAAATACTTTACAGTTTAAAAGTGATTCTGAGCTTTTCCTTGGTGTTGCTGGTTTTTTAAAAAAAATAAACAAACAAACAAACAACCAGCTGAAATCGCAGTTAAATTGCTCTGGTCCTGATTTCCAAAATATTCTGTGATAGTTGACAACACACTTCGCCCTCCAGCTGCTGCCAGACTCCAACTCCCATCAGTCCCCATCAAGCACACCTGATGGGAGTTGTATTCCAGCAACACCTGAAGAGCACCAGGTGTGCCAAGCCCAGCTTACAGGTAGCTTTATAAGTTGGCGTTACTGCCTTTCTTATTTGAAACAGGTGGCAATGCCAAATACAAATGACAGGATAGCTCTCCAGTTTTTGCTTTAATGAAAATAATTATGTTTCTAATTAAAATATGCCCGCAAGGTAACATTCCCAGCTGTGCCCAGGACGTCACAAAGCACAGGGCCTTAGACTTGCAACTGATTTACTTTCTCTTCTTCTTTTTGTATTTTTAAGAGTTAAGCTAGTTCCACTTTACCTCTCTCTGTGTTGAGGACTTCAGTACCTAAGAGATGACTCACATATGGCCTGAAATGTCTGTTATAAAAGTGTCAGCCAACTTGTGCATTCTCCCCCATTATAGATCTATATGGTCTTTAACATGACCTAGACCTCCAAACTCCAACACAACTGAGGTCCGCTTTACATTAAGGCAGCAGTGCTGCACATGCCTCCATATTTTGGAATAACCCTGATGGACTGTCTTGCACATAAGCATCATAGCTGTCAACTTTCCCCTTTTCTTGCAAGGAATCCTATTCGGAATAAGGGAATTTCCCTTAAAAAAAGGAAAAGTTGACAGCTATGATAAGCATGTGTAGGACTGGGCTATAAGGCAGGAAGCTGTGCACAGGTCTGAAGCCTGCCTCTGTGGAAGATAATCTGAGCCGGCCTTTATCTTTTGCAAACCTACAGTCTGCCTTGGGGACGCGGGTGGCGCTGTGGGTAAAACCTCAGCACCTAGGACTTGCCGATCGCATGGTCGGCGGTTCGAATCCCCGCGGCGGGGTGCGCTCCCGTCGTTCGGTCCCAGCACCTGCCAACCTAGCAGTTTGAAAGCACCGCCCGGGTACAAGTAGATAAATAGGGACCGCTTACCAGCGGGAAGGTAAACGGCGTTCCGTGTGCTGCGCTGGCTCGCCAGATGCAGCTTGTCACGCTGGCCACGTGACCCGGAAGTGTCTGCGGACAGCGCTGGCTCCCGGCCTATAGAGTGAGATGAGCGCACAACCCTAGAGTCTGTCAAGACTGGCCTGTACGGGCAGGGGTACCTTTACCTATACTACAGTCTGCCTTCAACTTTGGCTTCGTTGTTGGTTAATAACGTTAATTTTTTTCCACACCTTCTTTGGCTGGAGTGCAACATTTCCATGTGTCCCATGTATAAACTACATACCCAGGTCACAAGCGCTTCCTCTCATGCCCTGAATTAACCAACCGGAAACAGTGGCCGGTGCAATTCACTGCTGTGTCGGAAAACAAAACAGGGCAGGTATACATGCAAATGGCGCAGCTGTTCGGATGCTTCTCAGGAGCAGGGATCTATACACATAAAAAGCTCAATCCCATACAGTGGTACCTCGGGTTACAGATGCTTCAGGTTACAGACTCCGCTAACCCAGAAATATTACCTCAGGTTAAGAACTTTGCTTCAGAATGAGAACAGAAATCGTGCAGCAGCGGCACAGCGGCAGCAGGAGGCCCCATTAGTTAAAGTGGTGCTTCAGGTTAAGAACAGTTTCAGGTTAAGAACGGACCTCCGGAACGAATTAAGTACTTAACCTGAGGTACCACTGTATTTGGGGGCTACTTTTGGGGGGAAGCTACTATTTGGGACGCAGGTGGCGCTGTGGTCTAGGGCTTGCTGATGGGAAGGTTGCCGGTTTGAATCCCCGCGACGGGGTGAGCTCCCATTGCTCTGCCCCAGCTCCTGCCAACCTAGCAGTTCGAAAGTACGTCAGTGCAAGTAGATAAATAAGTACCGCTCCGGCGGGAAGGTAAACGGCATTTCCGTGCACTGCTCTGGTTTCGCCAGAAGCGGTTTAGTCATGCTTGCCACATGACCCGGAAAAACTGTCTGCGGACAAACGTCGGCTCCCTCGGCCAGTAAAGCGAGATGAGCGCCGCAACCCCAGAGTCGTCCATGACTGGACTTAACTGTCAGGGGTCCTTTACCTTTACTTTTCCAGATAGCTTTAGGGTTACAGGGAGGTCAGTAAGCCAACCATATGAATGACCAATGGTGACAAAATTTCTGTGGAAGAAAGAACCAGATAATGCAAAATTCCTGGCAAGAGAAATTGATAAACTATGCTGAGATGGGGAGATTAACCTGGAAAATTCGGAGCCAGCAGGACTAGACTTTCCTAAAGGAATGGAAGAAGCTTTCGACGTATTTGGAAAGCAACTGTAACCAATTGACATCGCTTGTAGGGTTAAAAGAAGTTTTGGAAGGAGTAATATATAAATTATTGTGAAAATAATTAAGAATAGGTATGAAGATTTGAATTTATAGCAATAACTGTAGTAACAAAATGCATAATTAGAAAGGATTTTAGAAAACCATCAGTTGAGGTAAAAGGAAGTCTTAGCCTGTGTTAGCCAATGATGTTTAAAAGGATGATATGCTGGAATATATGTGTAAAAACCAATAAAAAATTACTTATTAAAAAAAACAAAGATACTGCAAAATTCTGACAGCAACCCTCCGGTGTCTTTTTCTGGCTGAGAACATACATTTTGTCTTCCCTGTTATACTTCCTGTCATAGGAATTACTTGCATGCCACTGATAATGTAGTGATGGCCAAAACATACGCAGTGATTGTTTCATTTAAGGCACAATCTCTAAATTTTTGCTTTCCAGGGGAGGCTGGTCTACTGGGACATTGCCCTATAAATGAAATGTCAAGCATTGATAATAATAATAATAATAATATCCCCCAAAATCTCAAAGCCACACTCTTTCCTGTCATGTTGACATTCATCTCTTTCTATTTGAGTTTAGAGTCAATCACAGAAGACCATGAGACTCTTAATCTCAGGGTTGTGGGTTCAAGTCTCACGTTGCGCAAAAGAGTCCTGCATTGCAAGGGGTTGGTCTAGATGCCCCTTGTGGTCCCTTCCGACGCTACCATTCTATGATATACTGTGATTCTTATTTTCTGGCCAGTCAAGCTCTCTACACCAGTTTAGCCACTCCCAATCCAAAAGCACTGCTACAGCCAAGAGGTCCTGCCCATCTGCTTCCCTGAAGGAAAAAACGTGATAAATGTATATGTAACTAGAGCTCCTTGCCCCTAGTTTTTCTGGTTCCCCCGGCCTCCTGGCATCATTGTGACAATCCAGTCACAGAATATAACATTTGTAGGTGTTATGTACTGAGTTGAATAGGATCCAAACTGCAGCAGTCTGATTGGTCCTAGAACAATAGGATCCCAATTGCAGCAGTCTGATTGGTCCTAGAACAATAGGATTCAGAATGCATCAGTCTGATTGGTCCTAGAACAATGCAGCAGTCTGATTGATTGGCAGGAACCACCCAATCATGCTCCAGATATAAGTGAATCCACAACCTGATTGGCTTACAGTAGAATTCCAGAATTAGCCAATCATGTGCAGCCCATTGTGTAAATAATGTATATAAAGCAGATACTTTGAGGGGACATTCATTCATTCCTCCTCACCACTATGAGCTGAATAAAGAGCATGAAATCACTTTGCGACTCTGAGTATATTTCAGTAGGGCTGCTGCTACATGGGCATAGCTGGAGGGTGCAGGGGGACAACTGTCCCCCCTTTAAGTAAGTAAGTAAGTATACTTAACTGACCAATTGTGTCACAGAAAACTCGGTTCTGCCCCACCAACACAAAGCCTCCCGCCTGCTAAAATGAAGCCCATGTGCTACCATGGCGGACCCATTAGCCTGTTAATCTGTTCTGGACATGCTCAGAGCTGTTTCCTTGAAGGCCACACCACCACACAGCTCGTTGCACTTTGAGGGAAGTGTGGAGGTTTGCTATTTCTGTTTATCTTTAGGTTTAAAAAATGGTTTCTGTATGTATGTGTGTGTTTGACAGGCCACTGTGAGGACGGAATGATGGACCTTTGACCTGATCAAAGTCGGACTCCTATGTTCTTATGCAAACCGTTTGGCGCAACTGCAGAACTGGATTGTCAACCGGTTGCTGTGGTTTGCTCAATACTGATGGTAAGATCTGCTGTTCGCACAAAGGATACCTGTTATGGAATCATCTTATTAAGTATCAACAGAGGTTCCTCATTCAGGAGGCAGGTGCACTCTGCACATGCTCAAGCCACTGATTTTTGAGGTCCTAGTTCCTAACCATGCCTCCCCTGCACAAGTCAGAGGGCGCTGAGGTTTGAGAGAAGGAGTTCGTTGTGCTAATAGTTAAACTCCTTAGGCTGCATCACTCTTTGATCTGGTAGAATATTGCCTGTATTATTTTCCTTCTCAGCTAGTCAAATTGTCTTTACACTTTTTAAAGATAAAGCTCATCAGAGGATCTGGAGACCTCATTTAAAATTCCTCCACTGTGTCCCTCCTTTCAACCGAAGGAGCAGCCAGTTAGCCTTAACTTACAACAGAAAGGAAACAATAGGCAAGCAGCACTTTAAAAGGCTAGCAAACATATCTATCTACAGTGGTACCTCGGGTTACAGACGCTTCAGGTTACAGACTCAGCTAACCCAGAAATAGTACCTTGGGTTAAGAACTTTGCTTCAGGATGAGAACAGAAATCACGTGGCGGCAGCGGGAGGCCCCATTAGCTAAAGTGGTGCTTCAGGTTAAGAACAGTTTCAGGTTAAGAACGGAACTCCAGAACGAATTAAGTTCTTAACCCGAGGTACCACTCTATCTATCTATCTATCATCTATCTATCATCTATCTATCTATCTTTAAGGTGCTACAGTGTTTTCATTAACATTACACCATGGTCTTCTTTACAGGTTTGTCATGATAAAGACTATAACATACTCAGGCAAACTTAAAATACTATTACAAAAGTAGGATGGTGCAGAGGATAGTACAGGTGAGAATTCAGTGTGCGGAGCCTATGCAGTAGGTGAGTGTAAACTGTAGCAGACTTGGGGCTTTAAAATTTCAGCGGCACCCTGTGCCACGCCAAAATTCGGCACCCAAAGTTCTTCACTTTGTGCCGGCGTACAAGTAAAAGAAACATACTAAATTATACCACTCTCTAGGGAAGCCTTTCTCAACCTGTGGGTCCCCAGATGTTGTTGAACTACAACTCCCATCACCCCTAGCTAGCAAGGCCAGAGCTGAGGGATGAGGGAGTTGTAGTCCAACAACATCTGGGGACCCAGAGGTTGAGAACCGCTGCTCTAGGGCATCTGAGTTTTTTCCAGTGCAAACTGAATTTCCCCCCGATGCTTTTCCGATTCAATTTTTTCTGCGAAACCCAAATCGCAGCTCCAGGGGCATGTGTGGTGAATTTCTGGGACATGCATCCAGGAAGAAAAACACACTGCCCAGACTTCCATGCCTATGAAGTACACACTTTTCAAACAGGGAGATGATAATGTATGCTGGGAAACATAAATGTGTGGAGCATCCACAAGCCTTCATTAAACCCATTAAACACAAATGAATTTAAAGGACTCTCAACAAGACGTGAAATGCAACAGGACATTTTGCTTCCCTACCGACCGGTTGGAAATAATCTTTAACTCAAACGTCATTTACATCCAAATTATTTTCCCCCTGGAAGGAAGATAATGGGTGCTAATGTGTTTTCTCCATGATGAGGCAAAGTAGGATGTTTCAGGCTCAAGACAAGATTTAGTATATCTAAAGGATGAATAGTTTGGAGGAGATCGTAATATTAGCGCAACAGTTGTGAAAGAATGGTGGTTGTTATTTTCCAAATACAGTGGTACCTCAGGTTACATACGCTTCAGGTTACAGACTCCGCTAACCCAGAAATAGTGCTTCAGATTAATAACTTTGCTTCAGGATGGGAACAGAAATCGTGCTCTGGCGGCCCGGCAGCAGCAGGAGGCCCCATTAGCTAAAGTGGTGCTTCATGTTAAGAACAGTTTCAGGTTAAGAACAGACCTCTGGAACGAATTAAGTACTTAACCTGAGGTACCACTGTACCCTGCCCATCATTACGCCATTTATCACAACATGGTGTTGGATCCATTCAACACCAAGACAACTGGTCTTTTTCTCAATGGGACAAATTAGTCATGAGTTAACTCGTCCCCCTTATTTCAATTGGAACCAAGGGCAGCTAAATTGAGGTGCCTCTATTCTCTCACTATTTTCCAGGAGGGATTAAAGTAGGGCTACCAGACATCCCTATTTCCCGGGGACAGCCCCCAAATTTGCGAATAAGTCCCTGGACAAATTCTATCCCTGGAATGTCCCTGGATTTCATCTAATGTCCCTGGTAAAAGCAGCAGTGGCAGTCTCAGCCGCCTGGAGCAGTTGGCTCTGGCTGGCTTCAGAAGCTGCTCGGAAGTCCCCATATGATGGTGGTGCAGAGGCTCAAAGATGCAGCTTCCGGGCTGCCTCCACCTTCCCGGACCCCAGCAACTAAGCTGTGAAGGGAGGCTTCATGCTGCCTATCGGAGCAGCCTCCCAACTCCTACCTGCGTGCAAGCAGGAGCGGGGCGGGGATCTCTCAGTTAGGCAACGGGAAGCCTCCCTTCCCAGCTGAGAGATCCCTGCCCCCTCCTGCTTGCTCACAAGTAGGAATGGGATTGGGGCTGCTCCGATGGGAAGGGAGGCATCATGCTGCCCAAGCCTCACCGCTGCCACTCTCGGCCCTCCTTCTCCGCCTTCCATGCCTTACCCACAGTGCATAGCTTCCCCACCACCACCACCGAAGAACCAACAACTCAGGGGCTGCCCAGGCTCATGGAGAAAGGAGATAGAAGCCTCAGAGGAAGGGGAAACGTGGCGGTTGAGGTCAAGGCGGTGGCGGCCCCTCTGCCCTGCCATCGCTGCAGCATCAACGTCCCAAACATGTAGCATTTATTTATTTATTTCTAGTGTCCCCAGATTCATTGGGGGAAAAAATCTGGCAACCTTAGATTAAAGCACATATGGGAACTTCAGGTTTGTGCACCTGAAGTGGATTAAAGTGCTCTGTCGCCCTAGCACAAGAAATCCACTTTTTAAAAAAAATTACAAAAAAAACCCACCCAGACATCTTGCAGTTTGGGAAAAGCATTTAAAAGTGTGGGATAAAATAGGGATTAATGGGAAGATGTGTAAACACCCTGCAAGCAAATCAGGATGAACGCTCATTGTCATCTAGCTGCCCTGCAAACAGATGAGAACAAATGCTCAATAAAGAACGGGCATCATCTTGCTACATCAGCTTTGCGCAAACAAATCAGAATGAAAGCTCCATAAACAGGTCATATGGAGGTGCCCTTGGGTCAGAATCCAAAAGAATAATTAAAAGCTAGTGAAACGTCAAAATACTAGTAATCTCATAAAGCCACTTATTCACTAATCCAACAATTGCCTAAAATACAAGGTACACATCTCAATATTGCTGCAGCACAGTTGCTGACAGGAATGAGGCCTTGGCAGCATATAAAGGTAAAAGGTAAATGACCCCTGGACGGTTAAGTCCGGTCAAAGGCGACTATGGGGTGCGGCGCTCATCTCGCTTTCAGGCTGAGGGAGCCGGTGTTTGTCCACAGACAGCTTTCTGGGTCATGTGGCCAGCAGGACTAAACCTCTTCTGGCGCAACGGGACACCGTGACGGAAACCAGAGACTTGGGGCTGTTTACTTTCCTGCCACAGCGGTGCCTATTTATCTACTTGCACTATTGTGCTTTCGAACTGCTAGGTTGTCAGGAGCTGGGATGGAGCAACAGGAGCTCACTCCGTTGCGGGGATTCGGACTGCCGACCTTCTGATCGGCAAGCCCAAGAGGCTCAGTGCTTTAGACCGTAGCATGTGCAGAGGTCTGTGCTGGTTGTCGATCTGCTACCAGATCGAGTTCAGGGTGTTACTATGAGTATATAAAACTCTTAACAACTTGGGACCAGTTTACCTACGAGATCACCTTACCACGCATATGTCCACTCAACTACTTCAATCGGCAAAATCGGCACTTTTACAAGTGTCACGTACAATTTCCCTCAACTGTGCCAATTAAATTAGAACATCCCATTTTTTTGGGGGGGGGCATGCTCTCATTTAAGAGCATGGCACCCCGAAACACAAGGGAGCATGGCACCCAAAAACACACAGGAACATGGCCCCAGAAGATGGGTGTTTTCCGCTGCAAGATGTTGCATGTACTACCCACACTGCATCTGAAAGCATCGTTTAGTGTGGCAGCACCAAACTTTGGAACTCCCTGCCAATTGATCTCAGACATTTGCCTTCACTGTATTCCTTTTGGCGCCTGCTGAAGTCGTTCTTATTTAGACAAGCCTATCCAGATGATCTGAAAGTTTAGTCGTAGGAGAAAGTTTGTAGGAGTTTGTAGTCTATTTTATTGCAGCTTTATCCTGTATGTTTTTATTTGCAGTTGTAATTGCTTTAATGATAATTTTATCAGTCTATCAGGACTATCGTTTTCAAGGTAAATACTATGAAAAATAATAATATCGTTTTGCAAATCACATTACAGTATATATACAAACTGCTTTTTAAATCCTATCCCATCCCATTGATTCTCACATAAGCTTTGAAAAGTAGGTCTCTATTATTCCCATTTCACAGATGGGGAGACCTGCTCATAGCCAAGCATGGGCTCAATATAAAACCATTTGTGGGACTGCAGCTACTTTCATTAAATAGTATGTTGTGACCAGAGTTACGCAGGGCAGAACTTCATAAACGTTGGGTTTGGCTTATTCCCCTTTACAGTGGTATCTCGGAAGTTGAAAGGAATCCTTTCCGGAAGTCCGTTCAACGTCCAAAACATTCAGAAACCAAGGCGTGGCTTCCAATTGGCTACAGGAGGCTCCTGTAGCCAACCAGAAGCCGCAGAAGGCACATCACCATTCAGGTTCCAAATAACATACGCAAACCGGAACACTCACTTCCAGGTTTGCGGCATTCAGGAGCCGAAATGTTTGACTCGCAAGGCGTTCGCGAACCAAGGTACAACTGTATCTTTACAATCTGATGTGTTCCTGCATATGATCTGGAAGGTTGGAGAACCCTCCAGAACAACGTGTGAAGTGCTGCTGGAATCTGCAGGCAGGATTGGGAAGTGGCAAAAATTGCCTCCCAGCCCATAGGAATACCCAATTTGCATCACTTCCATGAATGGAAGGAGCCCTTACATTCACATAACAGCATGTCTGGACCCAACCCATTGATTCAAGACAGGCTGGAGGAGTATAAAAAAGGGCACAATATAGCCTTCATAAAGGTGAAATATTAGCTAAGAGGTTTGGACACCTGCTAGGTATAAAAACAATGACAAATCTAAAAAAAAAAATAACTGCAGGAATATTAAGAGGCACTTGCAATTTCATATCATTTAATGTTGATGATTGAATTAAAATATAAATTGAGTCTCTCTCTCTCTCTCCTTCTGCCAAGAATGAGTCACATACAAACATAATGAAACCAGAAATGGAAAGAACTCTCCTACAATGTGAATGTGGGCGAGCTTTTCAAAAAACTTCTAATGAACATATTTTTAAAAATGTCTACACTAGCTGGCAAGATCAATATGAAGCAAACCGCATGATTTGTTTTTGTGCCTTCACCATAAGCAGGAGGGCAAGTCCTATAAATCAATGGTGACATTAATTTTTTAAACGCCTATATTCCTATATGACTACATCAAAGAAAATGAAGGGGGGGAAAAATCCCAAACATTAAGTGACTCACAGTTACAAAAGGAAGGCAACAGTGAGTTAATCCCTTCACGTAGGATTAGCTAAGGGCAACCAGCTACCATTGTCCTTAAATAACCCTGTCATTTTCGGGGTTGCTGAATAGTGACTACAGCACGCTGACATGATAAATACACACTATTTTGAAATTATCAAAAAGCAGACATGTGGGGATGTGTCATGAACAGAGAAATCATGCCCGGGTGCCTTGTTTTCATCGTGTTAAGTAACACTCCAGCAAGGTTCACCCCTAGTGATGTCAGTTACTTCTACCCTGGTACAGTAATGCCATTATAGAGCGGCAGCAAACTATTACAGCCTTCAGATTCAGCAGCAGACAAATTAGCAACTGCCCGTTTTCAGAACCTGCAACAGTTTTAAGGCACATGACTCCTGTTTTCCCAACAACTACTGAGCACGAGATTAGCAAAACCAACTTTACCAGATTATCTCCACCAGCTCCTTTGCATTCTGCCCTGCCTCTGCTTGAGGCAGTAGAGCAGGGTCACACACAGGTGATAGTGGAAAGGTTTCTAGGTAAAGTCCCAGCCTGGCCAATTTGTTGTTGTTGTTTAGTCGTTTAGTCGTGTCCGACTCTTCGTGGCCCCATGGACCAGAGCACACCAGGCACTTCTGTCTTCCACTGCCTCCTGCAGTTTGGTCAAACTCATGCTAGTAGCTTCAAGAACACAGTCCCACCATCTCGTCTTCTGTCGTCCCCTTCTCCTTGTGCCCTCCATCTTTCCCAACATCAGGGTCTTTTCCAGGGAGTCTTCTCTTCTCATGAGCTGGCCAAAGTATTGGAGCCTCAGCTTCAGGATCTGTCCTTCCAGTGAGCACTCAGGGCTGATTTCCTTAAGAATGGATAGGTTTGATCTTCTTGCAGTCCATGGGACTCTCAAGAGTCTCCTCCTGCATCATAATTCAAAAGCATCAATTCTTCGGCGATCAGCCTTCTTTATGGTCCAGCTTTCACTTCCATACACCACTACTAGGAAAACCATAGCTTTTACTATACGGACCTTTGTTGGCCAATTAGCCCGATTAATCATCTGCTCCATGGCGAGTAGTGGGAAAAACCATGTGCACACGAGGAGCACTGTTTCATTCCTCAAAATCCCATTGATAAGCATGGCCTGTTGGCTTTAGTATCACATCACAGAATTAAGATATCTGACGTTTCCCTACCGATGAAGAGGGAAATCCTATCGGTCCACAATCCATATCAGAAGCAGTGCTGGATTAAACCCTATGGAGGCTCCTAAGGGCCCACCACTCTAGTTGGGATAACATTGAACTAAGAAAGCTTGGTTGTAATTTTCTTTCAAGATCAAATCAATATTGTATTAATCTGTTGTCGTGGGGACCATAGGCTGGTGCCTGCTCTGGCTATTTGGTAATCCAGCACCGATCAGAAGTACAGAAGGATGCTGAGATACAGTGTTGAGATACAGTGTTTGCATCAAAGCCCATGTCTCTTTGGAAAAGTATTGCCAGCACAACTGAAACTCAAAATCAATTAGTACTTAAAGCCAGAATGGGTACATAGCCCAGTTCTCTAGCTAACAAACTTGAATATTTTTTGTAATTCAAACCAGGATTTATTACAAATTAATGCCTGGTTTCTGTGCATGCATGTTCTGCATAACTAAGCATCAAACACCTCCATCTTTTGCACATGCTGAAATGTTGATAACTGTAACCCCTGACTTGCTGAAGAAACTGTAAACGCAATGATTTTGCAACTCGTTTTAGGTGCTACATTCCACCCCCACCCCCCAGAACAAGCGCCCATACTTAAGCCTTGTTGCTCTTTCTTTACTCTCCTGCCCTACTTTCTGAGAACTTGGCTGGCATACAGCTGTTGCTTGGCATATGACTAGTTACAGGTAGGTAGCCGTGTTGGTCTGCTGTAGTCGAAACAAATTAAAAAAATTCCTTTCAGTAGCACCTTAGAGACCAACTAAGTTTGTTATTGGTATGAGCTTTTGTGTGCATGAACACTTCTTCAGATACATGAAAGCTCATACCAATAACAAACTTAGCTGGTCTCTAATGTGCTACTGGAAGGAATTTTTTGTTTGTTTGTTTCCCTTGGCATATGAGATTATCATTTGAGTTAATGTAATATCTGTAAGGTAAAGGTAAAGGTAAAGAGACCCCTGACCGTTAATTCCAGTCGCAAACGACTCTGGGGTTGCGGCGCTCAGCTCGCTTTACTGGCCGAGGGAGCCGACGTTTTGTCCACATACAGTTTTTCCGGGTCATGTGGCCAGCATGATTAAGCTGGTTCTGGCGAAACCAGAGCAGCGCACAGAAACACCGTTTACCTTCCCGCCAGAGCGGTACCTATTTCTCTACTTGCACTTGACGTGCTTTCGAACTGCTAGGTTGGCAGGAGCAGGGACCAAACAACAGGAGCTCACCCTGTCGCAGGGATTCGAACCGCCGACCTTCCGATTGGCAAGCCCAAGGCTCAGTGGTTTACACCACAGCGCCACCCACATCCCTAACATCTGTACTGATACATGAATAAGTGGGTGATGCCAACTCCAGTGGCATCCTGGAGCTAACTAAAGCTACATTTAGCCATGGCTCACACTGCAAAGTGTATAGCTATAAATTCATGTTTGCTGCCAAATATTCTAACAGCATATTCATTTTAACTTATTACTAATATAATGCTTCAGCACAACATTGCTAATTTTCCACCGCAATATTCTGCTCTTTGGAAGATAAAACATCTAATATTATAGCCCATATCATGGGCATCCCCTGCTATTCCAGTATCTTGCTGGTATTCTTTCAAGCTTTTATTCTTGCTATGCCATATTTTGTGCATTAAATTATTAGAGG